>NC_090925.1:269191294-269816294 GCF_040938575.1 Ambystoma mexicanum
CAGTGGATTGTGGTATTGCAGGTTCCAGCAGGGGGTGGAAACAGTGCTTCACTGCTCAGAAGATTGCTGTGCTCTTGTTGGATGCTTCATGGTGTTTGTTGCATATCACTTTGCTTTGCTGTGACAATGACTGTCCTGAGTGCCTAACAGAGGGTTCTCAGTGTGATAAGGTCTTTCGTTGTTGGTATTTTCTCTGGCAATCTTCTTGTCAGTGTATGACGTGCTTGCTGCAGTGTGCTCCTGCGTCAACCAAGGTGTGGAGGACTTATGTTTGTTGAGTTAAAGTGTTAGTGGTGACTGGTTATTAGTCTTCACAGTTAGTGTGTGTTTGAGTTGGCTGAGCTGGGTATTGACATTCTACAAGGGATCACTTGTGAACAAAATCTACACAATCATTCAGGCATGGATGGCCTCCCATGGCCTCTGCCTGAATGATGACAAAACAGAACTTCTTCTAGTGGGCTCTCCAACCAATGTAAATAAACTAAGCCCAGATTATGCCTCCCTAAATATAGATGGAAACAGTATCCCAGTAGCTAAAGATGTAAAAACTCTTGGCTTCTACCTCCGTGCTACTTCCAACCTAAACAAACAAGTGAATATGACTGCCTTAGCCACTGCCTACACGGCTAAGCTGATAAGGGCCTGCAGACCACTGCTGTCAACAGAGAGCTGTCTCACTCTAGCAAGAACACTCATATTATCCAAACTGGATTACTGCAACAGTCTTTACTTAGGTGTCAATAAGTCTGTGCTCAACAAACTTCAAATTATGCAGAATAAGGCACTTTGAGCAGCATTAAATATACCCAGAAGAGAGCACATCTCAGCCATAAGAAGACACCACAAATGGCTTTCCATAAAGGAAAAGATCAAACTCAAAACCCTTTGTATCACCTTTAAAGCTCTGAACCACACAGCTCCACCCTACCTCACTGAAAGATTCACCCTGAGATCTTCCACGTGGATTACGAGAACCTCCAAAACATCCTGTCTGATGATCCCAAGATACAACCTAAAAAAGATCAGAGGGGTGCAGTTTCACGGTCATGGCCGCCCAACTGTGGAACACTCTCCCACCTGCCATAAAATCTATCTGAGTATTCCCCAACTTCAGGAAAAATGTCATCTCCTCGCTACTCAATAAAAACTAGACTAGCCTTGAACTGCAGTAAACTTAAACCCTAGCCCAAGAACCTTGACATTTTCTCAGATTCTCCCACCTCTGCCCCATGTCTTCCCATCCCACCCTACTGGGTCCCAGGGCACCTTAGCAACTTACGCAATTTGTAACCTTACTACAGCACCTCTGTCCACCACAGCCTTATGTATCTAATTGTTTAAATTTGTACATGGCTGTATTCTCTGTCCACCACAGCCATATGTATCTATTTGCATCTGTAGTGTCTGTAGCTTTATGAGCGCCCAGATACCTCCGTGTCAGGTGTGCTTTAGAAATACAATAAACAAACAAAACAAACAAACACCAAGAACCAAATAGGGGGAAAATGACAAGGGCAGCACGTGAAAGGGGCTTAATGGTCAAACAGGAGCTTGAGGCGTGGGACTTGTTGCCATTGAATGAAAATTGTACAAGTGATGTGCCTCCTTGTTTTACTTGGCACAGTGGTCCCTGGTGCTCTACCTTAGATAAGTGTCAGCTGATATATTTCAGAGAGGTGGAAACCTGGAGATAAAGAGCACTGAGTTGCGTGATCACTCGATGGTACGTTGTGAGTTGTCATTCCCCCGGGTGAAATGGGCAAATGACAGGATTATGAATGTTGAAGTCCACCATACGAATCATGCATTAAAGTTGACCCAGAGGATAGCCTTTGATGACCAGATGGCAGGGCTTTTAATGTCAGACGAGCCAGATCTGTGTTCTCTAATTGGTTTTGCCACCTGTGTTATCAGTGTTGGGGGGCTTATAACCTGTGAAATATCTGGAAAGAAGGTCAAGGATGGTCGGGCATATTCATGGTTTTGATTTATTGGTTCAGGTGTGTAAAAGGCAGATGCATTTAGAAATTAAGGTACTATAGAGGGTGAAGCAGACTGGTGAACTTTCAGAAATCTGTAAAGTGAAACAGAACTATAAAACTGGGTGAACGATCATAGATTTGTTATGGGCATAAATAACACAGAAACAATGTTGTGTTGCATGTTGGGAAACAACACCACTGGGTTTTGGTACCAATTAAACCAAGTGGCAATGACCAGTTTTTGCAGATTCAGAATATCTGAAGAAGTTTGGGTGAAACACTTCACAGATGTATATGTAAAGGAAGGGCTAACTCGTTCCAGTCTTTTATGGCACATCAGCTGGTCGAGGGAATTATGCTGGTACCTGGATGATATTGCTTTACTAATAAAGCTAAGCAAAAAGTCAAATGCTCCAGGCCCTGACGGTCTCTCTAACTTAACTCTGAAATCAAATGTCTTTCTATGGTCTCAACTATTGTCTCATTGGTTTGGGAAACAAGATCCCGGGGTCCTGGAGCACAGCATTGATTGTTCTGATTTCTAAGGTGGGAGATAGATTGTCCCCTCTGTAGAACAGGCCAATATCACTATTGGCCTTCTCAAACAAGATCATTTTGAAAGAGCTTCAGATTTGGGCCGGGGCGGGGGGGAAGAGGGGCAAATTGCTTAGATCTGTGTCAGGCAGGTTTTAAGATGGGAGTGCAGACAACTCTAAACATCTTTTTTCTGCCTTATTTATCGGGGCAAGCAAAAGATCAAGGGGCACCAGTTTTTCTGGCCTTCCTTGACGTGAGCAAAGCATTTCATCATGTAAATAGGACACTTCTCTGTAAGAGCTTAAATGTCAATGGATGCCACCTGCCCTTAATTGGCATTTCACTCTGGGCCTGAATTATAGTCAGGTTGGATTCTTATGGCTCATTTACGGACTGGATAGAAACGAATCAGGGACTGCACTAGGGATGCATCCTCGCTCCATTTATATTTAGTTTTTATATTAAGGATATGGCTGACTGCTGGAACTTAGTGAGGACAAATACACCAAAATTGGGGGTGGGATTGCAACACTTGAAGTATGCAGATGACGTTGTCACCTGGACTTGACCCCCTATTGGTCTGCAGAGAGCTTTATATGCTGTTAATAAATTCTTATCTAATTTGGACCTGTCAATCAATAGCACTAAATCTAAAATGTTGGTGCAGAATAGAGAGACGTTGAAATGGAAAACATTTGTGTGGTCCATAAAGGGCCAAGCTTTGGAGGTTGTAAACAAATATAAATACCTCAGCTCGTTTGTTCATGATGGGAAAGGTAGGAAAGGACGGGATAGAGACTTAAAATTAAAACATTTGGCAGATACAAGTCAGCTCCTGCAATTTGATTTTAAGTTTGGTAGATTCTGAGCAATGCCTTTGATGATGCTATTCTGACATAAAATTGTGCCAAAGTTGATTGCGGGGCTCAAACTATGGCAGACGGGGCGCCATAGTCAAAGTTGGAAGCAAATTTGTGGAGAAAAGTTTTGCGCCTCTCATTCTCAGTTCCCTTGGCAGGGATTTTGTATGAGTTGGGAGAGCTTCCAATCCAGACACTAATTGATATGGGAAAACAACACATTTATGCTCTAATTATCAAAGGCTTCAGTTTTTGTGTATCTAAATTTGATGTGTGTAATTGTAGGGTTCTTGAGAATTGGATACAGAGGTGCACACAGGTTCTTTTGAAAATTGAGTCCTCAACACAGGAACTGATATAGAATCCAAACAAAGTGAAACAAATGTTGTACAGATATGTTTGGATACAGTTGAGGGGTGACCTGTTGGAATATCGATGCTTCAATTACCACTTTGTTTGGTCAATAAAAAGTTTCATTGTCTTGGCCCCTTATTTAAAAAGTACCCCTCGAGAGACATTAGGTTTAAAATATTGAGGGTGAAGTTAAATCAATTCCCAGCCATGGAGGTGATGGGGATAAAGCGAAAGGTGTCAAGGGGAATGAGACTATGTCGATATTGTGCAAAAGAGTATGAGACCCTTAAGCATCTTTGTATAAAATGTCCCACTTTGCCTTCTTTCTGAAGGGAAAAAACAGACTTGTTTGTTAGTTCCTTGGAGGACAAGCTATGGACCAGAATTTTAAATACTAATGAAGAACAAGTTACTCTCTTACCTGGTAACGTTCTTTTGATGGGATGGTACGACGACGTATTTCATATCTATGACAGTAATCATCACAGCTGTGCTGCTTCAGAAAATCTTTCGGCGTCTGCGTCGATGACGTTGATACGCTGTCCTCGAGGGCCTCCGTCAAGCCGACGTCACCGGATGTTACAAGTAGGACGCACGACGCCCGTAGCCTCAGTTGTAGTTTTTTTCCCAGAACGTGTGGCACCAATCTTCTGCTAGTAGGACCACAGAAAGCCTTGCGGAAACGTAAGCTGCAATTGCATAAGAAATTCTGTAGTGGGGAAGGCAGGGAGGGAGCGATATGGAATACGTCGTCGGACCATCCCATCGAAAGAACGTTACCAGGTAAGAGAGTAACTTGTTCTTTGAGGGGATTGGGTGCTCCGACGTATTCCATATCTATGACAGACTCCCAAAGCAGTACCAACGTAAGGAGGTGGGAAAAGAACTTAGAATATACAAATTTAGAATGCCCAATCAAATTGCAGAGTAAAGGACCGCCTTGCCAAAGGCCAGATCCTGCCCATGGATGGAATCCAGGGAGTAGTGACGTACAAAAGTATGGACCGAAGCCCAAGTGGCTGCTTCACAGATGTTACAAATAGGAACACCCCTCTGCAGGGCAGTAGAGGAAGTCATACCCCTAGTCGAATGGGCCTGTAAGCCTACTGGAGGGTCCTTACCCGCCAGGCGGTAACATTCAGAAATTGCCAAGATAATCCATCTAGACAAAGTCTGCTTAGTCACAGCTTGTCCCAAACGCCTTCCAGCGTAACCAATAAAGAGCTGATCGTCCACTCTGACCTGGGACATGCGTGAAATGTAGAAACTTAAAGCTCTCCTAGGATCTAACCTATGGGGCCTCTCCTCGTCCTTACCAGGATGCAGAGGAGGATAAAATGCCGGAAGAACATCCTTCTGGCTTAAATGAAATTCCGACACCACCTTCGGAAGAAAGGAAGGACGAACTCTAAGGGCAACCCTGTCCTTATGAAACACAGTGAAGGGTGGGTTAACTGAAAGTGCCTGTAACTCACTCACTCTGCGAGCGGAAGTGACTGCCACTAAAAATACAGTTTTAAAGGTTAACAGTCTCAAAGGACAAGAATGTAAAGGCTCAAATGGAGCACCCATTAGAAACTTGAGAACAAGGTTCAAATCCCAACCGGGCACCTGGAAAGGTGACGGAGGGAACACCTTAGTGAGCCCTTTCAGAAACTGAGAAATTAAAGGAATTTTAAAATAAGAACACTCCTCAGACGAGCGCTTAAATATGGACAGCGCCACCAGGCAACCTTTAATGGTACCCACTTGCAAGCCCCTGTGGGCTAAAGAAAGCAAAAAAGACAGAACTACAGGAATGTCACATGAAAAAGGATCCACATTCTGAACCCTGCACCAGTCGCAGAACTTTCTCCAACGGCAACGGTACAGGGACTTTGTTGCCGGCCGTCTGGCCGAAAGTAACACCTCCATCACGTCTTCAGGGAGGTCCCAATCCTTATACCTTAACCTTTCAGAAGCCAAGTGTGAAGGTTGAGGGATCTGACCTCTGGATGGAGAACTTGACCCCACTCCCGTGAGAGCAGATTGTCTCGGTAGGGAAGACGACGTGGAGGGCAGATGGACAAGTCGAGAAGGTCCGGGTACCACGTCCTCCGGGCCCATGCCGGAGCAATGAGGATCATCCGGGAACCGAACCTCCGTAACCTCCGCAGCACTTGCGGGATGATGGGGACTGGAGGAAACGCGTACAGCAGTGGGAAGGACCACTCCACCACGAACGCGTCTCCTAAGGCTCCTTTTGGAGAAAATTCCAACGAGCAGCATCTTTCGCACTTCCGGTTGACACTGGAGGTCGAAGAGATCCACTTGAGAGGTCCCCCAAAGGGCGAAGATCTCCAGGAGAATCTCCTGAGCCAACTCCCACTCGTGAGAGATCGCGCTCTGCCTGCTCAGAGCATCCGCCGTCTCGTTTTCGTCTCCAGCCAGATGAACTGCCGAGATCGAAATTTCCTGCTGGATTGCCCAGATCCAGAGCTGCATCGCCTCCCTGCACAGAGGAAGTGACCCCGCCCCCACCCTTTTTGTTGAGTTAGTGCATGCCCACCGTATTGTCCGTCAGAATTAGGACATTCTTCCCTTGCACAGTCGGCAGAAAAGCCTTCAGGCCAAGCCTGATGGCCCTCAGCTCCAACAGGTTGATATGGAGTCTGGACTCCGACAGAGAACAACGACTGCTGACTGTCAGCTTGTTGGCATGAGCTCCCCATCCCATGAGGGACGCGTCCGTCACGATTGTCACCTCTGGCCAGGGCAGCCAAAATGGAGCCCCCCTCATCAAGTTGCCTTCGACAGCCCACCAGAGAAGGTCTTGGGCGACTGAGGGCAGCACTTGAATGGGGTCCGACATCCTGCCGGAGGACTGTGACCACTGGAGCTTGAGAGCCCATTGCAGAGATCTCATCCGCAACCTGGCCTCTGGCACCAAAAGAATGCAGGATGCCATGAAGCCGAGCAACCTCAAGAACTCGAACGCTGGGAGAGTCTGGGCATGTTGAAACTTGTGCACCATCTGCTGAATGTGGTGAGCCCTCACCTGGGGAGGAAAACACAGCCCCAGGGACATGTCAAGCACTGCTCCGATGTACTGGAGCCACTGTGTTGGCGTCAAGTGGGACTTCCTTAAGTTGAGGGTGAAGCCCAGCTTGTGAAGGGAGTGGCAGGTGACGGACAGATGATCCAGGACTTGCTCGGGAGCGCGTGCCCTGATCAACCAATCGTCCAGGTAGGGGTAGACGTGAATCCCCCCTTTCCTGAGATACGCTGCCACCACCACCATGTGCTTGGTGAAAACCCTCAGGGCGGAGGTCAATCCGAACGGCAGGACCTGAAACTGAAAGTGCGAGTCGCCAACCGCGAACCTCAGGTACTTCTTGTGCTTGGGATGGATCAGCACATGAAAATAAGCGTCCTTGAGGTCTAGAGACACCAACCAGTCCTGAAGTTGAAGGGCCTGGAGGACTTGAGAAAGAGTAACCATCTTGAACTTGTCCTTCCTGAGGAGCTTGTTCAAACCGCGCAAGTCCATGATGGGTCTCACTCCCCCGTCTTTCTTTGAAATAAAAAAATAAGGGGAATACCATCTCTTGTTCCTCTCCGCGAATGGGCATGTCTACACCAGTTCTATGGTGCTTTTCTCCAGCAGGAATTTGATTTCCTGCGCAAGGAGCGGATCCGGACTCTTCAAAGAGAGATTCCCTGGTGGATTGTCGTGAGGCCTCTGCCGGAAAGGAAGACAGTAGCCGTGGGCTATGATCTCCAGAACCCACACATCTGAAGTAATGGCACACCACTCTTCAAGATGCTGCGCCAGCCTTCCCCCAACCGGTGAAGCATGGGCCTCATGACTGAGCTTAAGCGGCTGTGGCAGTGCCTGAGGGTAAAGAGGCAACTGCTCGTGCGGCCTTGGCATTTTGAGTACCTTGTTTTCCATCCCTGGCACTCCTACGGTTGCCCCTTTGACTAGCAGCTCCTCTCAATTTACTAAAGGACGAGTAATATCGAAAGGAACCTCCCCTCCATTGCTGTCCCCTAGGACGAAAAGGCGGAGGCTGGCGGACTGCAGCGCCCAACGACTTTGCTGCAGCTTTGGAGGTCTGAAACCTCTCAAGACTCTCGTCAGCCATGCTGCCAAAAAGATGTTCACCATCAAAGGACATGTTGAGGAGGCGGGCCTGCACATCAGGAGCAAAACCCAACTTCCGCAACCGCACAAACCTGCGTATTACAGTGCTCGCTGCCATGGACCGGCTGACGCAATCAACCATGTCCAGACCCGACTGAATGGATTCACACATGGCATCCTTGCCATCCTGCACGATAGCAAGGAAACCATCCCATTCCTCCCCTTCGGGAATATGATCAGCCGCTAGGGAAATACAGTTCCACAGAGTGCGTGAAACGAGACAAGGCACAAACGGAGTTGGCAGCCTGAAGCGCCATACCCCAAGAAGAAAATACCTTCTTCGCCCAGCCGTCAAAACATTTGTCATCCCTATCAGGAGGGATGGTAGGGTTCAACGCCTGCTTTGCGGGAGTCATAGCCGCCTGCACCACCAAACTTTCCAGAGTGGGGTGCGTGGTTAAGTAGCAGGGGTTGCCACTGGCTGGGTGATATTTCTTCGGCAAGGACTTGCTCACTGCCGGGAGACTCTCCAGAGAAGTCCAAGCTGCAGCCACCCTTCTCTGCAAGGCCATACGGAATGGCAGCACCGGGTCAGTTGGTGGACCATGGTCCAGGATATCAGTCAGGTCATCCTGCTGAAAATCCCCATGGGAGGCCGACCACCCCACTTAACCCGTGACCCTCAACATCAGGCGCTGATAAGAGGAGTCGGCATGCGTGCCAGGCTCAGGCCTACCAAATTCCACCTCCGGAGAGGTGTCGAGACCACTGGCGTCATGCAATGACTGGCGCAGGTCCTCAAGATGGCTATGACCAGAAACAATGTCATAATGGACCTCTGCAGGAACTTCACCTTCCTCAGACCCCTCAGCCACCTCGGACATGTTTTGCCTTAGCCAGAGCCTTTCTAGGGGGTTCCCCCGTACCATGAGGAATCCCCGACAAAGCCGCCTCGAAAGGCGTTGAGGGCGTCAATGGAATCAGTGTCGATGTCAAGCGTGGCGCCGACAGCTTCGACGGCATCAACAAGGGCCTCGAGGGCGGCGCCCCGAGTGTATCTCTCGACAGCCTGGGTGCCAATGGCGTCGATGACTTCCTCAGAGGCGGGGCCTCGAGAGAGTCCGTCGATGACCTCGGCGCCACCGGCGTCGATGTCTTCCTCGAAGACTTCACAGGTTCTCACGGTCTCAATGGCGTCAAGGACCGGGACCTGGAATGGGCATGTCTACAGCGACCATCCTTGTCCGACCGGGACTTCGAAGGCGCCCAGTGGTCACGACGACTGCTCGAGCTCGAAGGCGGACGAGCGGTGTCTCTAGCACGGCCACAACCGGCCTCCTCAGACGGCGTGGACGGACCGGAGCCCTGTGATTGAAAAATCAACAACATCTCCTTTCAGAAGGAATCCCATTCCTCAGGAGTGGAATGCTTGTTGGGACAAGCAACCCGCCGATAGGCGGAGTCCTTGGAAGAGGACGGGGAAGGCGACCAGTGACGGCGCTTCCTGGAGTGCCTCGAAGAGGCAGAGGAATGGCGGGACCGACTCCCAGACCGAGAACCTATGGACTCCCGACAACGATGCAGAGAGTCGCTCCTTGAATCGTCTGTCAAAAGACCAGTGGAACGTGACTTCCGGGACTTGGCCACCTTACTGACCGACAGCTTCTTCTTACACCCCCGCAAGGCCTTCGATATGAGCAAATGGCAGTCGACACAGCCGTCCGTATCATGGTCCTCCCCGAGGCACCAGAGGCAAGCGTTGTGCGTATCCATCAGCAACATCTTGGACCCGCAAACCCGACACTTCTTGAACCTGGACCGCGGGGTGGAAGAAGCTAAACACATCATACGATAGCAAAGAAGAAACAGGTTTGAAGAACTGAAAGAACAGGATTCAGTAGAATCGAGGCGCGCCGAGATCTCCGAAGCGAACACGTTTGCAGAAAAAACGGAACAGAGGCCTCGGGCGTCGTGTGTCCTACTTATAACATCCGGTGATGTAGGCTCGATGGAGGCCCTCGAGGACAGCGTATCGACGTCATTGATGCTGGACGCAGACGCCGAAAGATTTTCCGAAGCAGCACAGCTGTGGTGATTACTGTCATAGATATGGAATACGTCGGACGACCCAATCCTCTCGAAATCTCCTTATTATTAAGATTTGTAGAATTTGTAGATGTGGTTTTAAAGTGTTAGGATGTGGTTTTAATTCTTTTAGGATGTGGTCTTAACATTTTAGGTTTGTATCTTGTATACATGTGTTACGTCACAAAGCAAATTGATGTTTTAAAATGTGTGAAAATATCAGTTTATGTACTAAAATGCACAATAAATACATTTAAAAAACAAGGGGTCACATGTGGAGACCATGATAATGAGGTTTCCTTCCAGAGCATGCATAGTGAAATTCTTGAGAGTGGTGAGGTGCCTTGACTAGCTTGGGTTGGACATGGTGGGGAAGAGGTATGCAGTGTAGCTGGGTGCGTATGACTGCATGGACTCCAGGACTGCCACAACAGCATGCACAATTGGTGGCACCAATAAAGAGGGAGCTAAATTTTCAAAGGATTTGTAATCATTTAAATTAAATATGGAATTAGCTTTATTTGGAATCAAGATGCTTGGAAAACCTGAAAGAGGAACCCAATGCAGGAGCTGGTGCATGTGGGAATGATTTGCAATCTAATGCAATGTAAACGTAGGATAGCACATGGGCAACACAATGGTCTTGGAAGCAAGACCAAGTAGAGCAACTGAGGTTCATATCCTGGATCCGTGCATAGAAACCAAACTTAGGTATGATATTAGGCAAGTTATAAAAATAAAATTAAATAAGTAAAGTGATTTTGTGTACTGGCCATCTTCAATTTTTTTTTGGTTGTGCTGTGTGTGTCTCCATAAGAAAAGATGGAGGCAGATGCGAAACCTGTGGTGTTGATAGGTGCAGGTCATAAGTACACTGGTCATTAGCGCTGGTCAACTTTTCTGAGTTTGGCAGAGACACTTGGAGATCTGTTATCCGAAGGGGAGAACATAAGGCCTGATACGGTGAAACGCTTTGCATGTGGTTACCCACTGGTGTGGAGGAATAAAAAATAACTAAAGAGAAGAGTTTGGTCATAGTTTGATTTGTTTTGATGTGCTAATGGCTAGGCTTTTGGTAGCAGTCTGTGGGGATTTTGTGTATGTAGTGCAAGGCAGTGGGAGATTATAGAGGAGTGTTCGTTACTAGAGGGGAATAGAGGGTGTAGGCCTTACAAGGCAACATGGCCTAGCATCCTCTCCACACCCCTACCACTGGCCTCTTGTAGACAAGTCCAGTTTCACTTTTTCACATTGCCACTGTCAATCCCTGTCCTGTTTCCCACATTCTCTCTCTCTCTCTCTCTCTCTCTCTCTCTTCCTCTCTTTCGCCCTCTCTCGCACATAGATGCCTTGTACACTGTGTGAAACAAGGATCTCGACAAATGAAGGAAGGGGCCAGTCTGGCGACTCTTCTCATTACTATAATCTACTTGCTAAGGGCGATGCGAAGCAAGAACATTTACTGCAGAGAAAGGACTTCTTGTGAAATGAGGTCTTCAGACACCCATTTCACCTTTCTTAGTGAGCTGGTTGGCAGGCTGGATGTCCCCACAATCCTCACCATAGCTTGTACAGGTGTTCTACTCAGTGGCCAGCTAGGTCTTTTATTGGTGATCACTTAAATTCCGACCATTAGGAATTGTTTTTATTTAGAATCAAGATAGGTTTACTGTACTGTTTATTACAATGCAAGAAGGAGAGGACTAGATGCCACAGCAGTGAGCATTTTAATTTCCAATTGAGCTATTAAAAGGACGAACCACTCCTTTAAATTGAGATTCTGGATACATTGGTTCAGGATCGTTTCCCATTCCTCATGTCTCATGAGCCCAGTCACAAGGCATGATTGATCAAAACACCCATGGGGGAGGGGCAAGTGATGGAGAGGTTTCAGGCAGGACCCTGGGATTTCAGATCCAGTGGCAATTGAACACAAGCACTGTGTAATGATTTGGATCCTTTTTTTTATGTGAGCAACATGGTTTAGGTTGTTTGAGCGTGATGTCATAGAAATTGAACCTGTTGGTGGTGTGGAATGTTGTGGGGAGAGGTTCCAGGTTGACGGTTGGAGTGAGAGTGGGGCTGACCATGGGGTCTGGTGGATGTTACTAGCTTGAACTGAAATGAACTCAATTATACATCTGGACTTAAATAAAAGTGCTTAATTCCAAAAGTCTCAAGATCATGACTTGGGGTGGCAGACTTTGTACATTGGCGACGAGGATGTTTGCAGTTCAGACACAGTGAAACGCATTGAATATACAGTAGACGCAGGTGGCTGGCAAACTGATCCACGTAGAAAGAATCGGGAGAACAGCGTGCAGCAGCAACCGAGCACAAGAAGCGCAGGTGTGCTCAATCAAGCGGGTTGCTGTTTGACCATGGTGCAGAGTTACCACGGGCCACGCAAGGAGGAAAGAGATATCCACCAGCCCCGGTGCCCCAGGTGAGAGCGGATTGAGCGGGCGCAATTTATAATAAGTATAAGTCGGATTGTGGGGCCAGCTGTAATTGGCGCTGAGAGGTTGGCATGCATAATCCAACTAGGGGACAGCCTCTTAAGATCTGTGGCGCTGGAGATAGTTCATGTAGGCACTGAGAGGGTGGTGCACAGAAGCCACTGGGGGACAGCCTCACATGAACTGTTGTGCCTAGATAGTTTCAAGTATTTTACAGAAGGGTAGGAGTATAGCTCCTGTTGGTACGCATGGTGAGCATATGTGATTTGCAAAGTTTAGGCAATAAGAAGACCCCACTGAACTGTTCATGGTTTGGGGTATTTTTGAAAGTGCACAGGACCTACACAGGGCGTGTACAGGAGAATAGTGGCAGTTGGAACACAGAGCTCTGTGTGGCTTGCTGGTCGCAGCAAGAATGATGTCACAGGGCATGACACGGCCGTCCAGATGTTCGGAGGACGTTGTGAAGGTCCTTTCTTCCAGTGAAAGGATGAAAGCTGGACTGTGTAAACGAAGAGATATTATGGAATCAAGAGGGCCTGTTGTGGATTCCTATCGTACTACTGCTGAGACATGGGCTAACGGTTTTCCAGAAATAGATGGCGCTGCAGTAACAGTGAATCATCAGGATGTTATCGGATATGGAAAGAGAAACAAATTAGCTTACGGTGGAGGAAAAGAGAGCGAGGTTTGTATGGAGACTGTACAGTTGAAGGATGTTTCTGCTCAGCAAGGAACATTGAAGAATCAGCCAGCTGATGTGTTAGAGAAGTGTTCACGATTCCCAGTAAGAGAGAGTGGGAGTGTTCAAGTCCAGACAAGTAGCCATCCTCAAAGCTGTTGGGATTATCTAGAAAAGGGGGTGGCACTATGTGACTGTTGTTTAGGAGCATTCCACGAGTTAAAAGCTCATTGGGTGGAGACTTGGGGACATTGTAGGCCCTGCGGAGAGTTTATAGGAAAAGCTGTGAACACTTCCATTATTGTGCTAGTGGAGCTGGATCCTGATTTTGTGAAGTTTTTTAAGGACCTTTCCTGCTATGATAGAGAATATTAATATGTCATGTGAGGCCTTTGTATGGTAGGTATTGAGTGCAATGGGCACATGCAGAGCTGATTGAGTGGTGTGACTGGATGTATGCCGTGGCCTTTGTTAGCAGCTGGAGGTTCTAAGGAGATTGAGACAGTCAAATTAAAAGTCATATTTACTGTGGAAGAGCTTGTAATTATTTAGGGGCCGATTCATGGAACAAATGTGCACCGAAAATCTTTGCGCAAGCTGGCACAAGCGTGAAAAAGCAAGCACACGCACACACGTGCGATTCAAGGAAGGGCTGCGTGTGTTTTCCCCTGGATGTGCGCCAAATACGTGCGTGGCGCACACAGGCGCACACGTCATTGCAACATCCCAAACGCTGTGCGCGACACACACAGGGAAAGCGCAAAACATCGGCGCACACACCTAGAGATTCTATTAACCAAAGCAGAAGGAGAGGGTATGATTACTAACAAGACTAAAGCATTTCTACTGACACAGAAACCAATCACTCCACATTTTTATCTTTTGCCAAAAATCCATAAAGGGCTAATAAACCCACCGGGAAGACCAATAGTTGCTGCCACAGGAGGTATATTACAACCACTTGGAACCTACATTGATTATTTTTTTTAACCCTATCATACAAAAAAAAATGAAACTTATGTGAAAGACACTACACATTTACTCAACATACTCGACAACATTAAACTGACAGAGACCGACACATTTTTCACAATCGACGTGACAAGCCTTTATACCAGCATCCCCCATGACTTGGGGCAAGAAGCGGTCGAATGGCTCCTTTTGCGTGAAGACAATATAGGAGCAGTCAAAGAATTTATAATGTCCTTGTTAATGTTCATCTCAACCAACTCGTACTTCAAATACAAGAATGAGTACTATATACAAACATCTGGCACAGCTATGGGGGCAATGATGGCACCGGATTACGCAAATTCATTCATGTATCAGTTTGAAATGTCACATATCTTACAAATTTCGCAGTGGAAAGACAAAATCAAATTCTGGATTCGATACATAGATGACATTTTCTGTATATGCAAGATACTAGAGAATCTTTGGATTAATTTCTTCAATACATAAATAGTATAGACCATCGAATACAATTTACTTCTGAGATAGGGAACCCTGGGATTCATTACTTGGACATTCAAGTCAACATACATAATCAACAGATAACTACATCATTATTCACTAAACCAACAGACAGAAACAATTTACTACATCGGATGAGTTTCCATCCGCAAAACACACTACGCAATTTGCCTTACGGACAAATGCTCCATCTGAAAAGGATAATCAGTGATCAAGGAGAATTTGAACAAGAATTAATCAGATTGAGCAAGAAAGTTGAACTATCGAGGATACCATGACAAAGATGTACTAACAGCAACAGAGAAAGTAATGACAAAAACAAGGGCTAGCACCCTTACGCCAAAAGATAAACCAACATCACCACCATTGATATATGTGTCCAAATTTTCTACACAAAGCATGCAAATCAAGAGATGCATAAATAAACATTGGCAAATATTAACGGAGGATGAAAGAACCAAAGATCTTTTTGCTGTTCCCCCAAAATTCACATACCAAAGATCACACAACTTAAGAGATTTACTTGTTAACACACGAGAAGACAAACCCAGAATAAACACCTTGACCAAGAGAACTGGCACTTACCCGTGCCTAAATTGCGGGAATTGCAACAGTATAATTAAAGGAGAAACAGTGGTACACCCTTACACAGGTGAAAAGATCAAATTAAAATGCCATGCAACTTGCAACACAGAGAACTGCATTTACTGTATACGGTGCCCTTGCGGTACATACTATGTTGGCGAAACAGGGCAGAAAATACGTATACACATTAGTGAACATAAATCATGTATACGCAACAAAAATACCAACTCCGCAGTAGCAAAACATTTCAATGAAAAAAAGCACAATATCTCACAACTTAGATTTCAAGTACTGGAATTAATTGACAATACTTGCAGAGATACCAACAGGAAAAGACAGCAGAGAGAAGCATATTGAATCGATCGGCTCAAAGCACTATCACCACGAGGAATTAATGATGAACTTGACCTTAATTGCTTTCTCTGATAATGCTATACGTGACTATGTACATTTCACTGTAATCTGAATCGTGATTGTAATTAACCAAGTTTCTATAAGTATTTCACTATATGTTCATAGTTGTAGAGCATTTTTTTCTCACCAAGTTAATCACAAGCTAAATTAGCGCTCCATAAGTAAGTATCAAACAGAGTAGTAAGTATCAAACAGAGCATGACGCATTCGCATTTCTTGGTCTGCACTTGGTCTGCACTATGCATTTAGTTGACAGGAAGAGTATCCTTGAACATCCACTACATACCTACCAGAATGCAGATGGACATTGCCCACTCATTTTTTTAACATCACAACTTTATTGTGCACTTAATAACAACACACGATCCACACAGGTATCTCTTCATCTTTGACATCGAGTGTATGCGCATATACACTCTATAATTACGTTGTGCTTTGGGACAACAAACGGGCATCAGTTAAGTAATATCAGCAGTTTGAGTTAACATTTTTCAGTTATTCACATCAGGCAGATTTTATTAGCCCACATCAAAATGGCCGGTACACCTCGTTGCGTTCAGCCATTTTAGATATACACGTAGCCTTGACGACGATTTACTTTTCAGCCACATTCGAGATAGTCAGCAGGTCAGGAGAACACACACGGCAGGACTATATAAATGGATTGTAAAGGAAATCTTTATAGGTAAGCACGAGTAATGATGAAGTGGTAACCCCATAAGTGCAGCATCGCGCATTATCATGACGAGCACGCTAATGTTTGTGCTCATTTTATTTCGGTAGTTACAGCGTTACTCCAACGCACATTACAACGTTGACCAGCGCAGGCAGCACCTGGAAAATAGATGCACTTTGAAGGTTAGTGCTCGTAGGTGTAAAGCAAGAATAGATTGCAACCACGATTGGTGAAAGCTTATAACACACAGAGTAACTATTATTACATTTTGGTACAGTTGCTTCTATGGAAATGTGAGCAACCATTTTTGAGAACATGTAGAATAAGATGTTCATTGCATTTTATGTTGACGTAATACGAGCATTATGTTATGCCATTTAATGATGAGAGTACATTGATCAATTGAAACGTGGATCTTGCAGTAACCATCAAGGACTGTATTCCAAGCAACTAATTATGACATATGTGTTTTTCTCTCTTCTTTACGTGTTATTTGTGAATTGTCTCTGGTTATTGTGGGTACCCTGTCTTGCTAAATGCCTTCCCAACATGTGTATTGCAACCCTAATTGCACAATGTTGTTTTTCTTGATTATTGAAGAATAATTTATACATTCTTGCGTAGTTTTACCCGGCTCTGAAGAAGGAAACCATGATTTCCAAAATGCATTAGCCATAGGGTTGTTCATTTGCCTATTAAAAAGCAGGCTGCAAATTGGTGTTGTTTAACCAATGACAAACATTCATTGATTCACATTTTTTGTGGATTAAAAAATATAATTTATACATCATGTGAACTGTTTTTATTTATGATTATATATTTTTTGATCAAGTAATTTACGCAAATATTTAACCATTCGTGGGAATTACAGGTGTGCGGCCCGCACCGATGGCTAATTAGCCTAGGTTCTTTTTTCTACAGTCTATCATTAGAGCCCAGCACGGAGGCACTATTCAGTGGGCTGCACCCTACTAAGCAACTCAAAACCAATTAAGAACATTATATGAAGAAATTCTTCGAAATCAAAGAGAACAGAGCTGTGCACCCTCTCCCTTGCTCCATTTTTTCAGAGAATATTAATATGTCATGTACGGTCTTTGTATGGTAGGTATTGAGTGCAACGGGCACATGCAGAGCTGATTCAGTGGTGTGAATGGATGTATACCGTGGCCTTTGATAGCAGCTGGAGGTACTAAGGAGATTGAGACAGTCAAATTAAAAGTCATATTTACTGTGGAAGAGCTTGCAATTATTTAGGGGCCGATTCATGGAACAAATGTGCGCCGAAAATCTTTGCGCAGGCTGGCACAAGCGTGAAAAAGCAAGTGCACGCGCACGCGTGCGATTCTAGTAAGGGCTGCGTGTGTTTTCCCTTGGATGTGCGCCAAATCCGTGCGTGGCACACACAGGTGCACACATTATTGCAACATCCCGAACGCTGTGCTCGACGCGCTCAGGGAAAGCGCACAACGTCCGCGCACACACCTAGAGATTCTATTACACCAAAAGGGGGCAGGACACAGGGCGTAACACGTGGAATGGGGAACAACATGTGAAACAGAAGGCGTAACTGGGGAAGTACTGCAGGGAAAATACACGGAACGCCCACACACACGCAAACAACACGTATTCATGGAATCGAATACGGGAAAACCGCGCACGCTAAAAGACTCATACAGGCATCATCACGTCCGCCACACGAAGTATAAAAGTGCGCGCAAACAACAAACACGTATATACACCTACGATGAATGCCCCATTTGTCGCAGTACTGATTGTGGGACACCTCAGGAGGAGGAGAATAGCCAGGGCCCGCATTTTTTCCCCCCGGACTAGCCTTTTTGGGATGCCTGACGACCAGGTCTATGGCAGGTATATGTTTCCACCTCGTATCATCCTAGACCTGGTCAGGGAGTGGGAAGTGACCTTACATCCTCCACCCTGTGCTCCCAAGCATTGAGCCCCTTGGAGAAGGTGCTCAATGTCTTGCATTGTTTGGCCACTGGGTCATTTCAGCGGACAACTGCCATAGTGGGGGGGTCTCACAGGCCACGCAGTCACGCTGCCTACACCAGGTGTTGGAAATCATGACTGCACGCCCCTCAGTCTGCAGGCACATATACATGCCCAGAACACCCGCAGAAAGGCAGGCCGTGGTCCAAGACTTTTACAGGGTGGCACACTTCCCCAAAGTGCTTGGTGCCATAGATTGCACTCATGTGGCCCTACGTCCACCTAGGGCCACTGAGCACATCTATCGAAACCACAATCACTGGCATTCCATCAACGTGCAGGTTGTATGCGATGCAAAGGGAATCATCACCTCTGTCTATGCAAACTACCCTGACTCCACCCATGACTGTTTCATATACAGAATGTCCGCCCTGAGCCGGGCCCTGGGAGCTGAGCAGCATGGCGACACATGGCTCCGAGGTGAGTATAAATGCCTGTGCACATGCATGCATGTCACACACAGACAAATACACAAACCCTAATAATCACAACCATTATCACCTCCCCAGGGGACAGTGCCTACCCTCTAAGCAACCACATGATGAAGCCAATCCGGAACCCCACCACACCACCCCAGGTAAGATACAACGCTACCCATATTGCAATTAGGGGCATAGTGGAGCGCGCATTCAGAGTGCTCAAGTCACACTTCCGCTCCCTTGACCGCTCTGGCGGGCAGCTACTATATGCCCCCCCCAGTAGTGTGCAGGATCATTGTGGCAGCATGTGTCCTGCACAATGTTGGAACACGGCAGGGTGTACCGGTGGACATGATGGTGCCTCCACATCCCCAAGCACAGGCACAGGCGCTGCTCATGGGAGGGGATAGGGCATGTGGCAAGGCAGCCCGGACCCAGCTTGTGGCCACATTTTCCACCTAAAATCCCACCCGTGGGGAGTGCACACAGGCCTGGCACATACCAGGTGACAATCGATGATGACAAAGAGACAGTCAACTGTCACAACCTTACCACCCTGAGAATGTTGCCATGGAAGTGCTACAATGTGTAAAAACCTAGCTACTTAAACCTAACCAATCCTGTGTGACCAAAAGGAACACATGCAAGGTGTGTATCACCCAGCCCCCTGCAAAACAGGCCATGACAATCCCTGGTATGTCACCCAAACCCCCCCAACCCACATCACCCTTGTCTGCCACACCATGAAATGGCATGTAATAGCAAAAGCCCAACACATGACCAGTAAGATATAAAGTGACATGTGATAAATGGAAAGTGGCTGGAGACAATGACGCCTGACATGGAATCAGATGAAATGACTGACCAACAATCTCGCACACATACCAAGTCAGTCGCCAAGTCAGTCACAAATGCTTCCACCAGTCGTAGCATGAACATAACACTGAATGCCTGTTCACATGCACATTAGGCAAGGCAAAATCACTACGGTGTATGTGTGTCTCCTGTAACACACTGCTCAACAGACAGCACAGTGAGCAGCCATAGGGTTGCAGTTGCACCTTGAGCATCACATGAAAAGGACTAATTAAATAAATAACCAATTGACACATGTACAGGATCCCCAAATGATCATAGATCATGTGCTGCAGGGACACAGCGGGCCCCAGAAGGCAGTCCGTGTGCAGCTGTGGCCATGGAAGGGTGGTTGTACATGTGGTGGATCATTGTGCAACTGTGTGTGTCAGTAGGGACATGCACTCAATACATGCATGTGAAATCAAGTGACCATCAGTGTCCTGTACACATCACATGTGAACATTGCCCATGTGTACACCCCAGCATTTCAAACCACACCAATCCCCTGACACCTGAAAAGTAAAGACAACACAGGAACAGGCATTGACCAGCAGAACACATCATGTACATAGTACCCCACAATTACAATGTCAGAGTCCCCAAAACACTGTAGCCCAAGCCAACTGTCCAAAAACAAAAGGCCCTTCCTCGTTTACACATCACCATGACCCACTGAACAACTGTGTCTGGGGTATGTAGCCTTCTTCCTTCAAGTCTACCTGGCTACAGGATCACCCTACCCCTTGCTCTCCATGTTCCACCCTGTGTGTAAATAGGGTCCAGCCCCCTCAGAGGCTACCTTGACTAGTAAAAATACCAAATCACAGAGAACTCCAAGTAGCCAAACCCACAAACCAGGGAAAAAGCCTGTAGGCACCAAAAAACCCTGGAAGAGTCTCCAGTAGATGACTTGAAGTAGCAGAAAATATCCAAGCACATGTCCAAGCACAATGTTAGAACAACCAAGGTAGCACAGTTCAACAATGCTCTAACAGGATGGGTACCATGTTCGGTACATAATATACAATGATGATGCAACAACTGATGGGTAGTATCACAGCTCCGGTGTCCAGGCGCAAGAGTGGCACAAACCAACCACCCCCTCCGTGGTCTGGGTGCCTGCAAGGTCAAACTTACACAGGCCTCGGAGACCACAGCGGGGAAGGAGGGTCAGGGATATGTTGTTCGGACAGGCATTGGTATTCAGGATAACCGGAAAGAGGGGCAGGAGAGGGGAGTAGGATGGTCAAGGTAAAGTAGGCAAAATACAAAAAACAACTATTGACAATAACGCATACTCAATCAGACAAAACATGTTCATCATGCACATTGTACAAAATGAGTCAAATGCAAGCCAAAGAGAGACTTATCTCTGGGGCGAGTGCTGGCCTCCGGCCTGCACACTCTCAGGTCCGGTAACAGGAGCAGTTCAATGCTGCAAAGAGAGTGTAGGTTACTAATCTTTGTGTGTTTACAACACACACACACAACACCATTCATGCCCCAAAGTAAGTGACTCCTCCACAAACAAACACTCTTGTCTGCTGCTTAGTACCCATACATTAGCTTGCCCCCGTGATGGTTCATACACTGTCAATGCAGTAAGGCAGGCGCACATGGGCGCGCGGGAAATGGAAGACCAATGCGTCAAGAATCACACATCATACAATGGTCCCTGGGTGACCAGCTAGACGCGTATAGCGAGGTGCGACTTCAGTACAAGTTATGTTCTAGCATCCGCAGATTTCAATAGGTAGTGCACGTGTCAACCAGAGGATATGTGCGACAGCCCCTGTGTGTGCCCTTGACAACTTGGAAAGCAACTTGCCATTTGTCCCCCAATGCATTTTAGCTCCACTGTGCGCTTCAACAACAATATCTGTCCAAGCTCCACATCAGTGGCGCTACTTAGCATGCATGTGCAAGTGGCCTGGTGGAAGGTTGGCTGCGGTGTGCCCCCCTTGTGCTGCTCACCTTGCTTGGATCTCCTGGGAAAATGTCTGCTTCTGTTGGACGTCTGAGCACAAGCCCTGTGCCACAGCTTGCGCACACATGCACATGTCTGCCCCACCAAACGTGGACAGCTGTCTGTAGTACTATGCCCCATGTCTGCTGGCAAAGGTAGTCTGGAGGCTCATTCTCCTGCAGAAAGGGCAAAAAACATATAATTAATGGTGGAAAGTTCCATGTGTGTGTCTCTTCATGCTGGTTGTGACTGGGCCATGTCAGAGACCTACATCAGAATTCCTCCCACCATCAGTGTGACTTTGACAGGCAAAGGATGCCGGCCACTGTCTACAGCATGAAGTGCATCAAGCACATGTACAGCAAAGAAAAGAAACATACACCACAATGTATTGATCAATTAAAGGACACATCAATCATGAACCCACCCAAATCTAATACAGAAATGCCGTAGATAAAACCCCCACAATCCCCACTAGGGGTGTTAACACAAGTAGTACAGCAGCAGACAGGCCACAGATATGACAGTCCAAAGCCCTTGTGTAAATGACTGTAACACCAAACCATCCTTGCGAGCCCATGGATAAGGAAAGCAGGAGTGGCCTATGTGAGTCAGGACCCCAAGCTGCAAACACATACACGAGACAAGCTTGAAGGGCCCAGCTGGAACAGAAAGTGGATGCTTTCAAAAGCCACAAAGCACCAAACCGTCATATGAATGCACAATAGACAAACAATTTTAAACTATATTAACTAATTAAACTAACTATGAAAAACCTACATTACCTAATTAAACTAACTATCAAAAACTATTTTAAATAACTAAACTAAAATGAAAAATCGAAAATGGCCATATACGACCCGGGGGGGGGAGGCAACCAGGAGGGGGAAGGTACAGGGTGCACCTCAACACCCTCATGCGATGATGTTGAGATAAAAAAAAACCTCCATGGTCTCAACGCCTGCACAGCCCGACCTGTGTGGGAGATATCTCGTCGTCCAAGTCAGCCTCTTCCTGAAAAGGTAGACGTGGCACAGGAGCCTGACCATGCCTAGGCGCAGCTTGCCCCTTGTCGGCAGCAGGTCTGCCGGAAGGGTGAGCATGGTTCTGTGCGGCGATGACACGTAGGTCAGCATGCAGAACCTCCCGTGATATGCGTGCTTCCTCTTGCAAGGTAACACGTGTAACATAGAGTTCTTCCTGCGTGGCCTGGCTGGACAACTGATGCACCTCCCAGCAAGCACGTAGCTCAGCCGAGTTGGTACGCACAAGCTGCGCAAACCTCTCATCTGACTGCTCCCTCTGGGACATCAAGAGCATACTCAGAGTGGATCTGAGCGATTCATACTCAACCCCCAGGGCCTCCATGTGTGCCTCTGTGTGAGCAGCAACTGCTTGACGCAAAGACACCATTTCAGCCCGGCGTGCCCTGTCTGAGGCTGCCATGCCCAGCCTGAGTGCGCGGGCCGTGGACTGTGCCGCCCGCTGTTGGAGTTCCACCTGCCTAGCAAGGGGTAGCATGGATTGGGACACACTCTCCATGCTCTCAGCGATGTTATCAATTGCTGCCCCCTGGTGTTCTGAATTGGCAACCATGGCTTGCTCCCACTCAATATACCCCAGTTGCGCGCGGCCACTGCGTTACTGGGCCTGACATCTGCGGGACCCAAGGCGCCAACATCCTTGTTGGGTTGGCACCACCCGCGGATGCAGGACTACATTCCCCTGTCGATGTGATGCCACAGGCACATCAGCAACTGGTGTGGAGGGTGACCCTGCGTCCGATTCACCACAGGCAGAGGTCCCACCACTGTCTGGCCCCTCAGTGCAGGTGTCGCAGACAGAGGAGCGTCCACATCAGAATCACCCACCCCTGACGAATGGACCCGATGCACATCCAACTCAACATTGTCATCAGAGTGATCATCCGGGCTTGACTCATTGCCAGCCACAGACAAGATGGTCTGTAACACATGTGGGTTCTCGTGGTCCACCACCCCACGACCCTCACTTGTGCTGGGTTGCTGGTGTGATAGCAAACCTGTGTCTGGCATGACAACACCACGCTCTGGCTCCATTGCGTAATCATCTGGAAAGTGGAGACAAATGTACATTAGTACAAATGTCAGAATCACATAACACACACACACATAGACATCACACAGCCAACACATGAAGCAGACATGTCACACACAAATGTGAACCAGGTCACTTTGACATAGCATCAGGGAGTAGGCATGTAGAACGGTATAACATGGCTCTGAAGTGGGTTGATGCAGTGCAGAACATGTGTACGTTATCCACTATCTACATGAACAAGTACATAATGATGTGTATCAATTAACTTGAAGGCAGTGCAAGGACAAGTTCAGGCATCACGTGCAATGTGCATGCAATGTGTTGCATGGCTACAAGCAACCCCCCCTCCCCCAAGTGAAAATGCAGGGATGCATTGCACAGCAGCAAAAGTGCGACCAGAGACCTGTGTATTGGCTGACAGTGGTGGCTAGCATCAATTGCATCATCTGAGTCAACTGACAACACAGCAGATGATGATGGGACAGACAGCAGGACACATGATGCACCCTCAGTAGTACAGCCATGTGTGCAGAAGCCGCTACACCAGTTGAACAGAGTCAGTGGGCCTGAAACGGGGGGAGGCCTGTGCCCCGCACAGACTTTGACACCCTAAACATGTGTGTGATGCAGGACTGAGCCAGAGTGGGCATGGAATGGATGATCAAATGCAAAGAAATTAGGTCATCCTGGACACGTACTACAATGATCATCCTGTCAAGGAAACATAGGGGCATGCATGGAATACACATGGAGCATACATGGGAACTCATGTCCCTGCAGAGCATCTGCCATCTGCACAGTCCAAGTGAGACACCCTGCATGAAGTGCAGAGAATGTACCCCACTGCATGTGTCTGGTAGGTTGGCTGGTGGACGTTTGCATGTACACAGGAGTCTTGAACAGGTCATTGCAGTACACCAACATGATGCACACCTGTGCAATGTTGAAATTGGGGTGCAGGGGTGGTGGAGGGGCAAGGGTGCATGCTTACGTGGAGTAGCCGCTTGCATGCAGAGGACACATGCACGTCAGTCATGCAATTACATAGTCCCAGTGCTGAGAGGAAACACACCCCAGGCTACTTTCACAAGGGCCATTGGGCTGGAACATGGACTATAGGGGAAGCCGGGTGACTAGCATGTGAGTAGGGTGCAAGTGTGGTGGTGAGGACAAACCCGTCTGCTCTACATGTCCACTATCCTGCACAGCAGGCACGCATCAGTGAAGCATTGCATGACTTGCACATGAGAACCATGTACACATGACATGCAGTGGCAGTCAAGCACAACACATCACACAAGCAAAACACACATGTCTTTGACTAACAGGCAACGACACTCATTGAACGGGGCATCAAAGTCCTCCATCTCTCCCACTCCTTCAACCATTCCTTTTGGTATGTACTCCGCAATGAGTGACTCGTGCCGAGTGAGGTCTTCCTCCTCAGGTGGTGGCCCACCGCCAGTCACCAGAGTCATGTTGTAATTAGAGGCACGCTTCGCCTTAGTGCTGCGTTTGAGTTCATCCCAATGCTTTTTGCACTCTTGCGCTGTGCGCACCTCATGGCCAAATGCACTCACATGATCCGCAACTTGCCACCAGTGGGTATTACGATGGGCAGCCGTAGTTTGACAATTTGGCCCTACTAGCATGTCACCGTTGTGTTCCCGCACATAGTCCACGAGGAAGTCCAGTTCCTGCTTGTAGAAAGGCTTCTTCCTCGACGTGCCGGAGTTCGTAACTGTGTCTGGGGTCCCACCCTGTACTGCAGGTGTAACCTTCCTCCTCTTGGATGCTGCTCCGGAGCCTGGCTGGCAAATGCCACCCTGATCAGTATGGGCAGTGGCGCTGGTGGAACATGAAGTGAAGCCCTGACTTGCGTCAGTGGCTGCTGGGTGCCCTGGAATGGACCCTGCTCAGCAACATCCGCTGTGCCAGGGTCATTGACCGGGACTGTCCTGGTTGGTAGACTCACAACCGGGGTGGTGTCGGCTGCATCTACTCCTGCACTTGCCAACACCCGGCTGGTCGGGGCAGCAGATGACATTACTGCCCCAGGGACATGTGCCTCGTTCAGGGCAGCCCTGCGTGCACCTATGGTTTGCCTCCTGACCTCCTGGAAATCTTCCATGGACTCTTCAAGCACCAACGCAGCCTTCGCTGGCAGACCCTGAGCCTGGGTTGTGGTGTCCGCACCTGCAGCTACCACTACCCTTGGGCCCGTGGCAGTCGATGAAACGGACTGCCGGGTCACATGGGCACCAGTGCCAGATGCAAGAACTGCAACTCCTGGAGTCGCAGGGGGTGGTGGCAAGACTGCACCAACACGTGGCACAACATCGCGCCGAGCTGGCGCACCCCTGCCTCTTCCCCCTCTGCAGCCACCCTGGACACCCTGGCATCCCCTACTCCCTGGTCACCCCGTCCACGTCGCTGACCACGCACGCCATGGGAAGTACGCCCAGCTGATGCGCCCCTCAACTTTCGTGGCATCCCAGCCATGGCACATATGGAATAGTGCTGGCACAGATGTAGTAGTGCCAATGGGAGGTGTATATGCCAATTGTCCTGGGCAACTGGGGTGAAGGGGGTGGGATAAAAGATGTTAACAGGACCCCTGCACCTGCAAGGCTGTATGTGACTTCGGTGATTAAGTGACGGGTCACGCAACGCTCAGGCACCCCAAAACTGCTGTAAAACTGCACGCAATCCCCGTAGTCCACGTGCATGGAATTAACCTCCCGCAGTAAGCGGTGGCACCCAGGAACACGAAAAACACGGACGAGTGGGACACGCAGGCTACTATGACCTCGAAAATGGTATGCGATACACAGCGGGGCCCGCAGTGGGAAAAATAGCGCCCGCGACTTACCGTCTGACTAGCGTGATAATGAAAAACAAGCGTAGCCAATACCCCCACCAAAAGAAGAGATACGTCCTTGATCCGCTGTGAAGTAGTGATGGCGCGCGAAACAACACAAAGTAGCAACACACACGTCGGTCTCCACGAACGGCATGTACAGCGAACTACTGGCCCCGCTCACCTTTAACCCGTGCTGAGGGAAACGGCCACTTGCGTCACGTCACTTACGCGCTTAGGCCCTTTCCTCGTATTACACGCATTAACACAGGGACAGGCAGTTTTTTCACGTGCTGATTCACTATGCACCTGTCACGAGGGAAACGCTCGAGCGCGTAACGTCACAGATGCACTTACGCGCTAAGGGCCTTTCCTGGAATTACACGCTTACGCTCAGTTTTTTCAAGTGCCAAATCACTCTGTATCAAGCTGGCCACTCAACAACACACGGAAGACCACGCTCGTGCCCAGAAGGCCATTTTCCTACCCACCAGAACCCCGAGCAGCCTCCCACGAGCCATCTGCTGCTGCCTGCCTGCCTGCTGCCAACATGCCCTGACCACCCCTGCTGGAACAGAAGACTCCCGACTGGTGATCCATCACTCCACAGCCCAGCCCCAGGACCCAGTTGTCCACCCACACCTGTCTCGGGGGTTGCCATGTCCGACACAACACCTTCTGGCACCAGTGGCAACCCCCAGCCAGAGAGGCAGAGGGCTGCCAGCTTCACTTCCGAAGAAGTTGGCATCCTGGTGGAGCAATTCCTGGGGCAGTATGATGCCCTCTTCACACCATCGCGCGCCGACAAGGAAGGACGGAGGAGGATATGGACGGACATAGTGGGTGCCATCAATGCGAAGGGAGTGGCACCCCGCGACATGAAACACGTCTAGAAGCGCTGGGAGGACTACAAGTCTAGGACCCTCAAGAAGGCCCAGCACCTCTTAGATGCAGAGGATGCAGTGGGGCACCAGGGCCAGCTTACCAACCAGCAGATGAGGGTCCTGGAGCGCATTCGCCCAGTGCTTCGCCACCAGATCCTCAGGATGCAGGCCCGTCTGGAGTCGAGCAGTAAGTGGCCATGCATTGCTGTGTGAAACAGGGCATGTTGCAGTGTGCTGGTAGTCAGCTACTTGCCTGTATGTGTGACATAGGGCCATGTATGGATATGTGTGTGCAGGGACATCATGGTGCTGCATGTGAGACCAGTCATGTGTGAACCACATGGATGGTGCATGTGTTACAATGCAACATGTGGAGCAACATGCGGAATGCACACATGAATCCATGCCTGTCTCTGTTGTTGGACATGGATGGGGTGAGAGAGATGGGTGCTGCTGTCAAGGACATGTATGGTGTACATGCCTATGTGTCTGAGTAGCGTGTGTGTGATGGATGCATGACACATGTCTGTGACAATGTTCTGATTCACTGATGCAGCCTAGTCATCCTTGTCTCCACTGTGTCTGGGGTGTACGAGGCCAGATGGATGAAACTACGGTGATGTGTGTGCATGTGATCAGTATGACCCATGATGTATGTAAGTTTCAAACCACCATCGTATGTTTCAACAGTTCCTTGGACATGTATGCAAATATTCTTCGCATAAGCCATGCCTGTTTCTGCATGTGTGTTGCCTGCACTGACCCATGTGTTGTGGAGGGACATGATGGGAGTGACGTTTGACAGAGCAACTCATGTGCTATTGCTTCCTGTCTAGGGGACTATTGTACAGTACCCTGATGCTTGTGTTCTATGTCTCTCTCTGTACAGCGGCGAATGAAGAGGGCGGAGACGGCGCTGTGGAGCAAAGCGGCGGGAATGCCTCCACCGGCCAGCGACACAAGGCCCAGTAACCCTCCCAGGAATTACCATCATCTGGGAGCGGGGGGACTGGTGCCGCATCTGCCACTACGGCTGCAGCGGAAGAGGTGGGTGAGCCCGCACAGGGGTTTGCAACGGCGGAAGATAGTGTGGAGCAATCCAGCTTGGTAGTTTGCACAGAGGAGGAGGAGGCCGCTACTGAGCCACACATCGGGCCTGGTGGGGGTGGTACCACTGGTGCAAGTGGTGCAGTCCAGGGGCAGGAGGCAGCACAGGTCGCCGTGGAAGGGTCTGTGCATGTCACTGTCCGTGACACTGTGACTGCACCACCATGCACCAGCAGGGATGCCCCATCTCAGGTCGGTCCTCAGGTAGGGGGTAGGTCATCTGATACTCCTCTACATGCGGACGAGGGGACCCATGACCATATGGAGACCATACTGATTGGTGTCGCGTTGAGCACGCGTAACATTCGTGATGACGTGCGTGCTTCGGGGGTAGCACACACATGATCACGAAGAGCTCCGTGCCAATGTGGCCCAGTTGGGAGGGTCCTTGGTCGGGGGTTGCGTACATGTGTCTGGCACTCTGGCAGCCTTCTCCTTCTCTGTGGAGACTATGCACCAGTCGTTCTCCATGCCCTCTTCCGGCCCAGATGCCACCAGGGCTCCCTGTGGACCTGCCCCGACCAATGCAGCCAGCTCGGTGGAGATCCCATCCCTGCCACAGTCGGGAGTCGGAGGTCCAGCAGGGGTGGACACCCCAGCAACTGGACCCCAGCAGATGGAGGATGTGCCGGCATCTACGGGCAGGACACGTGTACGACGGCGCCGTTAGATTCCATCAGCCTGGATGCCGTTGTGCTGGCAGGGGCAGTTGCGTCGGTGGCAGTGGCAGGCTCAACGTGGGAGGCATCATGGCTCGGGGCCATCAACATCAGAGGGACAGGCATCGGCCAGAGGGCAGGAGGACCCTGGAATGGGAGTGTCTTCCATGTGTCAGCAGTTGGGCCAGCGGATAGATGCGCAGCGGCGGCGGGGGGAGGAGGCACGGCTCACTATGGTCAGGGCGGAGAACTCCATGCGCAGGGTGCTGAGGCGGGCTGAGTGCCTGAAGGGAATTCGCAGGGAGTTGGAGGTGGACATGGCGTTATCCCTGCGAGACCTCGGGGCCAGGGAACAGGCCTGCCTCCAGGACGTTGAACAGGAGTTCGATGATGCCCTGGCCCAGGAAATCAACTAGTGAGACGTAGGACTTGCCTGCCGCCATTCTATATAGTTAATTAGTGTAAGGTTTCATTTATGTTTTTCTTTCATTTGGGGTGCTTGGTCTATGCCCCACCTTTTTGTAGATAGTTCTTTATTAGGTAGGGTTTTTTGTAGGTTTCCTTTCAACAGTTGGGTTTATGGACCAGTTATTTGTTCTTTGTATATAGTTGAAGACTGCGATTTGGTTTGCTGGACGGACACTTTTGACCCATTTTCATTTGGATTTCTTTGGATTCTGCTTTCATATTTTTTATTTCGTTTTTTTGGAACATACTGCATTTTCTTTATTATTTCCATTATTGTGTGATTTGATTTAATTCCCTTGCTTTAGTGTTCAATACATTTTTTTTCATACTTCAATGTGTGGTATTCTCTCATTGGTTTCATGCATGTCACGATGTGGGTTTTCTCATTCACTTGCACCCATTGTGTGTGTGTGACGGACATGTGCTGATGTGCATTCTTGCCATTTGGGTTGTATCATGTAATGGGCATTTCTATGTGGGGTGGATGGAATACTTGGTTGGGTGTTTAGACAGGGGTGGCGTGGGGTGTGATTTGGGTGGCCATAAGGCCAATGATTGTGGATCGTGAGGACCTGTTGGGGGGGGCATGAGTCGGGCCTGCTGGCAGGTGCCCGTCAATGCCAGGAGGTGGGGGGCTGGGGGACATGAGTCGGGGCTCACTAGTGCATGGTGCCATGTGTGCTGGATGCGGGCCATGGCCAGGCTGTATGGGCTGCCTGTGGGGCATGGCCAGGGGTGCAGGGTAGTCCCCTGTGGTGTGGGCTGCCTGCGGGCCAGGGCCAGGGTGGATGGGCTGCCTCCGGGGCATGGCCATGGGTGCAGGGTAGTCCCCTGTGGAGTGTGCTGCCTGCAGGGCCTGAGGAGGGGGGAGAGGGCACACCTGGGCGGACCCACACTGCCAATTTGCGTGTGGTACTCCCTGCACACCCCAGGAATACACATACCCCGCTCGCCAAGCAAAATCGCGTCTAGAACTCCCTGCGCATCCCTCCGATTACACATACCCCTCCCGTGCTAGCGAAATCGTATGTAAAACTCGCCACACACCCCTCACAATACACATACCCCTCTCGTGCTAGCGAAATCACGTGTAAAACTCCCTGCGCACCCCTCCGAATACACATACCCCGCTCGGCCAGCGAAATCGTGTGTAAAACTCCACGCGCACCCCGCGTTATTTGTGAACAATGCTTAGGGAGAAACGTTTTTTTGGGGGGAAATTTAGGAAACTGTAATGTTTCTTCTAAGTGTTACCAGTTTTGGTGTTTTGGGGAGTTAGGAACTCCGGCCTGGGTTCATGGGATTTTTGAATTTTTGAAATTCATTGAAGTTCAGGATGTTATAGTTAAACTTCCTGGAGACTTTAAAGTGACTTTTCTAGGCACAGGGTGACTGTTGGACACTGTTGATTGACTGCTTTCATTTTTTTCATGTTTATATAGATCTCTTCAGTCCTATGGTGTGAGTGTGAGAAGTGTGAGAGTATGGGTTATCTCTTGCATACTCAATTGTGGAGAGTGGAGGTTGCTTTGAATAATTTGTAGACAGAGAGGGAAGAAATGGTGTTGGTTTGGTTTGATGACAGAGGTTTGAGCTGGTCTCTATGTTTGGTTTTACTGCAGGGCTCGCAGTTAGTTTAGTGGTTTGTTTTTTGGGAGTGCATTAATGTTGTTCTTTGTTAAATGGGAGCTGTGAGGTTATTAACTTTAGGTTGTTGTGATTTTAGGGTTTATGTTTTTTTTTATTATTATAGAGAGGGAGATATGTAATGATTTGGATTAATGTTTTTATGTGAGCAACATGGTTCAGGTTGTTTGAGCGTGATGTCATAGAAATGGAACCAGTTGGTGGTGTGGAATGTTGTGGGGAGTGGTTCCAGGTTGAGGGTTGGAGTGAGAGTGGGGCTGACCATGGGGCCTGGGGGATGCTACTAACTTGAAATGAACTTAATTATACATCTGGACTTAAATTAAATAAAAGTGCTTAATTACAGATCATGACTTGCAGGTGGCAGACTTTGTTACATACATACTGACAGAGCAAATAGGTTTATATTAATCACTGTGCTCTGGCCATTCCAGTTTATGCCCCTTTCCGCCCAAAACACCTCCTCGTGGTGTGAAAAGAGAAAAATAATATGAGGCCGGTGAACCCAAAGGAAACACACCAAACACAGGTTACAAAGGAACATATAAAGTACTTTATTTTAAGGTCAAGCAATAACAAAGTCAAATGACAGGTCAGATAGCTATCGGCCCTCAGTGCAACACAACGAACTTCAACGGGGTTCGATGTATTCAGTGAGAGACTGTACATTGGGACATTCAGGCTTTTATATATTTCTCCAGCCTGTTGTCCAACCCCTTCACGGGTTAACCATTCCATGAATGTGTAACAGGTCTAGGGTCTCTGCCAGGTCAACTCTAATTTATTAATTTATTCATTTGTATGTGCATAGATCAGTTCCGTTGATACAGGTAATCCATTTACATGCAGGTCAACAGAAGGACAAGGTCTCAGTTCACGACCCTAACAAGTGGCCTGCAGGCAAGTTATACATTGGCTGTACGGAGGTCATGCCGACTAGATTTTGTTTGGAATGGCACCGTCCACCATTTTGATGTTCAGGGTGACTTTTAAACAGCAAGAGAACCTAAAATGGCGGTTTGATTCAAGATGGCGACTTACATCAATTTCTAAGGTCAAGACCTTGCCGTAGAGAGTTATTCGCGTACAGTTTTATGCGACTTGGCGTAGGCCAATATACATACAATCGTTTACACTAGGAGGCATAATTTAATATCCAGTTTGACAGTGGGAACTCTTTGAACTCGCTTTAATCAAGCCTTAGCATCAAATGTTGCATTCCAAGTGCCTGACAGTGTTTTTTCAAAGCAGTCTTCTGACAGTTAACGACTTAATTAGATTTAGGTGTAATAAAAATGCAACTTGGTTGCCTTCAGCCCCTCGATTTATACGCACTATGGGCCTCTTGAAGGAGTCTGGAGGTAGCCATGGTGCTATTAGCACCATGGCTACCTCCAAACTTGGGTCCGCAAATTGCGGGCCCGTTATTACCTCCATGGTCCCTTAACGGGTCCCGCTAAGGCCGGCTCGTAAAACCAGCCGGTCCTGGTGAGACCCGCTAAGGGACCTCTTAATAGGGCGGTAGGGGGTTAACGGCACCAGCATCCTTACCGGTGCCATTAACCCCCTGCCACCAGGGTCGGAACGACCCACTATGTGTGTCATTCACTGAAATCCTGTTAAAAATAATCGCTGGCAATGCTAACCATTTTACCTTGGGTACAAGTAGTAGGCATTTGCCAGACACTGCTATTAGATGCCCAGCTACTTGCACCATTTTGCACCTGCAACCATCAATGGGCAGTAAATACCACTATGGCAATGCCTGGCAAGTACATTTGCCATGCCTACATGAAAAGCCCAAACTGTTGGCATTGGCAATGCGTGTTTTTAAAAGCAAAGTAAGCCGTATATTCAGATTATGGCACAACAGGTGCTGTGTACATGCAGTTGAACAGTTTATTTTCTTCAGCCAGAGAGTCGTAAAGCCATGATTGGAGGCCAGTCAGTCCACCCAGGAAAAACAGTTCTTTGCAAGTTCCATTACATCCACCTAACAATAAGGACGTCTTTCTGAACCAGAAGAAAATGCTCAGAAATGTAAAATGTGTCTTATAAAACAACTCATTTAGGGAATGCAAATGAAGGTGTTTAAGAGATTGGAGGGAGACGGCGGAATTCAATGAGCGCCTTCATCTCATGTATTCTATTGCCTCGATTGTGGAGGGCATCACAAAAGCACCGGCTGCCTTTCGAATGACATTTGTCTTTTCTCATCTTTGTTACACGCAGAGCTTGCTGTGGGGCGGTGTGTGCGTGGGGGTGGAGGGTGCTCTACCTTTGTTCCTCACTGGTGGGCGCCCCTGTGCTTTGCTGGGATTTCTTTATCTTGCTGCCTCGTTCAGTTAAGTGTTGGACCTGAGAGCATTATCCAGAGTAGACAGGCGAAAATAGGCAACACTCAGGCAATTACAGCCTGCCAGTGATTCCAATGTTGATAGAAGCGCTGACGTGCTGCTGGGCTTCCAGGGATTTCAAGGCATATTCATGGGCCATCCTTCACACTTGCCAAGCTACCCCGAGCCCCTACAGCATCTGTTTTCTACACATGGCTCAGGGGTTTTCAACTCCATGCACTGGCCGGTGATTGGCGGGCGTGCAGGAGTACACCTTTACTGTGGGTTTGTAGCTAACTTCCTGTCCTGTTCTCCAGTCAGGAAGGCTATGCCCAATGACAAGACGGCTGAGGAATGGGGAGCGAGGTTTAGTGACATTGCTTGTGAGACAGTGGACAAGGCTGTCTGGTTGGAGGAGTTGGGCAAGGATGAGGTGTTGACCGAAATCCTTGTGTACTTAGTGCATAGATGGAGCAGAGAGGCTCCTAGAATTTCTGCTTTGATTAAGGGGAGAGATTCCTGGTGCAGGTGTGAGTTTGGCCTGTCCCGGTGCAAAGGGTTGTTTTCCCCCATTAGGCTTGTATAACACCCTTGTGGAACTGGGGCACCTTAGGCATGTGTGCCCCATATTGACTAAGAGGAGCCTGAGTCCCAGGATCTGTGGACAGGCATGGAACGGGCTAGTGGAGAAATGTGTAAAGCAGCGCAGTGAGGGTGCAGAGAGTGGCAAGACACGCGTGGCCCAAAGCCCAGCATTTGATCCACGAGAAGATTTCTGAGCGCGTGTGTATAATAAGCTCCTATCGTTTTCATGCCTAACCTCGGGGTGACAGGGCAAGTTTGTAGGTTTGGACTTGTCTTGGTGGGATACGTCCCCAGATAGGTCGAGAACTCGGTTCTTGACTGTATCACCACAGCAAGGATTAGGGTCTACCACAGGTGGATGGAGTATGGCAATGGGACTCAGGTGGTCTCACAGGAGATTAAGGAGAAGGGGATCACCAATCACACAACTGTGCTCTGTAATTACAAAGTCAAAGTGGTGGTGGAGAGCAGCAACCACATCATGAAGCCCAACTTCCAGTTGGCAAAGGGCCGGGGGTTAGACTGGAGGCATGCCTTATTCAATTCTATGGTGGTATTTAGAGACATCCCAATGTAGCGACAACAATGTCACAGTTCCAGAGTTCTGACCTACGCCCCATGGATTCCCAGGGGTCACAGGACACAGTGGGCTCCCATTAAGTCGGGGAGCTGTTTTAGGACTATCAGCACAGTTACAGGTATGCATACAATTCAGACCTGCATGCTGAGAAAGTGCAAGTTACCGAAGGAGACACCATGAAGACACGCAAACCTTTCAGAGTACAGAAGGACCAACCTGTATTTTATAGACCCATCAAAGTCAAGGGAGTGGGAAGTGGAGGATGGTAGGTGTCTAGAGGACTGGGCGGCTTGGAACAAGTCTGGCATAGTAGCACTTTGTAAGTGGGGCATTGGGGACAGACTAACAGCCCCAGTGCAGGGCCACGATGATGCTCTTCTATGGAGGAAGGTGATCTTCTTGGTAGGATGGAACCTTGGGGCCATCGTGACAAGACCAGGGACGGGAGGTGCGCTTGTGTTTTAGGGGGAACCAGCTGCAGGAAGTTCAATGAGCCACAAGGAGCAAGCGGTGCTGTCTCGCAACCCAGAGGGTAGTGGACCACTTATGGTGTGCACTCTCCAGCTGAGCTCCAAGCTGCCTCCGTCGAAGCTATCTGAGACCCAGCTCTGAGCAAGCTTCCTGCCGAGTCTACTGAATTTGGTATGCACTAGTTCCTACATCAGACCTGCTCTGCCAAACCCAGCGGATGGTCGTCTACTCGTTGCTATGGTCCCCTTTGGGCCCATAGATGGCACATTTTCTTGCTCACGCAATGGCGTTAGGCCATTCCAGAATGTTCACTTTCAAAGCTTATCCAAATGTTAGATTTTTGAACCATCATTACTCAATGCTCATTAAGATGTTATATTTTAAAACCTTCTCTGTATCACAGTACCCAGGGAAGGGGCGTATATGTTGTATGCTGGAACTTTAATGTGATGTGGGCCAGTGTATATCTTTGCAGCTGTGGCATTTTTTACTGTCATGGTTAATGTAGTGTTCCTGCATTCTGGAATTCTTGTGTTCCCTTGGAAACTGTGGGTAATGCATGGTTCTAGAGCGTCACATGGTGGAACATCGGGGGTGGTACCAAGCTCTCGGATGCTTAAATAAGGACTACTCCCCCTACGAGAGGCTCCTGCTCACTACAACACACGGCCTCATTGATAGGATATGCAATGCGTCCACAAACTAACTACAAACAGGTATTCTACAGGTATTCCGGCTAGATAGCACACTGGTCAGATAGCACAGCGAGTAGAGCGCTCACTTTGAAATCAGTGCAGGGCCTGCCGACGCGGCAAGGCCAAACTCATCCTTTCATCCTTCAGAGGTCGATAAATGAGCACCACACACTGTGGGTAATAATAAGCAGCGCTCAGATGCCTGAGGATTCGTAGCCCTGTATAAACCCTAAATTATTAATCTAGTGAGGTCCGACAGCAATCTCAAATGTCAAGAGGTCAGCGCTCTCACAGGTAGATCACGTTTTAGTATTCCACTCAGGACAGTAAATCAGGGATGATGTATTACCCCTCTTGTTTTCGCAGGCCCGACAGAACCCAAATCTGCTACAAAGAGATACCTCTCATATGGTTATGTCCTAGATTCATCCTCTGGACCCAGATCACCCTGGATTCGATATGGCTGCAGCACTCAAGATGATGCCTTCTGAGTGCAGGATGCCACAGGAGCATGTTTCCACTTCCTTCTGGATATCTTAGTGGCTTTTGATATGATCAACTAGGAAATAGCATGAAACATCTCAAAACACATAATGAGCTTGCAGAGAGAATTCTGGCCTGGTTTCCTGCTTTTTGGGTGTTTGGCCTAAAGTAGTCATGATGGAGGGCCTGGGCGAGCCTCTACTCCCTGTGCCTTCTAGTGTGGTGCAGGGCTACACCCTACCATCCTATGAGATGGCAAAGGATGGCTGGGAGATTTGGTTTTGGGGCTGGGCCATCACTGTGCAGATTACACTGATGGGCACCTGAAAAGGTGATCTGCTGAAGATCTCAGGCCTTGGAGCACCCCCTATGCAATATTACATGAGTGGTTTGGAATGGATTCTTAAGGAAGCTGCATTAACACCATGTTTGCGCTGACACCATTTGGGTCTATTGAAACCGCTAAACTCATAAATGGCATCTCCCACCAAGCCCATGGGTCTTATCACTTTCTTTAGCAGCATACAAAGGAATTTAGAGTAAAATTAGGGCAGGTGCATCCATAGCCGCCTATCAGCGCAAACAACACTCCCCGGGCACTCGTCGGTGCGCGTGCGCTGGTGCACATGCCCGGCATCTTCATCCGGTAGAGGCGTGCAAGTGGGCGTGGTCAAGGCTCAGAGTCGAATAATGGTCCAAATAATTCTCAACTTTGAAGTTGGAAATTGCTGCGTGTATCCAGAGCATGCAGCTTCAAAAGCAGAACGGCAGATCTCCCAGCACAAACAGCACTATCTAGGCACTCCTCAGAGCACTACATTTATGCTGGGGGCCACTCCTGGATTTTACATTTTGAAAATCTGGTCACCCCAATGAACTGTGAGTCTTACACTGCTACGGTATATGGCATTTGTACTGCACCCATTGCGATTGGAATGGCCTCAAAGCGCTGTGGGTTTAACGCCCTTGGAAGACCAAAGTCCGAGGTATGAGAATTGAAGGAGGATTTTTAGATTGTGTGTGTGTGCATTTTAGCCACCACGCAGGTAGGCATGGGTTGCTAAGTCCCTGCTAGCAGCCCATGGGGATATGGCTAGTGGATGGGTGCTGTGATAGACTGTCTGGCGAATAGGCGAGTCAAGGACTGATTATGTGCCCAGCTGGACCAAATGTATGTCTAATGGCAGAGGTGAGGTGTAGTATGAAGTTAAGTAGTGAATTGCTGCAGATGTATGCAGCTGAGTGGCCGTGCCCTGAGTAGGATACGGCTATGTTCCATTGAGATGGAGTGCTATACGTACCAGAGAGTCTGTGTATGCTTCAAAATGTAAGCAAACTACACTATCCCATGGGAAATGAAGCAGGGTAGTGGCACAAAAAAGCAGCAAGATTCAAAGTGTAAGCATAAAACACTGTCCCAGTGGGAAAAGGATGCAGGTTAGTGGCAGAAAACAGTAGCTAGAATCAAAATGCAGCCAGGCCCAAAATAAAGGACCATGGCACCATCTCTATGGAAAAAGATGCAAAGAGCTGGCACAAAGCAGTAGCTAGATCCGGTATCTTCAACCTTTCTCTCTACATATTTTTAGGACTACAAATCCCATCAGCCTTACCCAGCAAAAAGAATGGAATGGATCACGGGTGTCGTAGTGTAAAGCACCTGGGGAGCCATGAGTTGCAGACCACTAAGCTAGATTCAAAATGCTGCTAGATTTAAAATACCAGCCTACAACACTATCCATGGTGAAAAAGAAGCATGGTAGTGACAGTAAACATTAGCCAGATTCAAAATACAGCCAGACCCAAACTACAGGCCCATGGAACAATCCCTGTGGAGAACGATGCAAAGTAGTGGCGCAAGGCAGTAACTAGATTCAAATACACCTAGAATCAAAATGCGGGCCTACACCAGTACTAGATGGTACTTTGTTCTGGACACAGTTACATGCAGTAACCACAGAAATAGGAAGCTATCATGGAACGAGAGTATTATAAAAGCCAAAGAAAAACAAAATGCTATGACTGCATCTAGAAACTAGACATATGGTATTGGTAATAGTGACCCGGAACAGCATTGTGTTACGATACCTGCAAACTGGAAACATTAAAGTGGTGCTGCATGGATGGATGGGAAACACACTAGGATCAATACCATCCAAGGCATTCACACGCAAAAGCTTTATTATTACATCTTAAATTGAGCAGGGCAGTTTTGCGTGATATTTTAAAAAAGCACCCCTGAACAAAAGTTGTGTAATAAATACTGTAGGTTCTTTTCATGGACACAGGTGACCTCTGACTAATGCTTTTGCGCATCACAATTTCACTCCCACAGTCTGGGCCAAGAAACAATTTGCGCTGTAACAAGGCCTTTTATCTGAGATGGTTCAGAACATTATGAACAAGCGGCTGCTCTTGGCGCAAGGGAAGTGGTAAATGAAATGGCCTGCGTTTTCACCTCGCTACCCCAGCTGCGCAATCACCTTTACTCAATTCCCAGTTGCTTTCCTGTTTCAGGTATTCTATGGCTCGTTGTTGGGTGATCTTGTCCTTTGCATACGTTCAGTCTGTTACAGAGATGTAGTTATTGTCATGGATGTGGCGCGTACTTAAGTGCATGCCTGCGTATTGTGCCCCTCATGTCTCAATGTGCCTGGGAAGGATGTCATATTGTCCATGGCCTATTTTAGGAAACTTGTGCGAGGCATTATGGGAGCTATAGTGACATCATGGATTTTGTGTGTACGGGCCTATGAAGCATCTCAGCTATGCCAACACTTGGGAGTTAAGAGAAGTCTGCCCCATGTGAACTTGCATTGTTTTATTCACACACATACTATTCTGACCAGAGCTTCGCCATGCAGGACGTCTGCGGCAGTATTCCTTTGCCCTCCATCCCATGCCCTTCTCATAGTTAGCTCCACATATGCACTGCAGTGTCAGTTTAGCTCCTTAACCAATATCCTTGTACGATATCTGCTTTGGGTATCCATGTATTCTGGAAGGGTGCTGTTCCGCAGGACCATGGTGACATGGGTGGAAGCCAAGAAATGGGCAGCGCATGGATCACCATCTGATTAGCATCACAAGTCATTTGTATATTCATCGAATGGTACGGCTTTCTGTTGCGGTACATGTGCCCCTCAGCCTGGGGTGGGACCGATGCCAGAGGCATACAGTCAGTGTAGCAATCACATCAGGAAGTGGACTGTGGCATAGAATCTTGCCTTGATGGCATACACCTGGGTGGGCTGGTAGGCATAGAAATGTGATTTGGCACATTACTCTTTAGTGCATCCGTGCATTTTCCAGAAGGTTGGCCGGGACATGCCATGATGCATTGGGACTCTGTGCTGAAATGTGCCCATTGCTAGGAAGTGCAGAACAGCAACGAGCGTCCACAGGGGTGGGATGGAAGGCCTGATGCCAAGCCCGCTCTAGAGGTCCACCTGTACTAGAGAAAGCAGCTCTGCTATGGTGTCCCTGGTGTCAGCCTATTAGGGTCATTTACCCGTTGGTCAGCACCAAGGGGAAGGGTCTGACAAGAGGTATGGTTGGCCTCCTCATGACACGTCTCCTCTGCCTTTGCCAAGCTGGTATCCTTGGCAGCTGCTGTACTGAATGTTTTTGCAGCATGACGTGTAGTAGCACATTGTAGAGGCCGTAGTCTATTTCTGCGATTGGATACATGTTGCTTGAAAGTGGGTTTGGGGAAGGTGCTGGCCTTAAAAACTATTTTGGGCGCAATTGGAAGCCTCTGCCTCTTAATGTCCATCACCTCGATACATTTATCTAAACCTCTGTAGCCGAGGAATAAGCACAGGAGGAATGACCACTCCCTTTTCTGGCGATAACACTTCAAGCAGTAATTCCTCCGACAGAATTTGCTCCAGAGGACTTGCCACCCATTTTATATTATTTGGCAGTGCAGCAAAGGTGGCAGTAACTTTGTTATCAACACTATTTTCCATTACCACTAAATTTGCAACGAGTCCCAGTGTCTGGTGTACCTTTGTCTTTTCCTCTCGTACCTTTTGCATACATGCAAGAGCCCCTGATTATTCTTTAAGGTTTCCCCCCAGATAAATTGATGGGTGGCAGTAAAGGGGGTGCCACCCAAGAATAGTCATTGGTGCACCAAACTATGGCTGTGCGTCTCTCTGTAAAAATGACCTGAACATATCTATGGGCTATGCTCTTCTTCCACTCTGCATCTCTGTAAAATATGAGTGACACATATTTCAATAGGGCCCTGTGAAAAAAATAGAATTGACCCCATTTCTATGATGGGGCATTTGGACGAGGGGTGGGTTTTGCTAATACATTTGTTTATGTTAGTTGTAGCAAATGCCTGCCCGAGTGGCATGAAACATACTATTTTTAGTGCCACATGCGCAAGAGGAGGAATGAACACTGTTTCCAATTGGGTGTTGAAAAGATCCTCTATGAGTTGCATGAGTTGCACAATAAACCTGCATGGCGTCCATCCTCTCAAGATCCTGACTTTCTCGGTTTATCAGCCAATAATTGAGTCTAAGAGTAAGCAATAATGACTTCTGAGTGTGACATGGCCAGTTGGAAAGTGAAAGAATCACTGGTGAGCACAAGGATTGTGACATGGAATCTACATCTGCCAGGTTGATGGAGGTCAGAAAGTTGCCTATGGGACAATTTCATGCAGGGTTGCCATCTTCAAAAGAATTGTTTTGACAAGCGTGTTTACTCTTTTGAGATCTATGGTGGGTGATACTGACTCAATGGCTTTTATAATGCGAAATGAAAGGAATCTACCCCGTGTAGCATCTCTAGAGATGGAACTGTGACTACTACCCACTTTTCCCGCTTTTTCAGAAGGTCCTGGACTCCTATATATCTTCCGTATATCAGGAGCATTTCCTAGGATTTTATAACCATGGTTTAAGAAAAAAAAAAAAAACATGAGTCTAGGAAAAGGCGGCGGGCTACTATTGTATAGCCTCCATCGGCCACTTCCTGGATCCAGTCAGCATGGGATCCTGCAGGTTAGAACAAATCCAAGATGACAGGAATCTACCTGAGACTGCAGCTCTAAGGGAACTCTTTGCATATTCCATAGTCAGGATCCTGTGAAGGGGCTTTTGGAGTGCAACAGCCACTCCCAGGAATCTCAACCCGTACCTTTCTCTTGACCACTTAAAGAGAGTAGGGGATATATGGGGCAAAGAAATACCCATGTGCACCATATTTGGAAGGATACTGATGAGTGGACTGAAATAGACAGATTTGCATCTAAGCCACCTATTTGACCAGGTCTCCCAGTCATGTGCTGAGCAATTTCTGATCCAGAAACAATATATTGAAGCCCAACTGTATATGGTATTTATAAATCACTAACCAAGCTCGGTAAAAAGCCAAGCACTGTAAAGAGCAATTACAGGGAGAAGGCAGTTTTCGCCCTGTATGCCTCCCCCGTCCAAAGATGAAGCTGCAGCCAAGCTGCCTTCTACCAGTCACTATGTTCCCTGCTTCAAGATTCATGACATTACAAGGAATGTAAGAGTAAAAGTCATGTCTTTATAATCTCTAGAAATGATCACATAATAGAACTTTACTCCGCGGTAGTCAGCAATTCCTGGAAACTCATCAAGAGGGATTGGACCGTATAGGCAGGTAAGTCTCTCCCAGAACCACAAAGATGAAGGTGGCATTTGATTGCAACTCTCTTGCAAATGTGATAAGTGGGGCATGGGTCCTCATAGGCTACTGCTGCTCTTCCTGCAAAATTAGGTAGAGCGAAGTCAGCCTTAAATGGACCTGGGATTTTAGTTTCACAACCAAGAATGGCATACATTTGACCCACGATTTCAGAGTCTAACCACTGCTCTCCTACTGACGAAGGAACGTACCAGATGTAGATGTCCTCTGCACATGATGAGCAAGTGAAGGGATGTCTGAACTCCTGCCACCTTCTTATCTGTTGCTACTTCTTTTATTCCAAATGAACCCTAATGGAACCTACTAATCAGACGTTTGTGATGCCCAGAGAATGGGGACTCCGCCCATCTAGACATGTGCCTTTAATGATGTATGGCAAGGCAAGATGAACGGAGGGGTGATCTCATACGTGTACCATCATTTCTAGGGTATGGTAGACCTTTACATTGTGCTAAAGAGGTAGAAGGGTGAGCCTCTGGGAGGGGCACCCCTCATTGATAAAAGGCTGTGATGAGTTAGAGGGACACGGTGATAATGAGGCCGAAGCTGTGCTCTTACAATACGTAGACTAGAGCGCTTTACGGCAGCTTTGGCGTCTTTGGCGTAAAGCAAGATTTCCAATATGTGCTAATGGTGATCAAACTAGTGGAGCCCGCTCCACAATGGGCAACAGAGCAGTGTCTTCCAGTTACTGAGAACCTGCATTGAAAAGGTCATGCAGAATGTGGAGGCAGGTCTCAAAGAGGTAATTTGCCAATCACGTACCTCCTTCAACCACATATGACTAACGAGGAGCTGGAAAGAAGCATAGCAGAGGGAGGGAGAAGAGAGGGAGAAGAGAGAAGGTATGCTAAAAGAAAATGTGGTGTGTGTTTGGGACTGTGCTTGTAGGAGTGTGTATGTTGCAGAAATACTTTTGGAGGCTGTGAGAGCCGCATCGGGCCAAACTGTGGTAATGGGGGCCACGTTGGGTCAATAAGTGGCACTGAGAAACACACCATGGCAGAACATGGGCACTGAGAGAGAAACGACAATGGTGTACAACTTCGGTGCTAAAAGTTATAGGGGGTAATACTGAGGAACACATGGAGCAGAACTGGGCACTGATACTATAACTGTGGCAGTGAGAACCGCACACCGTATAACTGGAGCAGTGAGAGCCACACAGTGTAGACCCGAGGCCTGGCTTAACCTGAGTGACATGAGGCAGAAATAGAAAACAAACAGCATGAACATGTGTTATACAGTTGCAATGATAGCATATACTGTAGAAACTGGCTGCAGAATGTTCTTTTGGCAAACAGCATACAATTGTGTTTTATAGTTACAAAGCTGGCAAATATTGGTGAGACAAGCATCATGATAGTTGCTGGGCATCAGCAGCATAAAAGTGTTTCACGGTGGCAATACTGGCTCATATTGATGAGGAAGTGATTTTCTTTTGGCACAACCAGCTTGAAAGTGGCTCAGAAATGGCCTATATTGTGGCATATCTCCTTATTTTATTAAGGCATGAAAACCATGAAAATGTGTTCAGCAGTGGCAATGCTGGAATATGTTGTAGGGACACTTCTTCATGGTTTTCTTTGGAAACTGCGAAAAAAGCAACACATTTTGCAACATTCTCCAATGCACTGTTAGCCACCTGAATGTTGCTGGTGTATTTGATGTGCTCCTTTTTAGAACCAATTATAAATACGGTAGCTTGTAATCCGTTTTTCTCAAATGTGGACTGAACCTCCCAAAGCCTCCCTCTTTTGTTTGGGCGTGCTTGCTACCTTCACCAATTCGGGGAAAGTATGTACTGCCCACCACTTTAAAAATGTACCAGCCACTACCGGAGAAGCTCCTTTCAGTAGCCGGGAACGCATGGGTAGCTGAGCACACCCCTTTAGAGTAATTACAACCTTTTCCGAGGGACATACAGACGATGCTGTGACGCCGTTGTCTCCTGTCCCTACGAGCAATCAATGTTTGATTGTGTACAGAAAAGAGGGCATACCAAAGAAAGGATTACATGGATTTTGCAATTGAGAAGTGGCCCGATACCTCCAGCTATTCACAGCAGGTACAAAGTGTAAGGCATGGTACACAGTGATTGCCTTTTAAAAGGTACACCATTAGGTCTGCTCCGGCGGCAGACTCCTCTTAATGGCCATGCTGCCTGTTCATGGTGCTCACAGCAAAGCCACAAGTGTCCCACTACGACAGGTTAATCTCAGTATGTATTGGTTAATGGACACTTCAAATGTAGTATTATCCTCTGAAAGACAAACATATGAATACTTGTTCCCTCTACCACCACCCTCTATTTGAGCATTACTTAAAACTAAACAGTAAAAACCTAAATGAGCTGTTCGGTCTGGCATAGTGTGTGGCACGTGGCATGGCAGGGGAGGAAGTGCGCTGGTAGCCACCAGCTGTGCCTCCTGGCATTCTGATCCTGCCTTTAGAATCGGAACAACGTGATGGGTGAGCGAATGGGCATAGTGGCATATACGAAAGTCTAATTCGGCTGTTTCAGGTAAAGCATCTCTTCTTTTATGACATATTTTAATGCAATCAACAGTCCCCTGTCTAACATGAATGAATGCCAGTTTGCCTCAGCTGACACCCCTGTCTGCCCTTCTGCAGCATAATCCTCTGATTACTTACCGGTAATCTTCATTACTCCTGGCCATACTCTTCTTCATCACAGTGCTTACCTCACAAGGCCCATGACTCCTACACAGGACCTTCTTTTATTTATTTTATCCCTATAACTCCTCCCCATAACCATGTCCCTCAGTTTCATATTACCAAGCTGGAGCATGGGACCTTCCCTGCAGGGAGGGCGAGGAGGGTCATCAGTACTGTGACGAGGAAGAGTAGGACAAGGAGTAATGAAGATTACCAGTAAGTAATCAGCGCATTACCCCACGTCCACTCTTCCACGTCCCAGTACTTACCTCATGAGGTATACCAAAGCAGCAACAGGGAAAAGGTCCCAATGAGACACAGAGCCAAAACAGTGCAGAAACACACCTTTAATAACTCCAAGTTCACATCCCCACAGACAAAACTCCAAACCTGAAGGAACTAACCCCCGAGTGGGAGACTTTCAACCTATAGTGGTTGATGAAAGTGCTTTGATCAGCCCAGGTGGCAGGCCTACAAATCTCCTGCAGAGAAACCTCCCGTGCATTGGCCCAGGAAGCCGCCAAACCCCTGGTGGACCGCCCCTGAATGTGCGCAGGCATAGGCAGGCCAGAAGCCACATAGGCCATGGAGACCACAACACAGATCCACTGGCTAATGGACACCACAGGTGCCTTACGCCCAGCACCAGCCGGGATAAAAGTAATCAGAAGACTATCAGGTTGGCGGAAAGGGGCTGTCCTAGCCAAATACTCCAAAACTGCCTGCCGAACATCAATGGTATGCCAAGCCACTTCCTCAGGTGTTTGTGGATCCTGAAAAAAGGCAAGGAGAACCTGATCCCGAGAGATGTGAAACTTAGAAACAACTTTAAGGAGAAACTTTGGATCACATCACAGCAGCACTGAGTCCGGCAGCACCCTCAGGAAAGGGGGGTGACATAACAGAGCCCCAATCTCCCCAAGCCTATGTCAGATGTTTTATATCAATCTCGGAAATGGGCTCAAAAGGAGGCCCTTGCAGGAATCGTAAGACAAGAGGGAGATGCCAAGGGGGAAGTCCCTTATAAGGACAAGGACGAGAAGAAGAAAAACCCCGGAACAACTTCCCCACCAACTCCTCCCCATCCAAGTGACCATCAGAGTGCCCCAAAAGGAATTTAATGGAGGCCCACTGAGAGCGAAGCGTGGAAACCGCCAGGCCCTTGTCAAACCCCTCTTGGAGGAACTGAAGGATAACGGGGAGGCCAGAACGTAGGGGAGGGATACCAGACCGCCCACACCAATCCCGGAAATGGCTCCAATGCCTGCTGTACGCCTTCAGAGTGGAGGGTGTAAGAGCATTCATTATGGACTCGACAACAGGACCAGAGAATCCCTGAGACATCAGCCTAGCCCGTGCAATAGCCACATTGTCCATTGCATCCAGCGGACCCCCAACCACAGATCCCCTTGAAGGGGACAAGGCCACTTCGGAACCAGCCAAGGCTCCTGGGACCAAAGCTCCAACAGAGAGGGGAACTACGGCGGGTCCAGAACAGAGCCAACAAGAATACAGTCACCCTGGACATCCTGATGCACTGAACCACCCGGGGCAGAAGGGGAGTAGGGGGAAACGCATAAAGGAGACCCCGAGGCCACTGTACAGAGAGGGCGTCCACCCCCAATTCCCCTCGGCCCAAAACCGAGAGCTGAAGAGGGGAACCTTCTCCGAGTCTGGAGATGCAAACAGGTCTAGAACAGGGGTCCCAAGTCAGACACAGATCTCTGCAAAGACCCAGGCCGACAGGACTAGTTACACAGAGGAGGGAAAACGTTGGATGAGAAGATCTTCCTGAACATTGTCCACCCCCCTGATATGCGAGGCCGCCAGGGACACCAGATGCGATTCCCCCCATGCGCCTATCTGAGCTGCCAGGGCATTCAAGGAGTGGCCGGAACCCCCTTGACGGTTGACATAAGCCAAGGCCTTCGGACTGTCCGTCCGGACCAAAACTGCCCGGCCTACTAGCAACTACTTGAAGTACACCGGAGCCAGGAGAATGGCACACAACTCTTGCTAATTGGATGATCGACAGCTCTCATCCAGAACCCACAACCCCTGAGCAGAGAAGACCCCCAACATAGCACCCCAAACCCTTCCACTGGCATCAGTAGTAAGAGTGGTCACAGGAGGAAGGACCAGGGACTCCCCAGCCCATAGATTTGGAACCCCCAACCAGCACAGCAGGGAGACCCACAGCGCTGGTGACACCAGAATCAAAGCCTCGAAAGCTTGAGTTGTCAGGAGCCAGTGGGAGAGAAAATAAGACACCAGGGGACGTAAATGAAGATGGGCACAGGGAACCAGAAACACGCAACAAGCCATGTTGCCCTGCAACTTCAGCAACATGCGAGCCGAGACATACTGCCTCCGGAGAACCCTGCCCAGAATAGCCACCAAGCGACGGACCCTCTCTAGGGACAGGAACAACCTCCCCATCCTGGTGCAAACCTGTGCACCAATGAAAACTAGATCCTGAGAAGGCTCCAGATGAGACTTCTGCCAGTTCACCAGGAAATCCCAGTCCTGCAACGCCTGGCAGACCAATCAGAGATGAGTCATGACAGCCTGTCAGCAGGACGTTTTCATCAACCAATCGTCCAGGTAGGGAAACATCTGAATGCCCTGCAGATGTAAATATGCCACCAGGGGAGCCACACGGTTGGTGAACACCCTGGGGGGCGATCACAGTCCGAACAGGAGCACTGTGAACTGAAAATATCGGTATTTCACTGCAAAGCGGAAGAACTTCATGTGCCACGGAAGGAGCGCAACGTAGTAATAAGCATCCTGGAGATCCAGAGATGCCATCCAATCTCCCTTGAATAACATTGGAAGAATGTTCTGTAAAGATTCCATTTTGAAGTGTTCCTTCTGGACGAAGCAGTTCAGGGCTTTGAGGTCCAAAATTAGGCGATACTTCCACAAAGTTTTGGGGACCAGCAACACCCGTTCATGGCCAACCTCTTGATACGAGACCTGGGAACCACAGTCCGAACCATGCAATGCTGAACAGGAGGAGACAGGAAATGCACTTGATAACCCCTCCACACTGTGTCCAGAATCCAGGAGTCAGAACACCACCTTTCCCATACTGGAAAAAACTGCTGGAGCCTCCCGGCAACCAGCAAGTCCAAACCATCAGGACTTTGGCGCTCTCCCACGACGTGAAGAGCGTGGAGGACCCCGACCCCCACTAGCTCTCTGAAAAGAATGTGATGAGGAGCCAGGGAAATACCTGCTGGTCACTGCTCAAGCACCAAAGGAAGACGTCTTGGCCATTGAAGGAGGCTTGCGTTGAAGTTTGTCAGCATGTTTGTCCGCCCTAAAAACTTTGTGCACCTTATCCTCAAGGGAATCCCCAAAAAGCCTGGACCCAGTGAAAGGAAGTTTCAGGACAGCTGCCTTCTGAGACCTATCATTTTTCCAGACCCTCAATTGCACGTGCCTCCAGGCAGACACACCAGCCCCCATGGCCATGGCTGAACCACGCACCTCATCAAAAGCTAGATCGGCCGAAAGTTCTACCTATCTCTGCATGTCCGATAGCAAAGGGGCACAATCAGAGCCTTCATTGACGGCCTTCTTCAATTTTGTGAAACCAATCAGCACTGTTTCAACCATGTAGGAACCATAGACATTCGCCCTGAGGGCCAGATGCACCCCTGCATGAACCTTCTTCAGGCTGGAATTAACCCAGCGGTCCACTGGATCCCGGACAGCCGCATCCTCGGCCAACATAGAGGAGCAACCCATCAGGCTGGCGAGGATATCGTTGACTTCAACTGGATCAGACAGCAAAGTTTCGCCCCTCAATGGGTAAAGTTTGGACATGAAGCGGGGCATTGCAATCTTCTCCGGGTCATGCCATTCCCAAAGGATTTTATCCTGGACATCAGAAACCAATGGCAATCCCAACCTAGGGGAATGCCTATACTGGCGAATAGAAGGGTCGGCCCCCTCCACCGGTACCAAGGGCTCTGAAAACCCCATGCAATCTCTCACTTGAGCAAGAACCTCCCTCCACTCCATCTCTGTCCAGGTACTTCCCTTCTGCATCAGCCAAAGAGGAACAAGAAGAGGACCAAGAAGAGGCTGAAGACTCAGTGCCAGAAGATGAAGAGGAAGACAGACGCCTGCGTTGTGTTCATGTGCATGTGCACGCCGGCTCCCATGATGTTTAAGTAGCCTTTTCAACTCAGGGAAAAATGCTTAACCTTCTTCTTTCTCTTTCTGCAGACCACAGGAGAAGAGGAAGACGATGAGGAAGAAGACAGGACCAGATGCCTGCTCTTCGAGGAATGTTTAACCATTGTGTATTCACAGAATGCAGGTGAGCAAAGGATGCCAAGGCCTCTTAATTCTGATGAAAAACAAAAACGCCAACCAGCCGTTAGCGTCCACTGCCTAAATAGAGGCAAGAAAACAAAAACAACCAATAGGACCACATCAATCCCTATGGCAACTTCACTTATAGCACCAGAGTTGGAGCCCACCCGCCTCCGGAGCAACTTGGAGAGAGAGAGAGAGAGACCAACCCGAGATGCAAAACCTCTCGAGCAGAACGGCGTTAGGAGAAAACGACATCACAATAATTTATACCCAACACAGGAGCCGGCAGACTCCCGCTTCAGCAGAGCGCCCTCCCCCAAAAACTCCTTACCTGCACCCGGGCCCGTTTCTCCAGGAACTGGGCCGGAAAGCCCTGCACTGGCCATATCCCCGCCAAAGCCAGGCAAAGCAACCAACTCCATCAGGTCCCGAGCTCTGCAGGGAACCCTGGAGTGTCGCCGTACCTGAGGGAGCCAAAGGCCCCGCCACACATCCCCACCAGGGGGCCAGCAATCATCGCTCCCCAGCGCCCCAAGCAGGGAAAAACAAGGAAAAATTTAACTGAGGGACATGGTTATGAGGGAGGAGTTATAGGGATCAAAGAAATAAAAGAATGTCCTATGTCGGAGGCAGGGGCCTCATGAGGTAAGTACTGGGACGAGGAAGAAAGGACGTGGAGGTAATGTGCATGAGAAAAGCATTTCTTTCAAATGACTCTTTGTATTATGCAAATCAGCTATCCCAACACATTTCCCCACTGTTTGGGTCTCAATGTATCTCTGATACGTACTTGGCCCAATCTTCTGAGGTGCTGCTCCTCATTTCACCACTAGCTGCTTACGTCTCAATGGGAGTCGCAGCATCCACATAATCACGTGCCGTCCATGGCCACACGTGCGCTGCGAAGAGTAGGAGAGTGTGATGTAGACTCCCGCTCACGCACATGCGTGTTCATGCCCACATTGTTCTCTGTGACGTGGAGTTGAGCATCTACCTGATATCCCAGCGGTAGATTGGGGATCAAGGTTCGAAAATGACGTGTGCCTCATCAACTGGGCGAAGACCTCATCAATGTGGTGGCCTCTATATTAGCCGAATTCGGAGTCATTGCTGAGTCTCTGAGAGCACCGGAGTACTGGAGCAGAGCGTTGTCAGTTTTCTTTTTGCTTTCTGCCTTGGAGTGCCTTGGAGTGTTTCTTCTACATCTATCACTGAAAGGAGGAGCAAAGACTCTTAAGCACCTGACTCCCACAGAGCGGCACAGATTCGGTGCTGAGTCTCCGAGAGTCTCCAAGAGTTGTCCGAGCTGCCCTTGAACTCCCTTGGACTGACACGGTAAGTCTCTGCTCTTGTTGAAACACTCCACTGTTTCTCAATTCCTTCCCTGTTTTAATTTTACCCTTCCTCTTCCTCGCTGCACGCTCTGCATCCACTACCTTAGCATGGCCGTTTTAACCAGCCCCAACGCCAGGCAACGTACAAAGCTTCTTCTGCTCCCCCAAGCTTCAAAAGGCAAACCCTCAATGGTCGTAAATAAACCATTCCAGCTGAATTCCAACTCCCAATTGGAAAGAGAAAACAGTGATATCCATGCGACACTATACATGGGAGGCAACACAGGAAGAAGCAAGAACGGAATACTCACCTGTGAAGAGGTTTCTGACACAGAAGGAGACTGGTCACAATTTGCACCTGGCTTTGAACATGGAAGAACTTCCACGGACCAAGAATCGACACGTACACACCCAGAAAGCCAACTCTGGGAAGCTAATGGTGATTTCCAAGAGTGGACGTGTGAACGAAATTCATCTACCCGACCCCACAAATTTGATAAACCAAATAAACCAATAAAACTTCCAACTTTCGTTAACCTGCGAGGAAAAGAAATCAAACACAGGATCGAGATATACAGATTGGAACCGCTGCACAATGACCTAATCCTGAACAGGACAAACATCCGGAGACTGTTCCATGTAATTCCCACTTTACAAAAAATTCGATCAGATGACATAAAAGTGGTAGAATTTCCATACGATGACAAAACAGACACCATAACAATACAACTTAATTCACACAACATGGTCCTCAAAATCATGGAGCAAGCGAAACAGATGAGAGCACTTGGCTTCAAATGGCGCTTTATCTCCGACACTGCAAACTCTCTTCCTAGCGCCAATGGAAAGGATGAAAATGCGCACAAATCAGCGAACAGAAGCAGAAGATGGGAACACCATCCAACCGCTGACCACCGCAAAACCCCACAGAAAGTGGCATGGGAATAGAAAAGCTCACAGAATGCTTATCGCTATCAAAGCAACACACAGAGATCCTACCTCCCCGGCTCCTTCCCTACAGAGATTCCCAGAAGGAAAGAAATGACCACCTATCTATAATGCCAGCAGACAGGACATTCTCAGCCCTTCCGCCTCTGCTCCTGGGACAACAGAGGCTCCACACACTTATTCGGAAATGAAAGCAAAGACCATGCAAACTACGAAATAGTCTGCCTCCAAGAGATCTGGCTCGCCAAACCTCCACTATATACTCATCCCATATGACCCCAGCTAAAACAGGAATTATGGGCCGTCCGCAAACCGGCCTTCTTACGCCATGGAAAGTCGAAGCCAACTACATATTAATTGATAAACCGTCCCAAAACCACTGGTTTCAATTAACCATCCAAAACCATAAACAAAAGACATGTGCCCACTCGACATATTAAACATTTACTGGAGCCCGTCGCTACCTTCGGATGAGAAATTCTTAGACGAGATACTGACCAACATCGATAACCTCTACAGAAAGCACAAACATCTACTATTAATCATCTGCGGCGACTTAAACCTCCACCTGTTCCAGGAAGGTGGGATCAAAATCACTGAAACCTACCTGAGTCCCAAAGCCAAACTGTGGACAGCCGCCTTATGGAGATGAAATGGCATACTCCTCAATGGGGACACGAAAGGAGACACACCAGCTAGGCCGACTTGGCATAGAGGCAATTCCAGCGGATATCTCGACTATATCTACACCTCATCAACTTCCATTTTAATATTCTAGATTTCAAAATCAAGATCGACACATTCAGTGACCATGCAAAACTCTTAATGACTTGGAACGTCCCACTGCAATGCATGGACAAAATGAAAAATGCAAAAATAGTCATCAATGCCGGTCTCAACAGACTACATATACAAGACCACAAGATGGAAGAACTAGAAGACACATTCAAAATGTCCAAAAAAGACGAGAAGGAGAAAATCAACTATGAATGGATACTGAAAAATAAACAGGGTCGCCCTCCCATGACGACCCACACTCACACTCATGCCCATGACGACCCACAATCATGCCTATCATGAGGAAATAGCCTTCGACAAGAAACAATTAAGGAAATCTCTAAAGATAGAAAAGAAAATGGACTCTACAGACAGAACACAAAAAATAAAAAGCCCCAAACAAAAATAAAGAAATTGGCTAAAGAACATCAGAGCAACAGTCGCTCAAAACGATGCAGAATTCATGCTGAATGCTCTGAATAAGAGAAACACCAGGGATCTTTGGACTTTAATCAATCCGACCCAGGCTCTTCAACACCGACTGATTATGGACGTGCCTGAGAAAGCCTGGGCAGATATCTTCCGATCGATATACAATACCACTCCAGAACAAACAAGTGCTACTAATAATCTCACATTGGATGATAAAGCCTGGTACAAACAATGGGACTACGACGAAATTCTTTCACACATCAAACGAATAAACACCTCGAGAGCTCCCGGGCCTGAACGCCTCAGCAATAACACCATCAAAAGTCAGCCTGAAGCCTGGGCAAAATTATGCATGCAAATCTTTACGCTAATTTCCGAAAACAACTGCATACCCAATACCTGAAAAACAACGATTATCATCCCAGTCTATAAGAAAGGGTAAAGAAACCTGCCCCAAAACTATCGCCCGCTGGAAATGCTCCACCCGATAGGGAAGATTTTTGCTTCGATCCTGGTCAAAAGATTTCATGAATGGACCAAAAGAAACAACAAACAAGACCCTTGCCAAACCGTATTCACCAGCAATGTTGGCACCAACCTTAACCTACTAATTCTCAATATACTGACACAGGAATATAACAGAACCTGGACTAATACCCATGCCATCTTCGTCGACCTCCAAATGGAATTTGACAGCATCAAAAGAAACACGCTGTGGCATAAACTCCAGCAACAGAACTGCCCCAGCGAATTGCTGGAACCCATAAAAGCTCTCTATAGCAACACCACTATCCGAGTCCGATTAACCACCAATGGAGTTCTGTCTTCTGTGATTAACATGACCAACAGACTCAAGCAAGGTTGCACGTTGGCCCCCACCCTTATTAATTTCTACCTCCTCGACATTGGTGACTATCAAACAATTCCTGCCACTAACCTGCCGCGATTAAATGCAACACATGTCCCTTTCATTCTCTACGCAGACGACATCGTGGTCATGGACAAGACCCAAGTCAGTCTCCAAAAAAGGCTGAACCACCTTGACAACTTCATAAAGAAAAATGACATGCAAATCAACTCAAACAAAACCCAAGTAATGTCGCTGGGCTTCTGTTCCAGCAAGCAAAATGCCTCCCTATGTTTGCATCTAGCGGGGCAAAAACTAGAAGTAGTCAAGGAGATTAAATACATTGGCATCTGGCTTAGCCAGTCCCAAGTCGAACAGACTTGATCCACCCACTTTAAGAAGAGAGCTCTCATCCTAGCCAGACAAGGCCTGATCATTCACATAAAATATGGACAATACACTATGAAACCTGTCATAGCTTTCTACAAGCAGAAAGCTTATGCAATACTACTATACAGAAGCAAAACACTTATCAGCACACCTTCTAACACTTGGCTCCTGGTGGAAGGCCTATCCTGGCGTAAAGTGCTTTCCTTAGCTCCATTTTATCCGATTCCCAGAATACGATTCGAACTGGGACTTCAACCATTAGATTCTATCAGAAGCTGGAAACAATTGGACGTCTTTCAGAAAATCATCAGCAACGATGACATCCCGGCAATCAAGATTCTGACCAAAGTGAAGGTAACATCGAACTCACCTACTTTGGAAATATGGAAAGAAGCATGTTCATTCCTCCTCACCCAAAATGACAGCACAACTGAGACATTGATAAATAGACCTCTGAAAGTGAAACAGAACATCAAGGAGAACGAATGGATACAAACTGTCCAAGAAAAAGCATCTTACAGAATGAACATAACTTCTGATCTAGAATCCAAAGCTCTCAATGAATTGCCTCCATACCTGGAAAAATTTCCATCTGAAGCAATTTGAGATCTATACCTCAGACTTTGCCTTAATACTTTACCCACCAGAGAATATCTAGCAGCCACCAAACGAAAAACAGAAGAAGAAAACTACTGCAGATTTTGCACAAAAAAAACCCAACTAAGCGGAGGCGATTCACCACATCTTGATGAAGTGTGCTTCGCTATCTGAGCGAAGGAGACATGATGAACCAACAGAGGACAAGCCGCAGAGAAGATGAAACGTGGTTCCAGATAATTTCCGGCAAAGACAAACAAACTGATCACCAAGATAATCCAATTCTGGACTTTTATTCCGACTAAAGAAAGCTGCTGACAAAGACAATACATGCTAAATTTACACAACCAATCCAGATTTTAAAGAAACAGAATGTACGTCACAAAGCTTGTGAAACAAGCATAATGTAAACGTTTGTAATACAAACTAAAATGTTATTAACAAAATAAATATTAGCCGAGTTCCACGTTTGTATCCAATCAACCAATGCTATTTTTAATGTATTCAGTGAACTGTAAATGTTCCACCTGTGTTATGCATTTATTATTTATTTATTTATCGGATATGGTTTTATGTATTATACATTTCTTAGAATACGGGGTATACGTTCAGAACACTGTGAATGCATTCATTATTTATTTTCAAATATTTACTACTTATATATTTTTTGATAATATATACTAATTTTTTTATAAGATATAAGATACAGAATCTCAGAGCTGCATTTCTGGTTTTACTATTAGAGGACTGCATTCCCAGAATGTGTGGGGTACTTGGTATGTAATACACACATCACAAGCATACTGAGCTATCGAACAATCCCCACTTTTCAATGATCCCCCTCCCTCGGCTTCTCAGCACCAGCTTCTTCAAAAGCACTGTTCAGGCGAAGCCACCCTCCTCTCTCGCCCCTGCCCTACACCACCCGTTTGCACCTGACTGAGTGCTGAGGCCTACAGTTGTTGTCCCATCAGGTACTGTGCAACATGGTATTGCAATACCACCCCTTGATGAGGATAACACGCATGGGGCACTACTGTATGCGACAAAGGAGTTCAGTATTTGTTGTTGTAAATGAACATACAAGACAGTTGTCATGCACATGATGTACATGTCTCTATACTGTATTTATTATATCTTGTTATAGGCACTCACAGTTGCATTTCTGTCTTATCATTAGAGGACTACATGCCCCAGAATGCAATGGGCATAGTGGAATGCACTACACATGCGTCATGATTGTGCAAATGCATTTGGGAAAGCATCCCATATTCAAATTCAAAATTTAAATTCAACTTTATTTTGAAGAATATTTCTTTTCTTCATAAAGCTGAACACATACTTATTACCAAGCTGTTTCTAACAATATTTATCACTACAAAATGCATGTACAAAATACAGCATTTCCAGGTTGTTCACTCCATTCACATACCCCAGACCGTACAAATAGGTAGCCAATACCTTTTCCTCAAATGTGTATACAATGTGCAAAGAAATGTGTGCAGCGTATCTGGATACATTATCACAGACACATATACAATGTAAGACATGTGTTTCACAGTATCTGCTCACCATGACTGCTACTGGCAAAGGGTCCGTACTCATTCCAATGAAACCCAGTCCTTCGACGGTTTGTAAAACTAAGACAAATAAGATTTAAGCTCACCCGACTATTTTAATAGAAAATAAAGTCAATTATGTTCCATACTGCATAATATCCTACTGGAAATAGAAACTCACTACTCATTTCTTCAACAGAGAAGGAAAGGATCCAAAGACAAACATGAATATCCCAAACATGCTACTAGTGACTGTGCTTTGAACAGCCATACAATCAGAGGGGCTAGCCGCGACATTTCAGCTCATTTAGCCTCCAGTGCGCAAGCGTAAAGCATGGGTTCACGCAGGTGCAGATCGCTCGTAATACAGAACTCAACGATGTCTACAATCGATCCGAGTTCACATTCTTGATGCATGGAGATGACTGAGAACTGTGTGCTCTTTGCAAAGGACTGGCAGGTATAACACCTGCAATTCTTGTATTTACGAATTACGCAGATGACATACAACTGGTGATGGATCTTAGTGGAACACACGGAAAGGCTGAACAACAAACATGGCTCTATTAAGAATTGGATGAGGAACAACTGGATGTGTCTGAACAGCTCAAAAACAGAGCTGCTGGTATTCGGATCAGCACAGGCCAGGGCTAAACTGGGACTAGAATCTGCGGCTTTTGATATAGAAGGATGCCTAATTCCCATAGCAGACAAAGATACGGCTCTAGGGATCCACATGGATGCTTCAGTGGATGCTACAGCCCAGGTAGACGGGTTGGTGAAGAATTCACATCATTACCTCAGAGTCTTGAGGCAAGTTCAGCCATTGGTGACGCGTAAGAACTGCAAAACACTGGTGAGAGCTATGATAATGCCAATGCTGGACTACTGTAATTCTCCATTGGGAAGTGCTAGCAAACAATGCCTACCGAGACTGCAAGTAGTTCACAACAAGGCAACTTGTATGTAGACCTTCCTCTTTGCTTATCCCTTTGCCCCTCCTCTCCCCTGCTTATCTGGTCTCTCTTGGCACCGTGCGCCTGGCCATCCTCTGTCCTCTGGGCCCAGGTACCTGCTCACCCTGACACCCTCCCGCACTGCCTCCATGCCACCCCTTGCACTGGGGTCTGTATCTGTACCCATAAAGCCCCCCCCTCCTTTTTTTTCTTCCTGCGCTTATCAGACCTACCCTGTCTGCTGCCTTAAACCCAGCACTTGCCAATTGCTGGCTGCACTACCACTTTTTGTTGCATTTATTATTTATTTATTATTATTTATCTATTTCTCCTTTTCTCCTTTGCTCCGCACTCTCCACTCCCCCCCCTTCCAGGCATTTCCCCTCCCCTCTCTCCCACGCACTTGCGCCTTCTAAATGTCACTGGGCCTAGTAAGATAATTGTTTTGTTCTCCCCTGTTCCCCTCCCTTGCATTGTCGCGCTCTGAAACACTTGTGTACAAGCGCGATATAAATAAAATATCAATATCTCGAAAAGAGATCATGTTACAAAGGCTCGAAAGGAACTACACTGGCTCCCTGTGACTGGCAGGGTACACTTTAAAGTCCTCGCATTAAGCCATAAATGTATTTATTGGGAAGCCCCTCGATATATGAAGCAAAAACTGGTCTACTATAAAATAGGCAAGTACTTGCGCTCATCCACTGCACAATGCCTCTCTGTCCCAAGGGTAAAAAGAACAAGGGGGAATGGAAGATCATTTCCCATTCTAGCAGCGAAGGTGTGTAATGACCTCGCGGTAAAATTAAGGCAGGAGGGTAAACAGGCCACCTTGACGAAACAGTTGAAAACTCTGTTATTTGAATGAGCCGCCTGCTTACCGTTTAACAGCTATAGGTACTGTCTCGTTCTAGAAAATGTCTATGTGTTGGTGTGGCGCCCTGATGCACAAGGGCTATGGCGCAGTATAAATAAATAAATAAATTAATTCTGAACCATATGTTTTTGTAAATGTGCCCTTATAGATGTGTAAATCAGAAGTGATTGATAACCCACCGACCTTCTTGCTATGAGGCACTAGTGTATTGTTAAGGGGGTCATTTTGTAATACAAGGGAGCAATGCAGTAAGCTGGCCCAATTGGCCGTACCTCGCGCTAAGTGTAAAATCACTACACACCTCCACAATAACAAGTAACAAGTTGAGGGAACCTCCAAATCCAGTGATGTTTGCCATTAACTCCCATAAATTACAGAATTAGAGGGTGCAGCCAAATCCATTAAAGCAGATACACGTCTGACTTCACTGCTCAGCAGCACTCAACCCCTTTATGAAGCCAAATTGCACATTATCCAGTAGGCTATACTGCACACCCCAATCCACCAGTCTTGCAAAGTTTGGGGTAATGCGTTTTCACCAAGCTGATGGAACTCTAGACTGATTGTCCAACTATACCTGTTCCAGTTCTCTGCTGAAGACATGGATGGCACAAACACAGGTAAACTAGCCAAATCCTGAAGGGCCACTAATGGTACTATATACCTTATAGGAGACTTGCAGAAGATTGCACCACTAGTCTACCAAGTTCTGACAGGCTTTGTCACTATAGCGTTACCACCAAATTCGGCGGGCCGGGTCGGGTGTTACCAGCCTGGTGCTGAGAGCGGTGTATTTTGTTTGAATGAATGGAACGCCATGCAGCATCCCATTCATTCAAACTAAATTCGGTCCTAAAATGGCCACCACGGAGATGGGAGAGGGGCTCCTTATGGAGCCCCTCTTCCATTTCCGTGGCGGGCTGGGGGGAGCGCAGCATCAGCAGCACAAGCGGTGCTCTGCCGCTGCTGCTGAAACAAAAGGTAAGTGGAAGGGGTGGGGGAGATAAAACTTAAGGGAAAGGAGGGTAGGCAGCAGGATGGCAGTACGAGGAAGGGGAAGCAGCCAGCAGGCTGCTCATAATGGGGGCTGAGATTAGCAGTTTCAGCCTGCGACCCAAGCAACCCGATTGGTTGCCTCTCCCGGGTCGGGTGCTAATTGTTGTTAGTCATGTGTCTGGTCTGCAAAGTATCTCTAAACTGCCTGCGACCCCTCTGCTCACTTGCGTCACTGCTAAAACTCTCCACTTGGGTGCCGAATAAACAGAAGGGAAGTAGATTACTCAGTAGATTGGTGGCAGGCAACAACAGGAGGGAGGATAGATAGCTCAGGGGCAACGTGCTCGGCTTGGAAACAAAACGATCCAGAGCAACACAGGTTCGATCCCCAGGTCTGTGCTTAGAAACCTCTGGGTATTAAGTCCATTGTAAATAACCAATTAAACTGAAGAGCACTCCTTCAAACTCCACTCCCAAACACCCCTGAACTTACTTCCATAACACACACATGTTCAGTCCACTGCCACGCATTAGCTGGCTTTTAAGCATCCTTACGGTGAGGGCTCCGGGTGTCCTCCCCTTCTCCCACTTCACCGGGGTCCCAACAAAATCTCCCAGTGCCAGAACTGCCTCTCATGAAAGCAGGACTTCTCATAACATTCAACAATGCTGTATCACTGAAGCTGTCACACACGTGTTCCCTCATCTCGCCACCTGCTCCAGCTTGACTGAATGCTCAGTGCTGGACTGGGAGCAAACCCTATGCCCCTTGCATTCGTTTTGTATTTAGTAGTATTTGGGGCCTCTATAAAGGGCAGCTTCCATTTCAAGAGACTGGCACCTGCAGGCTGCTTTCACCATCCAGGACACATTTCTGTGGTTTGAGATGCCACATTTGCCATTTGCGTCCCTGAGATATGTCCAAAGTGGGATGATACTGCATATCATATCATATCATAACATATTTGTTTTATTTCATCAATGTTGCAGGGAAGCAAAATGTAGATAACGCATACGTTAAAAGACTGTCACAAAGCTGTGTAGGATCAACACAAGGCCAACATAAAGAGATGGACCTTTGGTTATTGTTATGATTATTATTATATTGTTATTAGGTTATTAGTGTATTTATTGCGCGTGGACCTTGCTTAGGGAAGCAACAGAGCGCTTCTCAAGTCATAGAGGAAAATACATGGCAAGGGAAGTGAATCTCAATGGATCAATAGAAGGGAATGAGGATTTAGCAGAGGGGGCGGGTGTGGATAATTCAGCAGTAAAGGGACCGACCAGCAACCAGGGGAGGAAACAACAGGGAGTGGATTGCCCAGTCTCAGGTTAGGTGCAGGGAGGAGGGCGTGTGGATTTAGATGTTAGGGAGGAATATTCCTTCGGGAGGAGAGTCTTGAGGTCTTTCTTGAAATGTAGAAACAAGGGGGTGGCTCTGGTGTTGATAGGTTCCAAACTCTGGGCAGGCATAGGCGTAGGAGGCCTCTGGTTCTTTCCTTCCAGCACCAGCAGAAAAAAGGTTTAGTAGCTATACAATGCAACATAAAACCCACTGCCCTCTTCCTTCACAATCTCTTTCACAACTGGATGCCTAATATTCTCCCCAACCTCTCCCTTGATTTTTCTCCTATCCTACTCCCTGTACTTCACCTGGGCTTCTCCCTTAGTACTCCCCACAACCACCCCCCTGCCTTTACACTTCCTCATCAATGTTACTCTAAATCTCCCAAATTATATCCTCCCATCCGCCTTTCTCTGCACCTTCCACAATCTTTCTCTGCCTTCTTCCAGCCTCCTTATTCAAGTTCTTTCAATCTCCCATTACAATCTACCCTCCTCGTCCTTATATCCTTTCTCCTCAATCCGTCCACCAACTTGTCCTGTTCTGCCTCACCCACCCCCTCCCTCTGTCTCCAGAAACCTGCAACTTTCCACCATTGATTTCAATGTTCCTCTTATAGGAGCCTATCCCCTGCCCTTGGGTCTTCTTACTCAGGAGTGGGGGTGTTGATTGGGGTTTAAATGAGAATGGAGCAGCAGTTTCCCTCTAACGAATACAGCTCTCTTTAATGAGTCTCTGCTGAGTTGTGCAGTGATATGGGCCTAGTCTATTTCAGGCTCGCCTGCCATCTTGAATGTCATGTGTGTCTTCTGCACATTGCCAAATGGACAACCCTAGAACTATCTCTCCTGAACTGACAGTGACTGTGCTCGCTTTGCCTCAGATGCCTCCAGCAGGCTGCCCCTGTGTCATAGGTTTGTGTAAGACTTTACGTTGTGTTCCTCAACTTAGGCCTCTGCAAAGGGGAACCACCATTTAAAGGGCCATGTGTGTACTGGCTCACTCCTTGCCCCTGGGAGTCCCTGATAGGGGCAGGGATATTCAAGTTCTGGTGCTGGTGGTGGTCGTCTGCCTTAATCCCTGGGGGAAACAGTATGGTTGTGTGGTTACCTCCTCCAGGTCCAGCATAGCATGACAGCAGCACATGGCCCTCATGAACTCCCCATCCGCAATCCTTGGGCACAAGAACGGGACTTCGTCACATGACACACACAATTCACACACATTACATTTGTCCTGCAGCTAATGCCGTGTTGAGGTATTTGAAGCCAAAACCTGCAGATGCCAGCAGCTAGTTCTGCCTTGTTCACAGTTTTATGGAACAGCTGTAAACATCACTTGAAGTGCGCCACAGACATTTTGATTGGATGTAAATACAGCTGATCGGGCGGCGTCTAAACCCCCAAAAAAACACCCTTATTATTTTGTTTTCAGGTTCCCCTTCCTCATTCCTCCAGTTCAACCGGTGTCAGTACAGGTGAACGTGCAGGTCAGCAGAGAAGGTAGCTGCACAAAGCAGAGGCAGCAGCACTTCACCTGAAGCAGGCAGTGCAGTGTTAAGGGGTGATCGTCAGTTATGGTACGGTGGAAGTCACTCTGGCTGTCCCCCCAGCACACCAGCAGGCAATAGTAGATCCAGCCCATCACCAATTTCAATTTTAGTCCAGGCTAAGTAGATCCAGGAGTTGCATGTACAAGAGGAAAGACACATTCTTGAAGTGAAGTTGTAGGATACAGGATACGTCCCAGTGGCAAGGTAGGACACATTTGCATGCAAGTTATATTGGGCGAGTTAAGGGGCAATTCAGAGGGTAAATCTGCTGAATTACTGCCAAACGCATTTACCGTTACTGACAATTGTTCCTGTCGGTTTATAAAGGGATTACATGTGGTGGAAAGGCGCTGTAACCCCATTTGTGGAGTCTGTCGTAATTCATGGGAATTTTGGTGGAATTACCGCAAATGCTAATTCTGTTGCAGTAATTCCACCAATTTATGGAGAGAAAGTTGGGGAATTACCACCATTTTTTTCAGAAGCCCATTGTGATGTAAAATTACTGCCACTATATTGTTATCGATGAACTATTTATTCTGTTGTGGTAACAAATCTGTAAACATATCATAGTTTTAGTACTGTAAGCCTTTATAGTCTAATGTATATTTGCCTCTGCTTTTCAACATTTATTTGGAAAGCAGATTGAAGGACCAACATTTTGTTATGATACCTGCTCAGAAATAACATATTACATGTCTGAATATGGTGTATGACAGGGCCGTTGATCCAGGCCTGTAAGGGGTAGGAGGGAGCACAACCCCAACAACCCCAGTGGCCAGAGAATGTGTAGACAGACCTCCTCCCACCATCTCCTTATCTGCCAGGGTGGTACCATGGCAGGACCTGGCGTCTCGCTGCATAGCATCCTTCCAAGAAAAACCACAGACCAGAAAAGAAGAAGAAGCAGCTCGCCAAGAGAAACTCCCTAATACAGCAAAGCCACGTAGAAAAGGGGTATACGGCTTAAAGACCTTAGGTAGCCTCCCAAGCCCTCCCCTGTCACACCCCTTGAAAGCAAGGTAAGCCATTTGTATGGTAAGTGACCAATCCAGAGAGATTGGAAGATGTTTGTTGTGGGCTGCAGTTGGGTAAGAACCAGTTGCAGAGGAGGACGTCGAAGAGACCAGAGGAGGCGAGAGTGAATGGAGTGAGGAGGTTATTGTTAAGGAGGAGGTCTGTGAAGTGTTTGTGTGAGAGAGTAGTGGTAGACTGAAGCAGTGTAGTAACTAGAAGTAAGTAAAGTAAGCAGTGGGGGTAGCAAGTGAAAGAGATAAGTGGTAGTGGATAGTAGAGGAGTGTGCAGGGCACCTTATCCCTGGGTGTTCCTGGGGGTCCGACCAGGGGCTAGTGACAGAGGTGAGCAGGGCATGATATCCCTGGAGGTCCGGTGAGAGGAAGGCAGTAGTAGCAGAGAGGTAGTGGTAGTAGCAGAATAGGAACAATAGTAGAGATAGAGCGGGAAGAACGACAGTGAGTGGGGGAGTAGGAGTAAGTATTGATGTAGACAGAATTTTATCTAGAGAACTAGTAAGAGGCAGGGAGAGTAGAGTCAGAGGAAGGAGGGAAAGGGATAACAGAGGAAGGGGGATAGTTGGGGATAGAAGCAGTAGCAGGAATAGGAGTGGGAAAAGAAGTAAGATCAAAGGGTGGGGGTGGAAATACGGAGTGAGAGATTGGAGGGACAGTAACGTGGTAGGAGGTGAACAGCTTCAGAGATAAGTATAGCGTAGGTTCAGGTACGAGAGGGTGAGAATGTTGTGAGCGTGACACTGGGCAAAAGAAGGCACCTTTGCATATTCCCTGAGTTCTAACCGATGACAGGAGAGGGAAAGTTAGCAGTTCCCTTGGGAGTCATATAGCCAGGGTCTCAGGGCAAACACCTAAAGTGTAGAGAAGAAAGACAGATAGGTGTTACCAATCTGAGAGTTACTAACCACCCTGATAGAGACGTCTGGGCTAAGGAGGTGGGAACCAAGCCCAGGAAAGTCGAGAGAGGAAAGGGCCGGCCATAGCACCAAAATCCCCAGCTCCTTAAGACCCCAAAGAACCTTGTGAATCAACCAATCTGACCATCAAATGTCTTTACTAAAGACCCTTGAATGTAGTCTATTTACTTTACTAAGCATGGTTATTTGTGGCGGGTCGCCCTGTCACAAGTGGTAAAGGAATTGAATGTTTGACATCACGTTTATATTATCAAGGATGAACGATGCTCCTTTCCCCATAACACAAACTACTCTTGTTTTTATGTTTTAAATGCTGCAAGCTATAAAACAGCAGAGGAAACAGGGAACAGGACCACACAGTAAACATGATGTGGAGCCTGCCTTTATTTTGAGCTATGGCAGCCATTTTAGGCTTTTAAGCTATTGGGTCTGCAGCTCGACTACAAGCTGCCTAATTCTTTGGCTCGAAATAAGACTGAATAAAAACGAGTACACTGAAACCACTGTAGCTTGCATCCTTGTCTGTTCGTTGAAAATTGTTGGCATTATTGCAGAGCTCCCACAGAGTGTGTCTGAAGGCATTGTTTGTTAGAACCTGGAAGTGCCAGAGCCATATTTCCTGAAGGGGAACCTGTGTGTTGCAACATAGATATCCATTATCCATCATCCATTATCTTGAAGCCAGTCAGATATAGCAGTGCCTAATGTGCCTGCTGCAAATATCTGCATTCACATATTTGAATATTAGCCTTGCTTCATTCCTCCCAGGTTGGTAAAATAATATCGCTCAGTTGGGTAACATTAGCACTTGCAGTATGTAGCATTATGGAAACATGCAATGAAGCTTGACAGCTCTGCTTTCAATATTCGACAATAAAATTAGCACATGTACCTGTGAGCCCATACCAAGAAAATGAAACATGTACAGGGCGAGGGGCCTGGGAGGGGTATGAGGGACACAATTCAGCATTTCCAACACCTATTTATTTTACAAAAAACTTTATTTTGTATACTGAAATGTATAGATGATGTAATGAAACATTTGTCTTAGAGTAAATTACATATTTCATAAAATGAAATGTGCATATCTTATAAGGACACAATGATATTCCATGATGAAATAAGGAAACCATAGGCAGAACATCCATGTATAAGAACTATACCTGTAACTGAGAACATTATTTCATATTCTGAGAGTGCTATCTTCACTACTGAAAACAATATGATTTAGTCTTAAAATGAAATAAAATACTATGGTTCGAAAAACATTTTCTAAATATTTAAAACATTATGTGACATTTACGTACCATTTGCATATAATCTTTTTGGAAATGCAGTCTTACAGCTTTCAAATTAAAACAATGTTTTATTGATTGCATTTGATCTAGACAGGGATCTGCAACCTGCAACTCTTCTGATGTTTTGGACAATAACCATGACGTTTACGGAAAGGCTCTGTTCTGAAGAAGATGGACATCATCTGCTTTTAAGTTAGATGTGTTATTCCCATCGAAACTACTATTTGTTAACAGTGCCAGGCCCATTGTATTGCATGTTACATTGCTCCTGCCCTGACACTTGAGTAGGTGACGCACAGCATCCCATGGTCTATTCTAGTGTGTTTTTTGTAATGATTATGTTGATGCTTCATCGTGCATTGCTGTAATTAACCAACGTGGGTGGCTATATGACTTACCAGTGTCCAGATTGCTATTCTTGATATATCTTTTGCCTTTGTCTTTAGATCTGTCCAGGTGACTGGGGTTTTCCCCACCCGAGTGATCCCCTTCACTCATATGGGGTACCCTTTTCGGGACCAGTTCACCAGCATCTATGACCATTTTGATTTATTCCTCTGTTCTTTTTGTTTGCAGCCAACATACGAAAACAAGCACTTTTTCACTTTATACTATGCACTTTATTATTGATTATTGCATATTTTATGTATATTGCACATGAACTTTAGATGATTTAATACTCATTTTAATGTAAAAACATTTCAATAAATATAATATTTTAAATGATCATTTGTCTTTCGTAGTGTGATCTGTGTTGTGATTTAGGGGGGGCTCCTCCCCGTTTTTGCGGTTGGATTATGTCCTTTTGAGTGAAAACAACTGGTTTGACCTCTGTTTAATATTGTCTGTTGTTTCCCCTCTGCCAGCGAAGTAGGGGTAACCCATCTTTTGTTGTTGTATATTTTCACTACTGAAAACAATATGATTTAGTCTTAAAATGAAATTAAATACTATGCGTCGAAAAACATTTTCTAAATATTTAAAACATTATGTGACATTGCACGTAACATTTGCATATAATCTTTTTGGAAATGCAGTCTTACAGCTTTTAAATTAAAACAATGTTTTATTGATTGCATTTGATCTAAACAGGGATCTGCAACCTGAAACTCTTCTGATGTTTTGGACACTTACTCCCATGATTCCTAATGCTGGATAGGGCTAATGGGACTTGTAGTCCAAAACATCTGAAGAGCCAAAGGTTGCAGACCACTAGTAGAATAAAGCAAAAAATGGACATTCTGCCGACTGCAATCAAAATAATGCTTTTACTGACTGAATTTCTTACAGCATAGAATGAAACTGTTATAGGGTGTTAAATATATTTTTGGATAGTGAGTTTAGTCACATTGGTTCTCTGTCATTCCATCAGCAGGGCGAGTTTTTTGCAGATGATTTTTGGCTGAATAAAGTCATCAAAATTGTGTTTTTTTAAAATTAGTGGGTGCTCCCCACAAACTCCTTTCCCAGTTTTTGTACTACCTATTCTCCACACCCTTACCCCGTATATCCCTCTACCTCCTACCCCCAGATTTTTCCATTTCTTTTTTCAGCCAAAAATCAGCAGCAAAAATCTGTGGAGCCAAATAGTCAAGCGGTGGGTTCCCCGGAGCAGCATATATCAGTTGTATTTACTGCCCACTATGCCAATTAATCACTGTCAATGTAATTTTCTGACTTTAAACTCAGTAATGTATTGTTTCACACATGCACCTAATGTTTGTGATCCTTAACAAAAGAGCAGTGATTGAATTGGCTGCCTTTCTTTGTTTGTGGTTCTTTACTTTTGGACATATGTTTGATGCTGATGCATCTACTTTCTGTCTAAAAATAACCTTCATCCTATGCACTCTAATTGCAGTCAAAATAACTCTTCCGAATGCAGCCTCACCATCCACATATCCCCACACCAGCTTTGCAATGTTGAAAAGTATGTTCCCATTCTCTTTTGTTAGTGGTGCATTTGAACTTTTGAGTTTCAGAACAGCTGAACACATTCGATTCCACTGATCTCCCAGGAGATGTATTGAAGTCTAAATTGGCCACATTACCAGTTAAACTGTCATTCCAGATGAATTACCACCAAACTAATTTATCGTTATCACCTCCCGGTCCGCCGGAATGACTGCGAGATTATGATTGTGGTAATAGTTGAGTTAATCCCCGTTTTTAGAGTCTGTAGGTCTTCATGAGGATTTTGGAAAATGTAGCATGACCTGTAATTCTGCTGTGGTACAGCCTATTTTTAAAAATAAATTATTGGGTGGAAGAGTGGAGGAGTAACCTCTAGGCCCATGCTGGAGGTGGATCTTACACTTTACCCCATAAATTGGAAATTGGCTGTTCAGAGAACTGGTGGGTACAGCCATTTTTTCCTTCCTCAATGAACTAACAATGAGGTTCATTGACCTTTATAGGAGTTTTAACAGAGAGAGAGAATTTAGTGTGTTTCTGTGTGTGGGTGTCGTCTAAAGGCAAACACACCAGCTTTACTTATGTAAATTAGCTGCATGAAGATGGAACACGACTCACATATACATTGGACTGTACCTCGGAATCACACTCAGTGCTTGGACATAGTCCCTATCTTAGCAGGTGAGTGACTGACTGTTCCCAGCTGTGCCAGCTTTTTTTTAGATGCATCATACCAGTGGTAAGCTTTTGCGTGGTTTACAATTGTGGTGGCTCAGTTGCTTTGGAAACTATAACTGTTGAATGTTTTGGGATTTCTTGAGATGCAACTATAGCATTTCTTTAAAAAATCCTTTTCAATTTCATAGCTTTTAATAAGGCCAATTTGCCATCATATCGCCTTAAGCAATTTTCACTTAATTTCATTCTTTTTTATAGACAACTAGCTGATATACCCGGCGTTGCCTGGGATTTAATTTTCATATAGGTGCTATTTGTCCGAAAATTCCTATAGTAGCTTACTCTTTTCGGAAAAACTCGATAAGAAAGGTGAAAAGAAAGATTCACTATATTTTTCGATTATTTCTCATTTTAAATTTTTTTTCTCATAAAGACTACACAACACAATGTATTGTTCTTCTTAAAACTGTACACCTGTACATGAGACCAACATGGAGATTTATCTGCAGCATGATAGGTGACAAGATGCCGACGGTGCCAACAACTATGGACCTAAAGTTTAAGATTACTAAAGTACATGTTCATTGTTAGGCTTGTTTATAAACAACATTTTTTGTATCCCTTCACGGTGAACACTGTCGCTTAAATTACATTGGGCAACATTTTTTTAACACATAGTCTTATGCCATTACACAGCTTGGGTGGGTTGAGATTGCGAAGCAGCATTATGGGTGACCCATTATTCAGTCAAAGTGGTGTGGTGGCATTCCCGGGGGGGGTCGAGTGAGTTGAAAAATTCTGTTGGATAGTTTACGGCTTTGTCAGCATCCACCACTGTATCGATTGAGTTGTACTCAGTAACTGTACCCGGAACAATATCCTGAATCTGATCCTAAGGCCTGGACCTCGAGGTTTGCTTCTCATGTCAGGACCAGTCCTTTGATGACCACATTGAAGTTTTGACGATTTCAGGCAACCATCTCATGGGTGAAGGTGCTGAAATACTGGGAAATGGGTGGGGTGTCCACATTTCATGTAGCCAGTAACATCCACATGGACCTAACAGGTAACTACTCACAATGTGGTGCAGATTGGTGAAACAGTGTGGAATTGTATAAGGAACAACGCTTCGCCAAGCCACAAACCTACAAACTCACAAACAAATGTTGACTTTTACCGAAATCCAGGGCTAGGGTGTCCAAATGTCATGTAGCTAATAATGTCAGGAGGGTCCTAAAAGTTAACTATGCAAAATTTGGTGCAGATTGGTGAAACAGTGTGGAATTGTATAAGGAACAACGCTTTGCCACAAACCAACAAACACATTTTGACTTTTGCTGAAATCCGGGGAAGGGGTGGGGTGTCAATATTTCATGTAGCCAGTAATGTCCGTCGGTTCCTGACAGGCAAATATGCAACATTTGGTGCAGATTGGTGAAACAGTCTGGAATTGCATAAGAAACAAAGCTTCGCCACAGACCCTGCCACAAACAAGGGTTCACTATTATATTTATATAGATATTGGGCCCCATTACAAGTTTGCCGGTCCGGGAACTATGGTGCCCGTAAGCTTGCCGGTACCGTAGTTCCGGGACCGGCAAACTACGACTTGTGCTTGCGGGTGCCTTTCTGCCCGCCAGGTCTGACCTGGCGAGCAGAGCGGCACCCGCGAGCACTGCATGTCGGATGCACCGGCACTGTTCATAACGGTGCCGGTGTATCCGGCTTCCCCATTCCCATTGAGCCAAATGGGAATGGGAAGAATTTATCCCGGTGCCCAGGAATGGGCAAATACCGGGTCCAGTAAGGCCGTAATGACACGGTAATTGCCCATTTCTGGGCGCTGGAAAAAATAAAATACCAGCTGCAGTAGTACCTGTATTACAGGCACGGAACCTGCCAGCCTCGTAATGAGGCCCATTGCATCTACTGAGGCCTGTGTTCAGGTGCAATAACCACTTTACATGCATGGCATGTCTATGGGCTAGGGCGTGGCTACTAGTCGAACAGACCCAGCCCCAGTGGCCACTTTGTTTGATGCCTGGCTTTTGGCTCAGCCAAGGCCTGGTAGCCACTTTGGCCAAATCTGTGGCACTTGGAACATGACTTAAGTCCACTTTTAAGTGGTTTGCTGGAAGCATGACAATAAACACAGGCCATAGCCAGTGACCGAGAGACAATTTGGGTAGGGTGGCAGAGGGCCTGCCGCGAGGTCAGTCCACTTTGAGTGACTTAGGTGACTTGATGTGGCCGGGTTTCGAGATGAAAAGGTCAAGACTTGATTTGGCTGCACGGTTTCAGCACTTTAAACGACAAAACCCATAGCCCACCAACAACAACAAAAAACATGTTTTCCAAGGCCTGTAATCTTTTGCCTTTTCTCTACAAGGTATATGGGAAAACAGGATTTTTTAATTTAGGAACTAAGTGCCACACATTGCTGATGCACATTGCTTGCCAATCTAAGCATCATTCTGGCCAAACTGGCGTGGCGAAAGGGGCAGACTCGCGAGACTTCAGGCTTCAAAAGATATGCAGGTGAGCAGTCCCCATCAACCTGCATGTACTTATGCACCCATCACGTTTTTAAAAGTCCTGTAAAACTCAATGCGAACTACAAAACATGTATGCAGAGACCACTGGGAATCTAATGAACTTTGCTTTGCTGGAGCTGTAAGGTTCAAATCAGCCCTTTAAAAAGAGATCAGGAACATCCTTTGCAGCACTGCAGAGCTTTGCTGGCTATGTGGAGGGCTGTTAGGAAGAATTATTTTAACAGCAACTGGAGTGCATTGGAGGAATGCTATTTCTAGGCAGACAATAGATGCCCCAGCTTCATGCATATGTCTCAAAGGAAAAAGACCCATCAAAAAAGGCTGCCAATACAAGAAATGCAATTTTGCTAAGGTTTCCACACATCAGCAGCATTTGCAAAAGTAGAGAAACAATAAATGCAGAGTGTTAAGTCAGAAGAGGATAATGAAAGTGACTGATGTGCCCGACTTGACTTGTGCAATAAACTAAAGCTGATCTCTGTTGCAAAGAAGAAACTCCAACATGAATCTTCGCCTCAAAGTCACAATGGGGGTTATGTTCCAAGTCTTGCTTGTACCACCATTTGTAACAATACACAGGATATGCAGGCAGACCTAGGGAGCAGGGCAGACTTTACATGTCCGCCTTCTGTACAAGCTCCACCTGGCAGGTTTCTAGATTAACGCCATGATGTATTTTCATGCCGGTGGTAATGCAATGGAATCCCATGGAAGCACCCTGAAATTACCACATTCTAAAAGCAGACGGATGTCTTAGGAATCCATTGCAAATGTCTCCCACAATTTTTAAACGAGGGAGGCATTTACACTTTTGCACACATGTTTGTGGAAAAGTGAAGAGTTAAGGTGGTTTTCCATTTTTTTTACTCTTAACTTTTCCAATATGTGATGGAAAAGGGGAACATGGTACAGAAGGGGGCATTTTGGAACAGCAGTGCAAACAGAGCCAGCTCCCGCCACACAATTCACAATTTGAAAAACTGGACCCTCCAATGTGCTGCAGGAAGCCGAGTCAAGTTGCCAGGCTCACAGAAGGGACAGGGTTATGGGAATGATGACTAATATCACTATATGAACATTCATGTTGAACTCAACAAAAGATTCAATCTATGCTGTGTGCAATTCAGTCAGTAAAAACATGAATTTGGTTCAAGTCAGCAGAATGAGCATTTGTATTTCTATGCTATATGCAGACCCCGCAAGCTGATAGCAATTTCACAACTGCTATAAAAATGGCAAAAATTGACTTTTAAAAACAATATGCTAATTAAAAAATAGTCACAATAGGAGTGGAAAAGGAGAGAGAGTGGAGTAGTGGGCCAGAGGGGGAGCGGTGGGCTAGAAAGTGGAGTGGTGGGCAACAAAAACCGTTCAGGAGCAGTGGGTCAGAGATGGCTCAGTGCACCAGGGGCGCAACAATAGTCAAGGAAGCAAAGGGGGAGTGGAGGGCCAAAGGGGGATCAGTGTGTCAGGAAGCAGAGAGGGAGGAGTGGGCCGGAAAGTAGAGAGGTCATGCTGGAACCCCAGGGAGTGGTGTGCAAGAAAGGGCGCAGTGGGCCGCAAATCAGCAAGAGAGTTGTTGACCAGAGGCAGAGCAGTGACCCAGAAAGCGAAAGCAGAGAGATGCTGTGGGCCGTATAGAAGAAATGGTTTGCAGATTGGGAGAAAGGATGGAGGAAGAGCGTGATAGAAAAATAATGCAAGATGCAGAAGTAGCAAAAGAGAATGAAGGACTGCAGCCAGCATGAGGAAGTGGAGAGTGTAAAGTGTGAGTTGGGAGCATGTTTGGGAGTGTGGCATAGACTTGGGAGTGTGAGCTGTGACTTGGCAGTGGGAGTATGCACATGACTGGCACGGTGAGATGTTTGGGAGTATAAATTGTGATGAATTGGTGCACGTGAGGGGTAGTTGTGAATCGGGGGCACGTGGGTGCTTAGGGCAATTGGAGAACATACAAGGACACCATTACAACTAATAACAATCAATACATTTAATAATATAAAATAGGCACAGTCATTAAATCAAAAAGTAGAGCAAAACACTTCTGTCAATACTCTTTCTATGAAATTGATAGAAGAGACCACTTATAAAATGTGCACATTATCACAACCCGGCTCTCTTGCAGCCTCACAATCACTGCCTCCTTCTTGCAACCTGGATTCCTTACACCCCTGCTCTCTAGCACCCTCCAGTCAATAAAACATGTTCCACAAAAATGCTGCCATAATTAGCTGTGCCTCAAAATTAGCTTTTTTATGCCGCAAAATGTTCGATTTCATGCCACAATACTGTGGAGGTTTTTTGTATGTAGAAGTCAATAAATACAAATGAGTTTTTCTTTTTCAGAAAGTGCATTTCATTACACAATATGTATGCACATTGTATAATGCCACACAGTGATTTCAAAATTTAGAACTTCACCATATAATATATCATTTTAAAAATGTATCATATTGTTTTCAGTAGTGTTTATACAAATCTAAGAATATCAAACAAAATGTTCTCACTAACTACATATTTATTTTTATTACATAACATAAAATAACTCTCAGCATATTATATCACTACTTCACCATGCAATATTGTCTCCTTATATGACATACATATTGGATCCTATGATTCATACAATTACTATAAGATACATGTGCTTTGTTTCATCATATATACTTTGAGTATGTTATATATTTCTGTAACTGAATTATGTGTTGCAAAGACTGAATTATGGCCCTTATAATATTGTTTAACGTATGTGAAGGTTAAGAGCTGTGCTCTGATCATGGTAGCATGTGCATCAGAATAATAAAGGCACTGAAGAAGCGTGTGTGAGTGAAACTGTAGGTGTAGCTTGACATGCTTGACATGTGCTTGTATTCTGTGTTCATGAGAGCAATGTTCATGAGAGCATGAGAGCAAGTGTAGAGAAAGAGCTAAGTACCCGTATCTCAACCACCTCGCCCATATTGCCTATATGTTGGGAACCAGAGTCTGAAACTCGAGCAGTACCATTAGAAGTGCCTCTACCCAAGAGAATCCTGGAGGCAAGGTTCCCGTTGAGAAAACCATACCTCCATCCAAGACAGTATGATAGCTATTTGAATGAAAATCCAGAAGGGAAAGGACAAATGCACAAGAGAGCATATTGGTGACGTCAGGTGAGAATCGAGCTGACGTACATGAAAGAGATGCAGAAACGAGAGAATGAGGATATTTTATAAGGCATCAAAGATAAGCAACATCTCGGGCTCGAGATGAAGAGGCTTATGCTATAGAAACGATGAAAGTGTTAACACCAGTTCACTCGTGTACAGATTCAAAGTAATCGCAAGCAGACAAAGTTTACATGAGGCTAGCTTTATAGTAAATAGATTGAGGCAAGCACCAATGTATATATATGTATAAGGTACGAGTAAGGAATGGAGTCTTCCACCACGCATTATAGCAGAGCCAGCCCAAAAGCAGGAAAGACGTTCTTTTCCAAGTGTGTCGCAGTAAGAAAATAAGTGAATTACAGGCGAATTTCAGAAAGGCGAGGTTGAATGAACCAAGAAACCAAGGTCGTATCCGGCTAGAAGGAACAGGAATTAGTTCCAATCTGTGAAGGAATAAACCAGCTGTTCTGAAGGCATGGATAAGAACAAAGAAGATGTCAGAGGCTCATTGGAAAATAGTCTTTTTTAATACGCCTTAGCTCGATTTTGTGGTCTTCAGTCACGTGGAGGGAGGAGGTTGGACGAGCATGATGGTCACATCTACGCACGAGAGATGAGTGTATCTCTACTCCCCTGGATTCTGCAGGAACAGAGAAAATATTCAAGGACAAGTTCAAAAGGCCTAATTGACAGCAGACTACTGAGGATTTGATGAATGATGTTCTAACTGGTGAGAAGCTATAGTTATGACCAGCTCGCCAAGTACCTGGCAGTCGGGCCTGCGTGCTGCTAGCGTGGGTGTAAGAGGGCTGACGGAGGATAGAAATCAGCCAATGATAGAGGGCTGCATGATTAGAAGCCCTATAGTTAAGTAACCCATGGAACGTTGTGTACTTAGTGACATTCATAGTGACCTCTTTTGCGGGGAGGGCTTAGTTGCCCCACCTGATATTAAGAAACCTATCACCTCTCTGACACCCATTAGACTAGTAAGGAACATATACGAAGATATTCCCTTAGACCCAATCACACTTGCTAGTAGGTTTTGTAGTTTGACACATATGATGACCGTAGCAATATGTAGGTTGTACGTCACCTCTGACGAGATTTTAGGATACAAGAGTGCTTTTTTGTGGCGTTCGTTGAGACCTTGCTATGATACGTCCGATGACATTCGTTGTACTCCCTGTTTTAGATCATTGACATTGAAACAGTTATCTTTTTGCCTACTTACTGAGTCATTTTTATAATTGATGTTTTGAGTAATCTCTGCATCCCCATTCATCTCAGAGTATTGTTACCTGGTCTTAAAGGGCAAGTACATGTGTATGTGAAAGACAGGGTGTGTGCATGAGTATATCCAGAATCCCGCGAGAGTGTGAGTGGCTCAGTGGATGTGAGGTGTACATAGCAATACAGCATGTTTTCAGTATTTAATTATCCTCAAACGTAGCGGGAACAGCTGAATTTAAAGCTTTTTTTGTAAAATAATGTGATTTAAGAATATCGCTCTCTTTTTCAAAACAATAACAAATTAAAACTGGACATAATGTTTTACTAAAGATGTTGACATATAGTGGGGCAACAGACACGTATGAGGCAGTGACTACATCTGGGGTGCTGGATTAAGTGGAGACAATGGGCTCTGAAAAATGAATGTTTCCACCCTGACCCACATGCATAAAACAGACTAAAGCCATGGCTGCTGCAGGCACAAGACTGTCAAAACTGATCAAGGGAACAAGTGAACAAATGATTCGGTGATGTTGACTTGAAAGGATCTCATTACGTGCACTGGAAGCTATGCTACTGTATCCTGAACACAGCGCCATGATTGTGGGAGAAGATTCCATTAATCAGAAAGAACTCACACTATCATGTTGATTTAGCGTTTCGGAACCAATGACAAAGCTCAAAGGTCAATAATATGTCTTAGCTGACTGTGAAAGGTCTTTACGATGGCAACGGTGGCAAAGCTATCAGTAAAACAGAAGACAACTTGACTAACGGGGTCAGAGGTCTAATGCTTCATCTTCGTTTGGAGACAGGTGTGCCAGTCTTTCCCTTTAAGTCAAAGACGCTGAAACACGCTTCTATTAGTCATGAATTGTTAAGGCCAAATTGAAACTGAGTCAATAGAGGTTGACAAGGAGCCCCTCTGTAAGATGATGTGTGTGGCCACACCAGACCTGTCACTGCAGTGCAATGGATTAGCTGTTATGACATGATGGGACCAAATGTCACTATTTTCAACTAGTACACATGAGGAGCATAGGAGGTGACGATCCAAGAGGCGCAGAGCCTCACGCCTCAAACAGATGATCATGAGAGGGCATGAGTTGAGAAAATGCCAGAAACCCTACTTTCTGATCATTGTCAATAATAGGGGAAACAGTATTTTGGAACATGTTTGAGGACTATATACAATATGCGGACATAAAAATGGCCCTAAACCAAATCCAGTGGTTATTCCACAGGTTCAACAAGGAATCGAAAAAGATGTGTGGCGGTGTCACGGAGGTGTGACACGTTTTCTAGAAGCTGTGGTCATTATATTACGTTGCTGAAATGAAAAATGTGTGTACTCTGTAACCCACAAAGTGTTTGAGGTGTGATTGGCAGAGTACACCGACCTTGTGCGTGTGATTCTTTGCTCATGCGCGCTTTCGTTATGTACTTTGAGCAATACAAGGGCAGCTGCAGCACGGAATACTATATTTAGCTACGAGTGCAAAATAGTGCAACTCATTTCTTTTCTGGAAGAGTTTATTTTATGCCTGTATTGGGTACCAGGTACCTGGAATTGCTTCAAAATGCACCACTGAAGTCCTGGATATGCCGCAATTGCCTATGTATGTCAGGATTATCATCCATGCTCTTGCAGAGAAACTTTGCTCTGCAGAATTAACTGGGTGTTAGCTTCTTTTATGCCTGCATTGGACACCAGGTACCTGGAACTGCTTCAAAAGGCACTGCTCAAATCCTGGATATGCCACAATTGCCTATGTCGGTCAGGATTATAATCTAGCTCTTGCAGAGAAACTTTGCTCTGCAGAATTGCCTGAGGGTTAACAGTGGGAACATGTTGGTAAGCCTCTGAAAGCATGACCGACCCTAACTTCATTTAGGCCTCAGGGGTGCAAGATGCAGCACTTGTTTGTGACTGATAGGCATTTTGTGGAGGATGTTTGCTTTAAGGTTAGCAATTTGCACATAGGATAATAGCTCCGCTTTCAGTCTCAAACCACCAATGCTGCTAAACCGTCCCTGACCTTCTTTAGAGGTAAGAACCCGAAGATGCGTACCACAGACACTCTTGAATTTCGTTGATCTGAGTGCGGACTCCTGGCCAGCTTGAGCATGTTATTTGCAGGGTAACCACATTACAAACACGTAGCTAGGGTTTGTGTTGCATACTTGCTAATAACATCAATAGTGCACGCTTTGCCCTCAAAGGTATGACTCAAAGGCCCTCAAAGGTATGACTCAAAGGTATGACATAACAATTTGGAGAAAATGTACACTTGCATTCTGACATCTATATCTATATAAATAAAAATGTAAATGTTCGTTTGTTCAAAATCTTACATTTCTGAAAGTTCTTCACCAATTGCTTTGAAATTTTGACACAACATTGCATTCGAATAGGCGCGTGTTTTTATATGCCTACTATACATAGATGTCACACCTGTGACAGGTAAAAACATGCTTTTTCTGAAAAACAGCACCATCTGTTGGACGTAAAAGCAACACACGTTATACTAAATATTTTACTGAAAAATAGCGCCATCTGTTGGACGTAAAAGCAACACACGCTATACTAAATATTTTACGATTCCATTTCAATGTTTCCGATTTAGAATAGCTCAAGTACGTAACGAGGAAGCAGCAGAGCGACGTGCAGCCAGACTTCAGGATGCACGGTTGCGAGCATGGCGATCGCGTTCTGCAGCTTCAGATCTGCTTCGTTCTCAACAGAATGAACGCAACATGCTGAGAGTGGCTGAAAGACCTCAACGAGAAACAGTAGATCAGCGTCAAACACACCTCCCTGCTCAGCAATCACACGATTACAATCACCTTGCATTCCGGTACAACCCAGCTGATGATTATAGTTTGAGCCGGCATGTTCTCATCGGCACCATGACTGAAGTGTGTCCTTGTTGCAAGGCTCTGAAATTTAATGGAGAAACAAAAGGAATGAGGTGCGCCGCCGGGAAAATTAAACTGCCTCCACTTGGAGAACAGCCAGAGCCATTAAAAACTACCCACAAGCATTGTCAAATTAAAAATATTAGAAACGTGCACTTTCTCTTTTCTTTCCCATTTAACCAGACTGAGCCACAGCAACGCGCGGCTGGGGACAGCTAGTATATTATAAGATGAGAACATTGCCTGAATGGCGCACCCTTCTAAGCTTTTTTGCACTGGCTACAAAAGATGAACGTGTGTGTGTCTACCTGTCAGTCTTTCTATCAGTTGGTCCCACACAGTCTGAGAGCATTTGTACTTTAAGGGAAGTTAGAAAGATGTAGCAAAGTACTGTATTAAATGCTCAACAATTCCCATACAGAAAGATGAAGGGGAGGTCCTGTGCTAAAAGAGGACATTTTAACATAGTTTGGACATTTTTCTTTGTGTGGCAGTTGTGTGCATTCTGTCTTCAACATTCTGGGCACACCAGTGCTGTCTTTAAAATACACAATCTATTCAGAGAGCAATCATTTTTGTAGGCTGTGATTGCTTGTAATGCATGTCTGTTCCTAATGGGATTTATGACAGGAGACTTGTTTCAAAACAGTTGCATGTTTATTCCACCAAAAAAGCATTGGCTCCAATGACCTACTTTAATAGTTCCCAAATGTCCCACTGTCCAACAACACATTTTTCCGATTACATTTTGTGTCCAACATCTTGGTAAATAGATCCTGTGGAATAGGAGTGTACAAGAGTGTCCATCTTGGAATGATAACTTGCTATCAGAAAATAATGTATATGGTTAATCTAGATTTTGCCGATGTGCACTGCTTAGCAAAACAAGTGTACAATTCTTATTATGGATACAATGTATACTGGAAGTGGTCTTCACAAATTAACATTGTAACATTTTAAAAAGAAATCGTTTTTCAATATGTGTACAGTTAAATGGTTCTATGTTCATGCACCCCCAGTATTTTTTTCGTTGCTTTTTTTGATGAAAACATTCTGCTAAAAATATTAAGCAAATTAATGTTTTTATTGGGGGAGGAGGGCAAACCCTCCCTCCCCTATTATGTATTCCCTGTTACCCACCCCACCCTACCCCTTATATGCCCTAACACCCTCCATATTTTGCAATGATTTTTTCACGAAAAAAGCGGGCGATGGATGAACGTCATATGACATCAATGACATTTGTGATGTCATCTTTGATGTTCTGGGTGTTAGTCTTAGCAGTGCACGGTGGAGGCGTGACACATGGTTGCTTGGCTTACCATAACTGGCGAATTTCAGGGGTTTTTCGGTTTTACTTGGAACCATAACGTCCCTTTAACAACGTTTTTTCACTGAATATCATAGGTTTCTAGTAGCGCAACTTAACCATAACGTCCCTTTAACAATGTTTTTTCACTGAATTTCATAGGTTTTTAGAAGCGCAACTTAACCATAATGTCCCTTTAACAAAGTTGTTTTACTGATTTTCATAGGTTTTTATTAGTGCAACTTAACCATAATGTCTACGAACATCTGACTTCATTGCACACCTTCCGGAGAATGACACATGACCATATGCAGGCGGACAGCATGATGACGTGTCCGAGAACCCATACGCACTTCACAATAGCATCTGTGCTTCGTGGACAGTTTGGAACTACATTTTCTACTGATGTAGGAACTTCAATATTTCCCTTGCACAGTTCCAACACATATTCATACTCATCCATTAGCAATCTAGTACACAGTACATACTTTTAGCAAAACGGCTATTTATGTTAAAATGACATCAGCTAAGGTCATCCCTCCTCCCCAAGAGACACCACCACTGCTGTAATCAAGGAGCATGAGAAACACTACCCCCTATCTTAGAAATAACACACGCGCAATATTTCCCCCTTTCCACCTGCCCCTCCATATTAGTGTTTGGCGCCTCTTCCCTCATTTCCCTCCCCACCTTTCGTTCTTAGCTCTCCTGCCAAAAGAAATTCATCCAAAAACAAAATAAATGTTCCTTTAGGAACCACATTTCACAGTTAAAACATAGAACTAAAAAAGAAAATGCATAGACTCCATCTACTTTGTATTCCTCAGTAAAATACATAGATGCAATAAGATTTTCCAACATTTCCATTTGCATTTTGTGTTGTGTAATGGGAATATTGTAGCGTTCATGCGCCGTTCCAGTGACTGGAACGGTGGATAATGGCCCAGTAGCCCAAGTTATCAGCCCAAGCGAAGCAAGGGTGGATAACGAGTTCTCTGGACCATTACCCCCATTTCAGCCCCTAAAATGGGGATGAATGCCATTAGCAGCCTAGGTTTCCCAAGTGGTAACCCGTGCTGCTTAAAAAGAGGATTTTTTGTCCTATACCCGGATGCCTTTGGCGTCCCGGTTTAGGAAGAAAATCCTTTTCCAAGATGGCCACCATGTAAAGGGAAAGCGCCAGTTCCATAAAGGGCCCTCTTCACTTTCCATGGCAGCCTCCAAAAGGCAAAAAGAAATCCCTCTAACCATATTAACATGAGCACATTTTCTTCCCTTTAAAATCTATACTAATTGTGAATAACTTTACCACAAAGCCAGTCCCAGGTGGACATGACCACTTTAATCCTATGTTTTGACCCTTGTGATCATGGCCAGTAGCCACATTGTCCGGATCATGACCTTATACCATGACCCCGATATTCTGGCCACTGCCCATGGCTACAGCCTACCCCTCAGGCACTAAAGCTATGCCGCTATTTTTTTTTTAGAAAATACAGCAACATTTGCAAAACCGTGCTTTTCAATCCTTGCCAATGAGCCTTATGCAAATTTGCTGTAAATCCACCCACGTTTTTATTTTTTCCAAAAAGTCAAAAGAATACACAAATGATTGGTCATATAAGCTGTGTACAAAAACCCAACAAACTTTGTAAACTCACTCGAAATCACGTCAGAAATATTCCACCCATCATCATCACCCCTCACCTCACCAAACATTATTGCAGAAGTTTTACAAGTCCAATGATCAGAAAATATTATTGTCCCGAGGGTTCGACCATGTATTTTTGTATATATGTTGATCTATCACAAACATTTCCAATTCACCTTACCTCATTTTTCCTCTTTGAGAAACATACGAAATCTGGCAGCAGGGCACGTCCATCTTGTGCTACTGTTATCCATTGCTGCATCGGCCTAAGGTAAACTGGCCTGACGTCACTAAATCATATGCCCCGCCCCTGACCCTCACATAGCCAACCCTAGTGATAATCAACACCTTTCTCGGTGACGTTCCTCTTCAGCGTAGCCAAATGCGCCCATAATCACGTACGTGACTTGATGCAGAACCCGAAAATCAACACACATCGACTAACAACATAGCACGTCACAATTTGAAATATTAAACCAGTCTTTAAAAGAAAACAATAACACTGTACAATTTGTAAAGTACTTTTATTTCACAATAAACTCTCAGAGAACATCTGACTATTCCCATATCCAATCAAATTGCAAAATTGTTTCTTCGCTCGTGATCGAAAATGTTAATCGTGAGGCACACGTTGTTCTTTTTCCATACACAAAGTGTTAGTTTTCGATAAAGGAACCGCTTGGGTCGCACAGTGAATTCCAGCGCGTCTGCATCAATTTGCACCTAGACCACCATAAAAGATGTTATGTTACTCCTAATCGCTAGTGCAGCGTACGGGCACATGGGCCCTTGGCGATCATCCCACAAAACAGTCACGGTGATCCAGCCGTTGACGACTATGTGCACCTGACGAATGAAGATGCCATCAGTTGGCATCTGGAATCCATGGCAATCGCAGTAAGGCAGCATGTAGCTATTTGGAAAAAAAAACAGAAAATATGTATCGATACCTGACCTTTATTACAATATATCTATTGTTTTCTTAATTCGGCATAGAGTTTAAACTAACGATTAGCACACACATCAAACAATCTCAGAAAAGACAAAAGGAACCTGGAAACTGATACACAATTCCATATGTTCATACATGATATTTTAAAGAAATATTAGCGTTAAACCTGGGTGAATCTAGTGATAGTTGACATACACCCACATTCTGCATTCCCCATAACCACATAAAAAAGACAACCACACAGAAAAATAGTACTTAAGTTACATTTCCAAAATTAATCTTCGGATAATAATAAGTTAACGCTACTTCCGGTGTACGGTCGTCAAAATAAAACTTACATGATATTCACCGTCTCCATTCTCTTCTCGTAACTCAGACCGTAATGTTCAATGCGCTCGCATCAAAAAATCTTAATGAACTGATTTTACATGTTCCGTACACACTTTTGGAATGCATAACCTTATCAAATGTTCATTATTACAAACCTCCTCTCACTTACTCTTCACAAAATATTCCCTTTCTTTCAAGGTCAAAAAACAATTGACCCTTCTACTTTCTGTCCCACGCGAGGGCTTCCTTAGCTCGCAACCAAAAAATCAAAGCCGGTGACCTTCACTCAGAATCTAAATACATTCTCACTTTGCAACAACATGGCTCAACGCATTCATGAGAACTGGTACTCGCATACACGTGCAGGGCCGCTGTTTCCATCAAACACTGCAGGTGGCTGCCTCAGATGCCAAACTCTAGGGGGTGCCAATCTAACTGCATTATTATTTTAAATACATTGTAACACAGACACATTAGTCCTTCCCCGGTACTTTACGAACATTATATTGAGGAACACCTCCAAATAGGGTGGCAAACTTTGTCACATCCCTTTGCGGGACAAAAGGTGGTGATGCCATCACAGCGTCATTCACCTGGCAGAATCAATGCATTGCACCCGCAGCTACTGACATGACCGGCCTGCAACCCTGTCACGTCAGTAGCTGTGGTTGCAATGCAATGCAATATGACTCTTATTTACAGATTATCTGCCACTTGCCAGCCACTGTTATTCCCATTCGCGGGAAATGTATGTATATGACCGCCTCCCCACTCGGCCCCAAGCCCCACTATGACTAATTGTGACTCCTAACTTACTCTGTTAGATCAGAAATTGTGCTCGAACAGAGCAAGTCGTGACAACCCTCGTCCTGCAGAGCCACTCGGCAAACTGTAGGACACAGGCGCCAATTGCGGGACAATCCTGCAAATTACGGGACAGTTGGCCACCCTACCTCCAAATATACTGTATAACTTTTGTGACAAAAAAACACCACTTTTTTACTTCTTGCTTGCGCCTCCCATCCCATCCTCTATCAACCCTCACCTCCCCAGACAGTATTTGATCATTTTAACAAGTGCAATGTTGTGTTTTTTATATTTTTTTGCAGCGATGTCCGCGGACACCAAAACACGGATCAAAGATGGCAGGCGCATCGGAACAATCTGACGCACTTCACGCTCTTCACCATCCAATGAGCGAATGCGTCACATGTCCGTGGACATGACGCGCCCGATTAGCCAATCGTTATCTTGTCCGCGGAGCAAACAGGGAATTGTGTCCATGGAGCGGACATAGATATCACAAATTTTTTTAGACCTACTTTTTGATCGTTTAAAAAAAAACTACTAGACGGATTTTCACCAAATTTACAAAAGTATGCTTTCCGGACCATACTGCTTCTCCTGCCGCAAATTTGGTGAAAATCCGTCCAGCAGTTTGAGCTGTAGCCGTGCGCAAAGTTTTTCCCCCATTCAGTCTATGGGAAAAAAATAAGTTTTGGATCCCCCCTATAACGTTGCCCCCCTGGACCAAACCTCACCAAACTTTGCAAGAGTGGGCCATATACTTTATTTGCAAAGTTTGGTGAGGCTTCGTCCAGGGGGAGCGAAGTTATAAGCTGATCAAAAAAGTGCTCTTCCTACGGAAACAGCAACTTAACCATAACTACACAGCCAATAGCGTGGCTGTGTAATATATATACATATATATATATATATATATACATATATATATATATATATATATATATATATATGTATATATATATATATTCAGTGAAAAAACTTTGTTAAAGGGATGTTTTGGTTAAGTTGCGCTACAAAAAACCTATGAAATTCAGTGAAAAAAATGTTGTTAACGGGACATTATGGTTCCAAGTAAAACTGAAAAACCCAGTTCTATTATTAGGTTGTTTGCAGTATACTAAGCTACTCAGCTCAGATAGAAACATAGGCATTGTGTGCAACATACATGATGGAGGTGCAATATTAATAATCTTACCATGTTGAATAGTAAAATGATAAATGCTTTCTTATTACAGTTTTGCCTAATGTGGAACATTTAATAACTAGCTAATAAAACCCACTTACTACATGATTGCATTATTGGAAACAAAACACAAACAAACAACAACACATACAAATATGAGCATATACAGGGAAAATGAAGTAAACAAAACAACAGTATTACCAGCCAATCTTCATACCCCAACTGATTAACTTTATGCACAGAAATGATTGCTCTGCTTCAAAGCTACTACTTCGCTATGTATAAGTATCATATAATGTGACTAGACCATAAGGAAAGTAGTGTGTATACAATGTATACAAATATGAGCATATCCAGAGAAAGTCAAGTAATAAGAAAGTAAAGTAATACAAAGAAGCAGAACTATAAGAAAGTGTTGATAACCTTACTGATCATCTTCATATATGGAAAGCATTGCTGTCTTCCAAATCTGTGTTTTCCCAATATATATGTTTCATATGCTGCGAGTGAACCTCAATTGAATTACTGTAAGAACATATTTGAAGTATAAGTCTACAAATATAGTAATTTTTGAATTTTTATTTCCTGACAGTTACTGGCCTAGATATGTCAGCATAGGAGAAAAGAGGGAGCCAGACATGTGATGTCATCAGTGATGTCATCAATGACATTTGCAATGTCATCTTTGATGTCCTGGGTGTTAATCTTAGCAGTGCATGGTGGTGGCGCGAGCTATTGTTGCTTAGTTTACCATAACTGGCGAAATTCAGGGGTTTTTTGGTTTTACTTCGAACCATAACGTCCCGTTAACAAAGTTTTTTACCTTGAATTTCATAGGTTTTTAGTAACGCAACTTAACCATAACGTCCCTTTAACAATGTTTTTTAAACTGAATTTCATAGGTTTTTAGTAACATAACTTAACCATAACGTCCCTTTAACAAAGCTTATTTTACTGCATTTCATAGGTTTTTGGTAGCTGAACCTAACATAATACCCCTTTAACAAAGTTTTCTCACTGAATTACATGGAAGTTGCTGTTTCCATAGGAAGAACACTTTTTGGGTGGCTTATAACTTTGCTCCCCCTGGACGAATCATCACCAAACTTTGCAAAAAAAAGTATGTTTGGTCCTGGGGAGCAAAAGTTATAGGGGGGGGTCCCAAATCGTCTTTTTTTCCCATAGACTGAATTGGGGAAAAACTTTGCGCACGGCTACAGTTCAAACCGCTGGACGGATTTTCACGTAATCTGCGGCAGGTACAGGGGCTTGGTCCAGAAAGCGTGCTTTTGAAATTTGGTGAACTTCCGTGCAGTCATTTTCTTTAAAATTATCAAAAAGTAGGTCTGAAAAAATTAGTGATATCTATGTCCACTTCGCGGTCACACTTCCCTGTTCTGTCCACGGACAAGATACCGATTGGCTAAGGGGCTGGCGTCATGACAGCAGACACGCAACGTCTCTGCCCATTGGCTGCTGCGAGACGTGTTCTGCGCCAGATTGTTTGGATGCGCCCGACATCTTGGATTCTCCTTAAGCGGAGCAACAACAAGTGTACACATGTTGTATTTATAAAACTCTTTTGCTGTGTCACAGAGCGTTTGGAAAGGTTCAGACAGTAAGACATGGGTGATCAATGCATTTGTTCTGGGGGTCGGTCTTTATGATGTACTTTCTATGGACACCTTGTACGCACAGAAAATGAGGGGTGTAATAACGATAGCACTTCAGTCCATGCAGTGGACAGGAAACTTCTAACTGTTGAAAGCACACGCGTAGTGGTAGCCAACATTGAAATTGACAACATGCCGTGATTGCATTACTTTTCCCGATGGCTATTATCATATTCATTAGGACGCCACCATGGGTGTCACATGCTACAGTGCTTGTGGCCAGGGCCTAGAGTCTTGGATGCATGGCTGTCGGCCAAGGCCTTACTTCCAAGACTGTAGGCCTTGGCCACAACCACTGCAGCATGTTACACCCATGGATACACCCATAGTATTGTGTTTCGATTGCCAAGTTGCGGGGAGTGCGTGCAGTTTCCTATGGCCACCTTGTACGCACAGAAAATGAGGGGTCCAATAAGGGAAGTATTTCAGTCCGTGCAGTGCATGGGGAACTTGTAACAGTTATAAGGACATGTGTGGTATTAGGGAACATTGGAATTGACACCATGCTTTAATTGCAATACTTTTTCCTATGGTTATTGTATTCATCAGAACGCCGCCATGGGTGGCACATGCTACAGTGGTTGTGGCCAGGGCCTAGAGTCTTGGATGCATGGCCGTCGGCCGAAGGCCTTACTTCCGAAACTATAGGCCCTGGCCACAAACACTTCAGCATGTCACACCCTGGATATCCCCTTACTAATGTGTATCGGTTGCCTGGTTGTGGGGAGTGTGTGTACTCCTGGGTGCAAGGCTGAAGGCCATGCCCCCAACAACAAAGCTATAACCTCTTCACTTACAAGCCCACATGGGTTTCATGTAGTGCGGTGGTTGTGGACAAGATGTGTACTTTTGGGTGCTTGGTTGCAGGCTGTATGCCATACACCCAAGCATACACCCAACAGGAAACTTGTAAGCACTGGAGTTATAAGCCACTTCACAACCACATATTGAAATGTATGGCCATAGACCTAAAATGTTAGGCCCTGCCCACAAACAGTGCAGCATTTCAGAGCTACAGAGACACCCCTAGTTTTGAACATCAATCAGGTGGCTGTGGGGAGAGTCTGCAGTCATGGGTGCATGGCCAAAGGCCATGCCCCCAAAAGTACATTTGTTTGTAGTGTAGTTATAGGCTATAATGGATGCAATATGGTGTGGTCATAGTGGCCAGGATGCAGAGTATTTGAACAAAGTAATAAGCACTGCAGTTGTAAGTAACTATGCATTTTAAATACTGTATACCCATACATTCATGCTATGGCCTCAAACTCACCTCTGTAGCCTGTGGCTACAAACTACTGCACCATATCACAGCTATAGGTACATTTGTACTATGCAACATCATTAAGATGGTTGTGGGGAGAGCGTAGCGTTTTGAGAGCATGGCCAAAGGCCATGCTCTCAAAACCAAGTTTGTACATAGTAAAATGACAAGGCACATAGGTTCCGATATGCTGTGGTGTTTCTGGCCAGGACCCAGACTCTTGAATGCATTCCCAAAGGCCATGCACCCAAGACTGAAGTCATAAGCAGTGGAGTTACAAGTCAATATGGGTGTGGTGTAATGCGCTAGTTGTGTGGATGCCTTAGTGTCTTGGCTGCATGGCTGCAGACGATGGCACGAAAAGTAAATTCATAAGTAGCTAATTTACAAGGACCATGGTTTTGATATGCAGCGATGGTTGTGGCTAGGAACTATACTCCTTGTACCTTGGTCGTAAGGGTTAGGTGGTAGGTAACACACCGAAGATGCAAGGGCCAGCCTACAGGCACAGCAGCATATTACTACCATAGATTAGACGTGTAGATTTGCATGTGTAGAAAATGACTGCCAATATACTTACTCCTTACTTTGTTCACAATCCACATACAATATTTAAATGCCTATCGTACTTGGTGGAAGTATCCCATTTTCCATTTCTGTGATAAAAGAAAAAGGTATGTTATTTTTTTTTAAATTTACTACATTGCATAATAGACAGTTTACCTTTTTTTTTTACCCTCATATTTTTTTTACAAACCAGTGTACTGTGCATTGCACTCAGTTTCTGTGTTTGCTTTTCTAATCCTTGGGTCTGGGGAAAAAAAAATCCTTGTCGGATTAAAAAAAACCTTCATTTACTATGGTACTAACTACTTCCTTGTTTCCTTTGAGTGTTTCCTTCATCTTTCTGATTAATGTTATGTTTGTTGCCTTCCTGATGATTTTTAACAATTGTTCCTACAGATTTGTGATACTCATTCATTTGTGCCGTTGTTATATCCGGTTTCCTTCATCTTTGCCATTAATGTTATGTTTGTTGCCTTCCTGCCGATTCTTAACACCATTTAGATACCTGTAGGTGTATTCTACCTGTGCATTTGTTCCCAACGATCTGTGATAATCATGTATTTGTGTCATTCCTACATCCTCTTGGGTAGTTAGATACCTGTTGGCGTATTCTAACTGTTTGTATTCTTTCACATAACTTTTTGACAATCTTGAGGTACACATTATTTCGTAAATTTTGGCTTTAAGAACATTAAATACGCATTTGTAAGATTAGCTGTCAATCTCTGCTTTAGAGTAATGGTGCTATCATTACATTCGAACCATCCACAATTCTTTTCAATGTATGCAGTGTAGTGACCTGCATTGGTTGTAGCTCCTGCATAGTAGATTATACCTACTGTTGTAAAGGTTTTCTTTCCAAATGACACTTGACCTTGTGTGAATCCAGTCAGTTTTCAGTTGTCTTTGGTGCCATCAGCATTATAACATAGAAGCATAAGTATTATGTAGGCACTATGTGATTGTATCAGTAAGGTGGAGCGATTGTCTGAATTGCAAATAATACATTATCTGCCATGGTTTGCAGTTGATGAAATGGAATGCTCTCACAATTTGGTATGGAAACATACACAAATCGCTCATTTGGGATTTCTTCCTGTATCACTTTGCTAAAGAGATGTATGTTTCCACATGTACGAAACCTGTAAGATTTCATTTACAGGTATGTTTTTGTTTTCCAATGGTATGTACATTAGAAATTCTTGTGGATCTTCTTGTGAGTTCATAGTGAATCTCACCATTCCAGCACAGTCGTCCAATTGTTGCCTTACACCATGAACACTGTATGTGTTGTCAGGATTGCATGTTGCATTTCTATGCAGCACTAACATTTGCAAACACAATTGGTCTGTACTGTGCAGGTAAATATTGTTAACAATTGGTGGCAATTGAAATAGAATATTCATTGCTACATTTGTATAGCAACTTACCCCACTTTCATTTGCAAATTTGAATGGACCAGCACGTTTTGTATCTGAGTGCATTTTTCAGAATTTCTGTTGCTTCTTTGCCGACGTCCCTGGTGTACATTCCCCTATAGGTTCTTCTATGTTTGTGGTAATTGATGAACCCTTAGCTTCTTTTCCTTTCTTTGCGGAATTTGCTGTTGGATTCTGTTGCATTTCTGTTTCATTTAGTTTTCTTTTACCACGTTTTACTTTATCTGGAACAGGGCATTGTTTCAGATGAGGGGTGTACGGTGAACACAATCTATTGTATTCTATAATGCAAGGAATATCAGCTTTGACTTTACTTGCATAAAAGTTCATTAGCAATAGACCGTCAAGTGTACGTAAGAGTGATAGCGTAGCTCATGCCTTCCTTAAAGACTGTGTTTCCTATATCTATCAATGCTTTGTCTAGGGTAAGACCTTGGGATTTATGAAAGGTAACTGCATATGCAAGAGTTAGAGAAAATTGCTCTCTACGTGCATACATGTCTTTGAAGAGAAAGAGTCGAGCAATTGAGCGCACTATCCTGTTCACGTCTGAAACTTTATCAAAGTGAATATTGACAAACTGAATGTTGCTATCACGTGGGTATGATCGAAAGCCAACAACTGTGCCCAGTGATCCATTAACTAGCCCTTGCTCTACGTCAAGGTTACGTTTAAGCAGTACTCTACAATTTAAGGATAATTTCTATATTTTTCCAACCCAGCTGTGTTGGAGATTGAATTTTCTAAACTATTTAGTCTTGTTGTGGCTTGCTCACACATGGGTACTGTCATGCCATGTACGTCTAGTTTGTCTGTGGTGCTAATTTCTATTATTGGTTGCATTTCTTTATGTAACATTGTTTCATTGAATTTGAAACAGCTTGCAAGAGTTGGCATTAAGGCCATACAATTTTTGTGCACTATTTGTTCCATAACATCAGTTGCACATGCATTATCACCATAAAGTGCATGTATGTGCCGGTTTTTCAATACAACTTGTGCTTCTTGCGATAATACACCAACTCTAATACTTTTTAAGATGTTGGCATAAGCGAGATCTGCAGATTGCCGCATGGTCTCAGTTAATTCTCTGTATTGGAAATGTTGCCAAAGGTTAACATTACCTATGCTACCAACAGTTGTCCAGCAGAGTGTGTGGCCTAAGGTTTTAAAAATCGGTTCACCTTTCACTGGTGTCAATTGTAGAAAATCTCCAAAAACGATAATGTGTTTCCCTGCAAAGAGTACTTTGTTGTTACTTTTAAGTACTTCTTGCAATCTGAGATGAATCAAAGCCAACATTAGGTTGGAGACCATGCTCACTTCATCTATTAGCAGCATTTTCATTTGTTTCAATACTCTGCGTAATTCCATTGCAGCTTCTGCAGAAAGTTTGTAGTAGTCTAATTTATTTTTATGCTCTACTGGAAGCAGTAGTAATCGGTGTAAAGTGAGACCGCCTATGTTGTAGGCAGCTAAACCTGTGGGGGCCATTACAACAGCTGATAGTTTGTTCTCTGTCAATTGCTGAAGGAACTTGCTGATGATTTTGATTAAGAATGTTTTCCCTGATCCAGCTTCACCACTGACGTACAGCAATATAGGTTTGTAATTTTGGCAGGTACATTCTTTATTTTCGGGTTGTACACCATGTACAATTTGTTTTGTTACGTCTTCAAAAATGGTGCGCTGATCGTTGTTAAGTTTTGCTTGTTGTACAGTTAAGTCTTCTGTATCTTCTTGATACTGATACTTGGTGTTTTCTACTTCTGCCAGAGCTACTTCAGCCTCATTTGCTATTAGTGGTTGTCCTAGTGGTTCTTGACTTCCTGTTACAGAAGGTTGACTGCTGTCAGAAGAGTCCTTATCTAGTTGGGCCTGATGTTCTTCTTCCTGTTGATGCTCATTGTGTAACATTGTTTTGTACTGCGTAAAGTTCACATCAGTGATAGCGCTTTCATTTGCTTTGAAAGCATCTTCATACCAGTCATAGTAATCTAGTATGTCTCCTCTTTTCTCCATGGTTTGAAAAGATGTGTACAGAGACATGTAATATAGTTCTTTGTGTTGAGGAGGTCTTAATGACAATTTTACATGATTAATGAAACTTCGTTTGGTAAGTTTCACTAAGCTCCCCTCACAATCGGTCACTCTATATCTATGTTTGCTTTCATCAGGTTTTACATTATAATTGTATGCAAAGTTTTGAGCTATGTGGTATAGACACATGCTTTCCAGAGTGCTACTCCTGTTCGGATAGTATGTGTCCAGTAAATTGTTTTTCAGAATGTCTTGGCTGTTGGGATCATTTCTGGCAATATGATTTTAGCTCTCTTTTTCTAGATTTTGCAGGACCAAGACTGAGCCATACTATGTTGTCTGATTTTCCATACAAAGCAGTACCAGTTAAACGATCTGCTGCTTCATGGGCGCCACATTCTCTATGAGAGAGCATTTTTATGCCTAGGCCGTACAATTTCTGTGATAATGTTTTGTCTGATGCTAGGTCATCCCAGAGGTCTTGAAGCTCTGTTTTTTCTGCTTTTGTTAAGTAGGCTGTAACATATCGTGCAACAGCAGTTGAATTGTCTGCAATGTACTGCACATCTATGTTTGCATTCCATAAGAGGGCATTGATTGCATTGTAATCATTGATATATTTTGATTCTTCCCTTCTTTTTATGCAATATGTGTTCTTAGGTGATTTACCTTTAACACTATGTCGAACTGAAGACATGAAGTTGTTTACTTCACCTGTTTCTGTTACTGGTCTAGGGAAACCAAAGCAGCATTTGGTGTAGTATTTACCTTTGTTGTTGTATTTGCGGCGACAATATTTGCCACATTTGTGTCTTTGAAATTATATAATCTGCCCAGGCAGCTCACTATGTGTCTGTTGTGAAGGGATTTCACAAGTGAAATATTTTTGGATAAACTGCAAAACAGTGCTATCACTGTCGTGACCAACTTTCAGTGCACCTTTGATCCATAACAGCATGTGAATATGTGGTGCTCCTCTCGCTTGATATTCTTTTCTCCAAAAGAAGTGTTGCACTTCTCCAAGAGGAGGAACAGTTTTATTGCAAATAAAGTGTAGCATGGCAATGAAACGATGATGGAAATATCTTGACATATTAACTGGATCTAGAGAGCAAAGTTCTCCAGGTTTTAATATATCTACATTGTTTTTGTTGCTGTTTACTATGGGTAGGAACTCATGTAAATCTCCCATGCATATTCTGCACAACTTAGCGTAACAAACCAAGTCAGTGGTCCAAGGTTTCTGATCATACAACACACGTCTCCGTGCTGTCGGAACCAGTATTCCTTTGTACCAGGCATGTTTGCAAACAAATTTGTTATACTTGATTGTAAAACCTCATCTTTTTCCTGTACCTTTTGCATTAACTGCGTAGCTGACATATTTTGAAAGTGGGTCCCAGATTTAAGAATGTGTGCAACTCCGTAACATAGTGTTGCTAATTCACTTTCATAGAGTAGGTGGAATATGTATTCCACATTTTTTCTAAATCTGGGATCTTGCGAATACATTCGTAATGAGCGGTATTCTGATGCCCCAATCTGAGTGGGTCTATCATCGCATCTTCCACCTTTGCCTGTAGGAAATAGCAGTGAAAAAGCACGTGCTTCTATACTTTTTTCCCATATACTCATTGGTGATCCTTTGGTTTAACGCATTTGGTAAGTTTCTAGTGCATCATCTATGCTTTCATTGGAATGCAATGGATGAATTGTGTAATGGTCCAAAAGAGTGGATACTGTAGCAGGATCCAGAAGTTCGAATTGTCCAGTTTCTGATGGCTCTTGAATTATTTCAGTTGTTTCCCTTAAGCTTTCATCAATATTTATTTCATTGTAGTACTCATTATTGTCTTTTAGATATTGCAATTCTTGTCTAACTTTGAACTTTGTGTAAGTCCACTAATTGTTGCCAAATACTTTTGTCCTTTGTTGGTACTCCATTTACCAAGACTATTAAAGAATGCTCTATTGAACGTTGCACTCCTAGAGTGTGTACATTTTCCATTAGATCTAATGGCAAATAAACTACTTTGCCATGAATGCCTTTCACCAATTCAGAGTAAGGTAATTTTGCAGTTTTTGGATGAAGGCGATTAATTACTTGAAATGAGTGAACTGTTTGAATTATTATGCTCTCATACAAATTGAGCTGTTGCAGGATTTGTGGTAATGGAAACAATTCCAAATTATTTGTAATAGCACGTGAAGGAATGTGGTTGTTGTCTAATTTTGTAGTACAGTAACTGCAACATATTAGGCGTTCAGTTAGTTCATATTTGTTTTCTGCTAAAAGGTAGAGAGCTAATTCAAACCATATAGAATCTTCATTGTCTTCTATTTTGCATGCTATGTCCACATTTTTTGTGTTCCTTTTGTAAAACGTTCTGCGGCAACACACACACACATGGTTTGGTACTTCAGCCGATTACCTTTTAAATTTTACTATTTCTTTTCTGTATGTGTGTAATAGAAGGTTGCTATGTGCAGAATTGTTGCTGCTATCTTCTAAAACTGTTGCATTCTGTAAGTGGCTCTCACTTCCAAAATACTTTCTCTGAATACGGTCAATTTCTTCTTGTAAGTATTTGGGTGTACCATGCAGAAGAGCGGTATTTAAATTGCGTAATTATGAAGCTGGACTTTTTGCATAGTATATTTTATACACTAGATTTCTTACATTGGAATGATGTATTGATATCCTTTTGATATCATGGAAGGTGCTTTTGCAAATAGGCCCAGAAATGCAGGCTAATGAATGTCCTTTTAGTCCTGTGTATTTCTGCATTGGGCAAACATCCATATTTTGCAGCACTTTCATTTTACTTTTGTCTTTACCTTTTACATATTGATTGATGAACTGACGTAAAGATTTGAAAGCTTTGTTTGGAATGGAACACATTGATGTGCAAGGCCATTTGTATACTGAGCGGTGTGGTTCTGCTGAATCAAGAGGTAATTCTGAGTTTTCAGGGGATACTTTTGTAAGCAGTGTTTCTTGTTCCATGATGGTAGTATTGATTTTCTCATACCCTTGTCCAGTGCTATGGATGGCAATTGTGTTTGATTTTGTTTGTATGCTTCTTCATTAAAATATGGTTCTGTGGTTGTTGTGTGACTCCATTCACCACCACAAATATGTAAGAAATTATTTTTGTTCACATTCCGTTTATTGCTGAGTTTCTTTTGTACTTTGGTGCTTAGTTTTGTTAGTGCTTTCATCCTATTTAACACTAATGAAAACAACTTCCTTTTGAGAAGGATTGCACTGTCCACGAGAGCTTGTAGGATTAACTTTCTATGGTACGTTTTAAGGGGTGAGGATGATTCCGGTCCTCTTCTTAGTAGATTCTGAAAGACTCTATGATGAAAATTTGTTGATAAAATACTTTTTTACTATGGGTTCTTGTTGCACTATTAGGATTATTCGGAGCATTGTTAGCTGTACTGGTAGCCGTTTTGTTGACAACATACCTGTGTTTTGTGACACATTTTGATGGAGGAGGTAAAGTTTCGGTAGTTGAGACTTCCTTTGTTTTGCTAACCAACTGCATTAGCTGGTTTGTTCCAACATTCTCTACAAACTCTACAACAGGTGGATGCTTACATTGGGCACTTTTATTTTTATTTGCTCTACTTCTGCGTTTCTTTCTACGGAGTTGCTTTTTGGTAGGCATTCTTTGGTGTCTGTTGAAAAAAAAGGGTATACTTTGGTCTGTTGTCCAATGTATGTGTGCTATGTGCATGTGTGCATGAGTCTGATGGGGAAGCTCTTTGTCATGATGTGTCAATGTGCATTGGACTCTTGCAATTATTCGGTAAGGCTACTTTACTGTTTGTATACTACTACAATGTGCTTCAGATGAGAGTACAAAGTGGGCTACTTGTGACGAGAACCATTATTAATAAACAAAATGCCATAAACTTGCAACATCAACTTCTTTTCTAAATCTAACCTTGTAAGGATTACGTATGTTATTTGAATTCCAAACACACAGGGATTTGTCCGCCATTCTGCCTGTTATTCTTTGTTCAATAAATGGATATTTGTAGGTAGAATAGTTTAGAAATCATTGTTTGCTTTGGTGCCCAAAATAAACAAATAACCCACGCAAACTCTTTGAGGAGTAGTTACAATATAAAGGCAGTACTGTACTTACTTTTTTTGCAAAATGACCATGTTTCTTCGGATATGTCGTCTGCATTGTAGATGCTGTTGATTCTCAGGAGAGTAGTCTTCACTGCGATTCAAAAAAAAAAATCAATAACTTTGTGTGTTTACAGCAGTGATGATATTACATACATTATTTGTGCTTCTTTCATCAGAGCATTCTACTTTCATATTTCTACCCAGTGCATGTGTGCATTTCACTTCATTCTGTGCAGTCTTTGCATGGTATTTGCAATATGGTACTTGAAAGTCCTTCAAAATTGCTAACAATTTTAAGGTTATGGAAATGCCTTGTTTTTTACAAGGTGTACTATGTATAGGAGAGAGGTTTGTAAGCGACAGGGCACAGTAGTAGATGGGGAAACATTTTCTACTTGCAAATTAAAAGCACGCTGCTGAGAAATCGGGAGACCCTCAGAGGGAGATGTCACCACAGCAATCGGGAGCACTTGCTTTTCTCATACGTTTACATTGCAAGTAGCATTACTGTAGGCTGTACACAGTACACAACGCCAACATTTTCACATACAAAATTGAGTTCCGCCCTAAATAGGCATGCTTGCAACGTATGTATAGGTTATGTGGAAGAGAGTAAGCAGTTGTGCGGTTTGTCAATGATAAATCGGACATCTTGCACTTAAAAGGGGGAGCGTTGGTATGTATTGCCTATGCACAGTTAGCGGCATTGATTTGTCTAAATTAAATCATAAGGGTTGCACATGTCCTCTGATTAAAATATACATATCTCTACTCTATACTCATGCATGTGCGCATGCATGGAGCTGTACGTAGAAATTCGCAATACTTGCACAGTAGCTGGTGAAGTAGGTGCTTTGCAATGATATGTGACTTCCATTCAGAATCATCGACAGTAATTTTGAAGATTGCAATGTTGATGATGGAGTTAGAATTAGCGATGTTCAATGTGATTGGTGGATGGTTGTGTGACTGCTTAGTTGTGTCCAATGAGGGACTCGGTTTGATACCGCTGTGGAAAGGGTGGAAGGACTGGGCAAGATTTACGTGCCGCATGTAGGCAATGCTTGTCCGCAGGTAGGGAGTGTCACATACAGGTTTCTAGAGCAAATCCTGCATGGAAAAGGGACTGTAGGCATCAGCCAATCAGATGTTCACATTACTCTTTTGTGTCGAAAGACGGTGCGTACACTGAAGATGGCAGAGGTGGAGAGGGTCAGGATTTTGGTGCTTGAAGACATTTTTGTGCATGGCTTACAACACTATGCCGAGAGTAGGCATATAGCACACCATTTTGATGTGAGAGGAGTGGAGGTGGTGTGGAGCGCTGACACTGATGCCTATGCTGCAGCAATTCTGCAAGTTTGCAGAGACATGCGTACAATGACCACTCCTCATGTGGTAATTTTGCACTACGGTGCTTGCCATTTGGGATACGTGAGTTCACGTACTTTGTTTGCAGATTTGGCACAGTTGGTTGAGCACTTATGACCATCTTCCCAACAACGAAAGTAATTTTTTCTGCTTTACTCCCTAGAGTGAAATGGGACAACAATTCTGTTTTCTGTCCAGATCAAAGTATTGGGAGGTGTATCATCAATCGCGGAAAGCGTGCATTCATGTTACGAGCTGGTATGTTTTTCTGCAGCCACGATAACATTGCTCCAAGCAATGCAGATTATTTTGAAGCAGATGGTGCTGCCCTATCTTCTTTGGGAAATGCGATGTTCTTTTGGAAGGTAAGGCTTGCTTTAGAGAAGGTTCTGTAATGGTTGTAGGAGTAAAGCAAGGACAAATAAATAAATAAATAAATAAAATAACAGAGGTCTCTACGGTATCTGGCCAAAAATAAAAAAATAAAACTGCTCTTTTCAGAGCCCACCTTAAAGGGGAAAAAGGGGAATAATACTTTAATGTACTGTCGGCACGCTCTGATCCTATACATGTCCGCGAACATGGCGGTAGTTTGCAGCCAGCGCATATCACCAACGGGGATTCAGGGGTGGAGACACATGCAAATGAGAATGAGCAGAGCTAGGGATTGGTCCATAAAGTTCAGTAGGTGTGTTCCGAATGGCGCACTTTAGTAAGACCATCTTCTCCCTGACAGGAAACCACAAAGCCATGGCTTTCCATTCTCAAAAACAGATTATCTGGATTTTACGAGATTCATGGATACATTGGTTGAAGGTGCATGCAGAAAGCTGCAGTTTATCTGCAGATCTCGGATTTCCTCATGTGGAAGTGCACTGGCATGGCGTGCGTGGCATGAGGTGGCTGGACTTTTTACCTCTCTGTGTTACTTTACTGACAGAGTGTCCTCCAGATATATTTATCATTCATTACAGAGGAAACAGTTTAGGCCATGTCTCTGGAATTTCTTTGCAATTTTCTAATGAAAGAAGGACTTGCGAAGCTCATGGACATGTTTCCAAATTGTCAAATACGTTTTTCCCGTATTGCACAAAGGAAAATATGGCTGCGTTCTTCTGCTTTTGGTCCACAAATGGAGAAAGCGAGACGCAATGTGAATAAGGCTGTTTGTGCCTTTTTAAGAGATGTTGGCATGTCCTCTTTCCACAATGAAAACATTTTGTTTTGCAGCTCTTTCATTTTCCGTAGAGATGCAGTCCACCTCACATATGCTGGCAATCAGATTTTTCTTCGCAATGTACAAAATGCATTGAAACCTCTTTTGAATTCACACTAACCTATCTGACAATCCATTTTCTCCAATCCACAGTTTTTGACCCACACAACACACCACCGAAAGGCTCTTTTCAGAGCCACTACTTACTTCCAGCATACACTTCATTGTGTTTGCTCAAAGGCACCCTCCCTTTATTCCCCTACGACTGTCTGCAAACTTTTCCACAACTCCTCTGGGGTCTACGACCGTCACTTCATAGTTCTATTGTTAAACTGAGAAAGGTGGCTCTGAAAAGAGCCTTTTCTGTAATTTCTGATGTTTTCACATTTATTGCTTCACAGCACACGACACACTAGGAGAAGAGGCCAAAGAAGGGTAAGGAAGGGACACCAGCCACGGGGATAAGAAAGGGCAAGTGAACAGAGAAAGATATAGGGTGATCTTTATTTTGGCAAGGAGCAGATCTTCTGGTGCTCTGTGACCGTAGGCTCAAAAGCACTTCAAAAACTCTCCCCCCTGCAGAGTACTGCGTTACAATACGTGCACACTATTGTCACCTTTGAAAGGTAAGGGTCAACAGCATTGCGAATGGCTTGCGAGGGAGCTGGAGGGAGAAGCTCCCCACAGGAGTGTCTCTTGTGGTGGGAGGATCGGACACGGAGGATGCTGTGGAGGAACTCAATCGACTACGCTCTTCACATGGCACCGCCTTGCGAATGTCCGCAATGTGGAACGAAGTGAGGTGTTGCTTCATGGTTGTCGTACCAAAGCTGTACGAACCAAGTCTCCCGTGACTCAGCACTACCTCGCACTGTTTACACTTCACCAGGTCTCACGTGCTTTTGGTACGTTCCCATAAATGGAAAACAACCACCACACCCATGACTCCCGGCGAGTGCTCCTAGTGCGGAGTTCCTCCACTTCATTCTCTTCCTCCTCTTCTTTCTCGCTCTCTACATACTCACCCGTATATCTCTCTGCAGGCCCTTGGGGAGTTGGTGGTAGTGGCGGGTTTGGGGGTGGTGCAGAGGCTAATGAACTAACAGCAGCCATGGAAGCCATACCAATTATTTTCCTTTTGGACACTACAGCAGTAAATGCAGTACACCTCAATCTGCTATACCTAGAAGGACAATGAAGATGCGCTCAGGGGGGTGGCCATTTGTAGGGGTGGAGGGGTGTGCCTCATGACCGTCTTCATCACTGCAAAGCAGAACAAAAATTTTACACACCAAGTCCTCAGGTCAGCTATTGTCTGGGATATGTGACATTATATTTTTACACTCTACAATACTTTGCCTTGTGTCTACAAGTTCTTTTGTACTGTTGCAGAAGCACACAAACTGCGCAAATTATTCCACACGCTCAGCATGGATGTGGTCACATGATGATATCCTGAACACATCCGTGCCAGAAATGGGAGTCTGCTGTGTAAGAGGATTCAATTCAACACTACAGCTAAGTCAACGCCTAGTCTATAATACTGAATGAAAACCCTTATTGATATATCTTTATGTCCAGTTCATGCGTTCTGGATGACTACCCCTATATAACACCCCTCTCTTGGAATCCCCCTGACCCCACTGAGCCAAGAAGTAGTTCTGTTTTGCAAGTTTAAAAGGTTTATTTGATAATTTAAAATATATATATCACACTTTATAATAAATTAATAATTGAATAGCACACTTAATCTGATATGATAAAGATCAACAACGGAGAATCTGGCACTAGCACACTTCTTATAATCACTAATGAGTTGACATGAAATGGATAAGGTAGCACACTGGTAAATAGGTACAGAAGTATAATGTGGTAGAGAATGCTTTATGTAAGCTCAGGTGGATGCAATATTCAATGAATGCAGTACAGAAAATACTCCATATGATTTCAACCAAACAATGTGATCACTTTTCTCTGGCAATCCCCTCCCCCCCTTGATGCAAGGCAAGGAAATGGAAGGAAAACACACAGTTCTCAGAAATGCAATCAATGTAAATCAGTTCACCCCAGCAAGCTTACACTACAGAAAACAGATAGGAGTTTTGAAAACACGGGCAAAATGCTTTGATATGTGCTAGCAATGGATGAGAAATATGCTGGAAATGCTTTTAATTCCCTTTCAGAGGTTCAGGGTGAGTGGTATCTAGTTAATATTAGTCCAGGCTCACACTAGCAATGAGGCAGGGATAGTTAGCAGGTTAAACGAATTTCTGGCAAATGGAAGGCAAGCAGCAGCAGTTTTTACATGTGAAGAAATTTGCAAATCGCGGTAAAATTCGCGAATGCGTGTTCCGCGATTGCGGTAAAACTATAGGGGGTAGGTTCGTAGGAAAGCCACGATTCTAACCTTTCAGATGAAAGTTATTGCAAGTCTCTAGCACAAACGGTTGCGGAGATATGAGCGATTTTGTGAAGGTCGTTTTTCAGATTTGAAATTTTAAAGTTCAAAAAGACAAGTGCAGCTTGCAACTAGGAAATGACAAGTGACAGCTTTACAAATAACAGGTGACAGTTAGGAGACAGTTCTACTTAGATTAAGCTAGATTGAATTATATTATTTTAACTAGGAGATTGGTTCTGCACAGTTTTCTAGGTACTCACACTATATTCTTGAGTGAAATGGGCCTCGTCACGGATCTGGTCAGGGTTTTAGACTGGGCTCTGGTCTTTCTCTGGGCACAGCACTGCTTTCTCTCTGGGTACAGCACTGCTTTCTCTCTCTGGTCTGGTCTCTAGTTTGGCTTTCTGGAGGTTGATGAATTTGAAGTCTGGATCTCTGGATGTTGTATGGTCCGGCAGAGTGCGTTGCAGCAAATGGAATTGAAGGTCCCTATCTGTCCTGTCTGTCTGCTTTTATGTGTTTAGAATGTGGGTGTGTTCTAGCATCACTGACCCTACCTCTCTCTCAGCTTCTAATTGGTCAAACTTCCATTTATCATTTGATTGGGGAAGGAAGTGTGTGTCAGCGGGATGTCATTTTATGGCTTGCAGATAGGACACTCCTCTGTCAGATTGCACATATTCTATATTTGATAATAAAAGACATATTTCACAGTTACACAGTTGCTTGAAATTACATATACATGGTGTGGCTGAATTTAGCCATGTCTCTGTCCAAATCTGCTGTTTCTAAGAGCTTGCATTCAGAAATGGCACATAATTGACTTTTTAACTGATTTTTCACTTTCTGACATTGACCCAACTTTACATACATGTGTGCAGGGAGTATGGACATTAACTGATGAAGTTTCAGATTTTTAACATGCATACATTTAGAGTAATATCCACTTTTCCGCTAAAACCCCCCTGAACACGCCACCGGGTCGAAAAACCTCTTAAAATGTGGGCAGAAAAATCACAAGAATTATGGTATCATTTATAAAATTTTCACATGTCCGCTCTATGAATGATCCATCTTTTTAAAGTTATGTTCTGGCTCCAAAGGGGTGTGGTTTCCTCTCAGCACAAGGTAGAAATACTGGTTTATCCAGTTCTGCCAAGCCAGCTTGCTCTCACAGGCAGTGCTCCTCCCAGCTTCTGCCAAGAGGAAGCTACATTTTACGACTGCTGTAATAAAACCTTTGCCTCAGTCAGGAGAGGCTCATTGTTCAAGAGGAAGCCATTTATGATCCTCTCAAAAAACCCTCTGCCTGGGTGAAGGGAGTTGCATTGTTCACTCTCCTGCAGAGCACAGGTAATTCAATTATCAGATGGATGGCATATCCTTAGTGTGAGCAGCAAAAGGGCAGCTAGGCCTGGGAACACAGCTGTGACTCAAGTTTCACTCCTGATGGGGGTAGTTGCCAGGCAAATTGGAATCTCTTTAAGCTGTCATTTCTGTTCCCCAGTTTCTGCATTCAAATAAAACTAAACATTTTCACATATGCAGCTAGAAGGCTGATTCTAAGTTTAAAACTATGACATTTAAACAGTTACAAAGGCATGTGACACCAAACATAGGTCACTCATTTAATCTAAACATTTTCGATTTTAGTGTCTTTAAATCCAGTGCAACTTAAACTGCTGACTCCATAGCTCAGCCAGTTTTGTTATAAGCATTGTTCTGGGCTCTTCATTTCCCAGATTTTGTAGGCACACAACACTCCATTCTACCAAATGTCTGCTGGTGTCCAGTGAGTTTTTAGATGTGTTGCAATGTTTAAAATAGACAGTTTGAGCCTGCCTTCAGAGAAACACAGGGTGGTTTTAAACTGCCGGCTTTTGGATAGTGGTGAGTACTGGTACCGCACCCATTTTTGGGATTTAAGAAAATGAATTCCCAACAGTTATGGGTTTGCTTTTGGCAATCAGCATTGCCATTCCCAATGGTTTCAGACTACTGTGTGGGTAGTCCAATGGTGGTTTTAGGCAGTTTCCTTCTGTGCCCATAACATCGGCAAAAATGAGTGGCAGCCTATTCTTCATGCATTTCCCTGTGCATTTTCTGGGAAGCTCTGGCCATCATGATGTTTTCCATGTCAGTACTGCACAGTTTTGAGGTATGGCTCGGATGCATGGGTAAATACATCCCACAAGCCCCCCTCTTGCGATGGCCATTCTATTTCACGAATGGGACTCGCAAGACCTGGGATGTTTCCTCATCTTCTTCCAATAGATGGCACAGTTCAGCATCTTTTCCTCCATCCGGTACTGATCGATCGGTTCTCCTCGCCGGTCCTGATGGGAATATTGGGCGGTACCCCGGGCCCGTTGCGTCTCTGCTCGCGGTCTCCGGATCGTCCTCCTTGGCCCGTCTTCAGGTTTTCTTTCTCCTAGGACGACAAAGGAAGAGCGGCAATACCTACTCATAGACTTTTTCCACCACTGTTGAGATAGTGGGGCAGCATATGCATTTCATCATCACGAAACATTACATTCTTATTTTGAAAAAATAAAAACAGTATAACTAAGAGACAGTTTCATGCAAATCACAATATTTTAGAGACTAGATGTGGTATGTTTTATGGTTGGAACTGAATTAGTCTGAGACAGTACCCGCTAGGATTCCAGAGGATTCCTCCAGTTGTTGCAGAGTGTGCCTGGGATGGCAACATTTCAACTGGTTTATGTGGACCCACTTGTCTTCCCCCTCTGCCGAACCGCCTTTGGGGATGTGGATTTTGTAGGCCACAGGTGAGATCTTGTCGATGATCTCAAAGGGTCCTTTCCATGTAGGCAAAAATTTGCGCTGCTTGGCCTGGTTCCTTTGGAAGTTGTATAGATAGACCCGGTCCCCCACCTGATATTCCTTCCTGGAAGTTTTCAGGTCATAGTGGGTCTTCATGCTATCAGCTGATCTTTCTAGATTCCGCTGAGCATAAGCAAAAGCATGTTGGAGGTGTTTCCTTAAATTCTCCACATACTCATGAGTAGTGGAGGCATTTATCAGTGTCTGCTCTTGGGTCCTATAGAGCAAATGCTGAGGAAGCACCATCTTGCGCCCAGTCATCAACTCAAATGGTGACACTTTGGTTGCAGATGAAGGGGTAGATCTGATAGCCATTAGGACCAGAGGTAATCGGATATCCCAACTTGGCCCAGAATCTGCCACAAACTTCTTTAATATGCTCACAATGGTTCGGTTATATCTCTCTACTGCCCCAGAAGAAGCTGGTCTATAAGCAATATGCAGCTTTCTCTTGATCCCCAGTATCTCCCACATCTTTGTCATTACTTCACTGGTGAAGTGGCTACCTCTGTCTGACTCAATCCTTTGAGGTAGACCAAAACGGGAAAAGATGTGGTTAATCATCAAGGCAGCTGCAGTTTCTGCCTTGCAATTTGGGGCTGGGAGACATTCCACCCACTTGGTAAACAAGCATGTCACAGTCAACATGTACTTATTCCCCCTAGCCGAGCGAATCACAGGGCCTACAAAGTCGATTTGTAAATCTGACCATGGCAGTGTCATCCCCCTCTTTTGGAGAGGCGCACGGTGCGTGAGGGATGATGGCTGAAATTGTGCACACACAAGACACCCCTTCAAGTATTGGTCGAGGTCCTGCCCCATGTGTGGCCAGTATGCAACCTCTCTTAAGATTTCCAATGTTGTGTGAAACCCCCTATGACCGGCGGTGGCCGCATCATGGGCGTGACTTAACATCAGGCTTCGGAATGAGGTAGGAACCACCCACTGATCGTGGCCAGCTTTGGATTTCCTTACCAACAAACCGTCTTGGATCCGGAACATTTTTGGACATTTCATCAACACTCTTAGGTCCTCTTTCCCAATGTAATCGGTATCCGTCAGGGGAAAGTTCTCAGGGTCCTCAAGGTGCTGGTAAAATTTACCAATAATTGGATCCCCCTTCTGAGCAGTAATCAAATCAGCATCAGGGGTCTCCTTACTCCATTGTGCAATTGAAAGGTCGTTGTGAGCATTTGTCTGGGACCTAGTGATGGCAGTGACCTGGATTTCCCCCAACAGGGACTCAATCTCAATTAGATCCCGTTGGATGGCCCCGGTTTTGGCCAGCTGATCAGCTAAGTCATTTCCAGTTTTGTCTGGTCCCTCTACTTTGGAATGACCCTTGATCTTTTTCCAATAGATGGTCATCTCATTCGATGTGACCAGATCATCAATGTTTTGGATCAACTTCCCATGTTTCAAGGGTTTGTTGTTAGCACATAACATGCCTCTGGTTTTCCAATTAACCAGGTGCTCCACGAACCCGTTCCGTACATAATCCGAATCTGTGATTATGACCAGTTCGTGGAGTTGATGCTGGACAGCAGTGAGGATGGCATGATGCACAGCCATCAATTCTGCCACCTGACTACTTCGGGGACCGATTTTGTATCCAGCGGAGGGTTCTGGGGACTCATTCACCCATGCATTCCCTACGCCGGCCACTAGTTCTTTCTCCCCGTCGTTGTCAACATGGTAAGAGCATCCATCCACATACACAGTGGGCATTCCCTCACACTTGTCTTCTTCAAAGACTTTGTGGGGGGAATTAAGGTATGCCTCCATGTTGTCCTTTATTTTTAGACTTTCGTCCTCGAGACAGTTTTCTCTGGCACAATCATGCAAGTCAGCCAGACCTTGCGCAAGGGGACTCTTCTTGTTTTGGCCATATCTGACCTCCACAGGAAAGCCTTGCATTGACAGAATCCAGGAAGTAATTCCGGAATTACTCACATTTCCGGCCCGGATTCTGTCACTTTGGAGATATTGCAGAGGCTGGTGTGGAGTCTCCACTATGATGTGTTCCCCCTGGATAAACGGGCGGTAATTCTTCAATGCCCACACCGTTGCCAGGAGTGCCTTCTCACAATCGTTGAATTTTTCCTCCACAGAGGATAAAGTTTTGCTCGCATAGGAGATTACTTTATTGACCTTGTCATGCTTTTGATATAATATTGCCGTCAAGCACGTATTAGAGAACCCTGTCTCCAGGAAGAACTCCTTGTTTCTGACCGGGTAAGCTAGGCAAGGCGCTTGTGAGAGGCTTCTTTTGAGTTGTTTTACTGCCTCGGCTTGTTCTGGACCCCATTCCCACTTGACCCCCCCCTTCAGGAGATGAATCAGGGGTCTGGTGATCTCTGCGTAGCCCTCAATGAACTTTCTGCTGTAATTAGTCAGTCCAAGGAGGCTCCTTAGTTCCCGCAGAGTTGTGGGGTCTTTCAGTTTCTGAAGTGCTTCCACTTTCTTTTCCTGGGGACAAAGACCCTGAGGAGTAATCTCATGCCCCAAGAAGTTAACACGGGTTTTACACCACTGTGCTTTCTGAAAGGAAAGTTTTGCTCCGGCGGCCCTCAACTGTGTCAGAACATAACGGATCTCCGCTATGTGTTCCTCCACAGATGAACTTTTGATGAGGACATCATCTACATAAGCCAGGTTACCCCTCGCACCCAGGTCGGGCATGGCCTTATGTAGGAAAATGTTGAATTCATTGCCGGAGTTGAGGTATCCGAAGGGAGTCCGGGTCCATGTGTACTGCTGGCCCCCAAAGGTAAAAGCCAGTTTGTATTGGTCCTCCCTACTGACAGGCACAGTCCAGTATCCATTGGTCAGGTCTATTGCAGTGAATACCTGTGACCCCTGGATCTGGGCCAGCCCTTGGTCAATGTAGGGCAGAGGCCATCGGGAAGTATGGACCCGTTTGTTGAGCTCCCTGAGGTCGGCACAGAGTCTCCACTGGCCGTTTGGCTTCAATATTCCCAGCACCGGATTATTGAAGGTGCTGTGGACTGGACGGATTATTCCCCGGGACTGAAGGTTCTTAATTATTTCAGTAAGGGACTCCATTGATGCGAGAGGCAAGCGATATTGCTTCACAAACACAGGAGTCATGCCAGGGTCCGTGGGGATTGTTGTTGTGTGGATGTCGGTGCGACCACAGTCATATGAGTCTACCGCAAAGAGATCTTGGAAATCCAAGAAAACTTGTTTCAACTTTTGCTTTTGTTCCAGAGTCACACAGGCATCAGCTAGGTTGACTCTCTCTTCCACCATCTGCCTGAAGCCTGGAAAGACTTCTGTTTTGGCTATTTCAGCGGCCTCCTCCAGCTGGGTGGAGAAGTCCCTGGTCAGAGTGCTGATTTGGACCAGAGGCTTCAGGTGGGAAAGGCAGCCCTCAAGGACCTGGAAAATCACCTCATCCCTCCTGAAGTCACAAGTCACATCTTCCTTACCATAGGGGCAAGAAGTGTACACCAGGAAGTTCCCCCCATGCCGGGTAAAAATCCTGTCTGGTGTTGTATTGTCCTCACTGTCACTGTCAAAACAGTCCTTGGGGATTGGTTCTAACAGTTCATTTCTAAGATCAATGGAGAAATGTCGGTCATCAACCGCCATTCCAATAATGGTGCCTGCGGCTAGAGTAATACTCTTTAAGTCGCTGTTATCCACCTCTATTGGAATGGTGTCATGTTCTATGTTGACTAATGGTGTTGGGTTTACCCCCAACCCTTGTTGTTGGAGAGAAGCATTTAGATGTATGTAAGCATCAGGGTTTTTCAACTCTTGTCCCCTTTTAACTTTCACTTCCAGGGAGAATTGTCGGGTCCTTTCTGGGATGGTGACTTCCTCTTTAACCTGAATTTCAACTGCATAAGGTAGCAATTGAGCTGACCTAAATGCTTTTTCTGGATCATCAAAGCCCATGGGATTATCCGCTAATCGGGACCAAGCTTTGAAGTTTATTAGGTCCAAACTAATGGCAAAGCGATTGAGAATGTCACTGCCTAAGTAAAAGGCGGCAGGGACGTCTCGCACGACCCAACAATTGTGGACTATGCTCTTGTTGCCAATGGAGATTTTGAGCATACACCTGCTTGGCAGGAGATGTTTGGAATTAGGTGCTTCCAGGTCCATTTCCCATTTGTCTATCAGTTTGAAGGTGGGAATGGCTGGATCTTTTGGGAGTTGGCGGAACATGGCTTCGCTGATGAAGCTCTTACCGTTGTTCACACACACTCGAGCGAGAACAGAGTCCTTCCCATCATTTAACTGAACAGGGATGAACAACTGCTCTCCAATTTGCTGAATATCAGCCAGGCTCTGAGCTGATTTCACATCTTCCTGGACTATAGAAGTGGTAGTTTCTGATTGTGGATTAGTATAGAATTTCAGAGTGTTTCCTTCCAGTGTGGAATACCACCTTGAACTGGAAGGAAGGTTGATTTTCAGAAATAGAGAGGACCCCCCATCACCAGTCTGTTGTCCTACTGCTATTACTGTCACGTTTGGAATCTGGTTATTCTGGAAGTGAAATTCTACTTGGTCAGATTTTTGTTCAACCATGTGGCAGGTGCCGTTTAAACTAACATGGTTGACACTCTGTTTTAATTTTATCGGTCGGCTAGTCTGGGTCCAGAGGACCTTGTTTACGCAATCTATTAGGGGTGACAACCTTCTCAGGAGGTCATTCCCTAGTAAACAAGGGGTGCCCTCTGGGGTCACAACTATGACCGGGTGTTTCAACTTATGTCGCCCAATTTTAATGTCCAAGTCTGCAGTCCCCTCAACGGGAATTTCCTTCCCGTCAAAGTTCTGTAGTTGTCCCGGAAGAGAGGTGAGAGGAATTTGGTAATTCTCTCCCCTTCCTGCATTCAGTTCGTCAAAGGCCCTTCTGGACAGAAGGGTAGCTTGAGATCCAGTGTCCACCAGTGCCAAGATTGTACCCTGCCCCTGTACTTGTACCGGGGCATAATATCTTCCCTCCTTCTCCTCAAGGGGGCACAGATAATGCACATTTTTGGACAACTGGTGGGCTAACTTTCTGGTTTTGGACATCGATAGCGAAGAGATTTGGGCAGAATTCTGTGGAGAGCCTTGGGAATCTGAAAGAAAAAGTTGGCAACTGGAGATCAGAGCCATTGTGGGTTCCCCTGGTTCCGGTTCTGGGCCGCCCCCCCCTTTTTGGAGGCAGTCACCAGGATGGGTTTGAACCAGGGGATTTTCTTGCTGTTGGTTCTGGGATGAGATGGTGGGCGGCGGTAGCTCAGTCTCCACATCTCCCCAGTCTGGATTTGCATTCCTAGGGACCCATTTTTCTTTGGGAGGAGTTCCCCCCTCTCTGAAGGAGAAGACCCTTTTCCCAGGATCCTCTGAGGATCCCTCTCCCTCAAATTGGAAGATCTGTACCTCCTCCTCAAACTGAGTCTGTTTGGGTCTTTTGTTTCTCCTACCCCCCCTCTGCTCCTTAGGAGGCAGACTTTCAGGGGCAAGAGATTTTGTTTCCGGTTCCTGGTTTTCCAGGGGCTGTTTACAAGTGAGGAAGGAAGCTTCCTCCAAGGCTTTACACCCCCCTTCCCTTTGTGCCTCCTCCCTGGGAACCGGTGTGTTATCGGGGTGCTGCCCCCGTCATTGTTCTGGAGCACCAGGTCCAGAGTTGGGTATGTTCTGCGCCGGCATGCCGATCTGAGGGTTCTGCTGAGCCCTCAGTATGTGACCCATATCCCGCGCCATGTTTTGAACCTGGCGCTCTAACTGGGAAACCCGCTCAGGCTGATACGGGGCCCTGTTTTCTCCCCTGGGCTGATCCCGGGAAGGGTAGCTGTCCCTCCTCTGGTAGTACCCCTGGTTGGGAAGATTTGGGTACCCCTCCACCCTTGGCCTCCCCTCTCCCGGATTCAGTGGTCTGGGCTCAGGGAATTGGGGAAAGAAGGATGGATGGTTTTGGGGCTGAAAGTCGGGTGGATATCTGGGGAAAAAGTTCTGCCCAGGGTTTGGTAAATTTCTGCCCTCCTGTGGGAAGTTTGGAGGGAAGTTCCCTGGGTTCGGTGCTCGGTTGGATCCCCCCCCTTGGGCTGGGGGAGTCCACACATAACCCAGGATGGGTTGATTTCCCTTGTAACGGGGACTTACATAATCAGGAGAGCGAGGGACCCCATTTGTGGGGCTGCCTGCTTGGCTCCATGTCTGTGACTGGCCCGAGGACCTTCTGGGCCTAGCATTATTAGGTGCAGGTAGGTTTTTAGGCCCCCTCATCTCCAAATCTAAAACGGGGGTGACCTTTACCTCTGCCACCTTGGCAGCAGCAGGGGTGGTGTTGGCTTTGGGGTTTTTCTGGGCATTACTTTTGCTATCTACCGGTTTCTGCACCTCATAGATCCGGGTAGCCTGTTCAATGACCCAGTCTAAAGATCTTTTCTCGTGAAAATCCCTCACGAGCTGGGTCATGATATATTTGGGCAAGGCATGGAAAAACGTATTAATAAATTCCCTGCTATCCGTGCGCACCCTTCTTGTGGTCTGTGCAAAAGCACGCTTTAACTCCTGCACAAATTCTTGTGGGGTCTGATCCTCCCCACATTGCAAATTGTAGGCTGCCTTGCGAGCCTCTTGAGGATTTCTGTGAACAGAAAAATGTTTCAGGATGGCCGCCTTATATGTGGACCATCTTAAATGATTTTGGTCCTCCAGCCCCGCAAAGAAACTGGAGTATTCCGGGGAGAATGTCCACTTTACATATTGAATACAGCTTTGGCTGTCCTTCAAACGGAAAGTCTCCATCATTTGTTCAAACAACTCTAAGTGCTCCCAAACAGAATACTTAGCGTTCTTATGGTAAGGCGTGATGACGCTCCTGATCGCCTTAATCTGCTTTAAGGGGTCCTTAAGCAAGGCCCTTTTCGCCTTATTGGCCTTTTTGGTTCGGGTAACCCTTGTCCATTCTTCCTCGGACTCAGAGGCACTGCTCCCAGAGGTTCCCGTCTGTTCTTCCAGGTTTTCCCGGATTCTGCGAGCCTGGGAATGGCTGGCAGAATGTGGGGACCTGGTCTCCTGTGTCCTGCGCAGTTCAGAGGAGTCTTCAGATTCCTCCTTGCTGCCAGGATTTGATGGGTACCCCCTCCACTGACCTAACTGGGCAGAGGTTTTCAGGATGCCCTTAATCGGCCTACTCTCCTGGGGTTCCCCACTGAACTGTACTGTACTTGGGTGCCCATACCCGGATGCCCACCCCTCCATTCCTGGGTGGTACTGGCCTATGAGCCCCATGCTTCTGGCTGGATAGTAATCTGCCATCCCTGCGGCCCTGTGCTCATGTGCGCCAGGGGACATGGGGGTGGTAGAGTCCAGGGACTGGGGGAGATGAAGGCCCCTGGTGTTAGGGCTCCTGCGGTTATGCTCCGGAGTTTCCCTTTCCCAGCGAACCTCATCTCTATCCGCCCCTGCTCCCTGTTGCAATGCAAGAGCCTGCATTTGTGCTTTCAGTTCCTCTGTTAAGGCCTTACTCGACTCTATCAGTCTCTCCTGCATCGCTACCTGTTGTTGGAGCCTATCATTGTGTTGGCAGAGAGCCTCATTCTCTCTCTGTGCTTCCTGATTGGTCCTGGAGCACTGGGCCAGTCTTTGCTGCAGGAGGGTTACCTCCTGAGCTGTGTCCCTATTGGCCTGCTCCTTTCTTGCTAGAGCATCCTCCACCCTCCTGGTGTGCTCTAACAAGTTCTGATTTTCTTTTTGGAGGTCACCCAGCCCCTGGAGGGACAGGTGATTTTCTTCCATTTTCCTTTTTAAATGGCAGACTTCCTGGCCTATGGCGTCTCTTTCCTGACTAAGAGCCTGCATTTGTGCCGCCAGGTCGTCCCTCTGCCTTTGGAAGGCACCAGCATTCTGGCGCTCCTGATCAAACTCTGCCTGGGTATCCAGGTCTTTCAGAATTAGTTTGTTGCTCTCTGCCTTCACTCTATCCAGGTGGCCTTGCAGGGTGACTACCTGCTCAGCACATACCCTGTTGAAGTCCAGTTGTTGCTCCAGCTTTTTCTGGTTTTGCAGTAGGGAGTCCAAACCTTCTTGGTATTCCTTCTGCAAGGCCAGAAATCTGGTATCCTGTTCTACCTTTTCCTGTTGCAGCACATCCATATCCTTCTTTATTTTAATGATGTGCTGCCTACTATCATCTTCTGACTCCTGGCTCCTCTGCAGCCTCTGCTCAGAAGAGACCAGGTCAGATTGGACCTTCTCTAACGCCATCTGTTGCCTATTTGCCAGATTTTGGCTTTCAGCACATCTATCCTGCATGTCTCCCATATATAGGTACAGGTATGCCGCTATCCTGGCAATCTTATTGTGTTCCTCTTTGGCTTTAGGAGCCATATATAGTTCACTCAGGGCCACATGTAAGGGACCCTGATCTCTATATATATCTGACCCTGTTTCAGTGACCTGTTGTGTAATGGCCTGCAACCACGCATCCTGGCCCTGTTCAGTCCATTCACCTCTCACAAATAGCTTATGCAAGAGGTGCTCTCTGGCTATTTTCATATCTACCAAGGTCGTCATTCTAGAGATTGGTCTCTGTCCTGACTTACAGAAGTTAGTATTTTATTTTTGCAGAACAGAACTTTTCTTGGAGTGTCCCTTTTGAGGAATGCTTCACAGCGTAATGCAGTGTGGTGATCCGACTGGATGTATGTGTCCCGTCAGTTAGCACACTGTATTAAGCTGCACAAGTGGTAAATCTAACCCAACGTCTCGGCTCGAGCCCCCAATTTGTAAGAGGATTCAATTCAACACTACAGCTAAGTCAACGCCTAGTCTATAATACTGAATGAAAACCCTTATTGATATATCTTTATGTCCAGTTCATGCGTTCTGGATGACTACCCCTATATAACACCCCTCTCTTGGAATCCCCCTGACCCCACTGAGCCAAGAAGTAGTTCTGTTTTGCAAGTTTAAAAGGTTTATTTGATAATTTAAAATATATATATATATCACACTTTATAATAAATTAATAATTGAATAGCACACTTAATCTGATATGATAAAGATCAACAACGGAGAATCTGGCACTAGCACACTTCTTATAATCACTAATGAGTTGACATGAAATGGATAAGGTAGCACACTGGTAAATAGGTACAGAAGTATAATGTGGTAGAGAATGCTTTATGTAAGCTCAGGTGGATGCAATATTCAATGAATGCAGTACAGAAAATACTCAATATGATTTCAACCAAACAATGTGATCACTTTTCTCTGGCAATCCCCTCCCCCCCTTGATGCAAGGCAAGGAAATGGAAGGAAAACACACAGTTCTCAGAAATGCAATCAATGTAAATCAGTTCACCCCAGCAAGCTGACACTACAGAAAACAGATAGGAGTTTTGAAAACACGGGCAAAATGCTTTGATATGTGCTAGCAATGGATGAGAAATATGCTGGAAATGCTTTTAATTCCCTTTCAGAGGTTCAGGGTGAGTGGTATCTAGTTAATATTAGTCCAGGCTCACACTAGCAATGAGGCAGGGATAGTTAGCAGGTTAAACGAATTTCTGGCAAATGGAAGGCAAGCAGCAGCAGTTTTTACATGTGAAGAAATTTGCAAATCGCGGTAAAATTCGCGAATGTGTGTTCCGCGATTGCGGTAAAACTATAGGGGGTAGGAATGCGGTTCTAGGTTCGTAGGAAAGCCACGATTCTAACCTTTCAGATGAAAGTTATTGCAAGTCTCTAGCACAAACGGTTGCGGAGATATGAGCGATTTTGTGAAGGTCGTTTTTCAGATTTGAAATTTTAAAGTTCAAAAAGACAAGTGCAGCTTGCAACTAGGAAATGACAAGTGACAGCTTTACAAATGACAGGTGACAGTTAGGAGACAGTTCTACTTAGATTAAGCTAGATTGAATTATATTATTTTAACTAGGAGATTGGTTCTGCACAGTTTTCTAGGTACTCACACTATATTCTTGAGTGAAATGGGCCTCGTCACGGATCTGGTCAGGGTTTTAGACTGGGCTCTGGTCTCTCTCTGGGCACAGCACTGCTTTCTCTCTGGGTACAGCACTGCTTTCTCTCTCTGGTCTGGTCTCTAGTTTGGCTTTCTGGAGGTTGATGAATTTGAAGTCTGGATCTCTGGATGTTGTATGGTCCGGCAGAGTGCGTTGCAGCAAATGGAATTGAAGGTCCCTATCTGTCCTGTCTGTCTGCTTTTATGTGTTTAGAATGTGGGTGTGTTCTAGCATCACTGACCCTACCTCTCTCTCAGCTTCTAATTGGTCAAACTTCCATTTATCATTTGATTGGGGAAGGAAGTGTGTGTCAGCGGGATGTCATTTTATGGCTTGCAGATAGGACACTCCTCTGTCAGATTGCACATATTCTATATTTGATAATAAAAGACATATTTCACAGTTACACAGTTGCTTGAAATTACATATACATGGTGTGGCTGAATTTAGCCGTGTCTCTGTCCAAATCTGCTGTTTCTAAGAGCTTGCATTCAGAAATGGCACATAATTGACTTTTTAACTGATTTTTCACTTTCTGACATTGACCCAACTTTACATACATGTGTGCAGGGAGTATGAACATTAACTGATGAAGTTTCAGATTTTTAACATGCATACATTTAGAGTAATATCCACTTTTCCGCTAAAACCCCCCTGAACACGCCACCGGGTCGAAAAACCTCTTAAAATGTGGGCAGAAAAATCACAAGAATTATGGTATCATTTATAAAATTTTCACATGTCCGCTCTATGAATGATCCATCTTTTTAAAGTTATGTTCTGGCTCCAAAGGGGTGTGGTTTCCTCTCAGCACAAAGTAGAAATACTGGTTTATCCAGTTCTGCCAAGCCAGCTTGCTCTCACAGGCAGTGCTCCTCCCAGCTTCTGCCAAGAGGAAGCTACATTTTACGACTGCTGTAATAAAACCTTTGCCTGAGTCAGGAGAGGCTCATTGTTCAAGAGGAAGCCATTTATGATCCTCTCAATAAACCCTCTGCCTGGGTGAAGGGAGTTGCATTGTTCACTCTCCTGCAGAGCACAGGTAATTCAATTATCAGATGGATGGCATATCCTTAGTGTGAGCAGCAAAAGGGCAGCTAGGCCTGGGAACACAGCTGTGACTCAAGTTTCACTCCTGATGGGGGTAGTTGCCAGGCAAATTGGAATCTCTTTAAGCTGTCATTTCTGTTCCCCAGTTTCTGCATTCAAATAAAACTAAACATTTTCACATATGCAGCTAGAAGGCTGATTCTAAGTTTAAAACTATGACATTTAAACAGTTACAAAGGCATGTGACACCAAACATAGGTCACTCATTTAATCTAAACATTTTCGATTTTAGTGTCTTTAAATCCAGTGCAACTTAAACTGCTGACTCCATAGCTCAGCCAGTTTTGTTATAAGCATTGTTCTGGGCTCTTCATTTCCCAGATTTTGTAGGCACACAACACTCCATTCTAACAAATGTCTGCTGGTGTCCAGTGAGTTTTTAGATGTGTTGCAATGTTTAAAATAGACAGTTTGAGCCTGCCTTCAGAGAAACACAGGGTGGTTTTAAACTGCCGGCTTTTGGATAGTGGTGAGTACTGGTACCGCACCCATTTTTGGGATTTAAGAAAATGAATTCCCAACAGTTATGGGTTTGCTTTTGGCAATCAGCATTGCCATTCCCAATGGTTTCAGACTACTGTGTGGGTAGTCCAATGGTGGTTTTAGGCAGTTTCCTTCTGTGCCCATAACATCAGCAAAAATGAGTGGCAGCCTATTCTTCATGCATTTCCCTGTGCATTTTCTGGGAAGCTCTGGCCATCATGATGTTTTCCATGTCAGTACTGCACAGTTTTGAGGTATGGCTCGGATGCATGGGTAAATACATCCCACAAGCCCCCCTCTTGTGATGGCCATTCTATTTCACGAATGGGACTCGCAAGACCTGGGATGTTTCCTCATCTTCTTCCAATAGATGGCACAGTTCAGCATCTTTTCCTCCATCCGGTACTGATCGATCGGTTCTCCTCGCCGGTCCTGATGGGAATATTGGGCGGTACCCCGGGCCCGTTGCGTCTCTGCTCGCGGTCTCCGGATCGTCCTCCTTGGCCCGTCTTCAGGTTTTCTTTCTCCTAGGACGACAAAGGAAGAGCGGCAATACCTACTCATAGACTTTTTCCACCACTGTTGAGATAGTGGGGCAGCATATGCATTTCATCATCACGAAACATTACATTCTTATTTTGAAAAAATAAAAACAGTATAACTAAGAGACAGTTTCATGCAAATCACAATATTTTAGAGACTAGATGTGGTATGTTTTATGGTTGGAACTGAATTAGTCTGAGACAGTACCCGCTAGGATTCCAGAGGATTCCTCCAGTTGTTGCAGAGTGTGCCTGGGATGGCAACATTTCAACTGGTTTATGTGGACCCACTTGTCTTCCCCCTCTGCCGAACCGCCTTTGGGGATGTGGATTTTGTAGGCCACAGGTGAGATCTTGTCGATGATCTCAAAGGGTCCTTTCCATGTAGGCAAAAATTTGCGCTGCTTGGCCTGGTTCCTTTGGAAGTTGTATAGATAGACCCGGTCCCCCACCTGATATTCCTTCCTGGAAGTTTTCAGGTCATAGTGGGTCTTCATGCTATCAGCTGATCTTTCTAGATTCCGCTGAGCATAAGCAAAAGCATGTTGGAGGTGTTTCCTTAAATTCTCCACATACTCATGAGTAGTGGAGGCATTTATCAGTGTCTGCTCTTGGGTCCTATAGAGCAAATGCTGAGGAAGCACCATCTTGCGCCCAGTCATCAACTCAAATGGTGACATTTTGGTTGCAGATGAAGGGGTAGATCTGATAGCCATTAGGACCAGAGGTAATCGGATATCCCAACTTGGCCCAGAATCTGCCACAAACTTCTTTAATATGCTCACAATGGTTCGGTTATATCTCTCTACTGCCCCAGAAGAAGCTGGTCTATAAGCAATATGCAGCTTTCTCTTGATCCCCAGTATCTCCCACATCTTTGTCATTACTTCACTGGTGAAGTGGCTGCCTCTGTCTGACTCAATCCTTTGAGGTAGACCAAAACGGGAAAAGATGTGGTTAATCATCAAGGCAGCTGCAGTTTCTGCCTTGCAATTTGGGGCTGGGAGACATTCCACCCACTTGGTAAACAAGCATGTCACAGTCAACATGTACTTATTCCCCCTAGCTGAGCGAATCACAGGGCCTACAAAGTCGATTTGTAAATCTGACCATGGCAGTGTCATCCCCCTCTTTTGGAGAGGCGCACGGTGCGTGAGGGATGATGGCTGAAATTGTGCACACACAAGACACCCCTTCAAGTATTGGTCGAGGTCCTGCCCCATGTGTGGCCAGTATGCAACCTCTCTTAAGATTTCCAATGTTGTGTGAAACCCCCTATGACCGGCGGTGGCCGCATCATGGTCGTGACTTAACATCAGGCTTCGGAATGAGGTAGGAACCACCCACTGATCGTGGCCAGCTTTGGATTTCCTTACCAACAAACCGTCTTGGATCCGGAACATTTTTGGACATTTCATCAACACTCTTAGGTCCTCTTTCCCAATGTAATCGGTATCCGTCAGGGGAAAGTTCTCAGGGTCCTCAAGGTGCTGGTAAAATTTACCAATAATTGGATCCCCCTTCTGAGCAGTAATCAAATCAGCATCAGGGGTCTCCTTACTCCATTGTGCAATTGAAAGGTCGTTGTGAGCATTTGTCTGGGACCTAGTGATGGCAGTGACCTGGATTTCCCCCAACAGGGACTCAATCTCAATTAGATCCCGTTGGATGGCCCCGGTTTTGGCCAGCTGATCAGCTAAGTCATTTCCAGTTTTGTCTGGTCCCTCTACTTTGGAATGACCCTTGATCTTTTTCCAATAGATAGTCATCTCATTCGATGTGACCAGATCATCAATGTTTTGGATCAACTTCCCATGTTTCAAGGGTTTGTTGTTAGCACATAACATGCCTCTGGTTTTCCAATTAACCAGGTGCTCCACGAACCCGTTCCGTACATAATCCGAATCTGTGATTATGACCAGTTCGTGGAGTTGATGCTGGACAGCAGTGAGGATGGCATGATGCACAGCCATCAATTCTGCCACCTGACTACTTCGGGGACCGATTTTGTATCCAGCGGAGGGTTCTGGGGACTCATTCACCCATGCATTCCCTACGCCGGCCACTAGTTCTTTCTCCCCGTCGTTGTCAACATGGTAAGAGCATCCATCCACATACACAGTGGGCATTCCCTCACACTTGTCTTCTTCAAAGACTTTGTGGGGGGAATTAAGGTATGCCTCCATGTTGTCCTTTATTTTTAGACTTTCGTCCTCGAGACAGTTTTCTCTGGCACAATCATGCAAGTCAGCCAGACCTTGCGCGAGGAGACTCTTCTTGTTTTGGCCATATCTGACCTCCACAGGAAAGCCTTGCATTGACAGAATCCAGGAAGTAATTCGGGAATTACTCACATTTCCGGCCCGGATTCTGTCACTTTGGAGATATTGCAGAGGCTGGTGTGGAGTCTCCACTATGATGTGTTCCCCCTGGATAAACGGGCGGTAATTCTTCAATGCCCACACCGTTGCCAGGAGTGCCTTCTCACAATCGTTGAATTTTTCCTCCACAGAGGATAAAGTTTTGCTCGCATAGGAGATTACTTTATTGACCTTGTCATGCTTTTGATATAATACTGCCGTCAAGCACGTATTAGAGAACCCTGTCTCCAGGAAGAACTCCTTGTTTCTGACCGGGTAAGCTAGGCAAGGCGCTTGTGAGAGGCTTCTTTTGAGTTGTTTTACTGCCTCGGCTTGTTCTGGACCCCATTCCCACTTGACCCCCCCCTTCAGGAGATGAATCAGGGGTCTGGTGATCTCTGCGTAGCCCTCAATGAACTTTCTGCTGTAATTAGTCAGTCCAAGGAGGCTCCTTAGTTCCCGCAGAGTTGTGGGGTCTTTCAGTTTCTGAAGTGCTTCCACTTTCTTTTCCTGGGGACAAAGACCCTGAGGAGTAATCTCATGCCCCAAGAAGTTAACACGGGTTTTACACCACTGTGCTTTCTGAAAGGAAAGTTTTGCTCCGGCGGCCCTCAACTGTGTCAGAACATAACGGATCTCCGCTATGTGTTCCTCCACAGATGAACTTTTGATGAGGACATCATCTACATAAGCCAGGTTACCCCTCGCACCCAGGTCGGGCATGGCCTTATGTAGGAAAATGTTGAATTCATTGCCGGAGTTGAGGTATCCGAAGGGAGTCCGGGTCCATGTGTACTGTTGGCCCCCAAAGGTAAAAGCCAGTTTGTATTGGTCCTCCCTACTGACAGGCACAGTCCAGTATCCATTGGTCAGGTCTATTGCAGTGAATACCTGTGACCCCTGGATCTGGGCCAGCCCTTGGTCAATGTAGGGCAGAGGCCATCGGGAAGTATGGACCCGTTTGTTGAGCTCCCTGAGGTCGGCACAGAGTCTCCACTGGCCGTTTGGCTTCAATATTCCCAGCACCGGATTATTGAAGGTGCTGTGGACTGGACGGATTATTCCCCGGGACTGAAGGTTCTTAATTATTTCAGTAAGGGACTCCATTGATGCGAGAGGCAAGCGATATTGCTTCACAAACACAGGAGTCATGCCAGGGTCCGTGGGGATTGTTGTTGTGTGGATGTCGGTGCGACCACAGTCATATGAGTCTACCGCAAAGAGATCTTGGAAATCCAAGAAAACTTGTTTCAACTTTTGCTTTTGTTCCAGAGTCACACAGGCATCAGCTAGGTTGACTCTCTCTTCCACCATCTGCCTGAAGCCTGGAAAGACTTCTGGTTTGGCTATTTCAGCGGCCTCCTCCAGCTGGGTGGAGAAGTCCCTGGTCAGAGTGCTGATTTGGACCGGAGGCTTCAGGTGGGAAAGGCAGCCCTCAAGGACCTGGAAAATCACCTCATCCCTCCTGAAGTCACAAGTCACATCTTCCTTACCATAGGGGCAAGAAGTGTACACCAGGAAGTTCCCCCCATGCCGGGTAAAAATCCTGTCTGGTGTTGTATTGTCCTCACTGTCACTGTCAAAACAGTCCTTGGGGATTGGTCCTAACAGTTCATTTCTAAGATCAATGGAGAAATGTCGGTCATCAACCGCCATTCCAATAATGGTGCCTGCGGCTAGAGTAATACTCTTTAAGTCGCTGTTATCCACCTCTATTGGAATGGTGTCATGTTCTATGTTGACTAATGGTGTTGGGTTTACCCCCAACCCTTGTTGTTGGAGAGAAGCATTTAGATGTATGTAAGCATCAGGGTTTTTCAACTCTTGTCCCCTTTTAACTTTCACTTCCAGGGAGAATTGTCGGGTCCTTTCTGGGATGGTGACTTCCTCTTTAACCTGAATTTCAACTGCATAAGGTAGCAATTGAGCTGACCTAAATGCTTTTTCTGGATCATCAAAGCCCATGGGATTATCCGCTAATCGGGACCAAGCTTTGAAGTTTATTAGGTCCAAACTAATGGCAAAGCGATTGAGAATGTCACTGCCTAAGTAAAAGGCGGCAGGGACGTCTCGCACGACCCAACAATTGTGGACTATGCTCTTGTTGCCAATGGAGATTTTGAGCATACACCTGCTTGGCAGGAGATGTTTGGAATTAGGTGCTTCCAGGTCCATTTCCCATTTGTCTATCAGTTTGAAGGTGGGAATGGCTGGATCTTTTGGGAGTTGGCGGAACATGGCTTCGCTGATGAAGCTCTTACCGTTGTTCACACACACTCGAGCGAGAACAGAGTCCTTCCCATCATTTAACTGAACAGGGATGAACAACTGCTCTCCAATTTGCTGAATATCAGCCAGGCTCTGAGCTGATTTCACATCTTCCTGGACTATAGAAGTGGTAGTTTCTGATTGTGGATTAGTATAGAATTTCAGAGTGTTTCCTTCCAGTGTGGAATACCACCTTGAACTGGAAGGAAGGTTGATTTTCAGAAATAGAGAGGACCCCCCATCACCAGTCTGTTGTCCTACTGCTATTACTGTCACGTCTGGAATCTGGTTATTCTGGAAGTGAAATTCTACTTGGTCAGATTTTTGTTCAACCATGTGGCAGGTGCCGTTTAAACTAACATGGTTGAAACTCTGTTTTAATTTTATCGGTCGGCTAGTCTGGGTCCAGAGGACCTTGTTTACGCAATCTATTAGGGGTGACAACCTTCTCAGGAGGTCATTCCCTAGTAAACAAGGGGTGCCCTCTGGGGTCACAACTATGACCGGGTGTTTCAACTTATGTCGCCCAATTTTAATGTCCAAGTCTGCAGTCCCCTCAACGGGAATTTCCTTCCCGTCAAAGTTCTGTAGTTGTCCCGGAAGAGAGGTGAGAGGAATTTGGTAATTCTCTCCCCTTCCTGCATTCAGTTCGTCAAAGGCCCTTCTGGACAGAAGGGTAGCTTGAGATCCAGTGTCCACCAGTGCCGAGATTGTACCCTGCCCCTGTACTTGTACCGGGGCATAATATCTTCCCTCCTTCTCCTCAAGGGGGCACAGATAATGCACATTTTTGGACAACTGGTGGGCTAACTTTCTGGTTTTGGACATCGATAGCGAAGAGATTTGGGCAGAATTCTGTGGAGAGCCTTGGGAATCTGAAAGAAAAAGTTGGCAACTGGAGATCAGAGCCATTGTGGGTTCCCCTGGTTCCGGTTCTGGGCCGCCCCCCCCTTTTTGGAGGCAGTCACCAGGATGGGTTTGAACCAGGGGATTTTCTTGCTGTTGGTTCTGGGATGAGATGGTGGGCGGCGGTAGCTCAGTCTCCACATCTCCCCAGTCTGGATTTGCATTCCTAGGGACCCATTTTTCTTTGGGAGGAGTTCCCCCCTCTCTGAAGGAGAAGACCCTTTTCCCAGGATCCTCTGAGGATCCCTCTCCCTCAAATTGGAAGATCTGTACCTCCTCCTCAAACTGAGTCTGTTTGGGTCTTTTGTTTCTCCTACCCCCCTCTGCTCCTTAGGAGGCAGACTTTCAGGGGCAAGAGATTTTGTTTCCGGTTCCTGGTTTTCCAGGGGCTGTTTACAAGTGAGGAAGGAAGCTTCCTCCAAGGCTTTACACCCCCCTTCCCTTTGTGCCTCCTCCCTGGGAACCGGTGTGTTATCGGGGTGCTGCCCCCGTCATTGTTCTGGAGCACCAGGTCCAGAGTTGGGTATGTTCTGCGCCGGCATGCCGATCTGAGGGTTCTGCTGAGCCCTCAGTATGTGACCCATATCCCGCGCCATGTTTTGAACCTGGCGCTCTAACTGGGAAACCCGCTCAGGCTGATACGGGGCCCTGTTTTCTCCCCTGGGCTGATCCCGGGAAGGGTAGCTGTCCCTCCTCTGGTAGTACCCCTGGTTGGGAAGATTTGGGTACCCCTCCACCCTTGGCCTCCCCTCTCCCGGATTCAGTGGTCTGGGCTCAGGGAATTGGGGAAAGAAGGATGGATGGTTTTGGGGCTGAAAGTCGGGTGGATATCTGGGGAAAAAGTTCTGCCCAGGGTTTGGTAAATTTCTGCCCTCCTGTGGGAAGTTTGGAGGGAAGTTCCCTGGGTTCGGTGCTCGGTTGGATTCCCCCCCTTGGGCTGGGGGAGTCCACACATAACCCAGGATGGGTTGATTTCCCTTGAAACGGGGACTTACATAATCAGGAGAGCGAGGGACCCCATTTGTGGGGCTGCCTGCTTGGCTCCCTGTCTGTGACTGGCCCGAGGACCTTCTGGGCCTAGCATTATTAGGTGCAGGTAGGTTTTTAGGCCCCCCCATCTCCAAATCTAAAACGGGGGTGACCTTTACCTCTGCCACCTTGGCAGCAGCAGGGGTGGTGTTGGCTTTGGGGTTTTTCTGGGCATTACTTTTGCTATCTACCGGTTTCTGCACCTCATAGATCCGGGTAGCCTGTTCAATGACCCAGTCTAAAGATCTTTTCTCGTGAAAATCCCTCACGAGCTGGGTCATGATATATTTGGGCAAGGCATGGAAAAACGTATGAATAAATTCCCTGCTATCCGTGCGCACCCTTCTTGTGGTCTGTGCAAAAGCACGCTTTAACTCCTGCACAAATTCTTGTGGGGCCTGATCCTCCCCACATTGCAAATTGTAGGCTGCCTTGCGAGCCTCTTGAGGATTTCTGTGAACAGAAAAATGTTTCAGGATGGCCGCCTTATATGTGGACCATCTTAAATGATTTTGGTCCTCCAGCCCCGCAAAGAAACTGGAGTATTCCGGGGAGAATGTCCACTTTACATATTGAATACAGCTTTGGCTGTCCTTCAAACGGAAAGTCTCCATCATTTGTTCAAACAACTCTAAGTGCTCCCAAACAGAATACTTAGCGTTCTTATGGTAAGGCGTGATGACGCTCCTGATCGCCTTAATCTGCTTTCAGGGGTCCTTAAGCAAGGCCCTTTTCGCCTTATTGGCCTTTTTGGTTCGGGTAACCCTTGTCCATTCTTCCTCGGGCTCAGAGGCACTGCTCCCAGAGGTTCCCGTCTGTTCTTCCAGGTTTTCCCGGATTCTGCGAGCCTGGGAATGGCTGGCAGAATGTGGGGACCTGGTCTCCTGTGTCCTGCGCAGTTCAGAGGAGTCTTCAGATTCCTCCTTGCTGCCAGGATTTGATGGGTACCCCCTCCACTGACCTAACTGGGCAGAGGTTTTCAGGATGCCCTTAATGGGCCTACTCTCCTGGGGTTCCCCACTGAACTGTACTGTACTTGGGTGCCCATACCCGGATGCCCACCCCTCCATTCCTGGGTGGTACTGGCCTATGAGCCCCATGCTTCTGGCTGGATAGTAATCTGCCATCCCTGCGGCCCTGTGCTCATGTGCGCCAGGGGACATGGGGGTGGTAGAGTCCAGGGACTGGGGGAGATGAAGGCCCCTGGTGTTAGGGCTCCTGCGGTTATGCTCCGGAGTTTCCCTTTCCCAGCGAACCTCATCTCTATCCGCCCCTGCTCCCTGTTGCAATGCAAGAGCCTGCATTTGTGCTTTCAGTTCCTCTGTTAAGGCCTTACTCGACTCTATCAGTCTCTCCTGCATCGCTACCTGTTGTTGGAGCCTATCATTGTGTTGGCAGAGAGCCTCATTCTCTCTCTGTGCTTCCTGATTGGTCCTGGAGCACTGGGCCAGTCTTTGCTGCAGGAGGGTTACCTCCTGAGCTGTGTCCCTATTGGCCTGCTCCTTTCTTGCTAGAGCATCCTCCACCCTCCTGGTGTGCTCTAACAAGTTCTGATTTTCTTTTTGGAGGTCACCCAGCCCCTGGAGGGACAGGTGATTTTCTTCCATTTTCCTTTTTAAATGGCAGACTTCCTGGCCTATGGCGTCTCTTTCCTGACTAAGAGCCTGCATTTGTGCCGCCAGGTCGTCCCTCTGCCTTTGGAAGGCACCAGCATTCTGGCGCTCCTGATCAAACTCTGCCTGGGTATCCAGGTCTTTCAGAATTAGTTTGTTGCTCTCTGCCTTCACTCTATCCAGGTGGCCTTGCAGGGTGACTACCTGCTCAGCACATACCCTGTTGAAGTCCAGTTGTTGCTCCAGCTTTTTCTGGTTTTGCAGTAGGGAGTCCAAACCTTCTTGGTATTCCTTCTGCAAGGCCAGAAATCTGGTATCCTGTTCTACCTTTTCCTGTTGCAGCACATCCATATCCTTCTTTATTTTAATGATGTGCTGCCTACTATCATCTTCTGACTCCTGGCTCCTCTGCAGCCTCTGCTCAGAAGAGACCAGGTCAGATTGGACCTTCTCTAACGCCATCTGTTGCCTATTTGCCAGATTTTGGCTTTCAGCACATCTATCCTGCATGTCTCCCATATATAGGTACAGGTATGCCGCTATCCTGGCAATCTTATTGTGTTCCTCTTTGGCTTTATGAGCCATATATAGTTCACTCAGGGCCACATGTAAGGGACCCTGATCTCTATATATATCTGACCCTGTTTCAGTGACCTGTTGTGTAATGGCCTGCAACCACGCATCCTGGCCCTGTTCAGTCCATTCACCTCTCACAAATAGCTTATGCAAGAGGTGCTCTCTGGCTATTTTCATATCTACCAAGGTCGTCATTCTAGAGATTGGTCTCTGTCCTGACTTACAGAAGTTAGTATTTTATTTTTGCAGAACAGAACTTTTCTTGGAGTGTCCCTTTTGAGGAATGCTTCACAGCGTAATGCAGCGTGGTGATCCGACTGGATGTATGTGTCCCGTCAGTTAGCACACTGTATTAAGCTGCACAAGTGGTAAATCTAACCCAACGTCTCGGCTCGAGCCCCCAATTTGTAAGAGGATTCAATTCAACACTACAGCTAAGTCAACGCCTAGTCTATAATACTGAATGAAAACCCTTATTGATATATCTTTATGTCCAGTTCATGCGTTCTGGATGACTACCCCTATATAACACCCCTCTCTTGGAATCCCCCTGACCCCACTGAGCCAAGAAGTAGTTCTGTTTTGCAAGTTTAAAAGGTTTATTTGATAATTTAAAATATATATATATATCACACTTTATAATAAATTAATAATTGAATAGCACACTTAATCTGATATGATAAAGATCAACAACGGAGAATCTGGCACTAGCACACTTCTTATAATCACTAATGAGTTGACATGAAATGGATAAGGTAGCACACTGGTAAATAGGTACAGAAGTATAATGTGGTAGAGAATGCTTTATGTAAGCTCAGGTGGATGCAATATTCAATGAATGCAGTACAGAAAATACTCAATATGATTTCAACCAAACAATGTGATCACTTTTCTCTGGCAATCCCCTCCCCCCCTTGATGCAAGGCAAGGAAATGGAAGGAAAACACACAGTTCTCAGAAATGCAATCAATGTAAATCAGTTCACCCCAGCAAGCTTACACTACAGAAAACAGATAGGAGTTTTGAAAACACGGGCAAAATGCTTTGATATGTGCTAGCAATGGATGAGAAATATGCTGGAAATGCTTTTAATTCCCTTTCAGAGGTTCTGGGTGAGTGGTATCTAGTTAATATTAGTCCAGGCTCACACTAGCAATGAGGCAGGGATAGTTGGCAGGTTAAACGAATTTCTGGCAAATGGAAGGCAAGCAGCAGCAGTTTTTACATGTGAAGAAATTTGCAAATCGCGGTAAAATTCGCGAATGCGTGTTCCGCGATTGCGGTAAAACTATAGGGGGTAGGAATGCGGTTCTAGGTTCGTAGGAAAGCCACGATTCTAACCTTTCAGATGAAAGTCATTGCAAGTCTCTAGCACAAACGGTTGCGGAGATATGAGCGATTTTGTGAAGGTCGTTTTTCAGATTTGAAATTTTAAAGTTCAAAAAGACAAGTGCAGCTTGCAACTAGGAAATGACAAGTGACAGCTTTACAAATGACAGGTGACAGTTAGGAGACAGTTCTACTTAGATTAAGCTAGATTGAATTATATTATTTTAACTAGGAGATTGGTTCTGCACAGTTTTCTAGGTACTCACACTATATTCTTGAGTGAAATGGGCCTCGTCACGGATCTGGTCAGGGTTTTAGACTGGGCTCTGGTCTCTCTCTGGGCACAGCACTGCTTTCTCTCTGGGTACAGCACTGCTTTCTCTCTCTGGTCTGGTCTCTAGTTTGGCTTTCTGGAGGTTGATGAATTTGAAGTCTGGATCTCTGGATGTTGTATGGTCCGGCAGAGTGCGTTGCAGCAAATGGAATTGAAGGTCCCTATCTGTCCTGTCTGTCTGCTTTTATGTGTTTAGAATGTGGGTGTGTTCTAGCATCACTGACCCTACCTCTCTCTCAGCTTCTAATTGGTCAAACTTCCATTTATCATTTGATTGGGGAAGGAAGTGTGTGTCAGCGGGATGTCATTTTATGGCTTGCAGATAGGACACTCCTCTGTCAGATTGCACATATTCTATATTTGATAATAAAAGACATATTTCACAGTTACACAGTTGCTTGAAATTACATATACATGGTGTGGCTGAATTTAGCCATGTCTCTGTCCAAATCTGCTGTTTCTAAGAGCTTGCATTCAGAAATGGCACATAATTGACTTTTTAACTGATTTTTCACTTTCTGACATTGACCCAACTTTACATACATGTGTGCAGGGAGTATGGACATTAACTGATGAAGTTTCAGATTTTTAACATGCATACATTTAGAGTAATATCCACTTTTCCGCTAAAACCCCCCTGAACACGCCACCGGGTCGAAAAACCTCTTAAAATGTGGGCAGAAAAATCACAAGAATTATGGTATCATTTATAAAATTTTCACATGTCCGCTCTATGAATGATCCATCTTTTTAAAGTTATGTTCTGGCTCCAAAGGGGTGTGGTTTCCTCTCAGCACAAGGTAGAAATACTGGTTTATCCAGTTCTGCCAAGCCAGCTTGCTCTCACAGGCAGTGCTCCTCCCAGCTTCTGCCAAGAGGAAGCTACATTTTACGACTGCTGTAATAAAACCTTTGCCTGAGTCAGGAGAGGCTCATTGTTCAAGAGGAAGCCATTTATGATCCTCTCAATAAACCCTCTGCCTGGGTGAAGGGAGTTGCATTGTTCACTCTCCTGCAGAGCACAGGTAATTCAATTATCAGATGGATGGCATATCCTTAGTGTGAGCAGCAAAAGGGCAGCTAGGCCTGGGAACACAGCTGTGACTCAAGTTTCACTCCTGATGGGGGTAGTTGCCAGGCAAATTGGAATCTCTTTAAGCTGTCATTTCTGTTCCCCAGTTTCTGCATTCAAATAAAGCTAAACATTTTCACATATGCAGCTAGAAGGCTGATTCTAAGTTTAAAACTATGACATTTAAACAGTTACAAAGGCATGTGACACCAAACATAGGTCACTCATTTAATCTAAACATTTTCGATTTTAGTGTCTTTAAATCCAGTGCAACTTAAACTGCTGACTCCATAGCTCAGCCAGTTTTGTTATAAGCATTGTTCTGGGCTCTTCATTTCCCAGATTTTGTAGGCACACAACACTCCATTCTACCAAATGTCTGCTGGTGTCCAGTGAGTTTTTAGATGTGTTGCAATGTTTAAAATAGACAGTTTGAGCCTGTCTTCAGAGAAACACAGGGTGGTTTTAAACTGCCGGCTTTTGGATAGTGGTGAGTACTGGTACTGCACCCATTTTTGGGATTTAAGAAAATGAATTCCCAACAGTTATGGGTTTGCTTTTGGCAATCAGCATTGCCATTCCCAATGGTTTCAGACTACTGTGTGGGTAGTCCAATGGTGGTTTTAGGCAGTTTCCTTCTGTGCCCATAACATCGGCAAAAATGAGTGGCAGCCTATTCTTCATGCATTTCCCTGTGCATTTTCTGGGAAGCTCTGGCCATCATGATGTTTTCCATGTCAGTACTGCACAGTTTTGAGGTATGGCTCGGATGCATGGGTAAATACATCCCACAGCTGGACAGCAAATACAGAGTACCAAACGTGCGCAAGCGCGCAAGCGTCCTACGGACAGAGTTCGGGTTCTCAAACTAATTCAAAGAGCGACACAAGTGAGACGGACAGTTAGGGACAGGCGCGATGTTCGCTATACTTAGGGTTGTACTGCGCATGTGCATACATGATATGTTCACTGTACGGACAGTTGCAGTGTCCTTAGGACAACTTTTGTTTGCCTACGAACTTGCCGCCCACCGCGCCTGTTCTACGGACGGCACTATATATATACTGTCCTTCACACACTCCCATTTTGCTCATGTACAGCTATCCCGGACATCTGGTGCGTTCTACGAACATCTTTCATTTAATTTGCAAGCAGTACGGTGAGGTAAAATGTCCTTAGGACACCCCTTTCTGTTTATGTACGCACAACTTCAACAGATGGTGCGGTCAAACATCAAGTCCATCTTACTTGACATTAGTAAGGGTGGGTGTACTTCCTTTACAGCACCCACATTCCATTCCTTACAGATAGGTCGAACAGGCGCACTGTTCATGAACATTTTATGTCTTTTTTAAAAAAATGTTTTACTCAAACTCTTTCACTACAACTACCGTACAAAAACATTCAAAACACGCACACACACACTTCACTCCAAAGAAATAGCGGGGGAAGCGGACACTGACACAAATATGGGGGAATTAGGATTCAACAGGGCTGGTTATGAGGAGAAGATTTGTGTGTAGAAGAAGGGATGGATATTTCATCAAAACGTCTATTTTCCTCTTGAAGGTTTGGGGATGGTTCAATAGGGAATGGAGAAGCGGGGCACGTATATGTGGAGCAATGGTAACAAACTTTTCCTCTCACACAGTCCTTCACAAACTCCAGTAAACCTTTAAAATTCTCATTCAATATGTCAATTTTCTGCTCAATCCTTTTTATCCTATCTTCTTCTGTCTCATTTGTTGCCCTTTCTTCTTTTCTTTCCTGGTCTGTTAAAAAAAATATACATATGTTACATGCCCATAAAATACTGGTCATTATTTTCCATATGCATAGCAATGTGTACCATTATTGTCACTGTCTTCAGACATTTCCCCATGCAGAAAATACTGCTCCAGCCACCCCAAAGTACTAGCCATTTCTGAGTCAAAACAACAGAAAGAAATTATTATTTATGCACCACATACCAAAATAAACACACATACAAAAAAATGACCTCCACTCACTCTTTTGATGTAATCTCCCTTCTTCCTACTGCATCTGTCCACTGTCGTTCCAGGCTGCCGAATTTCTGTGAAGTGATTAAGATGGAGGCATCCTTTTTTCATGGTACCATGCATTTCATTCTACATGGTTATTAAATGTGTCATTTTCTTTTCACATCTTCAGGTTTCCATATTTACTTATTACTACTTATAATATCTTTATGTCCTTCTTCTACGTTGCACACTTTTTGTGTAAGACAATAGTACATTTTCAGATACCCCCCGCCTCTTTGGGAATGTTGCTCCTGTCTGCCCCCGTCCGTAAACAGGTGCTCAGTCCGTCCCTTTCTAATATCAATACGGAGGGGGTTCTGTATGTTCTATGTTAAATGTATATCAAGTACATAGATTATACTGCATATCTCCCAAAATCACATGATGACAGTGTATATTCCGCACAACAACTTCATTGACACAATGTCATGATTAAGTTCCCCTTCCAAAAACCTGTAAAATTCACTACAAAAAACCTTTGTTGAGGGGACGTTATGGTTAGGTTGCCCTACCAAGAACCTGTGCACTTCACTAAAAAAATAACTTCATCCTCCCCTTTATGGTTCAAATTAAAACCGAAAAAAACAACCCTGAAATTCGACAGTTATGGTAAACTAAGCCCCCAAACCTGCCACCACCCCTGTGCACTGCTAACACTAACACCCAGACCATGAAAGATGTCATCTCAAATGTCACTGATGACATCACTGACGACATCACATGTTTAGCCCCTTTGTTTTCGTTCCCTGCCATATATATATATATATATATGTACATTCAGTAAAAAAACTTTGTTAAAGGAATGTTATACTTCACAGTGAAACCAAACAACACTGCACATTCCACCATTATGGTAAGCTAAGCAACCATAACTTGCACCATCTACGTGCATTGATAAAAATAACACCCAGGATGTCAAAGATGACACCACAAATATATACTACTAGCACTCATCGTGAGTCTTGGGTGTAGCGGTTATTTACCACTCTTGATGGAAATCCAAATCTTGTGTGAACAAGGTGATCTGCACTCAGTGCCGCATGGTGCTGAGTAGTGGCAAGTCTGCTTCGTATTGCTATGGTACTACATCAATGAAGCGACACCTAAAGTCATTCCACGATAAACGTAGTAGGTTGAGTTCCTCTGCAGCATCCTCCGTTTCTGCTCCTGTCACCACAAGAGACACTCCTGTGGGACAGCGCATCCCTCCAGCTGCCTCGCAGGCCATTCATGATGCTGTTGACCCTTACCTTTCGAGGGTCACAATATTGTGCATGTACTGCGACGCAGTACTCTGCAGGGGGGAGAACCTTTGGAGTGCTTTTGAGAGTGTGGTCAAGGACCACAAGAAGGACTGCCACTACCTTAATATAGCCCACCCTAGATCTTCCTCTCTCCACCTGCCCTTTCTTATCCCCGTGGTTGGTGTCCCTTCCTTACCCTCCTTGCCCCTCCTTTCCCTGTGTGCCATGTTTGAAAAACAAAAAATAAAATATAAAACAACAAAAACAAAAAACAAAAAGGCTCATTTCAGAGCTGCCTTTCACAGTTAAAAAATAGAAGTGACAAATAAATAGTTGAGGGCCCTGTGCATTTATTTAGAAGTCCGCAGACATTTAATTTTTTGGGGGGTACTGCCCTATCGGAACCATTGCACATTTCTATGGGAGGAAGTGGTGGCTCTGAAAAGAGCCTTTTTGTGGTGTTTTTTTGTGTTTCAAAAACTTCAAATGGTCAACACCTACTGCAAAATGGATTGCTGTAATTCCAAAAAAGGTCTCAATGCGTTTTGTATATTTCACAGAAAAATCTGATTGCCGGCATAAGTAAGATGTACTCCATCTCTGCAAAAAATGTGTCGACTACAAAACATAATGTTTTCATTCTGAAAAGAGGACATACCAACATCTCCCAAAAAGGCACAAACATCCTTGTTAACATTGCGCCTTGCTTTCTCCATTTGTGGACCAAATGAAAAAGAATGCAGCCACATTTGTCTCTGCGCAATAAGGGACAAAAATTACTCTGGAGTTTGGATACATGTCCATGACTTTCTCAAGTCCTTCTTTCATTGCAAATTGCAAAGAGATTCCAGGCACATGTCCTAAACTGTTCCCTCCACAATGAATAATAATAATGTCTGGATGACACTGTGTCACCAAAGTAGCACAGAGAGGTACCAAATCCATCCACTTCAGTCAACGCTCTCCATGTTAGTGCACTTATACATGAGGGAATCCAAGATGTGCAGCCACTCCACAGCGATCTGCATGCACCTCCAACCAATTTATCCACAAATCTCCCAAAATCCAAACAATCTGCTTTCTGAAACACGCAGCCATAGCTTCCTCTGAGGAAAAATACTTTCTGACAAACTCTCTCCTTACACAACACACCAAGTAAACCTTATTGACCAATCCCTTGCTCTGCTCAGTTTCATTTGCATGCCTCTCAGCCTCAAATTCCCCATATGTAATACGCGCTAACCGCGGTGTACATGGACAAATTGTAAAATCTGAGAGTGGGGAATTAAATTTTAAATAGTGTGCCCCATTTCCCCTTTGAGGTTGGTTTTGAAAAGAGCTTGTTTTTGTTTTTTTTAAAGATGCTTCAGAAACACCTTTTATTTTGTACTTTTTTTGTTTTTATTTCCTTATTTCCCTCCAAAAATATTCAAATTAGCTTCTCCAAAGCAATCCTTATGTTCCAAAAGAGCATGGCATTTCCCATAAAAGATAAAGACATGCCATTTTCTTTAAAATAAACAGCATTACCAGAATCAATGTTCTCATTATTACAAAAGAACACGTCAGCTCTAAGCATGAAAGCAAACATGCCTCAGTTGATTGCACACCTAGCAATATTTTGCTGAGGACAAAACACAGAACTATTGTCCCATATTGCCCTAGGTACTAAACTAGAAAAAATAACCTTGGCATTTGGAAGTATTTTCATTACTGCCTGAACCAAGTGTTCCAGATCTTCCAACAAAGTAGGGGCACTGACATATCCCAAATGCAAAGCACCACAGTGCAAAACAACTACATGTGGTCTGTTCACCCTGCCCATATCTCCACAAACTTGTACAATTCCCTGCACATTGAAACCAGGCGCAGTGCACCACACCACCTCCACTCCTTTAACATCAAAATGGTTTGCAACATTCCTGCATTTAGCATACTGCTCCAAACCATGCACAAACATATCTCCAAACACCAACACCCTGACTTTCTCCACCTCTGCCATCTTCACTACACACAGCCTCTTTCAGCACACACCACAACCTCAACACCTGATTGGCTGATCCCTACAGTCCTATTTCCATGCCAGATATGCTGAGAAGTCCCGTATATGGCACGCCCTGTCCGCGGACAGCTGCGGTGTCCGGAGAGCGCGTAACACTAGGGCAGCCCTTCTACCCTTTCCATTTCACTCTCTGCACCATTTCCTCATTGGCTACTGTTAAGCAGTCACACAATCATCCACCAATCACATCCAAGAACTCTACATCTAACTCCATCATCACAGATCAGCACTTTAGATGTACTATTGATCACTCTAAGTACAATTGGGCTGTGACTGCAAAGGACCTACAGAAGCAACAAATACTATAAAAATCCCCAAGATTTCTACTTGCCGATTCATGCACATCCACATACATGAACTCAGACTACAGATACGAATATTTTCCACACAGTACATATACTGCTCTTCTATGAATACATTTGAACAGAGTAACTGCCACTTACCCTGTATAAACTGTAAAATGAACTTACTGTAATTTCTCCCATCTGCTATGATGAAGTGTCTGTTGCAAACCTGTCTGCTCTCCAAGTTTTTGTTTACACACACATCTATCTAAATGTTTTTGTTTCATATTAAAAGATGGGAGAAATAACAGTATAGTTATGGAAAAAGGCTGTCTAGTGTGTTATAAAATTACACGCAGCCAGGATGAGTACGTGCATCTTCATTCATGCACACAGACAGACAATATCATTAGAAAGGCTCCTAGCTGAAACAACACCACCGCCTCTATATCAAATCCTTCTGCTTTATTTCCCACACCTTCACAAATGCATACATTGAATGCTTTTCTGTATAATCTCTGCCAATTACCCTCTACAAATAGCAAAAAATGCATATGATTATTTCTTCTATCTCTTAACATCCAATAACATAGCCTTAAATAAACAAGTGTGCGCTATACGTTTAGTATTGCACTCATTTGTAAAACAGATTCTAAGTAAAATACACAGGATACACATAGGCAAAGGGAAGTGCATGTGCATACTATGCTCAGTTATAAGAAAACACTACTACTACAAAAACAAAATAATCAATGTCTACATTAACAAAAGTGCTATAAACAGACATATTCACTAACTTCTTTTCTTTTACAATTGCAGTGAAGACCACTCTCCTTAAAAGCAGCAGTGTCTGAAGTACGAACAAGAATTTAGCAGAAACCTACTCTTTCCATACAAAAAAGTAAGTATAATACTAACATAATATTCTAACTGTAACACACTAACATTTTAGTATTGTAGAACAAACAAGTGAACCAACCCTCTACCATTCGATTTAGTATTAGTGCTTCCCCTTAACAGCTGCATACTTTATATTGTCATCTGAAGCCAGGTATAGTAACACACAAATACAAGAATAGCCTTCCCAACTTGATGCAGCTGCCAATTGCTCAATCACACATCTCCACAAACATCCTTACCACCATACTCAGACACTCATGCGCAAAGCATGCATACATTGAAGGACAGCCCAACCACACTTTCTGTTTTTTCTCCAACAGACCCCAAAGAATGCCTACCAAAAAGCAACTCCATAGAAAGCAACGCAGAAGTACATTTTTTTTCTCTTTATTTGTTTTGGTTTATAATAAACCTTTACAAAATAAATAAAAAGTACAGAATAAAAACAATTGATTAAACAACAAGACAAAAAGAATACCATGAAACAAAAAGAAAAACAAAATAGAAAAACTAGTATCATACACATTTTGCTTACTAGTACAAGTTACATACATTTCTCAGAAAGGAAGTCATTCGAATAATCATTACTGCTGAATTCCCATGTAACATTCTATACCATACAAAATCACTATTTACATCATGAACTGAAGTTACAAATTGGGAAAAGTAACTTATCCTGTAAGGTAGTAATGCAGGACACACCAATAAAATATGTTGTACATTTTCTACAACCCCTTCTTTTTTACAGAAACAACACCATTTCCAATCACTAGCAGAGCACTTTCTAATACAATTAATTTGATTAGCATAAATTACATTAAATCGAAAACGCATATAGTCGTTCCGTATTTGTTTGCTGGGATATTTCTTAAGATAGCCTTCCATATCAGGGAACCATTTCCAAACAGAACTGGCATGTGTATATAACTTGGTTTCAGAAATTTTGTTTTTGGTAGCTTGCCAGTCAAAGCCCTGAAGGCTGGCTTTAACCTTTTTCGGTTTACTGCAAAGTGAGACAACAGACATGCCAATGGTTTTAAGACTTAGCATAGTTTCTGCCTGAAGAAGAGCAAAAAAAGGATTCATTGGCTCTCTCGCCACACTAGCATATAAGGAGTCCTCTAAAGCACTATGGCATTTACGCCAAAGTTGCATACGTTTCCAGATGGCAGTAGTGGCCAGAGAATTTAAGCCAAATTCGTATCTTATCAGTTCGAATGGAACACATTTTGGGAGAAAAAATAATACTGACCTCCAAATATTTCCTTCAATAGATGCCAGATATGGAAATAGATCTTTTGAAAACAATTCCAGACAGTAGGTCAAACGAGGAACGGCTTTCTTAATGTAAAACTCTCTCAAAGGGGAAGCAGAGAACTTCCCAAATTTGGTTTCTATTGTTCGCATCTGTCTGATCACAATATCAGCTTTTAATTGCAGCTGAGTTTTCATTAGAGTATTGGAACCAGTCCCAGAGATATGGAATCCCAAATACTTAAAAGCAGGTTGAGCTTTTATAATTTGGTTGCCGCAGAGCCATGTGAAGGCATTTTCCTTCCTATTGGATCGACCAAAGCGTACAATAACTGTTTTAGATGAGTTAATTTTAAGCTTTAGATCTGAAGTAAAAGTTTCGAAAGCCTTAAGCAGTCTTTGAAGACCCACCCTAGTGTTGTCAATAAGAAGGAAATCACCTGCATACGCTATCCATGCTAAACAAAGTCCATTCAATTTTGGACAGACCAAACCCTTATTATTCAAAGCATTGTTTGCACCGCTCACATAAAGGTTGAAGATAGTCGGGGCTAACATACAGCCTTGTCTAAGGCCGTTCGGAATAGCAAGTTCCCTAGAAAGAAGTCCTTCTGAATTTAGTCGAACCCTTATCCTGGTATCTGAGTAAAGAGCCATAATAATTGCTAACAGGTGAGTAGGAATATCAAGATCTTTGAGTAGTCGCCACAATATATTCCTATCCACAAGATCAAAAGCTGAGCTAAGATCCATAGATGCCACAAACGTCGATTGAGAGCCCTCCTTTATGGATCTAGATGTTAAAGATTTCAGTATTAGCCCCCCACAATCTGTGCCAACATTTTTCTAAAGCCTATTTGTTTTATGTCCAAAATATGGTTTTCGGTGATCCAGTTTTCCAGGTCCCGCAAGACAAGAGAGGCAAAAATCTTGGAATCAGGATCAGAAATAGCAATCGGTCTATAACTTGATGGAATTAAACGAGAGCCTTTTTTAAAAACAGGAATAACGAGGGACACCCTCCATGAAAGAGGAATATGTTTACATAACAAAACATTGTTAAACAGTATAAATAGAATCCGCGCCCAGTTAACTGGATCAAGTTTAAGCAATTTATTAGAAAGATTATTCGGACCAGGAGCACCTGATGGTTTTGCTTTAAGAATTAAATCCTTAATATCCACTTCCGAAAATTTGAGGGACCAGTTCAGGCTGCATCTTACCTCAGTTTTTACCATACTTTCACTAGTACTATACAATTTCGCAAAATGGCCTAACCATATATGCTCATCAATGATATTAATGTTTAACATTTTTTGAGGTCTTTCCAGTTCGTTTATAAGTGACCAAAAATTGGAACAGTTAGACCCTTTCAAAGCTCTAAGCATAATTTCACCATCAATTTGCGAACAATGGCCTTTATAATAAATCAGCCAGTTTTTATAGCGTTGTTTGATTTTCTTTGACTGTGACATAATGTCACTATGGCAAAGTCCTGATTTATAGAGAGATCTTAGTTCTTTCCTTAAGGCACATCTACGAATGTGGACAGTACTGTCTGTGCTATGATTCTGATGAATTCTAGGTTTCAGATTTTTAGGAGCTTGTGTCTCAGTTTTGTTAATGGTGGCATATATATAGGTCGTAAAATTAACAGCTAAGTAACAATCAATCCGTTGGGGAGGCGACATAGTCTCGTAAGCTGTTAACATGGTGGAGGTGAACTTGACATTCTTATTGTATGTCCATTTGATTCTGTTACCCTGCATACTAAGAGTCAAAGCACACTTGTACAATTGGGGTTTTGTCTGTTTTAGCTTGATAATTATTTCAAACATCAAAAAACAGTGATCGCTACAGTTGGTTTCTTTGATCTCATATTTGCGCATGTTAATAGACAGATTACAGGACAAAAAAATGAAATCTATAGTAGATGTTAAGCCACGAGCTTTCCAAGTAAAGTGGTTATTATACAATAATTCAAGAGCCCACAGTTCAGCAAAATGATTCCACATTCTACCCCTCACCTTGGGGTTACCCCCTAATTTGCCCAGATTATTTTCGTTAGACATGATAATATCACACAACAGGGTTTCGCTGTAACAATGCACATTAAGATCTCCAGCAATCACAAGATGACCACCTTTGTTATTATCAAGCCACAATTCTTTTTTTTTTAAACATATTTTTATTGATTAATAAGTGATACAGAAAGTAAACACTGCCTCAATTCCCCATCCCGCCTCCCCCACCCACCCACTTCCGGAAGAGTGATCATTGTTCCAATGTACTCGGGACCGATTAAGAAGTGAATAAGTCCGTTATTTTTATGGCGTGCGGGCACCACTGTGCCACATAGTCTGACTGGAGATATTCTAGCACTCCTCCCTATTCTTTTGTGAAGGAGCTACGTGTTCCAAGGAGATTGTGTGTTATTTTTTCCATAGACATTTGGGACCAGACTTTATGTAACCATGTAAACAGCATCGGTGGGTCTCTTTTTTTCCATCCCTGTGCGATTGTTGTCCAGGCCGCAATGACTAGGCTCATGAGGCTTCTCCTTTGCGCCTTAGTGAGTGTATTGGCATGTTGCTCTTTGAGTCCACAGAGCCAGGTTTTCTCCGTGAAACGATCCACGTCTGGATAGATCTTCTTCAGTTCGGATATTACCTCTGACCAGAAGATTTTGACCTTAGGGCAGTCCCACCAGATGTGTCTCCACGTGCCTGCGTCTGTACAGCCTCTCCAGCAGCGGTTAGGTGTGAGTGGGTACATGCTATTTAGCCTCTCCGGGGTGTAGTGCCATTGCGTGATGATCTTGATCCACATTTCTTTGGTTTGAACTGCTCTGGTCAGTTTGGGGATATCGGCCCACAACGACTGCCACTGCTGTGTTGTGATGTCTTCCCCCAGCGTCTTTTCCCATCTTTTCATGTATGCCCACTTTATGTCTTCACCCTGAGTATTCATGAACCTATAGAGATTGGAGACTAGTTTTCTGTCTCCTGAGTTGGTAAGGAGAAACTTTTCAAAGGCGGTAAGCTCTCTTGTCGCTGCTTGTGTTATCTCGGGCGTGGTCAGCCAGTGTCTGAGCAGTTCATATTTGTATCTGTCCGTGTTTGTGAGGTTCCAGAGTGACTTGCAGTCGGCAAAAGATCTCACCTCCCCATCCACGAACATCTCCCCTATTTTCCTGCAACCGGCTTCCTCCCAGTTCCCATAAGCACCATACTCTGTCCCTGGTGGGAATTGCTGGTTCCTGCAGATTGGAGTGAACGGGTCCGTGGTGATATTCCCTTTCTGTGTCTGCTCATCCCAGGCGTTCAACGTGGCCCTCATGATCTCATTGATGCGCAGATTTGGGTGTCTGTGCTGCTTTGGTGTCCATAGGAGGTCTTCCAATGGCGTTCTTGCGACCGCCCTGTCCTGAGTCACCCAGATCGTTCGTTGATTGTCCCCTAGCCATTCTTTCAGGATCCTGAGTTGTGCCGCTTGGTAGTAGTTCTTAAAGTGTGGAAGTGCCAGGCCCCCCTCCCTGATGTTGGATGTGAGAATTGTTCTGGATACTCTGGGGGGTTTCCTGTTCCATATGAAAGACGAGACCGACTTTGCCAGGGCTCTGAAAAAGGAATCAGGGATCCCAATCGGTAGGGATTGGAAGTAATACAGTGCTTTAGGGAGGATGTTCATTTTTATCGATTGGATTCTCCCCCACCAAGAAATATTTAGGGGATTCCACCGCTCTAAATCTTTTTGCATCCTGGCTAGGAGTGGGGGATAGTTCTTTTTATATAGTGCCTCTACCTTATGAGTGAGTGTTATGCCCAAGTATTTTATGCCCTCCTCCGCGACTTTTAAGTCCATTTGCCCTGCTTCCCTCCTCAGAGTTTCACAGCTCCCGGCTAATATAAGCATTTCTGATTTTTTCTTATTTATTCTTAAGCCAGAAATGATCCCAAATAGCTTTAGTAAGTGGATCGCTGCAGGGACTGAGTGGGTTGGGTCCTCAAGTGCCAATAACATGTCATCCGCATAGGCTATTACCTTATGTTGTCTCCCCGCCATCTCGATCCCCCTGATTTGGTCTGATTCCCTAATTTTAATTAGTAGGGGTTCTAGGAACAGCGCATATAGGAGTGGTGATAGCGGGCAGCCCTGTTTCGTTCCCCTAGAGATTTCCACCCTCTCCGTAATCTCCCCATTTACCGCTATCCTTGCAGAGGGGGAGGAGTAATTGGCTTTGATCATATTAATATATTGGTTCCCAAATCCCATGTGCGCCAGGGTTTTAAAGAGCATTGACCATTCTACACGGTCAAACGCCTTTTCGGCATCTAGGGATAGTAGCACTGGAGGGGTGCGGGAGAGGTTAATTTTCTCTGTTAGGTGGGCTAGCCTTCTCGTGTTGTCATGTGTCTGCCTTCCCGGAATGAATCCCGATTGATCTGGGTTAATTAAGGAGGGAAGCAGCGGGGAGAGCCTGGCTGCCAGGATTTTGGTGTAAATTTTTGAGTCTAGATTAATTAGGGCAATAGGTTTGTATGAGCCCAGGAGGGAGGGATCTTTCCCTTGTTTGTGAAAAACCAATATGTTTGCCTCATTCATAGATGGAGTAACATTCCCACTATCTTTGAAGGTATTTAGTAGTCTAGTGAGGAATGGGGCGAGGATGTCTACAAATTTTTTGTAGAATGGGGCTGTGAAGCCATCCGGGCCTGGTGCTTTGTTGAGTGGAAGGCTCTTTATTGCCTTCTTCACTTCACTTTCGGTTATCTGGGCCTCTTTTCTGGCTTCTTCTGGTATTTTCTGAAAGGGGATCGATGTCAGGAATCTATTTTGGGCAGATTCATCCGGGTTCTCAGTGGAGTACAGATTCTGATAGAACTCCCTGAATGTGTCCCCTATATCCTCGGTGTTCGTTAGCGCGTCCCCGTGTGCATTTTTGATGTTCCTGGTGGTCGTTGAGTTCCGCTTCGACGAGAGCAGTCGGGCGAGATACCGATCTGCCTTGTTAGCTTTTATGTAGTATCTCTGTTTGAGATATAGGAGAGATCTCTGGGCTTGTTTGCTACGGAGGTGTTCGAGTTGTCCCTCGGTGTGTTTGAGTGTCCTTTTTAAGTCCCTTGAGGGGTTTGCCATTCGCTCTTCCCGGATATTTGACAGCTTCTTTTCCAGCTCTGTTTCCCACTGCCGTGTTTGTTTATCCCTCGTTGCTTTGAGGGCTATTAAATGGCCCCTGATTACTGCCTTACACGTCTCCCATACAGTGCTCAGGGAGACCTCCCCCGTGTCGTTATGATCAAGGAATTCTACGATTTTGTCCCTTATGGATTCTGCCATCACTGGGTCTGATAGTATCTCTTGTGGGAGTGTCCATCTCCAAATTCCCTTTTCCTTCCCTGGGGTCGACAGATCCATCCAGAGGGGTGCATGGTCCGACAGAGATATGGGGCCCAGCTCCATGTCTTGTATTTTGCCCAGGTTCCCCACTGACACCCAGAAGTAGTCTATTCTGGACATTGTGTTGTGAACGTGTGAATAATAGGTGTATCCCTTGGTTTGACCTTTATGTTCTCTCCATGCATCGCACAGAGCCATATCTTCCATCCGTTTTTTCAGACGCTGTGATGGGGCACTCTGGTGGAGGGGTCCGCCCGTGCTACGGTCTATATGGGGGTGCCAGGCCATATTAAGGTCCCCTCCTATAATTATTTCACCCTTCGCATACCCCTCCAGCCTCCCCATTGTGTCCCTCACGAAGCTATCTTGGCCAGTGTTTGGGGCGTAAATGGAAGCCAGCGTCAGAATGGCGTTGTGTAATTTGATATTAGCAAAAGCGTACCTTCCTTCCTTGTCTGATTTTTTGTCTATCACACTTACTTCCACACTCCCTTTCACTGCAATCATCACTCCTGCCCTTTTTTCCGCTGCATTGGATTGTACAATTATATCGTAGCCTCTCAGGCGTATTTTCCCCCTATCTTGAGCTTTAATGTGGGTCTCCTGGAACAGGAACGCATCAGCCTTTTCTTTCCTTAACATGTTCTCCACTTTTTTCCGCTTCACCGGGGAGTTCAGGCCCCTTACATTTAAAGTTACGAATCGAATCTTCCCCATTTCAGATAGGCAAATTGTGCATGTGTTGTGCCCGAGTTGAGTTTCCCCTCCTCACTTCCGGAAGATCTTCCCTCCCCCCCCAAACTGTAAAAGGTCCCCCAACCATTAACTTTGTTCCAACTTTGCACTCGAGGAGGGCCCGGGTACCTAAGGTAGCTCTGGCGTTCCGCCTGTCGCTCCCAGCCCTCTGTAGACTCGAGGTTAACTTTGTGGGGAGTCCTAAACCCCACGACATTCCTTGACCTTTATGCGGGTTGTTCCGGTTCCGCGCTGGGCCAACTGAGTCTGTCGTTTACGAATTCCATCATTGGGTGCCGTTCCATATACTGCCTTCAGCCACACAGCACTGGGCCTCTTGTACTTTTAGATTTGCATCCTCTAATTTATTTCGCTTGACACATCATTTCCCCTACCGCGCCGTTTTCTTTTCTGTCGGACCTTTTCCCATCCCCCTGGTCTGTTTTGTAGTTCCCCTTTCTTTCTTTCAATTCTGGTCAAAGACTCCCCTGTCTGAATATCCATGATGCTTAGCCCCTCTTCCATGGTGGTCACCCTCCTTTGTTTTCCCTCCCAGTCGAACAGCAGACCAAAAGGGAATGTCCATTTATATTTTATCTCTCTAGTGACCAGTTCCCTCGTGAGTGGGGCCATCTCTCTTCTCTTTAGGAGTGTTACGGCTGACAAGTCCTGAAACAGCTGAATGTCTACCCCATTCAGCCTGATTTGTTCCAACTGCCTCGCCCTCCGTAGTATAAGCTCTTTTTGTGGATAGGAAGACAGAGCCGCCAGGACGTCTCTGGGTCTCTCTCCTGGTGCCCCCGTGCGTTTCGGGCCTACTCTATGCACGCAGTCGATCCCCGCTGCCTCCGAGTCCTGAGCATCTATGATATCCCTGAAGGCCTCCTGTACCGCTTTCCTTAGATCCCTGTCCATGACCGATTCTGGCATGTTTTTAATGCGTATATTCGATCTGCGGGACCTGTTCTCTCGGTCTTTGCACTGGATTTCCAGATTATGGGTCAAACGAACTAGGTTCTCTTGTGTTTCGCCGCTCTGAAGAGCTTCTTCTTCTGCGTTTTGCACTATTTTTTCTAGGGTGTTCGTCCTTTCTTCTAGGTTGGCAATGTCATGTTGAACTCCTTGAATTGCCTGCTGCATATCCTGCTTGATTGCTGCGAACTGGTCCTGGACCGTTGCCATTAGTTTATCTTGAAGTTCTTTAAACCAGGAGTGCATATCGTCTTTTGTCGGGGGTAGATTGCCAGAGGCGGTGCCCCTCACCTCGGCCGTGTTCAAGGTCTGCAGGGAAGAGTCCTCCTGCAGTCTACTCCTAGTTGACACTGGGGTCTCTACTGCCCACATTTGAATAAGGCTGGAGTCTTGTTTGCGGGGCTGCTGGTTCTGTAGGGATCCCCTCCCCCTCCCTTTCGCTCTAGACATAACTTCCTCAATGAGTTCTTGCCTTTGCTTTCACCCGTGCCTTCCCCCTCTCCTGTTTTGATGGTCGGGCAAATGTCTCTTGAGAGGTGGACCTTAACGTGTCCTGCTGCGTGCTTCGCGCCCCTTCTTGAGTTGCTGGTGGTTGTTGGGGGTTGCTTCGAGGGCTTACTGGGAAAAAAGGGGGGGGGGGTAACTCTCCTGACTGTGCCGCCAGCTGTATGATCGTCCCGACGGGTGCTGCGGTGTTGGGGCTCCGGACAGTGCTTCCCAGCACCTCACTGATTGCGCCGTCCGCCTCCTCTTTGTGTCTCTGGGGGGCCAGGCAGTGCTGCTCAAACCCTTGGCCGCCTCCAAGTAAGCGTTAAGTGTGGGAGGGGGGGATGGTCCCTCTCCGCTTCAGCTGCGTTGGGCCTTCCTGTGATTCCCACCATCTGTGTGGGGGGATATGAGGACCCCCCCGGCGGTAAGCTCTCTGAGTTCGTGGGGCCCGAGGGGGAGAGCGGGGAGCACCAGGGGTGTGCCTCACCTTACTGTCCACCGGATTGGGGACAGCCGCTGGTGTCCGTCGCCTCGGGGCGTCTGCTGGCGTGCGGTGTGTCACCCGGCTCTCCCCCGCGCCTCCCGCGGGGTCCGCTGATGTCGGAGGGCGCCGAGTCCATCCCTCGATGCCGCCAACTGTATGCCCGTCCCCACGGGCGCTGCAGAGCTGGGGCTCCGGACAGTGCCTCCCCGATCCTCACTGCCTGCGCTGTCCGCCTCCTCCCCGTGTCTCTGGGGGGGCCTGTGCCGATTTCACGGAGCGTAGGCCGGCACCTTGTCCCGATGGGGTAGGGGGAGCTCCTCTCCTCGGCTCGGCTGGGGGTAGAGGTACGGGGAACAAGCGTCTTCCTTATGCGACCAGTGCCGTGAACAGCACTCGGTGCTATATGTGGGGAACAGCCGCCCTCCGGTTCGCTGCTTCTGAGGTGCTATTGAGTGGCCCGGCGGGAGCGAGACTTACGCACGTCTCCTAGCTCCGGCGGCCATCTTGGAAAAAATCAATCAAGCCACAATTCAATAAAAGTCCCCAACTTGGTTAGCTCATTGGCAAGTTCCAGGTCAGATAGTTCATTGGGGTTCCAATACACATTAACAATTAGAATATTCATGCAGTCTTGATCAAACCCCAGTTGGCAGGATACCAAAAGAAAATGGTGGGAAAATCTCCATTCACCTCTTACTACTGTGCCATTAGTTATTTTTACAGCAGTGATAAGGCCCCCTTTTGGACGTCCCTTATTACCACCGTGTGCATAGTTGGAGACCAGCTTATGGCCATCCCAGCATAATTCAGTTTTACACCACGTTTCTTGTATTAAAATAAAATCAAACTGCTTCAGGTAACTCGTTAACTCTTCGTTGTGAAGGAGATTAAAGCTCCCTCTCGAGTTCCAACTCAGAAAGTTTAAAGTGCATTTCAAGCTAAAGTGGTTTGCCCAGTTGCTTAAGCGAGTCTATCGACTCACGAAGTGACAAGGCCAAACACCTCCATTCTTGTTTATCCAAATCAGAGTTGTTTTTGGAATTAGTCTTTTCTACAATGGGCAAGGCATATTCCAAGTTATCATTCGTTTGCCTACTAGGCATAGTAGGAACCTGGGAAGAAAAGGGCTTATATTCGTAAATATCAAACCCTCGAGATTGCAGTTGCTCAGCCTCTTTCAATAGTAAAGCTCTGACTAGAGGCGAAGGAATTACCAATCGGACGTAATCATACCTGAATCTGTGCAAAAAATCAACCAGGACTATGTCAATAGTTGAAATAAGTCTAAATACAGGAATATCTGCAAAGAGGGATAGGATATAAGATCTATTCAAGACCATATTACCATTATCATTAAATAAAGTTGTAAAGATTAGTCCTGGCTTATCAGGCCATACTGGTTGTCTAAGATCAGTATCTGGTTGAACAACGATTAAGGTGTTTGAATCATGGTGTCCTTGAGAATCATAAGGATACTGTTGATCAACCGACTCCCTATGAAAATTATCCTTATTATCAGGTTGAAGTATTAAATTATCCTTCAACACCTTCAAAATGAGTTGGTGCATTTCACTTTCTCTGTTCTCCATGACAAGCCCCCCCTGTCCCTTGTCAGCAGTGATTGGGGCAGTCAAAGACTCATTGCTCTTGTTTATCTCTTTGACAGGAGTATTTAGGTTGATTGGCATCTTTTGATTCTTGGTTTGTGGGACCGTCAAAGCCTTACTCATCATGCCAGTACCAATTAAAAAACCACCATTGGACCTAGGGTTTCTATCAGGGCCTTGGTTAGAAGTGGATTTGGCTACTGACTTAACATTGTTTACCCGGGGCTCAACTGGAACCTTCCTGTCCCATGGTTGATCAGACGATGGGGCTTTCATATTATTTTCCAAGGATGCCCTTGCCTTGAAAATCTCATAATTTTCCTCCCTTTTATTTTTTAGTACATCACATAAGGCAAATTCACAGTCGATGCAAAAGCCTGAAAAATCTGAATCTTTTTTTGCACATAGATCTGAGGGATCACATTGAGTAGTCATGTTTTTTTTTTGCATAGTATCTTTTTTTTCAGGAACAAAAATAACTTCCGGATCCTCCAGCATGGCATCTTGAACAATATGACATGATGTTCTGAGCTAAATTGTGACTGCAACACAGAGGCAAGGGCATACTTCTTTGAATTTCCTGATGAAGCCTTGGCATACATGAAAAGGTCAATGCCTGTCCCAGTAGGCTGTGGCCCGGCAGGATTGTGCATCAACAACAGCACAGTCTTTCTCTGGAGAATGAACATTGGATACTGAAGCTGGCACTAAATGGTTCAGTCCAGTATTGACATGTTGTGCTGGGTGACCGTGGTTCTAACAGGATCAAAAGTGCAGAATTCAATATACCGGTCACTGAAAATTACCGATTTCAGTGCTGTAGGTGATGCTCCATATTGTTCCAGAGGTCAATGTACCATTCTGGAACAATATGGAGCATATTATTTTGTGAAACGGAAATACAAGGAGGTTTCTTCCATTTCAACCAAAACGTGTTGAAAAGATCCCAAAGAGTGGCCTCCAAATACGGTATTCTACTGATTCTGAATTTGCATTTAATATAAAATACTGTACGCACTGTCTTTTGTACCCATAGAGTATTTGCCTGGATACTATGAAAAAATAACAAATGCAGATTACTACATGGCAAATGAGGAAAATATGTATTTGATTTATGTAAGTATTGTTTGCATGTTAGGTGCTTATACAGGAAGTGAGTACTGTTTCAAAGCGCCCACAGGCCAACAGGGAGGGGACAAGGGGATGTAAAAACGAAATACTTACAAATATTAATACAGTGGGAGGGGCAGACAAACCTACTATGCCTTGTGAGTGTTCAGAGCGTGCAAGTGCAGAAAGGAGGGGGAATGGGATAGGTGCTGCAGTGCTCATGGGCGAGCAACAAAAGACGTGCAATGTAATATTGGAACTGACGTGGAGTGGCATGTTAAACAGAGGGGGTCAGAGAACACACCCCAGATTTGGCAAGACATGTTGGAACTGCTATGATGCAACATTAAGTGGTAAGGCAAAAACGAATAACTCTGTAGAGGGATGGCATAGTTCATTTCATCATGCAGTTGGTATATGCCACCCAACTTTGTATAAATTCATAAAAACAATTCAGAAGCGACAAGCCTATTAAAAAAAAGGAAAATTGCACGAATGCTGTCCTGAGAATTGGAAGCCAAAAGTAAGAAAATATCCAGAGACTCAGCTGCGAGACTCAGGGTAACAGTGGCACAGTTTGGAAAAGTAGCCGAAAAGCAATATGAGGTAAACTAGACCTCCTTCATAGACCAAGAACATCAGAAGGTAAGTAGTTTACATGTAGGTTTATTCTCAGTTATAATGTAGAGAAAACACTGGGACATCCATCCAGCCCAGCACATGAGGTCCAACTGAAACCCATAGAACCCAGCACTACAAACCTCCACCAACACTCCAACACTCCACATTCTATGTCAGTGACATCACTACACTCCAATAACAACACATAGCCATAATCAGTCCCCAGCACAGATTATGACACAATACTTACAAAGCATGGCTTTCAATGTCGCCTTAAAAGTGTGACATTTTCACTGTCTACCCTTTCTTAGGGTTAGTTCCCAACTGTGCAAGTGGAGGGCATGAAAGCGCGAGTTGAAAAGAGCACGTCTAGGAAAGAAACCATGAACAAACACATCAACCCATGTTGGTGCATTTCGAGGTTCCGTCTCAGTGCCCATGCATCCATAATGCTTTCCAACACTCCCCAATACAAAGTTTTCACCAAGAAATTCAGTTACCATGAATTGCAAATGAAGTGCACTGCTCTTTCCGGCATGTGCCGCAGCTGTTGAGCGCCACATTGAGCCTTCGCTTAGCCTGGGGAAATATCGATGACAGGGGAGTTGATTAGCTTTCCTCTCCGAGCCTAAAGCAATCGATGAAGCTATTTGCAGGTCATAGCCAGTCAGCATCAGCCAATCAGTGCCCGCAGCTTGCTTCCATTGAAATCCTGATAGCATGCCTGCATCTGCGCACCTTTTCATATAAAACATTGTGGAAATTTGATAATTAAATCTGACCTCAGCTGAAAAAAATATTGCACAACCTTTCGGATATAATCTGCCAAACCCAACAAAGAATACCATGCATTTGCAGGAAGATACCCTGCGATTTGCTTCGGGGAATTCTGTTACTGGTGGATGCCATTTGTTAAGTTGGCACGACCTCATAGCACTATGAGCTTTCTGGGTGTGCCATGCGGCACCTGTCCAGCTTTCCAGTAGACCATGGTCTGGCATTCCAGACAAGTGGCAGTGCATGTATAAAATGCACATGCTCCGTTCTGATGCGCTCAGCAGCAACCACCTACCAATGATAATACAGCAACCAGGGTGAAGCCACCCTACATGGTCAGGTAAATACAGGAACCAGGGTGAAGCCACCCTACATGGTCAGGTAGACATCTAACCATTGTAAGATGATATCTAAACATTGTCATGCGTATGCATCTGCATGGAGGTATGTCAGGGTATGCTGCGGCATGGTGTGTCAGTGTAACTTGCGTAGCACAGCGATCAGCTTAGCAAAGGTATCTAGGCGCTGAGTTGCATCGAAGTGTCCGCCTCTTTTGGAGGCCTGTCAGCATTGCGCAAGATGCAGCGTTTTCTGGGGTCAGGAGGGGTGAGTGACTGGCTCCAGGATACAGTTGTGAGCTGGGCTGCAAATAATTACTTATATTGCAGAGAGCAGATGCCAAACATCACTTCTGACCCCGAAGGTCAGGAAGGTAAATGAACTCGGTCAATATCACAAATCCAATGTTATTGACAGGTCAGCAATTACTTAAATATTCTGGTATACATTTATAAAGTAATATGAAGGACATTCTGTTCCTCTGTTTTCCCAAAATGATGTGGCCAAATGTATCCTTTGGATAATGTCTACTCATCACAAAGTCCTCAAACTTAAAACTGACCAAGAACCAGACAGTATTTAAGGACATCTGTAGTTCAGGCTTAGCCAGTGTTCAAAAAGAATATGGATATTAAAAGCCATCACTGCAGGAAAAATAATAACTTTAAAGAACCAGAAAACCAAAGTTGCTCTCGACTTTAATCTGTATATAAATGCCACGATATAGGAAAGGTGAAGGAAACTTGCAATTACTGCACCTTTAAAATGCTGACTGTATATTTACTGTGCAGTCGCCATTTAAAAAAAATCTGTCTCCCATTACTGCAACCAAGCTGATGGCGAGGGTTGTGCGACGTAATGGGAGTCAACATTTTTGTCATCAGCATTACTCAGTGATGACATAGATCCTACTGTGACATGGCCAGCTTTGTGGCGTTACGGCCCTGTTAGGGGGTCTGCCCCAACCACACCACAGGACGCGGCAAGGGTGTATGCAGCACCAGAGGGTCCTGCCTGCTAGAGCCCACATGGACAGGTACCTCCACTAAACCACTCGGGGCTTTTCTACTTATTAAACAAAGGCCTCGTGAAATCACCACTAATCCACCATGAAAAATGTATTTCATAAACAACGGGAGGTCAAGACCTTACACCCCTAGCTCACCAGGGATATAATGATTATATTAATAGGCCCCATGGAGGCACGTAGGGGGTTAACGGCGCCGGTAGAGCTGCTGGCGCCGTTAACCCCCTACCGCCTAATTACCATGTCTGCTCACGGGACCCGCTAAGGACGATGGGGGCTCAAATGGAAATGGGGATGCACCGGGTCTGGGTTCCCTGAATGGGGAAATACCGGGCCCTCCAAGGTCAGAATGGCCCGGTATTTCCCCATTCAAGGAGGAACCCGGACCCTGTACGCGTTATGGGGGTAGCCATGCCGCTAAAAGTGCCATGGCTACCTCCATACTAGGAATGAGGCCCATAGTGTTAATAACGGAGTAAGAACAACATTAGAGTAATAAGAGTGACAAGGAGTGGGAGATTTGGAGTAGCTAGTAGTAAGTAAAGAGAGAGAGAATAATAGAACAATCGCAAGATGCAAGGAAGTAGAGTGGGAGGAAGGAGGGAATAGAAGGTAACGGTGGTAGGGGTTGTGGGGTAGCCTGAGGTAAGATCGACAGTAAGTTCAGAATAAGAAGAGAAGAACGAGCAAAGAGTGGAGGTGGAAAGGCAGAGTGAGAGATTGGAGAGATGTGGTGGGAGGAGAACATCTTAAGAGACCAGTATAGTGAAGGGTCAGCACGAGCGGGTGTGAGAGAAGTGAGAGTGACACCGGGCAGAAGAAAGCACCATCCCTAACTCCCTAGAACACTAAGTGGGCTAGGGTAAGGAGAACTAGAAGTTCTCTAGGGAATCAGGAAGCCAACTCCTTAGGGAAGCCACACTTAGACCCAGGAAGAATGATAGACAGTGAGCGGTTTCCGGCTGTAGTACTAAAAATACCATTAGGGAAGCTTGGGTTAGGGAGGCGGGGAAAAGGCTGGTGGAGCCAAGATAAAGAGGGAGGGCCCTACAGTCGAAATCCCACGCCCTGCTAGGCCCCAGATACCACTGTCCAGAAGGTACAGCCATCCTGCAAGATTTTGAAATAAACACCCTTGGACTTGACATTCGAGTCAGTGTGGTTCTTGTGGGCAGGTCGCCCTGTCACAGTGCTGTAAGTACCAGGTTCTGATTTGCCATGCAATCAGTGTAATATGGAAAATTGGCACCCAGATGTTGGCTGAAAAATTGATGCATTTCATGCCTTCTGTGATTTATGTGCCTGCCATGCCTCATATATCGTTGTCTGAATTTGTATGACTTGCTACTATTGATATCTTTCATGTTTCCATGATGCAGGTATCAGAGGAGGACCATCGTTCCATTGTTACAAAATATCTGCTGGGATGGGAGAATGGAAATATGGGAGTGACAGATGCAGAAGAGGGTCATCCAAACCTTTGCTCCACTGCCCCGTCTAACCCCGCATCCCACAAGACGCGTGTGCACTCAGGGAAGCACTGCTCTCTGGCTGGCAGGGAAGGGCTGTATTTAGACAATAGTGGTCATAGTGACACAAGCAGTATTGATATTGTTGAGTGATGGGGCTGGCAAAACTGCAGTCGAGTTGTGCTTTATTAGCAGGAATTACTAAAAGGGGTTGTGCAGGTTATTTTAAAAAACAACCACTATGGAACTTTGTCTATGGCTCTTCCACGAGCACGTACTCCCCAGCACTAATCGCCTCTTTCCTCCTCCTTTCTCCAGTTGCACGTTCTGAGTACTCACAAGGCATAGTAGGTTCGTCCCTCTCCCACCCCCCCATGCTCTAAAATATTGTGTTGCAATGTATTTCTCACCCTCGCTCCCTTGAAACAGTAGTTTCTTATTGTATAAGCGGCTAACAAGCAAAAAATAAATAAATAAAATACAAATCTTGCAGGGATCATGCCTTTATTAGGCACTCCATATTGTTGTCTGCTAGGTTTCAAGGCTTCCTGGGCCTGCTCCTCAGGCAGTAATATCACAACTGAAACAGAAGCTCCAACAGAACAGTTTGAGTGCAAGTGAGCGCAGGGATGGACGACATATGAGTGCAAGTGAGCGCAGCGATGGAAGACATGAGAACAAGTGAGCACAGGGATGGAAGACATATAAGTACAAGTCAGCACAGGGATTGAAGACAAATGTTTGCATTTTGCGGTGTGTAGTAAGGCAATGTGAATTTGGTGACAATAATACATTATAATGACTGATTTATTTTTGGCCCATTCATTTCCATTGCATTGTACAGCGTGTGTGAGGACGAAACATGTTCACAGTATATTAACGCACGGAAGTTGAAGACACAACTATCTACAACACAGATCTAGTGAAGTGCAAAGTATTTGGATGAGCAGGTTGATTACAGGTGAATAGAGGAAATAAAGGGACGGGTTCTGCATTATATGGCTTGTAAACAGGAAATGAGAAGAATTGTTTGAAAAAGAAGGTGAATGTTGTTTTTTTTATATCTGTTTTTGTCTATTCATTTTAATAATATTTGAAGTTTGTGGAAGATGTGGTTTGAGTATACAGTTACACATGGGTGTGAAATGATGTCCTGTTGGGTGTTCTGACCCACGTTTGGACTATTATGCAACAACATTTGGTGCTGTGGGCTTAGGAAATCCAAGATGGCCGAAAAAGCCCACATGTGCGCCAGAATCTATGAAAACCGCGCAGTTTGTGCGCACACCAAAATGTTCGCCTGACTTGCCACCCCCCGGTGCGGGTGTGCTGGGTCAGAAGAGCCATGAGTGAAATGGGGTGCCAAAGAGAAAAACAGCAGTGCCTGTTCGCTAGAAAGCACTTTAAAAATCACCCTTTGTTTCTCTGATGGCAAGCTCAGAATGCCCATTTCAAACATTGCAGAATATCCAACAATCTCACTGAACACCAGCAGACATTTGACAGAATAAAGTCTTGTGGGCATACAAAATCTGGAAAGAGGATGAGCCGAAAATAATGTTCATAGCAAAACTGGCTGAGCTGTGGATTTCAGCAGTTTAAGTAAATTTGGACTGAAAGACACTAAAAATCTAAATGTTTAAAAGAAATGAGTGACCTACTTTTGAGTGTCACATAGGTTTCAATTGTTTAAATGTCATAGTTTTAAACTTAGAATCAGCATTCTAGCTGCATTTGTAAAAAATGTTAGTTTATTTGAATGCAGAAAACTGGGTAACTAGAAGTGACATTAGCTGGGGCCTGGCTTAAGGAACTGAATTCTGCCTGACATCTACCCCCACAGGAGTTAAAACCTGCTCAGCCACTCTTCCCCTTGCCAAAAGGAGTTGTCACCTCTCTGATTAGATTAGGGGTGGAGCAGCTACACGGAGTTGAACAAAGGCCTGTCCTGGGCCCAGGCAGATGGTTTATTAGGGGGACCGTAAAATAGCTTCCTCTTGGCAGAAGCTGGGAGGGGCAGGGTCTCTGAGCTTGGCAGAAACTGGATAAACTGGTTTCTACACCATGTGACCTGGGAAACCACACCCCTTTGGGGCCAGAACATGAATCTAAAAAGATGGATCATTCATAGAGCGGACTTGTGAAAATGTTATAAGTGATATCATTATTCTTGTGATTTTTCTGTGCACATTTGAAGACGTGTTAGGACCCGGTGGTATGTTCAGGGGGGTTTTTAGCGGAAAAGAGGATATTACTCTAAATGTATGTATGTTAAAAGTCTGACACTCCACCACCTAATGCCCACATGCTTTGCGAACATTTGTGTAAATGCGGGGACAAATCCAATATTGGTAACCCGACCAAAAAATGAAATATGTTGCCATTTTTGAACCCAAACCCCCAGGAAGAGCAGAGTTTGAACAGGGTAAACCTCATGTGATATGTGATGGGTGCATGTAATTTCAAACCACTGTTTATCTATGAAATATGTCTTTAGGTCAAATATAGATTGTGTGTAAAGTTAACAGGGGTGGGTTCTCTGTATCATAAACAGACCTCATCATGATGACACTTCATTTCATTCCCCCAATCAAGGGGAAGAGGAGGAAGTGGCAAATGACAAGTGGAGAGGGGTAGGGCCTAGAAAGTTAGCCTCTCCACCCACTTTCAAAACACATAAAAGCAGACAGTCAGGACAGATAGGGACATTCTATTCCACCTGCTGCAGGACGCTCTGCCGGGAAAATCCATACTTTACCTCCATCAACCTCCAGAGAGCCAACATAGAGACTTCAATCTATCCACCTTCAGAGACCAAGACTTTACTTCAGAATTTTTAGCAGAGAGGTCAACTACAAGCTAAATCCCTCTTTAGCAGGCCTCAAATCATTGCCACTATTCACAGCCAGGCAAGCTGTTTGAATTCTTTGCAAGAACTCTTGCCATTTGCCAGAGAGCAGTGTTGTATCCAGAGAGAGACCAGCTGAACCGGAGACCGCTGTATCCGGACCCACAGACCTGATCAGAACCAGAGACCCAGACCAGACCAGCAGAGTAGAGCTGACCCAGACGCTGTGCGCAGAAAACGTCTGTGGCGAGTGAAGAAAACCTGTTGACCAGATCCGTGGCGAGGCCCATTCCTTTTAAAATTATAATGTGAGTACCTAGCAGAACTGTGCAGAACCAATCTCTTAGTTAAAATAATATAATTCAATATATTTTAATCTAACCAGAACTGCCTCCTGTCACCTGTCATTTGCAAAGCTGTCACTTGTCATTTTCTAGCTGCAAGCTGTAACCTGTCGCTTTGAACTTTTAAAATTTCAAATCCGAAAAACTACCTTTATTTAATCGTCCCTATCTCTGGAACCGTTTGGGCTAGGAACTTGGTTTAACTTTCCTCCAAATGCTTAGAATCTCAGCTCTTCAACAAGCCTAGACTCGACTTCTTACTCCTCATACTTTTGCCGTAATCACGATTCTCGCACTCGCGAATTTTACCGCGAATTGCAATTTGGTTAAAAATCCAGCCACGTGTGAAAACAGCAGCTTCATTGCTTTCCTTTGCCAAAAATTCGTTTAACCTGCTAGTTACTCCTAGATCCTTGCTAAAGTGAGCCTGAACTCATCCCAAGTATATTTCACTCACCCTGAACCTCCTAAAGGGAATTAAAACAATTTTCAGCATATTTCTCACTGCATTGTAACCATATTCAAAGCATTTTGCCTGTGTTTCAAAACTCCTATCTGTTGTATAAGCTGCTGGGGGGGAATTGAACTGAATTCTATTTGATTGCATTCCTAAGAACTGCGTCATCTTCATCTCCTTACAGTGCATAAAAGGGGGGTGAATTGTCCAAGAAAGTGATTACATTGTCTTTTGCTGAAATCCTATCAAGTTATTTTCTGTACTGCATTTCATTCCACATTGCATCGATTTGAAACCATAAAAGTATTGTTGCTATCGTATCCATCCTATAACCACTCATCATTGATTATAAAGAAGTGTGCTAGTGCCAGACTATCCATTATTGATTACTGCTCAGATTAAGTGTGATATTCAATTATTAATTTATTATAAAGTGTGATATATATATATATATTGTTTAAATTATCAAATAAACCGTTTAAACTTGCAAAACAGAACTACTTCGTGGCTCAGTGGGGTCAGGGGGATTCCAAGAGAGGGGTGTTATATAGGGGTAGTCATCCAGAACGCATGAACTGGACGTAAAGATATATCAATAAGGGTTTCCATTCAGTATCCCAGACTAGGCATTGACTTAGCTGTAGTGTTGAATTGAATCCTCTTACAGTCCTGGAGCCATGTACTGACAACAGGCTGCTGGTTCGTTGTGAATGTTCCTGTTGTTGAGCCTTTGCATAGGAATGGACCAGCTCTTACTTGAGAGAAGAAAGGAATGTCTGTGATCAACTTGAAGAGCCGGAAAAAATGGGTACCGGGTAACCAGGGAAGGAGGCTTATGTCTAATTTTCCAGGTTATATTGAGAAGTGTTTCATGTTGTGGAGCAGTCATAAAAATAAGACTTTTGTTATTTAATTCACTTTGTAGTGTGACAAAGGGCCTCATTCCGAGGTTGGAGGTAAGGGGTTAATGGCGCCGGTAAGGGTGCCGGAGCCGTCAACTCCTTATCACTGCATTACGAGGTCCTTTAGCAGGTCCCGCTAAAGGCGCCTAAACCAGGCGCCCTTAGTGGGACCCGCTAAAGGACCAGCATGCTAACAACGGGCCCGTTATTAACGGACCCGTTTTTAGCATTGTCCCCATTCCCATTGAGCCCTATGGGGGATCGAATGGGAATGGGGATGGGTTCCCTGAATGGGGAAATACCGGGTCCTCCAAGGTTGGAATGTCCCGGTATTTCACCATTCAGGGAACCTGGACCCGGTATGCGGTATGGGGGTAGCAGTCGCACTATGTTTTGAAGCTGCCATTAAGGATTAGCACACTCAATACTAGGTGGTCTTTAGTCAAGTAAGCGGATTTCTGGCAAGTCTTCCGTAAAACATTTGTCTTTCTGGAGCATTGGTTGAAGGTTCCTGATGACCTTGCACAAGACCTTCAGTTGTGCATGATGGGTAATGTCACAGAAAAATGCAAATATATTCATCACACATGTTGATGGGAACGTCTTTAAAAGCAAGTGCATTTATTGCAACTGTAAAGGACCTGTTCATTTGAAGAAATACTAGACCTTAATATTAGTCTTAGGCCTAAAAAAGCTGAAGGAAGAATCTCTTTTGAGAGTGTTTCTCTAGGCTGAATGGATATGGGTAGTTTACCAATGAACAATGTGTTTACTAGCACCCCTGTGGGCTAGGGTAAGGAGAACTAGAAGTTCTCTAGGGAGTCAGGAAGCCAACTCCTTAGGGAAGCCACACTTAGACCCAGGAAGAATGATAGACAGTGAGGGGTTTCCGGCTGTAGTACTAAAAATACCATTAGGGAAGCTTGGGTTAGGGAGGCGGGGAAAAGGCTGGTGGAGCCAAGATAAAGAGGGAGGGCCCTACAGTCGAAATCCCACGCCCTGCTAGGCCCCAGATACCACTGTCCAGAAGGTACAGCCATCCTGCAAGATTTTGAAATAAACACCCTTGGACTTGACATTCGAGTCAGTGTGGTTCTTGTGGGCAGGTCGCCCTGTCACAGTGCTGTAAGTACCAGGTTCTGATTTGCCATGCAATCAGTGTAATATGGAAAATTGGCACCCAGATGTTGGCTGAAAAATTGATGCATTTCATGCCTTCTGTGATTTATGTGCCTGCCATGCCTCATATATCGTTGTCTGAATTTGTATGACTTGCTACTATTGATATCTTTCATGTTTCCATGATGCAGGTATCAGAGGAGGACCATCGTTCCATTGTTACAAAATATCTGCTGGGATGGGTGAATGGAAATATGGGAGTGACAGATGCAGAAGAGGGTCATCCAAACCTGTGCTCCACTGCCCCGTCTAACCCTGCATCCCACAAGACGCGTGTGCACTCAGGGAAGCACTGCTCTCTGGCTGGCAGGGAAGGGCTGTATTTAGACAATAGTGGTCATAGTGACACAAGCAGTATTGATATTGTTGAGTGATGGGGCTGGCAAAACTGCAGTCGAGTTGTGCTTTATTAGCAGGAATTACTAAAAGGGGTTGTGCAGGTTATTTTAAAAAACAACCACTATGGAACTTTGTCTATGGCTCTTCCACGAGCACGTACTCCCCAGCACTAATCGCCTCTTTCCTCCTCCTTTCTCCAGTTGCACGTTCTGAGTACTCACAAGGCATAGTAGGTTCGTCCCTCTCCCACCCCCCCATGCTCTAAAATATTGTGTTGCAATGTATTTCTCACCCTCGCTCCCTTGAAACAGTAGTTTCTTATTGTATAAGCGGCTAACAAGCAAAAAATAAATAAATAAAATACAAATCTTGCAGGGATCATGCCTTTATTAGGCACTCCATATTGTTGTCTGCTAGGTTTCAAGGCCTCCTGGGCCTGCTCCTCAGGCAGTAATATCACAACTGAAACAGAAGCTCCAACAGAACAGTTTGAGTGCAAGTGAGCGCAGGGATGGACGACATATGAGTGCAAGTGAGCGCAGCGATGGAAGACATGAGAACAAGTGAGCACAGGGATGGAAGACATATAAGTACAAGTCAGCACAGGGATTGAAGACAAATGTTTGCATTTTGCGGTGTGTAGTAAGGCAATGTGAATTTGGTGACAATAATACATTATAATGACTGATTTATTTTTGGCCCATTCATTTCCATTGCATTGTACAGCGTGTGTGAGGACGAAACATGTTCACAGTATATTAACGCACGGAAGTTGAAGACACAACTATCTACAACACAGATCTAGTGAAGTGCAAAGTATTTGGATGAGCAGGTTGATTACAGGTGAATAGAGGAAATAAAGGGACGGGTTCTGCATTATATGGCTTGTAAACAGGAAATGAGAAGAATTGTTTGAAAAAGAAGGTGAATGTTGTTTTTTTTATATCTGTTTTTGTCTATTCATTTTAATAATATTTGAAGTTTGTGGAAGATGTGGTTTGAGTATACAGTTACACATGGGTGTGAAATGATGTCCTGTTGGGTGTTCTGACCCACGTTTGGACTATTATGCAACAACATTTGGTGCTGTGGGCTTAGGAAATCCAAGATGGCCGAAAAAGCCCACATGTGCGCCAGAATCTATGAAAACCGCGCAGTTTGTGCGCACACCAAAATGTTCGCCTGACTTGCCACCCCCCGGTGCGGGTGTGCTGGGTCAGAAGAGCCATGAGTGAAATGGGGTGCCAAAGAGAAAAACAGCAGTGCCTGTTCGCTAGAAAGCACTTTAAAAATCACCCTTTGTTTCTCTGATGGCAAGCTCAGAATGCCCATTTCAAACATTGCAGAATATCCAACAATCTCACTGAACACCAGCAGACATTTGACAGAATAAAGTCTTGTGGGCATACAAAATCTGGAAAGAGGATGAGCCGAAAATAATGTTCATAGCAAAACTGGCTGAGCTGTGGATTTCATCAGTTTAAGTAAATTTGGACTGAAAGACACTAAAAATCTAAATGTTTAAAAGAAATGAGTGACCTACTTTTGAGTGTCACATAGGTTTCAATTGTTTAAATGTCATAGTTTTAAACTTAGAATCAGCATTCTAGCTGCATTTGTAAAAAATGTTAGTTTATTTGAATGCAGAAAACTGGGTAACTAGAAGTGACATTAGCTGGGGCCTGGCTTAAGGAACTGAATTCTGCCTGACATCTACCCCCACAGGAGTTAAAACCTGCTCAGCCACTCTTCCCCTTGCCAAAAGGAGTTGTCACCTCTCTGATTAGATTAGGGGTGGAGCAGCTACACGGAGTTGAACAAAGGCCTGTCCTGGGCCCAGGCAGATGGTTTATTAGGGGGACCGTAAAATAGCTTCCTCTTGGCAGAAGCTGGGAGGGGCAGGGTCTCTGAGCTTGGCAGAAACTGGATAAACTGGTTTCTACACCATGTGACCTGGGAAACCACACCCCTTTGGGGCCAGAACATAAATCTAAAAAGATGGATCATTCATAGAGCGGACTTGTGAAAATGTTATAAGTGATATCATTATTCTTGTGATTTTTCTGTGCACATTTGAAGACGTGTTAGGACCCGGTGGTATGTTCAGGGGGGTTTTTAGCGGAAAAGAGGATATTACTCTAAATGTATGTATGTTAAAAGTCTGACACTCCACCACCTAATGCCCACATGCTTTGCGAACATTTGTGTAAATGCGGGGACAAATCCAATATTGGTAACCCGACCAAAAAATGAAATATGTTGCCATTTTTGAACCCAAACCCCCAGGAAGAGCAGAGTTTGAACAGGGTAAACCTCATGTGATATGTGATGGGTGCATGTAATTTCAAACCACTGTTTATCTATGAAATATGTCTTTAGGTCAAATATAGATTGTGTGTAAAGTTAACAGGGGTGGGTTCTCTGTATCATAAACAGACCTCATCATGATGACACTTCATTTCATTCCCCCAATCAAGGGGAAGAGGAGGAAGTGGCAAATGACAAGTGGAGAGGGGTAGGGCCTAGAAAGTTAGCCTCTCCACCCACTTTCAAAACACATAAAAGCAGACAGTCAGGACAGATAGGGACATTCTATTCCACCTGCTGCGGGACGCTCTGCCGGGAAAATCCATACTTTACCTCCATCAACCTCCAGAGAGCCAACATAGAGACTTCAATCTATCCACCTTCAGAGACCAAGACTTTACTTCAGAATTTTTAGCAGAGAGGTCAACTACAAGCTAAATCCCTCTTTAGCAGGCCTCAAATCATTGCCACTATTCACAGCCAGGCAAGCTGTTTGAATTCTTTGCAAGAACTCTTGCCATTTGCCAGAGAGCAGTGTTGTATCCAGAGAGAGACCAGCTGAACCGGAGACCGCTGTATCCGGACCCACAGACCTGATCAGAACCAGAGACCCAGACCAGACCAGCAGAGTAGAGCTGACCCAGACGCTGTGCGCAGAAACCGTCCGTGGCGAGTGAAGAAAACCTGTTGACCAGATCCGTGGCGAGGCCCATTCCTTTTAAAATTATATTGTGAGTACCTAGCAGAACTGTGCAGAACCAATCTCTTAGTTAAAATAATATAATTCAATATATTTTAATCTAACCAGAACTGCCTCCTGTCACCTGTCATTTGCAAAGCTGTCACTTGTCATTTTCTAGCTGCAAGCTGTAACCTGTCGCTTTGAACTTTTAAAATTTCAAATCCGAAAAACTACCTTTATTTAATCGTCCCTATCTCTGGAACCGTTTGGGCTAGGAACTTGGTTTAACTTTCCTCCAAAAGCTTAGAATCTCAGCTCTTCAACAAGCCTAGACTCGACTTCTTACTCCTCATACTTTTGCCGTAATCAGGATTCTCGCACTCGCGAATTTTACCGCCAATTGCAATTTGGTTAAAAATCCAGCCACGTGTGAAAACAGCAGCTTCATTGCTTTCCTTTGCCAAAAATTCGTTTAACCTGCTAGTTACTCCTAGATCCTTGCTAAAGTGAGCCTGAACTCATCCCAAGTATATTTCACTCACCCTGAACCTCCTAAAGGGAATTAAAACAATTTTCAGCATATTTCTCACTGCATTGTCACCATATTCAAAGCATTTTGCCTGTGTTTCAAAACTCCTATCTGTTGTATAAGCTGCTGGGGGGGAATTGAACTGAATTCTATTTGATTGCATTCCTAAGAACTGCGTCATCTTCATCTCCTTACACTGCATAAAAGGGGGGTGAATTGTCCAAGAAAGTGATTACATTGTCTTTTGCTGAAATCCTATCAAGTTATTTTCTGTACTGCATTTCATTCCACATTGCATCGATTTGAAACCATAAAAGTATTGTTGCTATCGTATCCATCTTATAACCACTCATCATTGATTATAAAGAAGTGTGCTAGTGCCAGACTATCCATTATTGATTACTGCTCAGATTAAGTGTGATATTCAATTATTAATTTATTATAAAGTGTGATATATATATATATATATTGTTTAAATTATCAAATAAACCGTTTAAACTTGCAAAACAGAACTACTTCGTGGCTCAGTGGGGTCAGGGGGATTCCAAGAGAGGGGTGTTATATAGGGGTAGTCATCCAGAACGCATGAACTGGACGTAAAGATATATCAATAAGGGTTTCCATTCAGTATCCCAGACTAGGCATTGACTTAGCTGTAGTGTTGAATTGAATCCTCTTACAGTCCTGGAGCCATGTACTGACAACAGGCTGCTGGTTCGTTGTGAATGTTCCTGTTGTTGAGCCTTTGCATAGGAATGGACCAGCTCTTACTTGAGAGAAGAAAGGAATGTCTGTGATCAACTTGAAGAGCCGGAAAAAATGGGTACCGGGTAACCAGCGAAGGAGGCTTATGTCTAATTTTCCAGGTTATATTGAGAAGTGTTTCATGTTGTGGAGCAGTCATAAAAATAAGACTTTTGTTATTTAATTCACTTTGTAGTGTGACAAAGGGCCTCATTCCGAGGTTGGAGGTAAGGGGTTAATGGCGCCGGTAAGGGTGCCGGAGCCGTCAACTCCTTATCACTGCATTACGAGGTCCTTTAGCAGGTCCCGCTAAAGGCGCCTAAACCAGGCGCCCTTAGCGGGACCCGCTAAAGGACCAGCATGCTAACAACGGGCCCGTTATTAACGGACCCGTTTTTAGCATTGTCCCCATTCCCATTGAGCCCTATGGGGGATCGAATGGGAATGGGGATGGGTTCCCTGAATGGGGAAATACCGGGTCCTCCAAGGTTGGAATGTCCCGGTATTTCACCATTCAGGGAACCTGGACCCGGTATGCGGTATGGGGGTAGCAGTCGCACTATGTTTTGAAGCTGCCATTAAGGATTAGCACACTCAATACTAGGTGGTCTTTAGTCAAGTAAGCAGATTTCTGGCAAGTCTTCCGTAAAACATTTGTCTTTCTGGAGCATTGGTTGAAGGTTCCTGATGACCTTGCACAAGACCTTCAGTTGTGCATGATGGGTAATGTCACAGAAAAATGCAAATATATTCATCACACATGTTGATGGGAACGTCTTTAAAAGCAAGTGCATTTATTGCAACTGTAAAGGACCTGTTCATTTGAAGAAATACTAGACCTTAATATTAGTCTTAGGCCTAAAAAAGCTGAAGGAAGAATCTCTTTTGAGAGTGTTTCTCTAGGCTGAATGGATATGGGTAGTTTACCAATGAACAATGTGTTTACTAGCACCCCTGTAATATGCTGCACCAGAAAAATTGTTCAGAGCCGTGCTTTGCACTGCCAAAAATATATTAGCGTACACTGATAAAGTTGCTTCAGAGGATTGCATTAGAAGAATATTAAGTTTTGTTCTACTCAATGTACACAGCTGTGTGGGATATATCATGAAGACTTGAGTATCAGCCATTATGTCAACTGGGGAATACCGAAACCCTACCTGGTGAGGTCATGACATCTTCCTTACATTGCATCAGACCAATGTATCTGAAAAGGTATAATGATATGTGAAGTCAGGGCATAGGGCATCACAGACTGGGATTGCATGGGGAGCTGCATGGGGGCTTGCAAGTTATTCTTGTCTCTGCTCATCCTGCAGTGCTGATATTAAAGATTTGGTGAATCAACCTCATCTGAGATCGAGTCCTGCATCTGCGTTACGTGACAGTAACAATGGCCATTGGCTCTTTCTGATTTTATTTCAACAGTTCACCGTGGGGCTGCACTGCTCTATGGATCAATTCTATGATTGTAGCTTTAATTTTTGAATTCCATCCTAAAGACACTTATTTGTTGGTCCTTGTCAGCTTTATCATAGCAAATTCAATTGTAGCAAAGTTCTTGACTAAATATTTCCATGTTTCGGGTAGAATCCTTCACTCCTTAGGCAAGGGCGTGGGGGGACTATGGCTTTGTGATAAATTGAGGTTTGTATTTTTCTGTCCTTTGGGATAGAGGTTGTCTCTAAAAGGTGAACTGGTTTTGGGGAGTGCGTGAGTTTGAGCATGAAACATGGATGAAATTCATTAATGCCGCTGTGAAAGTGCAACATGTCCTGTCTGCCTAGGGCTCATTACAAGTTTCCTGGTATCCCACTGGTAATTCTGGTGGGATACCGGGAAACTGCCCGTTCCATCGCTGTTGCCTGATATCCCGGTATTACCAGAAATGTTGGCAGCGGAGACGGCGTTAAGTCCCATTCCTTGGAGTCTGATAGGACTCAATGGGTTGGAAGTGCCAGAATGACCGGCACCGGTATTACTGGTGCTGGTGATTCCAGCATTTCTTTGCTGGTAGGGTCCTGATCTACTGGCAGGTCAGGCCTGCTGGTAGATCAGAGCCCCCACCAGCAAACTTGGGTTCCCCCGATCCGCAAAACATGCGGCTGCCAGTATTACCAGCAATGTTGCCGGCCTCTTCACCAGACCGGAGACCTCGTAATGAGGTCCATGTCTTCTCTGTAGCATAGGTAGATTAGAGGTTTTGTGTGGCAGTTGGTGAGGTATTTATGTTCTAGTTGTGGCATAAAAAGATTGGCATACTATGGTGCCATATTAGTACCAATAGCTGCTGCTATTTCTTTTAAGGCAGATGTCACTACTAAATGAGACGTATTTGTGGGTCAGTATATATTGTTTGTTTACATTGCAGCTGTGCATTCATCTTGCTGGTTCAGGGATCCCTGCAGGCTGCTGCTCTATCCTGGTGGGCATGTTGGTATGGGCTCAACTTCCATAGTTGCCAGAACAGCTCTTTCTGGAAGAGACCCATTGGTTCATAGTTCGTTCAGCAAATCTTTTGTGTCCTGCATGTGCCCTTTCCTAACGATTTTGAATTGTTTTCCACCAAGCCAGACATGTTTTCAGTCAGTGTGCTGGAGTGTGAGGTACTGCCACTGTGTGTCCTCCTTTTTATTTTGGTAAGCATGTCGGAAGTGCCTATTCTTAGGAACCAGATCTATTCAATTGTTTGACCTACTATTGCCCGAGGAAGAGACGCTTGAAAACTAGCAGACAGAAATATGGAGTTAGCCTAATAAATGTATTATTGATTCAAGAGCCTCTTTTTTTTAAACTGGACTGTTTGGTTGGATGCCAGGGTATTGCTACCCTTTTTTGAAGCTGGGTTGTGCAGTGGATTATATTCACCTGCTACAATAAAAAACACTTTAATTATCTGAGAAGGACTGTGCCCAATCAGCATGCCAGGCAGATCTTATGGAGCTTGAGCGGGTTCATTTAATATAGAAACTGAGCTCAGTGAGTAAATGCAGCTGCGGCTGTGATCTCAGGTTTGGATTCTCCTCCATCTCCAGTCTTGTCTTTTGAGGGAAGAAGATGTCAGTGGTAGGTGGACAGGTAAGTCCAGGCTGATGTTTTTTTTAGGGTCCAGGTTATTTCTCATGACTGAGGGTGTGCAAAGGTTTTACATGGGGTTGTCTATAAACTCTCCACTTCTTATGTATAGGGCACTATTTTCGAAAGACTACTAGAGATGTAAAGGTCCGCAACGGCATCTTTTTCTGTTCCCATGTAGAGACGGAGTTATACATGTGGGTGACCTGAAGGGAGGGTTGTGGCAAGATGACAAATGTAAGTTTTATTTTTATGTTGTGGAAGTGCGCAGTCACGATGACAGCTACGGTTTTTATTTTGTGTGGGTCTGGAAGCAGGACTCCAAGTGTGGGTGTTGTTTTATGATGTTTGGGGCGGCGGATATCCGATATTAGTACCCCGGCGAGAGACAATCAGAATGCAACAAGCATTCTGATTGGCTCTCGCCAGGTCCCTACCCGGCCGGGAATCCCTCCGTCGGGATTCCACGGCCTTTGTCCCTGGCGGGGGGCGTGGCAGCCCCTCAGCCAATGAGGAGGCTCGAAGCGGGGCCATTCCCTCTCCGAGCCTCCCCGCGGCTGAGAGGCTGCCTTTGCCCCCCGCCGGGGACTAGGGTAAGTCTTTTTATTTATTTTTTATTTTTGCCTTCCTTTCCCTTCCCTCCCCTCCCTCCCACCCGCCCCCCCAACTTACCTTCTTGATCCTACGTCCCCAGTGGGGGACGAGGGAAGCCTCCAGCCGTGTGGAGACTCGGAGCGGGCCATCCCCGCTCTGCTCCTCCACACGGCTGGGGGCTTCCCTCGTCCCCCGCTGGGGACGCAGGTACTTTTTTTTTTGTTTTTTTTTCTTTTTCCCCCGTCCCACTAACCGCCCTCCCAACGCCACTTACCTTTTTTTTAACCCTTTTTGGGGAGCTGACGCGCTGGGAACACTTGTGTTCCCAGCGCGTCCGCTCCTGATGGCCGCTATGGAAAGGGAAAACGGACTCCGTTTTCCCTATCCATGGAGGCGGCCATTTTCTTGTTCGTTTTTTTTTTCTGTCCCAAAACGCAGCAGCATTGAAACGCTGCGCGTTTCGGGACAGAAAAAAATTGCTTTTAGTACCCCGGTCACGCAAATTTTGCGGGCCGGGATACTAATAGCAATAGAACCCTCGCGGCGGGGGCATTAACGACTCTGGTAATGCCCCGGGGCCTTCGGTAATGACCCTGCCGCTCGGGTTCTATTGCTTAATTGGTTTTGTGTTGTGGGTGCGGGGAGTGCTGTGCTGGTTATGCAGAGACAGTTTGCAGTGGCCAGAAAATATTCCATTCCCAGGCTTATGGCTCACTCTTTTGCTGGCTCGGCTCTCGTTTGGCTCTTAGAGCCAAATCAGAGCCCCTGGCACCACTCTGGCTCCACTCAACCAATCAATTATCTAGCTCCTGTCTGTCTCTAATGCCTTACAAGTCTTGTATGCATTTGAATCCTTCTATGTGTTCTATATATGCTATATCGTGTTTGCTCTCTGTGCGATTTTGTGATGTCTACACCTTTTGTTCCTTTACGATTTACATGTCTTGCTACACCTTCACTGTCCTCTTTTTCCTCCCATGCTTTATGATCTCAATGCTTTCATTGCCTTTCATGACATCATACCTTCTAGGTTGTCAGGCCTTCCATTCCTTCTTTGCCTTTCCTGCTTTCATACAGCCATCTCTCCCCTGCCTTTATGCGTCTCATGCTTTGTGTGCATTCTATGCTTTCACAACGTTCATACTCTCTATGCCTCTTCGTTCCTTCATGCGTCTTACTTATGCCTTCCATGCCCCTATTACTTTGCGGACTCCACGCCGTTTATGCCTTCGGTAACTTGTAATGCCTTTCCTGCTTTACACCTTCTTGCCATCTATCTCTTATAGGACTTTTTTTGGCTTCCCGGTCTTTTATGCCTTCTCTGTCTTGTTATGTCTTCCACTCCCTTTGTGCTCCTGCCTTTCACGTCTTGTCTGCCTCTTATGCCTTTCCTTAAATACATTTGACTATGCAAAGTTGGACTGGGCCATCTAGGGACCCAGAAGGAGGCCATCTGCTACCCTCAGATTACCCAAAATGCTTGGAGTCCATTCCAATGGCAGAAGTGCCCTCTACACGTGACACGTAACAGCAAAGGAAAACTGCTTTTCCTATACATTTGCCTCGAGTAAGTATTGAGCAGGGAAAATACTTTGTGTGTCAGAGTATGAGTCTCCTTGTGGGCGTTTCTCTCGGCATGGATGTGTACCTCTGTATATGAACACCTATGTGTATATGTGCTTTTGTATATATGATTTCCTTTATCCGTTTGGTGCCTGTCTCTGTACTTGTGGATGCACGTGAAATTGTAGGTGCATGCCTGTCACTGTTTTTTATTTTATTTATTTTTTATTTTACATTTATAAAGCGCTCACACAGCCCGCAGGCATCGAGGCGCTGTTACAGGAATTGTTTGTTTTTCTTAGTTGCCTAATTGTGTTTTTTTTTTTGTTTTAGTTACGTATAACGCGCTTAAACACCCAGAGGTTCCTAAGCACGGACCCTGAATCTGGATCTGTGCCTGTTTATGTTTATGTATGTGTGTGCATGCATTTTTGTGAATGTTTACCTTTATTTGTGTCTGTGTTTCTCTGCTTTTGTTTGTGTCTGTTTGTCTCTGTATCTCTATTTGTACACAATGTGGCAGGTATTTTGTGTGCATCTGTGTGTGTGTGTGTGTGTGTGTGTGCGCGCGCGCGTGGGTGTGTGTGTTTGTGCATTTACACGTGTATTTTTTTTTTGAATGAGTGTTTGTGCTAGTGAGTGTGTGTGTGTGTCATTGTGTTACTGTGCGTGCTTGCTTTTGACTAAGTGTGTCTAAACTGGCCTATGTGTGTGTGTGTGTGAGGAATTGCATATTAGCTATTTTTATTAATTCATACTCCAGTGACCCTGGTTTTATTAGCATTTTTATAATCCAGAGAATGTATTATTCATTCAACACGCCACTACACACTCTAATACCTTCCGAGGGGACATTTACCGTTAACATAGCCATGTTATCAGGGCGTGTTATGTAGCTTTTCTCGTTGGTTTCGATTTCGGTCAACTGCGATATTAACCGTTTTCTGTTCCAGATCCAGAATCAGCAGTCAGCCGAGGACCTCCATTGAGTCACAGCATTTCAGAGGGGTTGCTACACGCCTCTCTCTTGAAAGTATGGCAGTGGGCCCTTTATGTTTTTACTACCTAAAGTGTGATTTCTCGCAAAATGCCCACAACAAAAATATTTTGTCGAATAAAAAAAAATAAAAAAAAGTGGCGTGAAAGGATGCCATCTGTTGAGGGCAGGAAAGACAGAATTAAAAAAATAATAATAATAATGTTAAAAAGATGTGGTTAATACTGCCTCTGAAAGTGAGCTCAGCTAATCAGGCTTGCCTTAAAAAATGCTCCCAGCAAAAAAGTATTACCCATGTACCTTGCTGTAGCTGTCTACTGGCATTGCCCAGCGGGTGCCCTACAGAAGCAACACGGCCCCTTCAAAGGTCACATGTACCTTCCTGAACACATCTGCTGGAACTTAAAGTTACAGCAGGTTGCGGTGGCTTGTTTACTGTAAACATCTCTTATTCAAAATATCATAATTGTGTGCCCCCAGACAGCATGTTGTGGTTTTGACATGGTGGCTGCTGAGAGCACAAAGTTAGGCAGCCACAAGCAATGTATGTCATCTTAGTATCACCTTGGCACAATGGCTAATTTTTGACAGGGCTGGGTGTGTTGGAATGGGCTCCCCAATGCATCATTGGTGGACCCACATAGGAAATCCTCTTGTTGACCCTTCTGAGTAGGCGTGTCACCTTCTCTTGAGCAGAGGAACTCCACCTGAGAGATAGTTTAGAAACAGAATGCAAAGGCATCCCTGTCATTACAATAGCCACGTCACACCAGTGTGCTAATTACTGGCATCATTTTGATGTAGACAGGCAGAGGAAGTGAGTGGAGTAAGAGTAGCCCAGGGGAGAGCTTTAGTCCATAGAGGTGCCCCCTCCATCGTCTCGGGAGGATATCTCAGGGTCAACATGCTCGCCTTGGAAGCAAAATGACACGGAGCAAGACAGGTTAGATCCCCGGTTCCACGCTTAGAAACCTCTGTGTATTAAGCGCGTTATAAATAACCTATCATATCATATCATATTCTGCTAGGGCTCCCTAAACCTCCTTTCCTGCAGACAAGGCATTTTGGATATGTATTCACAAGAGAAAGGACATTTGCTACATTAGCCTGTATAGGACCCATTATAGAAGGCTAGTGATGGGAGCAGTCCACTGTGACTGAACATGCGCCTATTTAATTGGGTTTACACTCCCCCTAGTTGATTAATCGTTGTACAGTGCTTGAATAAGGATTCACCAGAACCTGATTGGGAGTGCTGTCTGCTCCAAAGTGCTCACAAGGCCTACTGAAACTGAGGTACTGATACCAAGGACCCTGCTCACTTGAGGTGACAGAACCCTGAATGTGCTCTCTACAGCTTATCTTGGTTATGAAGGCTATAGGAAAACACTCACCTTGATCCTGAGACCATAAACTGTGTCTTCCAGCACCCAAAGAATGGAGGAAGTGACCCCTGCCACTCTATGCATCTTTAAACCAATCCATTCTGCTGCATGGTATCCACCAAAGCCATCTTTGACCCCGACACTCGACTGCTTCTGTGACACCTGCCTGGTTACCAGCCTCTTCCAGCTCCAAGCCATCACCTCTGCAGTACCACGATGCTGTGTTGAGCCAGTCGAGCCCACTCATCACAGAAGGCAAGGTTCTGCTTTGCAACACCCCAGTCTGCCGAGGCTTCCTGTGCTGCTGAACTTGCATTGCCTGCAATCCCCAGCGTCTCCTGAAAGACTTCACAGCTGCTGAACAGCACATCGTCATTGAAACCAGTAACCCTTGCCCCCTTGCTCACCCCTGGTTTAGTGCTTAAAGTGCCCAGACTGCCAGTTCAATGCCGAAGAATAGGCATTCAATACAGACAGGACAAAACTATTGATATCTTCGGTGCCTGTTCCCTCCTTTTGAAATGGCATCCAAAGGGGAGAGATGTTCAGTTGGCTTTAGGCTGCTCCCTGGGCCCCCTTGCTACTACCTTTACTCTGCTCTCTCAGTCCACTCTCCCTTTCTTTTCCCCTTCATCCTTTCCCTTGCCTTGTGATCCCTTCCCCTACTCCTCTATCTTCTCCTGTCACATTAAGTACAATGCACCTTAATTAAATGCCTTCTAGAGAGGTACATTGTGCCACACTACGCAGTGATACCAGGTCTCAAGGGAAACAAGGCCGCAGCCCGCATTGTTGAGCACAGTTAGCACCAGACCAAGCCGCAAAAAAAGTCAGGACTGAGAACCCCAGATGAGGCCAACCTACAACCAACAATAAAGGATTACTTTGGTAATGTGCCAGCTACCAAGCCAATAGTCAAGGGAACTCTACCAGCAAAATTACAACAGAAGAAAGGATGGAGGATGGTTTAGATTTTAATATTTTACTTGATAACAATGGGCCCTTTTAAAATTATGTCACATCATCCAAAGAACCTACATGGCCCCTGATGACTTTGTCTATGATAATATCCTACCCTCAAACCTTTCGGATACACCAGAATTAGAAAAACTGTTAAAAACCTCTGAATCCCTGGATGGAGATAGTGAAGATGTGGAGAGCTCTGGTGCCCCTAGTGTACCTGTGCAGAATCTTCCCCAGACCTCAAGAACCACACTCATATCCCCAATGGCGATAATGGAAGTGAAGATGGAGGTACTCTTCTTTTTATATTCCAACATGGCGGAGGAGTAATTACGCTTAAGGGTTGATCTGGCCAAACTGACAGAGGTAATTGTTCAGGGAAGATCTGAGAATGCCGCAGAGGCTAACCACTGGTCGTCCCAGGTGGTGACTAAGGGAGGTGTATGTCCGAGGAGACCACGTTTTGAATGATTCTACTCAGTTTTTATTAGGATTTTAGCTCATATGAGCACAAGTTTCATTACCCTCTCTGGCCAATGGAGACTTGGTGGAGCTATTCGTCATGCACATTTAAGTTTTTAATTAGCCAGCACCTGGCACAAAGGTTGTTTGTTCTTTACTTAATCTAAGGGAAATATGTCTTGCACTTGAGATTTACTATCTTCTGTTCTTCTTTAGAGCTATCCAAAACTCCCTTTTCTACAGTAACCTTGGAAGGGGGGCATGTAGCCACTGTCTGGCCTCCACAGGTCTGTGTTTCAGCTAATTCAGCAACATTAAACCTACCTGCAGCTTCAAGGCATCATTGGGCTCTCCATTCACGCTAACGTGGTTTCGCCGTCCATTTTATCCAATATGGCCACTCGTTATGGTTGCATTTCAACATTAAGTAAGCTATATATGTGTAGCATTACTTTTACGTTTCAGCATATACATTGATTATGATATGTTTCTAGTGTCTATGGAATGCAGGTAATATTCTTCATGTCTAGATGCATGTTTCACCTAATGTCTGTGTTTCTTCTTGGTGAGTGCATATTTGCTTCATGTTTCATTTATCTACGTGTATTAGTTTGGCAGTGATGTAACTTGTTCTCGTCATCTTTAGTTACACCATGTTTAGTTCATCTTGAGTTTGCAGATTTATCTCTTCTTCGATGGTTCCAGGATAAGGTTGGTATGGTTGTCTTAGTGAGTAGCATCTCTAGTGCTTGCGGTATTTAGACAGGAAGGGGCTGATGCCATAAATGACGTACTCCTCTCATTTTTAGGTTATGGAGGCGGGGAGGGATGGACATTATGAATGACGTATTCATGTGTCTCTCGACATTTCCCCCTCTGATCAAGTCCTTAACCACATCTCCTGCAGGGCCCACCCTGCAGCAAGACATATTTGTGGATCCATATCTTAGTCAACCCCCTGACTGTCACCTGAATTTTGTATGTGCTCATCCACACTACAGGCCATATAGCAGCACTCCCCCTCTGGTTTGCAGAATACCGAAGTCCCATGTAATTATGAGGGCCTCGGGGATAACAAAATGTAGATCCTGGAGGGATGATTGGACTTTGTCCTAAATCCCTATGCTATAGATCATAAGTCGGTGTACATTCATGCATTTTAGGGTCCGAGTTTATCACTAGTGTCATCCCTACTGCCTTTTTAGCAGTCTTTTTACATTGACTTATGGCTATTCTCTGGATTCAGTATACCAATAGCACTAAACATAGTATGGCTATTAGTATTTTGGATGCATTAGCCAACCAGGAGGGGATCCATGAAAATAAATAAGAGATCCAGTCATCATCCTCGACTTTTTCCACCTCTACCATTTTAGTGTGAAAATCTGTTAAAAATGTAATGGCCTCTGCGAGGGTGAGGTCCTCATTTTTCTCCTTGTGGGCAGTAAGCTATGCACATCAAGATGGGACAATTTTTGCACACATGCCACCCTCGATGGCCGTTATCATATCAAGGACATACCTGTTTTGGAGGGTCATAATAAGTCTTATTGCCCTCAGCTCCTCCCTTATGGCATTAAAGCCTTTCGCTGTTCTGGTAATCATTTGCAATAGCTCCCATCTCATAATTTGGACCCATTTTGCATTTGCTGCTGTCTGTATTACAGGGAGGAAAATAACAGAGAAAATGACTGCTGTTTTCCTAAACAATTTATGCTTGTCTGTTATGTCGTCGTAAGTATCCTCTGATTTTACTGAGAAATAGATTTCCCTTTTCTTGCGGGTAATATTGATGGACCTTTTCCTTCTTCAATATGCATCCATCTTAGGGAAGTTGGCAATTAGTAGGTCCTTCTGGTCTCTCTGGGGAACTACAAGAGCGCGTGGGCATACTGTTACTAAGGAACAGAATCCTCCCTAATTAGGAGGCAATTTAATATAGGAGAGATTTCCGAGTATGCCCCTCATCACCCCCAGAATCAAGTAAAGACGAAGAGCCAGAAATGCTCGTAGCCACCCATCTTATTTTGGACAAATCCCAAGTGCACCAATGATTGATAAGTACACAGAAATGTATCCTCTCAGTCAGCCATACAGACCAAATCCTGTACACATTTTCACAGGTATAGGAGATAAACAGAGATTGTGGATGGAAATACCCTTATGGAGAGTCTCAACTAAACACCAAGAAACCTCGATGCTGACATCATTAGTGACACCACGACGTAGCAGCATTAGACTTGAAGCACACTTGCAGGCCTGCACCACATTACAGAAACATACATTTGCATACACGAAGGACATGCTTATAAAAGTTCTATAGCCAGAGGACAGATACATATACATGCTGTCAATGCTTTTATTATTTTCTCATTAGCCAAATTTAGTAACGTAGCTTGCAGATGCTTAATGCAAACAACTCTATGGGACTACAGGGATATATATGGAAACTGATAGGACCATGTGTGACTAACGTATAGAGTGCTTAGAATAACATGAACATGTAGAATCTATATTGTACGGCTAAGGGAAATTACAGATGGCCCAAAAGCCACAGACCCTGAGACGAGGACAGCATATTTAGGTGGCACAGAGCTGAACTTTTATTCCCAAGAGCCCTTTAAGACGAGGTAGCAATACTCAGAGGTGGACTGGGATGCAGAAGTTACTCAAACATCAATAATCAAAATGACTCAGGAAGTTGGCAAAGTGCGTTTCTGTTTTAATATCTATTATATAAAACAGGGAGTACAACAGACATCATCCGAAGCTGCACAGCTCGATCTCAAAACATTTCACAAAAAACTGTTCTTTTATAACAAAAATGTGTCATTTCTATATAGTCACTGGTTATGATTGGGTACTTAAGGCAGGTGGGCATCAGAACCCACCCCCAATAACTGGTCACTACTGTTGTCACTAGATCCACAACAATTCATTGGATCTTTATACTATAGGGCTCTTCATTGTACGGCCCACTATGATTGGTATGGCACCCTTGTACCCTTCTGGAATATTCCTTACTCTAGCAGCATGTAGGCTACCATTCCAGGTGCATGGAAGCTCGGAGTGATCATGCCTCCCCTCCAATTAACCCTCTATCTGTCAACACCCCTTAAGTTTGTCAGACAATTAGCTTTTGAAATTGGCCGTGTTGCTGTGGACATCAACTGGGAAATAAAAGGGAGGATAGCTTCACTGTGTCTTTTAGTTTCGATACAGCCTGAACCAAGTTATTCTGATTTCACCATGTGACTTGAAGACCACTTTTTGGAGCTTTTTGCAGTATTTAATCCTTTTAAATGAGGACCTGTAGAAACCTCTACTGTTTTTTATACTACTTCAAACAAGAGTGTGTTCCTTTCTCACATTTGTTGTAGCTTTTTTGACAGGCATCATTTATACTGTGGTCTTTTCCCTTGGTTCTGAGCCAGCCCCATTGTCTATGAAACTTGCCATGCCATCAGTCATTTTCAACTGCACCACTCATTAGAGAGTCTTTTTTTGTTCATGAATTTTCAGGCCTGCTAAAGTGTGTGTGGAACCTCCAGGTTATATACATTGCTATACATATATATATATATATATATATATATATATATATATATATATATATATATATATATATATATATATATATATATTGGCACATTGCTGCAATCTACTTCACTATATAGCCAGCCTTGAGAATACTTTTCCCTACTTGCGTTTCAGCCACTGTACACGTGTAAACTGATTTACATATTCCTCAGTGTTCCTGTCGACTGAGCATCTTCATCTGAAGCCCGAAATGTTGCTCATCTGTACGTCTATTCTTTTAATCTTTAAAGAATTCTTGTTATGTTTCTTCTCTGCATTCAGCTTTCAGATACGTCAACTCGCTTTCATGTGACGTTATCAGGCTCCTTTCTATGTTCAAATGCACATTTCTTCTGGCACTTCCATTTAGATAGGGTTTCCTTAACATATATCTTTTCTAGAAGGTTCTCTGCGGCATTGGCACACTGACTGGAACTGCACATGTCGTTATCTCTGGTTCCCAACATATAGGCAACATAGGGGCACAACTTGGATTGGGGATGTATGGCTGTACCTCCACAGAGCACAAAGCAGGTTCATAGCCAAGGTCAGAGATATGCAGACACATTCCAATCTCCAGAGGACAAGGGGACCAACTGTAGAGAAAATGAATAAATCCACAGAAATGCAAGCTGAAGAGCTCAATTTTGTGGTCCCTAAAGCATGTCGTACAGCCAAATGAGACAATGGACAGTCACCCGTGGTGGGAAAGCGGAGCCAATCCCAGTAATTCAGATGTAGATGGCAACAAGTGTTGCAACGTAAGGAGCACATTCTCATAGGCAAAGGTGGTACACACAAGTTACAATGCAGACACATAATCATTCATATCACCTTGAAGAGGTGTACAGACTGCTGAGAACCTAACCGAGTCCCAGGCCTGGGGAGATCAGCCCTAACCAATCACAGCTTAGAAAGCCAGAGGTGGCTGGCAAAGGGTACGAACCAATGGTAATCCCATTACTCTGCAACAATGTAATAGATAGTTCTTGGGGACGGCACACACCTGCCACCTGACATGCAAGGACTAGTAGAATAACCTCTATAGGGTTCTCCTATAGGTAATAGTACTCTTGATACCCAATCCTCTATGATGATAGGTTTTTTGGGGAAGGGCCCAGGTGATCACAACATCCGTGTACAAAACTGAAAATTCTGACTATCTTGTATTGATCCCTGTTGGTTTTATTTGCGATACTCTGCAGTTCTAACTTGACGTTATCAATTCTCCTCCATCAATTCTGGGGGAGTGTTTTTGGGTCATTGAGAGTCAAATGGTCCCCCAGACCTCTGGTATACCAAAGGAGAGATCTTCCGGCAACATGTTGGTAGCAGAGTGGATGGTTGGCTGCGCCGGCCCGGCACAAAGTGGACTCCTCAGCTGCAGAACCTGAGAAGCTGCAGGACCCCTCGCGTGTTTTGAGAAGATGGGGAACACATGCCCAAGGAAAGGCCGTCAGGAGCCAGCCTGGGGAATACCCTGCCCAAGATTTGTGAGGCATCCACCAGACCAGGAAGGGGAAGTGGTAGATTTGGGGGATGCAGCAGCCGAGCAGCGTCAGCAGACCACAGAGTGTAAGTATTGACACAGTCACACAGCAACTGAGGGTGTGGGGGAGGGTATTGTGTATTGTGGAGTATTGTTTTGTATTGTTAAAGTATTGTCTAGCATCGTCAAACTTAGTAGGGACAGGAGCGGAGGTAGATGTAATTATCTGTGGTTAGGATGCATTCAGGTTGTAGAGGTAAACGGTTCAGGTGAACAACCTAGACTATTGACTTGAGGGCATGGATGACAGAAGTATGTAAATAGTGGTTTCCCGTGAGTTGGGCATTTAGCTTGGGTCTTAGATGACGGTACCCCTGTAAGGTTTAGCAAAGTAGATGGCCTAGATTGCGGAAGGTGATTCGACTTTTTAAGTCTCAAGGAGAAGTAGTGCTTGTTAGGCGACACAATAGGTACAGATCGAACACAACAGAAAAGTGGTATACTCTGCCAGTAAGACAGCCGTGATGTTTGTGATGGGGTTGTGTGTATTTTGGGGTAACGGATTATAACATTTTGTGCACAGTATTTGATTTCTTAACGTAACCTTGTCTAGGAAATTGGTGACGCCACATAGGTTTGCACATAGGACTTTGAGAACGAGTGACAGTGAGGAGCTAGCATTGGGAAACTTGGGATTGGCATAGGAGGTGAATGAGTGCCGGTGCACGGAAGACGCATGATCAAGATTGTGGGTGTGCCTGAGGAGGCCTTGATTGTGAAAGGATCTGTGCGCGGAGCACACCTGACAGGTTGTGGACCCAGAGTGGCTCGTAGTGAATTAAACTGTATTGTGATTGCATTGTGTTTCTCCCATAACAGCGGATTATCAAAACTCTCAATTTGAGGTCAGGTAAAAGCAAGTACAATGCAACAAGGGAAGTGCAGTAACACACCCCTACAATACCTGTGTAAGACCCTTCTACCTTATAAAGACAAGATTTAAAAATACAGTATAGAATGCACAAAAAGCACTGAGGGAAAATTATCTAAACCATGGCCACCTTGCAGAAGTTTCTCCAAAGATGTGCAGCAATCACTCCTAACACACATATAAGGTACTGATAAGGGGAAGAAGCTAGTCAGCCATATGGCAATATTCAAACTGTGGAGAATGTTTCAGGAGGGTGAGGGGAACACAGCGAGATGTCAGTGGATGCTGAGCCAACAGGAGGTGCCGGGGCTCGCGCCCTCACTCTCCACTCCCCCACCCGCTGCTGAAAGCGATTCTCTGAAGACACAGATGATGAGCAGAGGATGCACTCATTATGAGAGCTAAGAGCAGCAGAAGGATACTCAAAGCCAGCATGTAAACCACCACCATATACTAGGGAAGAGGGACAGAGTGGCACAGGGCAGCCAACCACCGAGAGAGGAATGAGTGGTGAGGTGCAGAAGGGCATGAAGGAGGGGCTAGAGGGCAAAGCCACAAAGAAGTGTATACCTGGACATATCCTCCTGAAGCTGGAAGGGAAGATGAATGGGGAGTCAGAGGGGGCAACCAAACCAATATAAGGCCTTAAGGAGAGCAGCGAAACAGCGGATAAGGGCAAGTGCAGAGGGGGTGAGATGAAAGGTTAGGGAGAGAGTGCAGATGAGGAAGAGAGAGGAGCGGGAGCAGCAGGTTTGGAGGAGAAGAGAACAAGAAGAGATCGAGAGGCGGAAGGAGGCAGAGGAGAAGGAAAAATGCAAGTTGATAAAGAAGTAACAAAGAAAGTTGCAGGAAGAGAGACTAGCGAGAGAGCGCATGCGCATCGAGGAGGATGAGGGCAATTAGGGACATAAAGATATGATGGACAGTGGATCAGGGAAGTAACAGAGTTGGAGGGGCCAGATGATCAGAACCAAATAGCACAATCACACAGGGAAGGATTACCAAGGAACCGGACAGAACAGGCCTAGCGGCCTGTGGGGGAGGAAGCAGATCCGACTTGTGTGACACCGACATTACCATTAAGCCCAACATGAATACGACTACTAGGGGACTGAGATTTGTGGATGACTTTTGCAGTAACATGGACTCGGGGTCAGACAATGAAGGATGACACAGTGGGGACGAGGGAGGTGAGCGATGTAGGCCTCAATCCACAGGAACACGTGTGGACAAACAGTGACATGGGAAAAAGGGACCGGTACAGGGGGAGCAGAAGGTCGCAAGGGTGAGGGGACACCACGGTCGGTTGATGAGTTATGCAACATCGACAACCGAGTACCCTACATAGAGAGACTTAGAGACCTCCCAGGATTAAGAAAGGGGGAGACGGCTATAGCATGTTCAAGAGAAAGGGTCATGGGGGAAGCTGACGTCTGTGCTCATAACAGAACCAATAGACGTGCACTCCAACATAAGAAATGCTAACAGGCAGATCGGACTGACAAGGAGTGTGAATAGGGAGGTAGGGTTCATGCAAATGCCCCTACTAGAAAACGGAGAGGGACAACCTCAATATATACCATGGAAACATATTGACAAAGAAAACGTGAGATGTAGGTTACCATTGTTATCAGCAGGTGCTTGGAAATGAATATATGAGATGGAATGAAAGACAGCGGCCCAGAGGTTAGCAGTGGAGGACATAAAAGAACTGTTGGTAGAGATCCTCATGGAAGCTGATGATGATGTATGGAAAAGGAAGGGGTTTCTCGGCGTGACCACCGAGAAAACAGAGCACAATGGTTCACCGTTTGCAAACTGTAGAGCTGCCGTATGGCAAGCCTTAAGACAACAATGCCCCGACACGTCAGACATTGGTGCAATCATGTCTCAAAAAATTGAGATAGCCGAAGACCCCTTACACTACATTCAGGCGATCCAAGAGCTTTGGTGCCTTAAAACCCGAGAACCATGGGACTAAACAGTAGCAGTATTTTACCACATATTATGCCAGGGACTTTCAGAACCTGTTCAGAAACAGCTAAGAAAGTTGCTAGGAATGAAAGCGAAATCTTGGCCAGAAATACAGCTCACGGTTGTTCACCATTGTAGTCTATTGTAAGAGAAAATAAAGAAGAAAGCAGAGGAAAGGAAATTTGAGGAAGCAAAACTAGTGCAGAAAAAATTATCAAAGTACACCATGGAAGGGGCAGTGCTGACAAGCGTGAGCGCAATAGGACACAGCTGCAGCAGTACACACCGCTGCCCATGGGCAGAGGGTTCATGGGGCAGGGAAACATGTAGCAAGGGTTCTGAGGAAGAGGAGGGCCATCGAGGAGACCCGCGTATGGACCACAGATACATCACAACCAAGGGGGTTTCCCAGGAGGGTTTCAGGGATTCGGGCTGCAGGAGCAGCAAGGCCCATGACATTATGCAGGATGTTTCCAGGGGCAAGGGAGAGGGCCGCCACAGTGCTGGTCATGCAGGCAAATGGGGCATATGTCGAGAGCATGCAGAAACAGGGGGATGCAGCAGAATTGTTGAGCACAATACCAAGAGCATATCAGGGGGATCAGGACGACTATTACACACAGGACCAACCTCAGCAACAGCAAGGACAGACAAAGAGTGCACATCCGCAGGCACACCAGTCCATGACACAGACACCACAGATGCAAGCACGTGTACCACAGTATTTGTAAGTACTGCATATTTGAGGCAGCATGCAGCAGCTGTCACAGATACTGAAAAGCGCACAGCCGAACAATTGCAAAGTATTGCGCATAGACTCTATGGCAACAACTCTGTTAGAAACCTGGGAGGGGTCACCATAGTGGGAACAACTAGTTTTCTGGGAATGGAATGTCATTATACCCTCAATAGGACAGCCCACAGACAGACTTGATGTGTTCCGTCTGGTCGATCACAACCAACCCTGTGGCGGAACCTTGCATAGGGGTGGAGACAGGTGACAAAACATTTTCCTTTCTTGTAGACACAAGGGTGACTAGATCCCTCATTCGGTAGGGAAGTTTTAGATTGCCAGGTGATGCCATGAATACTCAAGGATCCTCTCGGGCTCGGGAAATGGTTCCTTTTATAGACAACTTCTCCCTTTCAATAGCAGAACATGATTTATCACTACCTTTACTTTACTCTCAACAGACACCTGCACATATACTGGGATGAGACATTATGAACAGACTAAACATGACCATTTCTTTCACAGACAAGGGGATAGTGTGCTCTACAGCAGGAATACACATGCTAAACATAAGCAAAAACATTCAAGCTTATTGTGGATGGAGGGTGCAGAGGTGGGTGCCAGTGGACAAGGAGATGTTCCAGTATGGGACTGATATTGCAATTGCATGGCTCCCAGGGATTCAAGGGAAGATGTGGCGAGTGCCAAATGAGTATTTGTTCAGACCAGAGATAATATTGGATGAGGCAGAAGGGACAATAATGCAAATAGAAATTGAGGCAGTGATTGTAAGGGACGAGTGGATAGCAGTACATGGGATGGATGACAGAGGGTGATCATGGCGAGCAGTAATCGCTATAGAAGAAGGGTACAGGCTAACCACAGTGACAGATGAAGAACTGTTCAAAGACAAGCGGTCAGAGCACGAGATGGTTTTCGAGATGAGTGTGGCATATTGTTTGAAGATACACTATGTTTGAGGTACCACAGAGGATGGCATTGACACTAGAAGCACCACCATCCTTCTGCAAGGACGACCTGGCCAAGGTGCCCAGCATCCTATGGACCACAAGTCCCTATGATGTGGGGCTTCTGAAAGGAGTGGGGGGAGTGAAGATAAAGTTGACACCAGGAGCAATTTTACCTAGAGTGAAACAGTACCCACTATCAAAATAAAGAGGTAGACAAGGGTATTTATGAAATGATTGCAGTACTAGTGGAGTGAGGCATGCAACCCTGCTGTGTACCCAGTTAAGAAAGCAGAATGGAGGTCATAGGGCCTCATTACACGGATGGCGGTGAACCATGGCGCTTTTAGCGCCATGGTTCATGCCGGTAAAATACCGGCACCGCCTTGGTGGAAAGGGGAATTACCGCCCTATTCCAAGGTTGGCGGGCGGTAATTCCCCCTTCCACCATTGCCCTTCCCCATTCCCATTTTTGCCCCATAGGGCTCTATGGGAATGGGGAAGGCACTAATTACGGTACCGCAAATTGCGGTACTGTAATTAGCTCCCTGGTCCCTTTGCGGGTTGATTTTTAACGCCTGCAAAAAGCAGGCGTTAAATTCCCCAACCCGCAAAGGTACCTCGTAGTAAGGCGGTAAGGATTTACTGGTACCGGTAAAATACCGGTACCGGTAAACCCTTACTGCCATCCGTGTAAAGAGGCCCATGGTGTTTTATCCAGGACTTACGCCCCATCAATTACATTGTAGAAGCAGAGTATCCTCTGGTTCCAAATCCAGTGACAATGTTGTGCAGCATTCCAGCAGAAGCTGCCTGTTTCACAGTCATAGACTTCAAGAATGCATTTTTCTCAGTACCACTAAAAACCAGACTCACAAGACTTGCCTTTATTTGTGTATAGAAACCAGAAGTGTTCCTCAAGGGAGCTTCCTCAAGGGAGCTTAGTCACCCTCTATATTCAATAGGGTCCTCCAGATGGACTGAGGCAATGTACAGATGGAGAGCACAGTCCTACAGTATGTAGACAACATTTTAATCTGAAGCACGATAGAAGACACGTGCAGAAGAGACTCAGTACGCATGTTGACAGTGTTATCTTACAAGGGATACAAGGTGGACAAAGCCAAACTACAGTATTGTCAGAAAGAAGTGCTATACATTCGACAGACGATTTCCCAAAATGGCCAACAGATCACACCAGAAAGGGTGGTGTAATGATGAAAGCGGTACAGACACATAAGACAAGTTTGGGGCACAAGCCCATAGCCTACTACAGTGGAAAGCTTGACACAGTAATGAGAGGACACTACCAGTGCGAATAAGCTTTGGCTTCTGCCGCATTCGCAATGGGCAAGTCAGCAGGGACTACCATGGGGTGCAGCACCACTCTTTATGTGGAGCGCATCCTTTTTGCGATACTGAAGAAACCAAAGAACACACTGACAACACAGAGAGCATCATGGTACGAGGTGTTACTATCAAACCCATTACTCAAAGTGGTGAGGTGCAGCGTGGTTAACCAAGCAATCTTTCTCACAGATTTTTTACAGGTGCGCGACTACGCACACAACTGTTCAGAAAACATACAGGAATTCAGTGATGCCTGCAAAGTAAATGAGGACGAACTTGAGAGGGGAGAAGTGCTGTACATTTACGGTTCTCCGACAATTGACCAGATAGATGTGGTCAGGCATACAGGAACTGCAGTCATGAGGCTGAGGGAAAATGGAACAAATGAAGTAGTGGCCAGTGCACAATTGCCATCACATTATTCATCAGAAGCAGAATAGTTAGTAGCTCTAATACAAAGCATGCAGCAATGAAAATAGACACTGCAGTACTAATGGGCATGGATCCAAGTCATATGAGAAGCTGCCACCCAACTTGGGCGGGGGGGTTTGATCATTACTGCATATCAATATGCCATCACTGGTCATGCCACGGAAGGATATAAAGTTTGATGACTTCCCGAAGATGGACACTAACAAAGGTAAGAAAAGGTCTTTGGAAGGAGAACAAACCAGAAAAGAAAAGAAGTTGGCAGAAGTGATCAGAGTGAAAAGAAGCAGTTATTTCTCAGAAGAGTCAGAAACAACTCTAGACGAAGTACCACCAGAACATAGGTTACCCAGCTGAATTTCGCATCAGTGGTTCCAGCTCTAGAGACATATACAAATGCAAAATGGCTGCAGATTACCCGGTGGGAGCTGATGATGACAATAAACTCTACAGTGAATGGGTTCAATGCAATAAAGGAATAGCTGCAAGCAGTAAGGTTGATGGCACCCCAGGATGGATATGTTTTGGATCTTCTCATAGCAATGGAAGGAGGAGTTTGTGCAAAAACGTATAGTTCCTGTTGCACATTCATACCTGCTAACGACGAAGACAATGGCACACTGACTGAAGCAGTAACCAAGCTATCCAAGATGCATGCTAAGATGGAGGAAGAAGCCAAGGGGACTGGAAAATACCAGAGAAGGATAGCATACCTGTGGTCATGGATTCAGTCATGGCTGTCACACAGACTGAAAGTAATTTTAGGGGCATTAATATTGGCACTAGCAACACTATAAGTGGTGAAGATCTGTATCACACGGTGCCAAAAGAAAGCAGAGCCAACTATTGGTGCTCATGAATGTGAACATAGGAGGAACAAAGGACAAAATAGTAGAGGAATGAGATAAGCTGAGAGAAAGAATAGCAAACTGTCCACTCTTGCCACTTGAGGCAGTGAAGCTAGACAATCCATGTAACGCTAAGGTCTATGAAGGAAAATGGGTATGGTGTAACCCAGTATGCAGCTGTATGGAGAGGACTTTTGATGATCATGTAAATTATTATGGACACCTTAGAGGGATAACAAAGATATGGCAACCAAGATCGAAAGGTGTGAAATATGAGGATGTGGTCGACAGGTCGACCAGAGGGGGGACTGAAGAGAGGGTCCAGAGAATTCCCCTCATCATACCCAGATTCATGTGAAAACAAAGAGCCAGAAATGCTTCCAGCCACCCATCTTACTTCAGATGAATCCCAAATGCACCAATGATTGACAAGTACACAGAAAGGAAACCTCTGAGCCAGCCATACAGACCAAATTCTGTACATGTTCTCACAGCTATAGGAGAAGAAAAATAGATTGTGGATGGAAATACCCCTGTGGACAGTCTCGACTAAACACCGAGAAGCCAAGATGCTGACGTCATTAGTGACATCATGACGTAGCAGCATTAGCCATGAATCACATTTGCAGTCCTGCACTGAATTATACAAACATATTTTTGCATACACAAAGGACATGCTTACACAGTTCTATAGCCAGAGGACAGATACATATACACACTGTAAATGCTTTTATTATTTTCTCATTAGCCAAATACATTAATGTAGAACTGCAGGGCACAAGAGATCCAGAGCAAGTTTGCAGAAGCTTAACGCGACCAACCTTATGGGACCACAGGGATATATGTGGAACCTGATAGGGCCATTTGTGACTATCATATAGAGTGCTTAGAATAACATGAACATGTAGAATTTATATAATACGGCTAAGGAAAATTACAGAAGGCCCAAAAGCCACAAAGCCTGAGACGAGGCGAGCTGATTCCGGTGGCACAGAGCACGAAGCAGGCTCACAGCCAAGGTCAGATACGCAGACACATTCCAATCTCCAGATGACAAGGGGACCAACTCTACAGAAACTGAATAAATCCTCATAAATTCAAGCTGAAGAGCTCAATTTTGTGGTCCCTATGAACGTGGTAGAGACAAACGAGACAATGGACAGTCACCCATGGTGGGAAATTGGAGCTGATCCCAGCAAGTCAGATGCAGATGGCAACAAATGTTGAAATGTAAGAAGCACATTCTCACAGGCAAAGGCGGCACACACAAGTTACAATGCAGGCACATAATCATTCACATCACCTTGAAGAGGTGAACAGAGGGCTGAGAACATAATAGAGTCCCATACCTGGGGCGATCAGCTCTAACCAATCACAGTTTAGAAAGCCAGGGGTATATTTCAAAGGGTACAAACCAATGGTAAACCCATTACTCTGCAACAATGTAATAGATAGTTTCTTGGGGACGGGACAGGCCAGCCACCTGACATGCAAGGACCAGTAGAATAACCTCTACGGGGTTCTCCCATAGGTAATACTACTCTCGATATCCAATCATCTATGGGAAGGGCCCAGGTTATGACGACATCCTTATACAAAACTGTACCACATGCCATGGAGAGCTGAGACATACTGGAGGATTCTAATTTTCTTGTATTGATCCCGGTTGGTTTTATTTGCAATAAAGCGTAGTTCTAACTTGATGTTGACTGAGTCCCCCGTCTATTCTGGGGAAGGGTGTTGGGCCCTTGAGAGTCAGACTGACCCCTAGACCTCTGGTATACCACGGAAAATATCTCCTCCAACATAGTTGCAAGACAACATCATTGGAGAGCGTTGATTCATTGGTACTGGCTTTACCAAACTTGGGTACTTGCCATCCATCAACACATGAGCAAACTTAGTGATAGGGGGAGTGACACCTTAGAGCTGCTTTTCCATTGAATAACCACCACCCCTGAATCCTAATTCTCAAGCCAGAACATCTAAACATCTAGCTTTGAACCTACCATGCTTGGCACCTCTTGTTCTAAGAACTTTTGGGGAATTGAGGCTGGTGCATAACTGTGTCTGCCGTTAATGAATGAACACTGTTCCCAATTTACGAGTCATTTGTGAGGTGTCCACGTTTTGAATGAATCTGCTCAGCTTTTATTAGGATTTTAGCTCATATTAACACAAGTGTCATTACCCTCTCTTGCCACTGGAGACTTGCTCAAACTATTCTTCATGCATTTTCAAGCTTTTAATTAGCCAGCACCTAGCACTCAAAGGTTGTTGGTTTTTTAATTAATCTAAGAGAAATATGCCTTGTGCTTGGTAATTATTTTCTTCTGTTCCTCTTTAGAGCTATCCAAACCTCCCTTTTCTGCAGTAGCCTTGAAAGGGGGCAGCATAGCCTCTTTCTGACCTGTGCAGGTCTTTGTTTCAGCTAATTCAGCAAATCGAATCTTCCTTCAGCTTTGAGGCATCTTTGGGTTCTCCATTCACTCTAACGTGGTTTCGACGTCCATTTCATTCAATATGGCCACTCGTTACTGTTGCATTTCAACGTTCAGCAAGATATTTATGTCTTGCGTTCCAGCTTATACATTAAATATGATATTTTGTCTAGTTTCTATTGAATGCAGGTACATTTCTTCATGTCTAAATGCCCATGTGACCTAACATCTGCATTTCTTCAGGGTGAGTGCATATTTGCTTCATGTCTCGTTTATCTAAGTTTATTAATTTGGCAGTGATTTCACTTGTTCTTGTAATCTTTAGTTGCACCATGTTTTGTTCATCTTGAGTTTGCAGATTCATCTCTTCTTCCATGGTTCCAGGATAAGGTTGATAGTGTTGTCTTAGTGAGTAGCCTCTCTCGTGCTATTTAGGCTGAAGGGGCTGATGCCATAAATGACATACTCCTCTAATTTATACGGTATGGAGGCAGGGAGGCACAGACCTTATGAGTGATATTCATGTGTCTCTCAACAATGGGCCTCATTACGACCCTGGCACTCACGTAATGAAGGGTGCCGGTACGGGACCAGCACCCTTCATTGCGTGAGCGCCGATTACGAGGTTCCCTTTGTGGGACTCGGACCAGACGTCTGGTAAAACCAGATGTCTTTTCCGGGTCCTGTGAGAGGAAGAGGGAGGTAATAATGGGCCATTAGTAATGTGCCCCTTATTACCTCCCTCCCCATTCCCATTGAGCCCTATGGGGGCTCAATGGGAATGGGGAATGGTTCCTTCAAGGAGGAATTACCGGGTCCTCCAATGTTGGAATGACCCGGTTATTCCTCATTGAAGGAACCCGGTAATGGATCCCGGTTTGCAGGCAGCCATGGTGCTAATAGAAATGACATTTAGAGGGCTTGGATGATTCAACATTGCATTGGGTTGCTGCATCAGCAATGACTTGGAGCTTGAAGAAGCTGGTAATCTGGTGGCAGTGCTGAGTTGGAGACGCTAGAAGACTTGTGAGGTCTCAGATGCAGAGACAGTGAAGCTTCAGCGTCAGCATGAAGCACATATCAGAGCTACTGAGGCAGTTTAGTGCCAATGTTGACAATGACTCCAGCAGCTAACGTTGAAGTAGCTTGCATGGCATTGAAGGTGCTCAAACTTAAGTCAACAGTTTGAAGATGCAGGAAATGCCATATGTCATTTTTACAGTTCTGTGGTTAATATGAGACAGAGTCCACAGTCTCAGGGACAAGGTGAGTCCTTTGTTCTGCACTGCCACTGATGCTAGACCTTCTGGCACCTACAGGTGGTCATTCACCTCCAGTGAGCAGGACCCTAGTTTCAGTGCATTGGCAGCAGAGAGGATTTGATGCACAGCAGTGCCACTCTGTTGTTCCCTGTGGATGGTTAGGGCGCAGAGCCTGCCTCTGCCTTGCATGACTTCCATCTTTACCTATATGGCAGAGGACTTTGGAATAAGCTGGTCCAATGAATTCTTCTACTTCTTGTAAGAGTCTAATAAACTGCAACAGCGGATTGGTCCAAATCAAGCTAAGGGGACCACTCCAGGATGCTGTAACACATATCTCTTGTCTTCCGAAATCATACCCATAGTGTCTTTTCTGCAGGAAGTGGGGAGGCACAGGAAGTTGTAAAAAGCCCTAGCAGAGACCAAAATGGCGGTATCCCTCCTGCAGCCTACTTCATTGTTTGTTTGTTTTTTTGTTTGTTTATTTGGTAATGCGCACCAAACCCTTAGGTAGCTGGTTGCAGCAGTTTACACGTATACATAAAGCTTAGTTACAACATGGTAAAGATACAGTAATGACATTTGGGAGTGCAAGGGAAATGCTCTAACTCAGCCTCTTTCATGTCTGCTAACTTTAAAAGGACTCCATTGATCAGTACCCTGGTGTGAGCTTTTGAGCTTGGATCTACTAGGTGATGACTGCCTTTGAAGCGTCATTTCCACTTGCCATCTTGCTGAAGGTTCCTGTAGCCAATGAGGAAGGTGTTGACCCTAATCCAGGAGAATCTAAAGGCAGCTTCCTGGGCATTTTCCTCCATGAAATCAAAATCCAAAAATCTCAGGGTAGCCCACCCTCACTAGATGACATTTTGTAGCAGAGAGAGGGAGATAGAAGGAAGGGATACCAATTTGTTCTGAGTTTTATCCTCCGGTCCACACATTATTTCATCTTGCTAATAAAGCTATGTTTTCTTTGTGGTACCCTTTTGTTGTGTTATGATGGATAGTTGCAGTTCACTTAGCAATACAATGACTGTGTACCCTCTAATATCGGAGTTTTGCATATTCTGTTTGTAGAGGAGCAGCCAACTGCCCCTGCAAGAAGTCCCGGCCTCCTACTACCTGTATGCTGGCAGCCTGAAATTGTGCCATGCTTAACACCAGCAGTTGTGACTATTTCTCATTGAATCTTCGAGAAAAGGTATTCACTAAGAAAACCCTATCAGATGTATTCCTGAACAGAGGACAATCTCTTGGAGGGGATCCCCGAAAGGAATATGAAAAAGAGAGAAAGAGAAGTTGGTGATGTCACAAGAAATGAGCATGACGAACAGAGAAGACTGCTGAAGAAGAGAATGTATGGACCTTATAGAAACTGATGACGAAGTAAAGAATCAAGTAACCTTTGATATGCGAAACAAAGATTGATAGTAGGAAGAGCCCTGTAGAAAATGCAAATCGTTCAATTACTGTACAGATGCAGCAACGCAAGTAGATCAAGTGATCATAGAAGCTGGCTATACGTAGTGAATAGACTGCAGGTGGAACCCCCATTATATAGAAGCTGGACATCGGTGTAACAACTTTAGTAAGTCATACCCTGAAGAGAAGGGTTGAAAACTGTGTCCCAGCAGAGAATTAGCTGGGAGCATGGAAGGGCCAAGAAGGGCTGTCTGGCCTGGTGTCAAGACTGAAGGCAGCCAAGACTGGCTATCTCTTCTTGAAGGCAGAGAATGTGAGAAGCTGAATCATTCTTTGTTAAGGTGCAAGAAAAGAACACCATGAGTGCCAAGGTTTATTAATTCAAGACAATGAAATGCTGCAAAATGGGCCAAATTGCGGTCTCCTGTCACATGAGTCCAGGATAAAAATAGAGTTGGGCATGCAGTTCCTGAACTATGATAAGCATGTTATCATACTCCCTTATATTCCCAGAAATATGAACACATTGCAAGGCCAAGTTCAAAGACAATATTAATGGCAGAAGGCATGGCTGATGAGAGATGTTGGGCTAATTGGGTGGGGATGTAAAGTCATGTCCACCTCCTGACACCTGGGGTATGAGCTAACGTACTACTAGTGAGCCGAATGTTCCAGAAGAGCATGTGCGTGCCAACCAATTGTGGTGGGCCATATAACAAAGGGCCTTGTAGTTTGAGAGCCAATGATGTACCATGTTTCTAATAACTGCTGATGACTTGCACTAGGGGTGGGCATGAGTTATCCACCTGACTATAGAAACCCAATCACAACCCGACCCCTTATAGAAAGTATACTTAGAAGTTCCCCTTGAACCAACCACAACCTCCCGTAGGTTTTTCTTATTTGTCACGTAGTATGACATCACGTATGATGGATATTTACTATAAAAGTGTTGTTTCTTATTAAATGCTTTGAGAGAATGCTGTGTGACGTCCATTGATGTCTGTTGTAATGCCCTGTTTTAGACAATTGATAATAAAACACTAAACAAACTTTGCCACCTTCCTGAGTCAGTTTGATTATTTGGTGTACAAAGTTACGCTGCCTCCCATCCAACTACATGACATGCTACCCGCCAAAGGGCCCTAGGTTTATGTGGTAGCAGTGGTAGGATGGTTCAGACCCATCAATCAGTTAGCTCCAGAAATTCGGACGATCGGACATCCTGCTCCATCTAGCCAGGAGATCGCAGGGTTTCCTGTACAGAGAGGCCAAATAGAAATCTGGCAAGAAAGCCGAGACGGTCAGCAGGGTCCCTCTATGACGGAATCCCTACCTGACGAAAGTGGTCGGTTGGAGGAGGAGATGATACCAAAAGCCTTGAGTCAAATAACGACCGAATGGTGAGTAGACTGAGGGGAATGGCAAATTACGCGGATGGGGTTCTGGTAATTTAAAAATAACGGGAAATATTGTGTGAAGATAGAGATAGAAGCGCCCAGAAGCCTGAACCAAGGAGATCTAGAAAAGTTGTCTCACACTCCAGCAGGAGTCGCTAGGCTACGTGTGAACAGGTTCATATAAGGAGACGATTTAAATCCTGTGACAGGATATTTGAATAGGGCCGAGCAGAAAAAGGGTGATCATGCAGTATTTTTAGTAAGTCTGTAAAGTCGATTAGTCTGTCTGTGTTATGTGTTGAGTTAAGGTGTTGAAGAAGTGACAAAAGTTGTGAAGGATTTGAAACAAAGTTAAGGAGCTAAAAAGACTATTGAGGGAAGTGGTTGATACCAATCCAGAGATAGACAGAGATAATTGAAAAAGTAAGAGGCTTAAGTGGTGATTATTGGAGTGTGCTCATATTTGTTGTTTTAAGAATATCAAAAAGTGGCAAAAGTATTTTACAAACCCTGGTAAGTATTGACAGTCAATTGAGACACGTCACATTGGGAGACACTCCTCTAATGCATTTATATAAGACATTTCCAAAGCACATGCCCAAGCTCAAACAGAAATGGATGAAAGGCATGGCAGATAAGATGTTCATGCCGTGGCCACAAGAGGGATCACTGTCAAAAGCTCTATTGCAACACATGACCACATACTTGCACGCTGCATACACAGGAACAATTTGAGAAAAGATTAGCATTTCTAGAGCTCTGGAAGATGTACCAGGAAGAATGGGAAAATCTGCCACCTGAGGAGTCGATGCATAATCAGTGTAAGGAGGAAGATGTTGAGCCCTCAGCTCCCCTTACCTTGCCTGAAGTAAAAGGTGCTAGTTCTGAGGAAGTAGGGTTGTACCATGTAAAGGAACTGAAATCTGCGATGGAATATAGTAATCCAATATACCAACTGCCCACTTATAGCAGTGATGATAGTCCAGAGGATAGTAAGAGAAAAGAGGAGATCTTTAAGATCATATAAAATAAAGAAGAGAATAGCGAGTGATCAAATGCATCAACAGAATTAGAAAAATTAAGAGATGGAAAGGGGGAAACAACAAAACTGACGAGGTAACGCTCGTACAGAACAAATGGATTGGAGGGCAGATATTACTCAAGCTAGATGGGGAAAGCATTGATGAAGTAAGGTAAAGAGAAGATAAGGACGAACAGGATAGAAAATACAGAGAGCGAGAAAAGAGGTTGAAAGAAGACAAGCATAAAAGAAATAGCAAGGAGCGACGAGAACGGGTGTATCAGGAAGAGCAAGAGAACACACTGGAGCAGGCAGAGGAGCAAAGAAAGTATGACAATAGGCAGAGAGCAATAGAAGATAGGGGTAAAAAAAGAAAGGAAGAGAGAGGAGGAGGAAGCACAGACATTACGAAACAAAAGGATACAGAGATGAAGAGAAGAGGTGGAAAGGAAAGCAGAAGTGAGGAGAGAAGAGCGAAGACAAGAAGAAAAGAGAATTAGAAGGGAGGCAAGAAAACAAAGAGAATTAGATGAAGATTTGAATGAAGAAGGAGACAGTGGGACTTTAATATTAGCCTTGTTCATAAGGAACCAGTAGAGCCAAGCCCAGCAATACGATGGGACAGAATAGAAGAGTTTCTTCCGTTAAAGGGCACAATGTCAGGGACATCTAGAGTAGCAATAGAATAAGAAAACATTGATATAGGAAGTATCAGAGGGAGACGGGTTCGATAAGGCCTATCAAGAATTAAAGGAAGGTAGCAAATCTGGAAACCGAGGGAAGGGAGATCACTCTGTAGTATTCGAATCATGAAGCAAAGAAGAAAACCCATTTAGCCTTGAGCACAGAGCCTTATCCTTAAGCGTACTGAACTTAGATAAGGGTGAAGGGGATGAGAGTTACACGAGTTGGGGACTAGACATGTCAGATGAGGAAAGAAAATTCTTCCTTGAGGAAGAGGGAAGGAGCATGTGTGCCCCTGAGGGAAGCCTGTAGATGGACAAAGAAGTAAGGTGGTCTAATCTAGAGCAACCTAAGGATAGAACGCAAGATCCCATGGCATATCCAGAGCGTCTCAAAGGAGGATTGTGTAGTGGAAAAAGAGAATCACTGCCATATGTGAGCAGGTTAAGATTGCTACCATTGAGGAGACAGGCAGGGATGTGTGTCTCTGCCATGAATAGGCAGATGATGGGAGCTGACTGCGGGTTAGGGATTACGCAGTTTCCCTTATTGGAAAAAGGGGGAGCGAGACCACAGTATATTCCATGGCCGCAGATGGATAAGGATAATTTAAGGTGCAAGCTCCCGAGTTTGACTTCGGGGGCTGGGAAATGTATATGTGAGTTAGAAATATGACAGGAAGAAACACACTTGCCATAGGGGACATTAAGAGTCTCTTGGCAGCTATTGTTGTGGAGAGAGCTGATGACATATGGAAGAGAGCAGGCTATTTAAGTGTGACAGCAAGAAACACAACACACAACTGAGTGGCATTCAATAATTGTAGAGCAGATGCTTGGAGGGCTCTTAGGGTGCAATAGCCAGACACATCAGATATGGGTGCAATCATGACACGTAAGATGAAGGAAGATGAAGACCCTATTCCTTACATTCAGTACATTCAAGAGCATTGGCCACTTGAAGCAGCCAAGCCATGGGAAAAAACCTGTGGCATTATTTTGCCACGTTTTATGTCAGGGGTGCCCCGAGCAAGTACAGAGGCAAATGAAGAAACAAGTGGGAATGGAAGTGAAGCCATGGGCTGAAATACAGTTGATGATAGTGCATCACTGTCGGTTATTGCAGGAGAAAAACAAGAAGAAAGATGAGGCTAGGAAAATTGAGGAAGCGAAATGGTTCAGCAAAAAGTGTCAAAATGTACCCTGGAAGGGGCGATATTGACAAGCGGCAAAGGATTTGGAATGCAGCAAGCAGATGGACCAAGGAGGGTTCATGCCACGAGGTAGAAGTATGGGCTATAGAGGAAAGGGTGGATTCCAAAACAATCATGTTGGGTTCCAAAATGTGCAGAATGCGAATCAGAATGCGCAAAGAGGATTTAACCAAGGGGGACTAGTCAGGCAGCCTCCCAGTGGATGTTGCACTGGTGGGATGCCAGGACATATTGCACGCATGTGTGGGAGTCAAGGGAATGTACAAAAGGGTCAGTTCTCAAGAGGGGGGACAGTTTATCCTCCATCATATAACACACAAACTAGGGAAAGTTTTGCCGAAGATCAGACAAGTGGGCCTCATTACGAGGTATGCGGTAGAGGGATAATGGGGCCGGTAGTCGGGGTCGGAATGGCCCAGTAATTCCCCATTCCAGGAACCCAGACCCGGTACCTGGTACCCGGTACCCGGTATGGGGGTAGCCATGCCGCTAAAAGCGGCATGGCTACCTCTATACTTGGAATGAGGCCCAGTGTATCAGACACAAGCGCTGCAAATGCAACAGACACAGCAACCAGTGCAAGTGCAAACAAAGCCACCACAAGGGCAGTTGCAACATTCCCACATGCAGACACAACAGTGCGCAAACACAGGACAATTACTGACACCTAGAATAGGAGGTGCCACTGTGGTAGGAGGAAATCTTTCACAGGTACGGGGGTATATATGTACCAACAATAGGACAGCTCATAGGGTGACTCGATATATTCAGTACCATCAGTGACACCAGACCCCTAAAAGGAACCAAGGGTTGATTTGACGATAGGAGACAAATCTTTTTCTTTTCTAGTAGATACTGGAGCTACCCGTTCATGTATACAAGAGGGAAAATATCCAATGTCGGCAATTACCATGAATGCTCAAGGGTTCTCTGGAGCTACAAGTCAAATTCCCTTTACTGATGAATTACCCGTCTCTATTGGAGAGTGTGACATATCGGTTCATTGTTTTATTCATGACAAACACCAGTTAATATTTTAGGAAGAGATTTGATGACAAAACCTAATATGATGATTTCATTGACTGACGAAGGAATAGTGTGTTCCACTCCCGGAATACACTACTTAAATGTGGGCAAATTTATACTGACTTTCACAGGGCAAATGTCTCTGCAAGGTGTTACAGTAGAGCCAGAGGTTTTTCTTTATGGTGTGAGCATTCTACTAACATGGCTACCTGGCTTACTGGGGAAGACTGTGAGGATACCTTACAAATTCTTGTTCAGATCACAGATATGTATGGACAAAGAGAGGGGGCAGGCTATCCATCTAGAGTTAGAAGCAGCCATAGTACGAAGGAAAATGTTGATGCTCGAAGGAACGGACGATGAGGGTAGACCATGGAGGACAGTAATAGCTCTCGAAGAAGGGTACAGGTGGACTGACATTACTGATGATGAAATGTTTACAGAAGACCCAACAGATGATGAAGTAGTGTTCTTTATGAGCATTACATACTGGATAAGAATAGAGAAGAGGGAAATCCCACAGTGCATGTCAATAATGCTGCAGCGTCCAGCATTTTCTTAAGAGGACTTGGAGAAGGTGCCCAGTGTCCTATGGATTACAGGCCCTTATGACGTAGGATCATTAAAGGTAATAGGGGAAGTTAAAATAAAGCTGAAACCAGGGGCAATTTTACCTTGAGCAGGACAGTACCCCATGTCTTGAGAGGCCGATGAGGGTATATTCAAGACCATTTCAGCACTGATGAAACAAGGTATTCTGGTGCCATCAGAATCATAGTGCAACACTGCAGTGAATGAAATAATCAAAGGGAGGGTCATGGAGATTCATACAAGACATGAGACCGATTGACCAGATTGTTGATGCAGAGTTTCCTCTAGTTTCAAACCCAGCAATTATACTATGCAGTATCCCAGTAGAAGCACAATATTTCACTGTGATTGATTTCAAAAATGTGTTTTTCTCAATCCTGTTGCACAAAGACTCACAAGACATGACTTAATTTACGTTTTGCCCAACTTGACTGAAACACACTGGGCTGCCTCAAGGGTACTGTGAATCTCCATCAATCTTTAACAGGGTCCTCGAGATGGACCTAGGGAATATTGATTTGAAAAGTACAGTGATACACTAAGTAGATGAATTTTAATTTGTAGCACTACAGAAGATGACTGCAGGCAGGACTCGATTCAGTTGATGACTATCTTAGCAGACAAAGGATACAAGGAAGACAAGGGGAAGCTACAATATTGTCAAGAAGAGGTGTTATACATAGGACAGTTGATTTCATATGATGGAAAAAACGTGACACCTGAAAGAGCTGAGGCAATTATGAAAACTGCAAAACCAGACACAGTAAATCAGATGCAATAATTCTTAGAACTATGCAATTATGTTAGAGCGTGGGTGTTTGACTACCATTCATACACAAGACCCCTTTGCTGGCTTTAAAGAAAGCACAAGTGAATGAGTTTTAAATAGAATTGAAGAAGGACAGGTTTGAGGAATTGAAGAAAGCTATTTGTACAGCTCCTGTTTTAGGAATTCCCAATTATCCTGAGGAATTGTATTTGTTTTTGCACAGAAATGGGACAGTCATGACAGCAGTGCGTACACATATGACTACATTGCGTTACAAGCCTCTACCCTATTACAGTGGGATTTTAGACCGAGTTATGAAAGGACACTTTCCTTGTGAACAGTCAATGGCAGCTGGCTTGTTCACAATATTGAGAAATCTACAAGTATTGTTATGGGCTAGTCTATGACTCTCTTCATGGAGCATGCTCTGTTTGTCATTTTAGAGAAACCCAAAGGTACATTGACATCTCTGAGAGCCTCAGCCTATGAAGCAATGATTTTGAACCCAATGATCAAAATTGCCAGATGTAAAATAGTGAATCCTGCCACATTTGTAGCTGAGCCAGTAACAGAAGGTGATCATGTGAATGACCGTGCAAATTATGCTGAATTTTATGATGATATACATTGCGTGAACGGACATTCTTTTCTAGGAGGGGAAATTCTCTTTATTGGTGATTCTTCAAAAATTGATGAGTCTAGTGGAGAAAGGCATTCTGGCACAGCTGCAGTGAGGCATAGATTGAATGGATAATTTGAAATTGTAGCAAGTGCCAGGCTACCATCTCACTTTTCAGCGCTAGTGGTAGAATTGGTAGTGCTCACTGTCACGCTTGATAAACCTGGGGGCAGGAAGTGACTGTGTACAGTGACTCCGCCTACGTGACCTCAACCATTCATGCAGGGCTAGCACATTGGGAAAGGAGGGGCTACCTCTGAGCAGACAGCACTCCAGCGCAGCACGCATCCTTATTGGACAGGCTAATTAAAGCACTACGACTTCCAGGAGCCATGGCGGTCATTAAATGCACCGCTCACACTAAGCAAACAGATTTTATTTATTGCGGGAATGAAGCCGCAGTTTCAGTACCTAAAAGGGTTGCGTATTCCCCCAATATCTCAGGTTTTGAAACTCCAAATGTCAAAGACAAAGTAGTTATGATTATGGTAATGCAAGAAGGGTTTAATCATTTGACAAAGACCCAATTAATTGAGATTCAAGGCAGTGGACCGCAGGAAGAGCAGGAGCTATGGAAACAAATGGGGTATTCTTTATCCCCACAGAAGCATTCTGGCGACCTAATAGCACTGGAAAGCCGGTGATGCCAGTAGCATTGCTAAAACTAGCACTTGAACAACTGCTTTACCCCGCGCATGTAACTAGGGAAACTCTTGCTGCAATGATTACGGAAAACTGGTTAATTCCAAATGTTATAGAGCACGTTGCATTCTTACTAGTTAATTGCATCATGTGTCAAAGGTTTACGGTTGGGCATACACTGAGAACGATTCAGCAATCGTTTTCAGAAATTACATATTGATTATGTTAACATGCTGCAAGTATATAATGGATACAGGTGATGGTGTGTCCCTTTTCTAGGTGGATCGCGCCAGGTCCGTGTTCACACCCTGACGCCACTTACGCAGCAAAGTTTATATGTGAAGTCTTTCCAAGATCGGGTGTGTGTGAAGTGATGAGATCTGATAATGGGCCACATTTTGCTAATGAAGTGTTTGAACAGATAGGATTGTTATTGAGTATTAAACATAAGTTTTCTTCTGCATATCACACGCAAGCAAATGGAATATGCGAGAAACTCAACAGCCTCCTTAAAGAAAGGATTGCCAAAATCAAGCTAACTTTGAAGAGGGATGGCTATATTGCCTGCCCTTAGATTTATATGCCCTAAGGAATCAGCCTGGTTTGGACCACCACCTCACCTCCCATGAACTAGTGACAGGGAGGCGAATAAGAACACCTCTTACACTGCCATCGAGGAGTAGAAGTGATGCCCAGAGTACAGCAAAACCTTAAGGTGATGAGCTACACAATTATTTGACATGTATGACCTCTAGCATCTCTCTCATTTCAGATCAACTCTGGCATCAGGGGGGTCATTCTCAGAACACAGATGAAAACGATCCAGCAACCGAACTTCCTGAACTTTTATCGACACCTAAATTGTTTGTTGGTGACACCATCTGATGAGAAATGTCACCCGAAAGTGGCATGAGCCACGTTTCAATGGCCCCTTTTGCGTTGAAAATATAACCCAGTCAGCAGTAAAAGTCCAATGCAGACAAGCTTGGGTTCACTTGAACGACGTGAAATTGTACAATGGCAAGACCGCCCCTCCTACTATTGCCGATCCAGAAGCGAGACAAGAACAAGAATTTCAGCGTTTGCTGACTCGATTGATGGTGAAGAAGGACGACAATCCAACCAACTTATAATGCAGATTTTGCATTTGACTGTGACTCATTCAGACACTCCTTATATATATTATAGCGGGAGTGCAAACCTTTGCTGAGAGTCACAGGAATCTTTGAAAATGAAATTTAGAAATTACATGATTTGTCAAAGTTATGCCTAATCGACAGTTCCTAGTTAAGAAGGAGACTAGAGCAATATCCAGACTGCTTTCTCACTGAGTATCTATTTGGTTAGCCCTATGGTCCTGGCCGACGAGGATGTGCATAGGATCGTGTTTGCTATTTTTGTATTTGTTTTTCAAGCTTATCCTGTTGTTGTCAGAAGAAACATTGATCTTCACACTTTTTTACAGGATCCTAAAAATGGCCTTGTGATCAGGAGGTTGTTAATTGCAATCATTGAGCATATACTGCAACACCAGGAGTAAAGGCATTTTCTTGTGCTCATATTAGGAATGAGGAATGATGAGGCAAACACAATTTTAGGGAAAGAACAAGCACTTCCAGTACCAGGATGTTGAGAGAGGTGGATGTCAATGGTCTTATGCATAGTGTATGCAGGTACAATTTCTCTTTTTATCTTTCTGTTTCTCATGTTTCACACTCTATATTACATTAATCCAAAAAAGGCAGATATCCCTTTGATCCTCCCCACTACAGAACCTACTTCTGATTTGTTTATTTCCACTGAGGCAGAGACCCCTATGATCCCCTCCACTAGGAGAACTGCTTTTGACTTGCTTCATGAGTATTACACAACCTTTACATTTGGGAGACACAAGAGAAATGCAGAGGAAGATAATGAAGGGATAAACACTTTATCTAGATAATACAGCACACTTGGGTAATAACATGTGGTATCAACACATGAGAAAGTGGGAGAGAGAACATCTGAGGAGTGCTGCTACATGCGTTTCCTAATACATTATGCTCTGGGAAACTCTAAAATATTCATAGCCAGAGAAGTATCAGTAAAAAAAGCACATTGCCTGACACATCTCGCACTTTGCCTGACAAGAGGACAGTTCCAAGGCAGAACAGCATCCACGGTGTGGATGAATAAAGCAACAACTCAAAGAGAAGACAGTTATGTGCAAGCTTTAAAGACAAGTGAGAAGCCAGAAACAAAACATCAAACAATAAAATATGTGCAGCCTGGAATAAATGGAGCGGGAATGAAGATTGAAGAAAACAAGATTGATTCCACAATGCAAAAATAAGAATGGGAAGGAAATACGAGAATGTTGGGAAAGAGGTCAACTACAAATCAAAGTAACAGTGCTTACTGACGAAAGATGGGCGGATGGACTGGTTATCTGCAAAGGAACAGCATTAACCGGACAGTGGAATGCAGTTGTGGCAAATGCTGAAAAAGAATGCAAAGATCAATGGCTGAACAATGCAAGATTGTTAACATGGGTCGACGATAAAGGAGGACCAGTGCAGATACCACCCCTGAAGAACGCATCCTTATATTTCAGAAATAATGGTACGAGGAAAGTTGGAGAGAATCACCAGAGTGGCCGGATTTTTGAAGTACCAGGCATGAAGGAAGGGACAGACGTCCTGATGAATCAGTATTGGGCTTGTGGGTCCAGAGCCTACATGAAGCTGCCCAAGGACTGAGGAGGGACTTGTTCCTTAGTGCTCATCCATGTTCCAGTGTTAGTGATTCCTCAGAGTGACCTGAACATTGGTGAATTTCTGAAAACAGATGCCCATTAAAGAAGAATATCGCTCGAATTTCTCAATTGAACAAAGAGGGAGAATTATTTCTCAGCAAAGTCAATAGAAGCCTTTGATGTTATCCCATATGAGCACAGGTTGTTCCGCAAGACTGCCTCAATATTCATGATTATCTTTATGCCTGGGATCCAGAGGATGGCCAACACCAAATGGTTACAGATTACCGGATGGGAACCTCTGCAGACCATCAACACCACCATAAAGGAATTCAATGCTATCAGGGAAGAATTGAGGGCAATAAGATTAATGACCCTGCAGAACAGATATGTCCTTGGCACGATCACAGCGATGGATGGAGGAGCTTGCGTCAAAATCGGGCCATCATGTTGCACGTTCAGAACTTCTAATGTTGACGAGAATGGGACCTTGACAGAGGCCATAACGTTGCTGACAAACCTGTACAACAAGATGGAAGACGAGGCAGAAGACATCACAGATGATGGATGGTTCGCGTCTATTTTCTCTTGGGTTCCACAGTGGATGGCGAACATTTTCAAGTTTCTTGGAGCTGTATTAGTGATGGTGATGTTTGGATTCTGCGAGATTAGGATAATAGTTACACAGTGCAAGAAGACAGCAAAGAAGGCAGTAGGAATGAAAATCATGATCAATATCAAATCAGTGTTAAGAGCCAAGGAGTTGACAGATGAGGAAATCAGAAAATACATAGAGGCCGGCATCATAGCGCCTGAGGAAACCATGTTCCTGTACCAAAAGAATCACAAGAAGTACATGGGATGGTGGGTCTATTGTGATCTGAATGGACAGTGCAGTTACATGACCTGGAGTGTGGATGAACATGGAAAATCAGCAGGATCCCTAGAAGGAGTGATGAAGATTTGGACCCTGAATTCAGACTTCTTCAAGAGAAGAAATTAAAATGGGAAGATTTGTGAAGGTGTAGTCGATGAATTAACCAGAGGAGCGCGTGGAGAGGAGCAGCCAACTGCCCCTGCTGGAAGTCCTGCCTCCTATTACCTGTATGCTGGCAGCACAAAATTGTGCCATGCTTGACACCAGCAGTTGTGACTGTTCTGCTTCGAAACTTCGAGAAAAGGTATCCACTAAGGACACCCTATCAGATGTATTCCCGAAGAGAAAACAATCTCTTGAAGGAGATCCCCAATAGAATATGAAAAAGAGAAGTTGGTGACGTCACAAGAAACGAGCGTGACACACAGAGAAAACTGGCTGAAGAACAGAATGTATGGACCTTATAGAAACTGATGACGAAGTAAAGAATCAAGTAACCTTTCATATGCGAAACGAAGATTGCTCGTATGAGGAGCACTGTAGAAAATGAAAATCGTTCAATAACTGTACAGATGCAGCAACACAAGTAGATCAAGTGGTCATAGAAGCTGGCTATACGTAGCAAATAGACTCCAGGCGGAGCGCTATAGAAGCTGGACATTGATGTCACTATTTTAGTAAATTCAAAACATGAAGAGAAGGGCTGAAAGCTGTGTCGCAGCAGAGAATTAGCTTGGAGCATGGAAGGATCGAGAAGGGATGTCTGGCGTGGTGTCAAGATTGAAGGCAGCCAAGACAGGCTATCTCTTCTTGGAGGCAGAAAATGTGAGAAGCTGAATGATTCATTGTTAAGGTGCAAAGAAAGAACACCATGCATGTCCTGTTTTATTAATTCAAGACAATGAAATGCTGCAAAATGGGCCGAATTGCTGTCTCCTGTCATGTGAACCCAGGATGAAAATAGATTTAGGCATGCAGTTCCTGAACTATGATAAGCATGTGCTCACACTCTCTTATATTCCCAGAGATGAGAATACACAGCAAGGCCAAGTTCAAAGACAATCTTCATAGCAGAAGGCATTGGTGATGAGAGAGTTGGGCTAATTGGGTGGGTAGGTAAAATCATGTCCACTTCCTGACACCTGGGGTATGAGCTTACGTGCTGCTAGTGAGCCGAATTTTCTAGAAAGGCATGAGCGAGCATGCCAACCAATTTTAGAGAGCCATATAATGAAGGGCCTTATAGTTTGAGAGCCAATGATGTACCATGTTTCTAATAACTGTTGAAGGTGACTTGCACTAGGGGTAGGCATGCGTTATCCACCTGAGTATAGAGACCCAATCACAACCCGACCCCTAATTGAAAGTATACTTAAATGTTCCCCTTGAGCCAACCACAACCCCATAGGTTTTTCTTATTTGCCACGTAGTATGACAGTTTTTTTCTATAAAAGTGCTGTTTTTTATTAAATGCTTCGAGAGAATGCTGTGCTGTCCGTTGTAACTCCCTGTTTTAGATAATTTATAATAAAACAGTAAACAAACTTTGCCATCTTCCTGAGTTGGTTTGATTATTTGGTGTACAGAGTTACTCTGCCTCCCATCCAACTGCGTGACACCCTACCAGCCAAGGGCCCTTAGTTCCCGTTCCTCCTCCCCTTTGACAATACATGAGAGCTATGGCACTGAATTTATAACAAGTAGTAGGCAATGAATTAGAGTAGATGCTCTGAGCTAAGGTTAACGATAAATGTGTTTCAATCCATACAGAACATTACTTCCATATACATTTTTGAAGACCCTTCCACACATCAGGAAGGATTGATCAGCAAGGAGGAATTTTATATGGGGTTGAGAAGCTCTTTGAGCATATTCATGGCATGTAATAATAATAATGGTAATGACGTGTTATTTATATAGCGCCTTAATCCAAAGCGCTTCACAGAGCACATATTTACATACAATATCACCGAACTGAAATTGGTACTCATTTATCGACCTCGGAAGGATGAAAGGCTGAGTTGGCCTTGCCTGGATTAGAACTTGTAACCTGCAGATCACGCGCAGATCGCAGCAGTGAGCGCTCAACCCGCTGAGCTATCTTACCAGCTAAGGGTGGTAATGGGACTATGAAAATCGGATCATGTGTCATCTGCCCGGATAGAACTGCATTGGGAGCCCATCGCCATGAAAATCCAGTATCGCACCCTCTGCACAGAACACTCCTGCCTTTTTGGCAACAGTCCATCCTACCTGGCAGATCAACTGAAATGGCTCCCTGACAGATGCTGGCTGAGGTCAAACAACACTCGGCTACTTTGGGTACCTAAAGCTAAATTGGTACTGGTACAGAATGGGCCTCAATACTGTCAGGTTTCATGGGGTTTGGTTGAATGTGGTGGAATGAGTGTATGATTAACATAAATTATGGTTTGGACCTTAACTTTTAGTGCAGAGTGTGGAGAGCTTCCCAAGCCAAAATGGAGACTTCAAAAAGGATCAGTGATTGGTCAGAAGTAAAAGAAAGGCATTATTAGAACATTCTAAACTGCCTTTTATTGTCAGCAGCCCAACAGGAAGGTCTTATGTTTGAAGCTCTGAAGATTTAGAAACTTTAGCTGGGCCCTTGTGCCTAGGATTGGTTATTTGGATCAGGAAAGTGTTGGAGAATTGAAGAAGAAAGTCAGAAACGTTCAGGTAAAAGAAAGAAGCAAGTTAAGTGACTTTATAATTTTTAACTGAACTTTGTAAAATTCAAGAAGGAGTTATATTTTCTATACAATTTATTAACCAGTTCCTGTTTTCTTATTCTTTGTTTAAAGAGTAGTTAGTTTTGTTCTTTAAAGACATTATTTTTGGATTTCTTGAACAGTACTCTTATTTAATGAACTGTGCAACATATTTAGCGCGTGGCAAGTTAGTGTGTGGAAGCCTGTTCATTTTTTCAGCGTCATGTGTTTTTTCGGCCGTATAAAAATTATTGAGCACTGTTCCTTTTTACGGTAACAGTGCCTTCTTTTAACGTCGGTTTAGCGCTAGAAATCTTACACTGTCTGCGCAAGTGACATTGTTATAGATACGCGATCCTGAAACGCTCAGTAATTTCCTCTTTCCTACTTGAACAAATAACATTAAGGAGGGAGAGATGCTGATCTACTACACATGCGCATATGCCATTTTTGAACTCTATTTTCTGTTCCTATGCGCACACCATTTTAGAAGGAAAAGGAATATCTTCACGCATGCGCATAACTCTAGTCAAGTGAACGCTTCCATGAAGAGCGATATTTTTACGCAAGCAAAAGATCCCATTAGTGAACACTCCTTTCTTTCCACATGCACAAACAATTCTAAAAGGAAGAAGCAAGAGTGTCATATTTGGAATTAGTGTTAAAGCTAGAGATTCACACAACAGACGGACCTAGCATTTCCAGATGGGCGTGTGTGTGTTTTGGAATTTGAACTGCTAGAAGATTAATTCATGGAACTGAGAGAGTGAGCTAAAGATAGCAGTTTCCCAATTCTGAATTGAACAATTTAGTAATCGCGTCAGAGACTCTATTTTTTCTTCAGTAAGAAAACAAACACTTCCTCTAAGTTATCAATAGAGGATATTCAGGTATGATGGCATGTTTATTTACTCAATTCGATAAAGAGAAGTCAGAGCCTAGGAAAAGAAAGGTTAGTGACTAAAGCTTATTTGCTGTTATTTTATCTACAGGTTAAGAGATATAAAGAAGCTGAGCAAAACCTGAAGTTTATTATGTTGTCCCATTTTCCCCCTTTCCCTTGGGGATGCTCTCAACTGAACTGTTTGTTAGCAGTTAAGAGGTTAGCATCCATAGGGGACTGCGGGGGTTCAGCAGCTTCCGCGGACAACATCCTGATTGAAGATAAAGCCTGACAGTTACAAGCTTGCCGGTCCGGGAACTACGGTACCGGTAAGCTTGTCGGTACCGCAGTTACCGGACCGGCAAACTACAAGTTGTGCTCGCGGGTGCCTTTCTGCCCTCCAGGTCGGACCTGGCGGGCAGAGCGGCACCCGTGAGCACAGCATGTCGGATTCCCCGGCACCATTCTGAATGGTTCTGGTGCATCCGACCTCCCCATTCCCATTGAGCCCTATGTGGCCCAAATGGGAATGGGGAGTAATGGATTCCGGCCCCTGGCAATGAGGACATACAGGCTCCGCCAAGGTTGTAATGGCCCTGTATGTCCCCATCTCCAGAGCCCGGAAAAAAATGCAAGTTCAGCGGCAGCCTGCCGGTTTTACCGGCAAGGCTACCGCCGAACTTGTAATGAGGCTCAATGGCTGTTTCCCATTTTCTACTCCGCATTTGTGGAATACCCTTCCACCTGATCTCCGGCTTTGCCCTAGCCTTCCTATCTTCAAACGAAAGTTGAAAACTGTCCTTTCTGAATAATCCCTGGGATGCCGGACGCAACTTAGTCCCTGGGTCTACACCAGCTACCTCTCACTGTTTCCTGTTCTCTGTTGTTGTGTCATGTTGCATTGTTCCTATGCCTCAGGGTCCTCATCTCTAGTGATTAAGAAATAAAAATAAATAAATAAAATAAATAAACAGACACTAAGAATCATTTTAAGTAAAAGTAGGGGCTAGAGAATTGCACACGCAGTTTTGCATGATGTAATATTAAAGGGGATGTGCAGTAGTTTGTCAACCTGTATTTTTATTGTTATGCCCTAATATGAATACTCAAAGGATTGAGTTTTCCTTACCTAAAAGTTGAATGTCCATTCCCGGTCAGTCATTCTGTTCCTTCACTTTTAGAATTTGTATGCATGCCACTGGGATGGCTGCCCTAGTATGCATTCCCCTTTGGTATTTGATTATTCAGGACATGGGAAGGCAGGTCCAACCAGGACCCTTAAGATGTTTTGGTCTACACTGACTATTCTGGATAGGGATAATAGGAGTGTGAGGCCATAACACCTGAACTCGCACATAATGAGTACCCACGTTTGACCAGAAGCCTCCCTTTCTAAGCCTACCACTTCATTCTGAAAGGGAAAGAGAGTGAAGAAAGGATTTTGGAGGGAATTTTTACATGATTGAAGGATGAAGTTATGTAACAAGCGGGACCCACCTCCCCGAGTAAGGTGCCCCGCCAGGAACTGAATCTTGATTCTGTGTTGCTAAGGCAACTTATTCGCATGGCAGAAGGCTTGAAAAAGTAATGTGAAGCCACCATGAGGTGTACAAAAAATCTATGTAGACAGCCCGCTAATTTTTGCAAAATCCACACTGTGCAGGCTGCTGGACTTGGGACAGACGATGCGCACTGTGTGTGGGGGTGGGGGGGGGGGGGGTGCCGTGCTCTGACTTGAAACTGGTGGAAAATACACCCCTTAGCTCTTGCTATGGGTCCGCCCAGCTACGTCATCTTTTATAGTTCACGAATAAGTAAACATGCCATGCACTTCGGAAGTTGTAGCCCTGAAACCACAGGAAGCGTGGGCATCATTATTGGTAAACACTCACAAACCGCTACGGAAAGGGGGGCAGGGGGGTGACATTCCTGTATTATTAAAGGAGTAAAACTCGGACACCCAACCGGGCATTACTTTGGACAACAAAAATCTCCCTGCTAAAAGCACCCGGTAACGTATAAGTATGCTCTCAACACAGTTAACAATTCAAAGTACTGTTAAAAATAATTGCATTCATAATTCATTGCACATACACACATTCTTAGTACAAACAATGGGAGAGCACGAGAATACCAGTGTGTTCACATGACTGCCTATTTTTATGTTATGCGTGCACCAAACCTATCTGACAACCTAAAGTGTACACACTCATGGTATTGATTCTTGTTTTGAAACCCAAAGATATACATTCTGTACATGTTTTAAAATTGTGTTTACATGTTTTGTATTATTCATTACGTGAAAAGTTCTTATGAACTATAGCACATTAAATGTAAATAAATAAATAAACGCAAATAATGAAACAATGCAACGACATTCATATACAGCACATCATGGGCGTGGTGTGACAATAGTACCACGGCTACTCTTTCCATAGTTTAGCACAGTCTATAGGGTGAATGGTCTGCTGGACAGTGAGCGTGCAAAACTAGTACCAGCACTTCCATATCTGAGAGTTACTACCAATAGGAACGTGGATTACTAGCCCTGATTCTATCCCTAAAAACGCCACAATGTTACTCCGCACTAGTTTGTGGACATTGTTTCACAAAGAACAAAGGACCTCAATAGTGTGTTCAGTCTCTCTACCACAGACAAACCACCGATTTATTTTTACTTTACTTCTTTATAAGTGTATTGCAGCAAAATGCAGGAGGTATTCTTGGATGAGGCAATATGGGATGGGGAGACAGTGGGGCATGGGTGGGAGGTAGAGGAGTGGGAGTCTCCCCCTGCATTTTTCAGCAAACCAATGAGTAGAAATGCGTAATCAAATAACGTGATGAGAAAGTGTGATGAAAACACATGGAGTCACTCTAAAGTTTATATCAGAATATATCTATCAATTATCCGATGGGCATGAACATATTATTGGTAATGGATGTGTTCATGTGATAGAAACATACTGAGAGACAAGTTAACACTTAGTGGGGTCCCTAATGGATTATTAAATCTTATCCAATTGTGTTGTGTAGATATATCAGCGATGTACAAGACTGGAGAATTAGACATTCTTTTTGCCAACCAATAAAGTTGTATATACAGGGCTGGCCCATTGGCCCCATCTTTTACTTCTTTTATTCCTTTCAGACTTTGACCCTAGCACTTCTCTGAGGAAAGTTAATCCGCCGTCCTTGAAGAGTACATTTTAAAGCACGCTCCTTTTAAGCGGGCGGCATAGTTATTCTAGACTTAACCCAGCAGGGATCCAACACGCCCTGCTGTATGCAGACGGCTACTTTGGAAACTATAGTCCGAAATAAAATAAGACGCAGTGGCCTGCTATATATTACATAAGGCAAAAAGTCATGGTATTTGTGAAAAGGGGGTAAGTCCATAGCTGATGTCATAATGAATGCAGAGTTGAGTAGATAGACTCATATTCGTATTTAGGCTTACTCTTCGCAAAGATCCAAGATCCTGCTGCAGTCTCTTGTAAAAGCTGGCCATATCCCAGCTTAATCTACATACTGAATCTGTTGTTTACCTCCATGACCACCAGTCTGGCATCAGAGCTTCCTGAAGCATGGAAACTGCTCTCCTGAAAACCTCTGAAGACTTGCTCTCCAATCTTGAATATAATCTCCCTTCTGTCCTCATTCTCAATTTATCCTCTGCTTTTGGCACAGTCAACCATGCCATCCTGCTCAATCGTCTCTGTGATAACCTTGGTATTACTGATCAGGTTCTGGCCTGCTTGATTTCCTTTCTCACTGACAGATCCTCTCAGGTCCATCTGGAATCATTCCTCTCTTCGATCTCCCCCTCTACTTGCGATGTTCCCCAGAGATCTAACCTCTCTCCTAAGCTCTTCAACCACTACCTGGCACCTCTTGCCCACTGCATCAATACTTTCTGCTCCAATTTTCAATGTTATGCGGATGACACTCAGCTCTCTTTCAGGCTCTCCTCAGCCACCTCTGCTACTTCACTCATACCAGACTCTCTGGCCGCAATTCAGGAATGGTATGCTGCCAATGATCTCTGTCTTAATGCCAGTAAGACTGTGATTCTCTTCATTGGGACACCCACTCCCTCCTTTCCTCTCTCTGCCTGGCTGCCCACTTAGGGCCCTGTTTCTGCTCCTTCCTGTGAGGCTAAGAACCTTGGTGTCATCGTCAACTCCACCCTATCCATCTCTCCTCACATCTCTGACATCTCTAAGAAGTCAAACTATAAGCTGCACCTCCTCAGAGGTATTCTTACTTTTGTTACTGTCCCCTAGAAGCCCACTGTCTCCAGATGTCTGGTGCTCTCTAGACTGGACTATTGAAACAGCCTCTTCCTAAATCTTCCTGCCCCCACCCTTCGACCTTTAAAACTTATCCAAAACAGGACTGTGAGACTTGTCCTTGGCTTCAAGCCTAGGGATCTTATCTCTCCAGCTCTGAAATCTCTTCACTGGCTCCCTGTGGCTGCAAGGATCAAATTCAAGACCCTCTGCATCATCCACAAGGCTTTCTGGGACCTCGTACCGCTCTACCTGCAACTTTCTCTTCCAAACATCATTCTTCTCGTGCTCTCTGCTCATCCACCTCCAGCTCCCTGAGGGTCATACGCTTCTCCAAGAAGAGAGTTGTGGGCAGATCTATTTCCTTGGCTGGGTCCTCCCTCTGGAACAGCCTCCCTGCCTCTCTCAACCTTGAGCAGAACCACCTCCGGTTCGGGAAGCAACTCAGGACCTTCCTTTTCACTTCTGCTTTCTCTCTTCCTCTCCCCTGCTGATGCACCTGACTGCTCCGCACACTGGTCACCTGGTCACCCTCTGAACTCGGGCACAGGCTCCTGCATGTCCAGTTGCCCTCACACTGCCTCCAGGCTCCCCAGCACTTACCGGTCTGCATCTGCAACCCTACAGTCCTTTCTCTCTGCACTGATGAGCCACCCGCTGGCTGCAATTGTGAGTTAATTGCACTTTCCCCTTCCCTTTTCCCCGCACTTGCGCGATATGAATGACACAAGGCCTAGCTAGTAAGATCATTATTTTGTCTTGCCTTGTTTCCCCCTCCTTGTCTTGGCACGCCTAGATACACTTGTGTACAGGTGTGTTATAAATGCCACATCATATCATATCATATCATATCATATCATATCATATCATATTACATCATATCAATGAGAAACCGTTTGGATCAAGATGGCAATAAGCACTGGGGAAAAGATAACACTACGCCATTGGAAAGAACAAAGGAGTCACGATCAGATGGACAGATTGGAAGCCATATGAAGGGAATTACTCAAAGCCTAGGTTAATTTAGTGAACTACTGGTCACACAGCCTAATGTGAAACTCTACCTCGTGTGAGGTAAATTCAGAACCAAACATAAGTGTTTTGGGGAATCCTTTTTATGCTTGTGGGGCGCAGGCTAATACAATTCTCCAAATAAAGATACAAGATAGGATATTAAAGATTGCCATATATAAATAATGTGATATATGGATTTTAGTTTTCCGTGATTATTCAGAGTTCTTGGAACCTTAATGTCACATTTATTATACTGATTTTAATTTGCACTTTTTTATGGAATATTGTCTGTAATCCGAAATAAACATTGAAATGTAATTCATTGCCTTAGATTTTTGCAAAAGGGAATTATCTTTGCAAACCAAAAGTACCTTTGGTTGATCATACCTCAAATTGGGAGCTTGTGAGTGGACATTTCCGATTTAGTGAATAAGAACAGGCAGGCGGAGCAGAGGGTCAATCATATCAACCTACAGCTTGCACATGTGACAAAGTCACATATTTGACCCCCTCTTTGCACTTCAAGTGACTTTGTGAACCAGAGATACCCTTGCACCATGTGAAGTGTTGCCTGGAAGAGGTGTATGGAGGACTCCCTGGAGTCAGTCCATGTGCAACCTGTTACCCATTACGTGACAAGGAGGAGAGTAAGTAAGTAAGAATGAATTTGGCATCTGTGCGCTGGTTTGCACTAGGAAAGGGACTCTGAAACATTGGGCACCATCTTTATGTTTTTTGAAGGAAAACTCCCACCTAAGAAACCCTGAAATACCATTTTCGGCCAGAAAACCTTCAATCCTGCACCTGAACTTCACAAACCAGTTATGGCCACCAACACCCCTATCAGCACAGCTTATAAGGGATGTGAGCTCCCCAGTGGCTTCCGGAATGACACCCTAACCCAGTGTTGCATTTGGAGAAACACAGGTCTCCCCAAAGGGCAGATTAGGAGTAGCGGCAGTCACAACCTTCCCCCACTCATTTCTCACCTGGCCAACTACTAACCCACTAGACATCAAACAACTGCATTAGCCACCCACACATTCTGCAGTCTTCTGCCTGTTTTTAAAATGGTGGCAGGGCCTCCTAAAATATGGTTCCCCTAGGAGAACCACAAATGAATCTCCATTAAGAACAGGAGGCTTGAATTCAAGCTCTGGGTCAACAGCCTCTAGACATAGATAGAAAATATGGAAAATCTATCGGACACCAGGTTTGTGGGTAATAAGGGAAAACACACTGTTAATGATCAGACTGGTCAGACTACCACACTGTAAAAAAACACCAGATGAGGGGGTTGACTCAGAGATGGTGATATCCCCTAAAGATGAAAGAAGCAGAGACATAGTGCTCAAGAGAAGGTCAGATACTGTTAGAAGCCAGAAAGGAAAATGAGAAAAAAGGAAATATATGGCACATAGGAGTTATGTTCCATAACATGGCAGAGATCAGACATGGAGAAGGAGAGAAAAAGACGAGCCTGCTGAAGGCTACATCTAAGACCCTGGCAAGACTAGATGCCAAGTAGAAAAGGTAACTAAATCCTAGGATGCTGGGAGTAGAGACAATGCTCAGACAGACTTAAGGGCTGAGGAGACCTTGGTCAAGGATAGCAACCTTTGACTGGTGGGATATAAAAACACATCTTGACGGATACCCCAGCAAGGTGGCCAGAAAACATGCTGGTGTGTGAAAGGTATAATCAACTCTAAGCAAGGGGGGGTAAAATACTTGTTGGTAAGCGTGAATTGAAGGTGCCATTTTTCTTCGTGGCCCAGAAAGGTGATCCATAACTAGACAGTGGTAATATTAGAGCCACACCTTAAGGCAATGGGGGAAGTTGCTGCTGGTAGGAAAGGCCAAGAGGCGCACTAGGAGCTAGAACCCAGAGACTCTGAACAAAGCAAATAAGCTAGAAGATGGGTGCTATACCCTGAGGTTTGTGAGGCAGAGGCTTATTTGGTGCTATATCCACAAAGGTGTAAGCATGAGACAAACAGGGCGCACGTCTATATCCTGCAAGGGGAAGGGGAAGGAAGGTAGGCAGGCCCTATTCCTTGAATAACGCTCCCCTGCCACATTGAGTTTCCATATCCTTGGAACCTTAGTGTTAGTATCACATGTTTTCTATAGAGCTAATCTCCTAGACCCTGTAGGCATTATCATCATCCTCCCTACTGTGTACAATAAGAACTATTCAACTTTACTGGTGACTTGTCTTTTTTGTTGATCCCTTTAATAATCACTGTTTTGCAACCAGCTATCATTGAGAATGGCCAGTAAGTGATCATACAAGACTGTATCCACTGATCATTTACACATTCTGACCTTTGAGGCTCACTGAAACACTGCTTACACTATATTTACACAAAAAACTCCTCATGGCATCGCTTCGAGGCCATACCAATGGCAGTATGCGCTATACAAACATCACCTCACAGAACATAACATAACATTATGACTACACAGACATCATTGAATCAGTGCTTAAACATGCACACAGAGAAACAGAGTGCACTCGTCTTTCATAAACACTGCCTATTTTAGGTTTACACAAACATTGCACAAAGTAGTTGTGGCAGGTTACCACAGTGATTATCCAGCAACTTAAGTTATTATACACAAACTGCCTCCTTTCGATTTTAGCAGAACTCCATCAGTAAATCCACTGAATTAGCACCTAAATCATTTAAAGTTACCACCACTCGTTCCTGTGGACTTACAACAGGATTCCAAGTGGTGGTAGGGCAGTGTTATTCCCCATTGTAAGTATTGGAAGAAAAGTGGAGGAGGAGCTTTCTGCTGGAGGTGAATGTCCCACTTTTCCTCCAAACTTGGAATTTGGAGTTGCAATAAAAATGGAGGTTATTCCATTGCTACCACTTTTTTACCACCCCGCCAAACTCCTAATAAAGTTGAAAGATTTTATTTTCTTTAGATCACAATAAACAAAATAATAACGTTTTCCTCATTTTGGGCCTGATACATGGAAATGGGGGTAGAAATCCTGCAGGGCTGCGTGCAGAGAAGGACACCTCACAAGGCTGTGTGCAGAAAGAAAATTGCGAAATCACTGAATGCCAAGTTACGCCCGGAACGCCCACACACAAAGCATGAACATCCAAATCAGCTACCTTTCTACGCTCCCCCATGAGCGAACACACACACTCTTCAAACAGTGCATGGGAACCCCCGTAAGCATGTCTGTGACTCAGGGAAATGTATCCGGCACCCCGACAACATGTGCATAAAAAATTGTAACTGAGGAAATCTGTGTGCGAACCCACGTAAAACATTTCTGCACCTAGCTGCACTGCTTACGCACACCCCTAAGTTACTCCGATTGAGTACACACATGCCAAAATCTGACATGCGACCCCAAGGCGGGTTGGTATGCAATTGCGCGCAAAAGTTCTCTCTTTTCCACACAGACAATTCCATGAATCGGGCGCTAAGTCTCTGGTTCTTTGTCTTTCTCTGATTACTCTTTCTCTAAGCTGACTTCACTATCGGTAGAAATTATTATATCTCACAGATCATGTTACTCTGCATTCCTTGATTTTCTCTCTCTCTCTAGGAATGACTGTTCTATGTTATTCTGCTCATTTAATAATGTCTCTTTCTCTATCAGCGCCTCTTACGCTGCATTATGGGGTAACTGGACAGCCACTCCTGTCTTAATGTTCACTTTGATAGTATTGAGGCTTTTAAGTGCTACACGATACTCATATGACATACTAGGTCCATTACCTCTACTAAATCTTTCTCCCAGCACTTCCTGTGTCAATGTGGGAGTGACTCGACTTCGACTTCTGGAATCCAGTTCACCTTGGTTCTCTGGTGACTCTTCAGTGTCAGATGCTTGACATGTGAAGTGTTAGGTCCACTGCTCCCACTTTCTCTTTCCCCCAGCACCTCTTTGTAACTTCGGGGAGTGACTGGTCTTCTATTCCCAGAATCCAGTTCAGCTTGGTTCTCTGGAGACTTCTCAGTGCCAGATGATTGTTTGATGCAGTCTGTGAGAAACCTGATGTCGTCCTCACATTTACTCCCCTGTGATCCTTTGCTCACGTGCCCAGTGAAGGGCCATCACTTTTGGATCCCGACCCTGGGGTCAGACAAGTGAGTGAGGATCACCTGATTGGGGGGTCATTCAGGAGTGGGTAGAGGATGCCTAAGTGTGAGACATGGTATCCCCCTTTTCCAAATGTGGCTTACCTTACCCTCCCTCATTGTTGTCCCTATCTTACCTTTCCCCTTGAAATCCGAACAAGTACTGAGAATAGGAAGACAACCCCTAGAGTAATGCAGAAAACACCACTTTAGTACTGGGGCAAAGATGAGGGGTCCTGAAGACTAAAGAGCTGCAGGTCAGACATGTCCCAATAATTGGTGTAATTGGAGTCATGCAAGTAAGGCAGAGCTACTTGACAGGGCCCAGGTGTATAAATAATGGAGCATACAACAGAGAGTCAGCAGTTAAGAGAGCAACAGGGAGGCTGCATTGCTGAGTCCAGCAGAGACTACCTTTTTGTGTGGGGGCAGCCGTGTTATGACTGGGACCAGAGCTAGAATTCCAGCAAAGATTGAACAAAACTAGTAGGGACCAAGGCAATTGGGCCATATTGTGGTCACGGGTGTGGGAACCTCGTGACCAAAGTGAACTGAAGTGAACTGAACAAAGTGAACTGAAGAGAAAGGAGAAGAAAGGTCAGCACAACCTCAGAGAAACCATCAGAGAACGGGATGCCAAGATGCTGGAGGAAGACACACTGGAGCAGGGTGTCCTTGCATGGCGAGGGAGCTGTGTGTCCAGGGACCCGGAGACTGAGGGAAAAGGGATCCTTGGAAGCAGGCTGTCCCTTTTCTGTGACAGACAGATGCTTGTCCCCCTGACTGGACGCAAAAGTCTATGGGTGACTGTGGGGCAGACGCAGCAAAGAAGGGAGAAGGATGAACACTGCTACCAGTGAGTTTCTAAAGCCCTTGCGCAGTGAGGGATCTGTGTATCCAGGGGGCCAGAGAGAGAGGGAGGAGTGAGCATTGGAAGCAGGCACTCCATTCTCTGTGTCTGACAGACACTTGTCCCCCTGACTAGAAGCAAAAGTCTAGGGGTGACTGCGAGGCAGACGGCAGCAAGGAAGGGAGAACGACAAACAATGCTACCAGTGAGTTTCTAAGTGTGAGAGAAACCCGGTGCGTGTGTGAAAGGAACTAATACAGAGTAGCAGAGTGATCACGTGCAGACGGCACATTTTCAAAAGCCTCCAAAAATAGGAAAAGAACGAAAGAAGTGAATAAGAATACCGAGGGGAGTCAGTAAAAAGTGAGCAAAGTGAAAAGTGAGCAAAATGCTGAATGAGCAATACTGACAATAAGAAGTGAAAGTTGGCAAACTGAAAGCCTACAGAGGGTTAAGAAGATAACCCTGTGACTGATGAACTTGCGATTGTTAAATTGTCAAGAAGGCAGCAAGCCTGGGGATGGGAACCTCTGAGCATCTTTGAGAACATTGTTTGGTATCACAGTGCCTGAAGGCCTGGGGATGGGAACCTCTGAGCATCTTTGAGAACATTGTTTGGTATCACAGTGCCTGAAGGCCTGGGGATGGGAACATCTGAGCATCTTTGAGAACATTGTTTGGTATCACAGTGCCTGAAGGCCTGGCGATGGGAACCTCTGAGCATCTTTGAGAACATTGTTTGGTATCACAGTGCCTGAAGGCCTGGGGATGGGAGCCTCTGAGCATCTTTGAGAACATTGTTTGGTATCACAGTGCCTGAAGGCCTGGGGATGGGAACCTCTGAGCATCTTTGAGAACATTGTTCGGTATCACAGTGCCTGAAGGCCTGGCGATGGGAACCTCTGAGCATCTTTGAGAACATTGTTCGGTATCACAGTGCCTGAAGGCCTGGAAATGGGAACCTCTGAGCATCTTTGAGAACATTGTTTGGTATCACAGTGCCTGAAGGCCTGGGGATGGGAACCTCTTAGCATCTTTGAGAACATTGTTTGGTATCACAGTGCCTGAAGGCCTGGGGATGGGAACCTCTGAGCATCTTTGAGAATATTGTTTGGTATCACAGTGCCTGAAGTTTGGGGGTGGCGACCCCTGAGCTCCTTTGAGAAAATTGCTCTGTTCTACAGTGACTGAAGCTTGAGAAAGGGAAACCCTGAGCTCCTTTATGAACAATGATTTTTGCCTCAGAATATTTGACACTTGGGAAAGGGAACCCCTGAGCTTATGTGGAATATTGTTTCATAATATGATACTTCGAGAAGGAACATTTCAAAAGCGGAAATCGAGAAATAACTCTATCCTGAACTTTAAAAGGGAGGCTAGGGATCACTCCAGACTTTATGGTGTACACTTTTTTAGTTAGAACATCCATAACAACATTGATATATTAGAAGTGAGGGCACGCATAGGTTTTGACACAGACAAACTTTTGTTTTGGACTTTCAGACTTAGACATTCGTTAGTTTATTTAGGCAGGGCAATCCCCACCATATCTATAGGGCTTGTTAGGAGTTACACCACCTTGCCAATTTTTTTTATTTTTAATCTCACTTTATTGTGATTTTCTCACATGAAAAAATAAAAGCAAATCTCCCAACACGGGGAGCACCAGAAAAATTCCAAACTTTGAATTATGAAAACATGTCTCATTTTATTTTTCTCCGGGGTCCCCCTGGATGTCCACTCCATCTTGGGGGGTAAATTAGCATCCACAACGTTATAAACATTCAACACAGACCTCAGCAAAGGGGATATCCATCAGACTCCGCACACAAAGAAGGTAGAGCTGGTCTTAAACTGTGGCCCCAAGGAGATTGCAAGCCCCGCATTTTAGTAATTCAGTATTTCAGAGGGGGCCAATCCTCATCAAACAACAACAACATCAACAACCAAAAAATGATTTCCAAAACCCAATTACACTGGACAGCACACATCCCAATTTGAGTCAATCAAAACCGACATCTATTGCCCAAATGTTTCATCAACTCCCATCTTCCGCAGCAACAGCTTCTCCGATATCAACTTCAATAGCGCCTCAGCTTGCTCCACGTCCCAGAGTATGTGTTCCTTGCCCTTCCAGATAACCCTCAGCTTTGCTGGTCTCAGCAACCCTGTCTTAACCCCCTGGGCAAGGAAAACTTTCTTAAGCACCGTTAACTTGTTCCTCCTTCTTTCGGTCCCCAGGTCCAGGTCTGGAAAAATATGAATTTGGTTTTCCTGGTATTTAAGCTCACCCCTCATGGCAGCAGCAGTCAGGATCCTTATCTTGTCTCTCGCACCCAAGAATTTGATGATAAGTGTTGAACCATGTGATGAGTCTGAGGGCTTCACGGGGGGACACCTTTTGATTCTGTAGCTCTTGTCGACATAGATGGGATCTTCCTTTACCTCTAGATCCAGCAATTCTGGGAGCCAGGTAGACACAAAGGAGATTAGGTCATCAACTTTGACACCTGATGGGAGACCAAAAATGTGTACATGCTTCACTCTCACCATTTTTTCCAGGTATTCCAACCTGGCTTCCATCATTTTATTTCCCTTTATGACAGCCTGCATCTCTTTCCCCAGTTCGTGCACCACTGGTGTTAGCTGGGTGCACTGCTTATCCATTCAGATGTCCTTCATTCTAGAGTGGTGGTTCTGAAGTCTAATTGTGCCACCTTCTCACTCATTTTATCAAATGTATTCGCTAGCCTCAACATCGATCTTTCTAATGTGCCCTTAAGCCTCCAGGACTGGGTTTCGAGATGGGAACATCAGACAAGAGTCTGGTTGTTTACCTCATGGTGTAAACAAAAAGTCTTCATCCCACTTTTCTTACCCTTTCCCGTGGCCATTTCACCCCGTTATCTGGCTAGAGAGAGAGAGAGAGCAAGTTAGCTTAGAGAAAGCCAGCATAAAACACCCGTCCGTCGTGGACGGATCAAGCACCGCTTCACTCAGTAGGCCAGATATGTGCTGGAAGAGTCATTGGAGTTCACCACATTTGCCACTAGTTAAAAGAACTGCCAATGATTCAGAGGCCACACATTAAAATCCTGCCACCTTGCAGTCCAGCTGGAAACCATCCTGCTGAAAGGGCAAGAAAATCTTGCGGTATTCACCCTAGACACTCCATGAGAAAAAGGGACACCCACAACAAAAATGGCCGCCCCCACTCCAGCATCACATGCAGACTAGTGTCCAGGATCATACCCACACAAAAAATATTTGACCACTAAATGGCGAAGTCCTTCAAGCTTTTATTACAGGGCTGTTCAACCGTTCCTGCAGGGGTAAACTGAGGCTAGAAGCGTTAAATCACTTTGCTTCCGTCCACCATGTTCCTGATACTGTTGTTGTGGGTGCTCGCCCTCTCCTGGCCTCCAACTCACAGTACCGCACTCAGCACTCTCCCACTAGGCTGCTGCGTGCCACAACATGGGTGGACGATTGCTGCCAGGCTCCATACAAGCGCAGCCTCCACCAGCCTTCCGCACTCAATCCTGCTAGGTCAAGGTGCAGTACAGCCTGCAGGAATCAGCATTTCCTGGCCACGCGACCCAGAGCTCTTCGGGAACGCTCTTGCGCTGCCACCCTCTTAGCTATGCCCCCTACCCCGACAATTCAAATAAAGGTTTTTAAAAAACTATACTTCTGTTTTTTGTCATTCTCTTGATACCATGCTTATCTCACAAGGCTTAGATCTTTTGCATCCACTTTCTGATTCTCTCAGCGTTCCATGTGTTACTCACTTAGGGAGTGAATCGACTTCGACTTCAAGAATCCAGTTCACCTTGGTTCTCTGGAGTCTCCACAGTGCCATATGATTTACTTGCGAGGTGTTAGATTCACTGCTCCCATCTCTTTCTCCCAGCTCCTCTTTGTAACTTTGGGGAGTGACTGTACTTCTACTCCCAGTATCCAGTTCACCTTTTTTCTCTGGTGACTCCTCGGTGCCAGATGCTTGAGTTGTGAAGTGTTGGATGCAATGCTCCAACTTTCTGTTTCTTTTGGCACCCCAGTGCGTCTTGTGCCACTAATCCTAGCTCTTTCTCTCAGTGCCAGTTGTGGCGCAGTTCCAATGTCCTTCACGCGGCACGTCGTGCACTGCATCTGACTTTGGTCCACTTGAAGCTTCCTCAGCACCACAGGCTTGGCTTGGAAAGCCTTGAAACCACTTCTTCCAGCAATCAATCTTTCTCGCTTATAGGCTATCTGTCACGCTCACCTGATTCCCACGGAGGCGCAGGTCTGGCTTCGAGTGCTGATGCTTCTTCTATGGTGAAGCGCAGGACTCTGAAGATGGACTCACTGGCTCGCAGGAATATTCCCCTTAGGGTCTGGAAGGATGAGTTCTCCATCCTGCTTCTGATGCAGGGGCGCGTTGAAACCCAGTTACTTCACTGGATTGAGGTTTGATGGGAGTTCAAATAAGCTTGACTATGCAGGTAAGGCGCTGTAAGAGTTCTGTAGCAAGTTCAAAAGTTCAAGCTTAATAATAATGTTCATTGTCTTATTGCAGCAAGCGCTAACGCTTAAGTCTTTTTCCCCTTAGGGGCCGGGGTTCGGAATGCCGGAGATATGGCGCCGACCCGAAGTGAAACGTGCAGTTCCAGTAAATGACAGGTAAGTTCTGGATGAGCGTTCGGGTAATGTCTTTGCATTCGCTCATTCAATGTCTTTGTCTTTTTTCCCCATAGGGGCCGGGGTCCGGAATGCCAGGAAGCGGCAGGACCCGAAATGAAATGGGAATGACCCAACAGGTAAGTCTTAGAAGGAAACTGAGCTTTTCCTATTCCCTTCCTTCTCTCACCTTGTGTTCTTGTCTTTTTCTCTCTAGGCTCTGGGAAGTGGCTGCGGATCCGGATGATCGCTGCTGAAGATGGAGGTGCCCAGGAAAGGTGAGTGAAATGCAGCGCTGCAGCGATCGAAGCGAAATGCTTTTAAAATGATGTCTTCCCTTTCAGGATCGTCGGTGTGAAGTCTCCGTGATGCAGCTTTAGCAGGTAAGGTCTTCTTTCTCTCCAATTCTCTCTTAGCAGGTGACCCAGGATGCTGACAGGCGTGGATGAAGTCCAGATGCAGGAGCTGACACGGTGAGCGTCCAGCTGCGAGGAGCAGAACAACGCGAAGCGTGAGTTGCTGATCGGGCGTGGTTTAAATAGCTTTGGAAGAAGTTCCAAGTGTGTATCCTTCCTCCGATCAGGTATGTATCCTTCCCTGACCACACCCGGGTGGAAAGTAGTCCCACAGGTAAAGTAGTTCCTATTCAGGCCTCAAGAGGGCCTGGATGTGGCAGCATGGTCTGCATCAGGTAAGTGCACCTTAAAACACTTGAACACATGTCTAGCTTTATGAGCCTGGCGCCTAAGGCGCCAGGACAGGGGTCCAACATGAGCTTGGTGCCTAAGGCGCCAGGACTGTGTCCAAAGGGCCCCAGCTTGGGCCCGCTGGCACTTCCCTGGGGGAAATGATGCCTGCCTCTGGGGTTGCTGGGTCGGACCTGGCTCCTTCGAGGTAGGCATCTTGACACTATCTCTCTCTTGGCCCCTCTTGTTTGACTTTGGGAAGTCGCAGAACTGTGCCAGTCACCGTTCAGTTCTTCTGCACCTCTTACCAGTGTTTCAGCACCTCTCAGGGAGTGACCTGACTGCAAATCCCAGCATTCAACCCCCCCCTTGTTTCCTTTCAATATTCCATCAACCCTTGTGCCCTTTTGAGGAGTTGCTGGTCTGCAACCCTCAGCCTCCAGCTCTTCCTCACTTTCTGTCAGTCTTCCAGTGCCCCTTGTTCTCATCAGGGAAACCCCAGGAGTGCAGCTCTCTAAATCCAGCTACCCTGGGAATTACTCATATGTTTCTGTGCCGGATGCACCCACTTCGGGAGACAGCGGACTGCTCATTGCAGGTTCCAGCTCTCTTTAGCTTGCTTTCAACCTTTCAGTGCCCCTCATGCTCCACTGTGGTAGGCTGGGGCCACAATTGCCCTCCGCGCTGCTCTTTCTCTGGTGTACTTTCACCGTCTGCTTCTTCACGGGCACCAGCTCCATGTTAGGCTCTTCCATCTCTTGACACCCCTTCCTCTTGCCCTTGGGTTCTTCTGTCTATCTGCTGTTGGCAATGTTTCATAGTTCCTTCCCACTGATCTTGCCGCTAGGGTCCACTCGAAGATGCAGCTTCTTTGCAAAGTTTTTGCAGGGCATAATGACGCGGGCTCAGCAACTCTGCACTACAGCAGCATCTCAAGGCATAACCCCATGGCACCAGCACAGCATTTAATCTGATCTTTTCTACTTCTTCCTCACTCCCCCGAGCTGCAGATCATTGTGATGAGTAGGTAAGGAATAATTAAGTATGGAAACAGTAATTAAAAGGTATTTGTACTTAGCAAATGGATAATTACCAATTCAATGCAATTGAATGACATTTCTAATAATTGTGGAAAATGATTTAACTCTTAATGAACTTGGGTGTAATGTCTTTTTGTAGCCACCTGAGGGCGATAAGAGGATTGAAACAAGTACATGTGGTGTCAAATCTTTTCAGGTTGAATAAAGAAAATCATATAAAAAGCGAAGTGGATATCACTTATTGTGTTAAGAGATTATATCATATAACAGATGGTATAGCGTTCTGGAGAATATTCGTACAAATGCATTGATTACTGACCAGGATTTCTATTTGAGATGACAATGAGCAGTTTGCTAAAACATTGGGTGCCACCCGCCCCCTAATGTTTTAAAACCCAAGAGTTGCGACCTGACTCAAACTTGGAAACTGGATCCTCATTTTGGGCAGGTGGGCGATATCTCCCAGCCCTGGCAGCAGCATTCCAGATGTCGTGTCACTTTAATACCCCCAAAGACAAATTAGCAGTAGTCAGAACTACCACTAACTGCAGAGTCAACTATTGTAAATCCTTATAACTTTGTCTCCCCAAATAGTGCAAATAAACCCAAACGAAAAAAACAAAGCTATGCTAGTTTTCCCTTCTCTACTCTGCCAATCACAATCTCCTCTGCCTTAGGAAAACAAGGTTGCACTTGATAGGCAGACAGTACTCTGCCGTTCATGGACCCACACTCTGGAACGCTCATCCTCACTGACACAAATTACTCGCCCTTCAGTAATAAAGAGAAACCCAAACTCTCATTTGTCTGTTCCCATGGCTAGGAAGTAGTTTCACTTTGTGGTGCCCTGTGGACAAGTTTTACGTTTCATTTCTTTCATTCATTCATTCATTCATTGATCAAGAGAAGTCGTCTAACAACTAGAGAAACTGCTGGGGGAAAAGGCTGATTGGTCCAAGATGGAACCCAGGACTATCGGAGCCAAATTATTATTATTTTTTTTTTTATTAAGTATCCTTTGGTTGACAGAAACAGCAAACACATCCTTAAATACCTTCTGTAAACTCAACTAAAAATGGTATACCAGTTTCCACTCAGCTCCTTTAAATATGTTTAAATACCTTATCATACCCTACAGTCCTACTCATTCCCATTTATTGCGTCAAACTCTGGGGCCACTTGCGATTGATGTCATTTCAAGGCAATCACTCTCGATGCACCAGCCACTTCAACAGAGACAGGTCAGAGGTGAAAGGGCAGCGCATGGCTCTGAAGAGGCTGCCAGGAATATCTCAGACTCTTAGGAACTTTCGAAATACTCCCATCCTCGATCCCCAAAAGATGAGACCTTCGTATAGCCCATAGCTCGAGCTGGGACACAAATAGTCCTGGACACCAAACTATAAGTGCTTCACATGCAGGACAAGCAGTGTGTGACACGACACAACAAACTGATTTTGTTGTCCCAAAATATGTAGTGTGTTTTAAACTACAGTGGACCTGTAACAATATTTAAAGGAGGAAAGTCATTGGCTAGGGGCCGGTTGGGATTGAAGCACCCATCCCATGGGTCATACCATTACACCCTATGACAATGAACAGCAGGATATTGCTCAGTGGCGGCTAGAGGATTTTGGAAGCAGCTCAGGATAAATATTTACCCGCAAAATGAGTACAGGCTAAATGCTGGTCAGCAGGGTTCATCTGGGATTCCCCTCCACCCCCCAAAAAAGAGGTTTACTTGGGGCACATCACAGCAAGCCTCTGAGGGGAAACTGGACCTAAATCTACATGATTTAAAAACATTTCTGTAGGGGACAGTATTGCAATAGTTCACATAACAGAGCATCAAAGGTGATCAGGAGAATTTCACACATCAAATCATGTATGTGCCCATTGGAAAGGTTTGCGCCCCATAGAAAACATGGTTGCACAGCAGGCCAATCTGAATGTGTGCCCTAAGATCACTGATGCAGGACCGGACACATAGCACAACACTAGCACAACACTAGCACAATGGAGAAAGTGCCTGTGGAAATGACCCCACCTTAAAATATCAAAAGGTTTGGAAGCGCTGTGTATCCTACTGCAGCTTTCATTTACATTTCTAGGCGAAGTTTACCATTTAAGTTTTTCAGACAAGCACATTTCTATTAAGGGTGCAGAATTCCAGTGCACAGCAATGCGTTTCTAGACTCCCGAAGGGCTGCACGCCAGAGACTTGAATAATGAGAGCAGATTGCATCTTTGTTTCTGCTATTGAATAGCTTCCACGCCTGCCTTTCTTACATCCCAGACGCCAGTGCTGTTTTATCAGGCATTCTTATATATCTTGGTGTTTTCTCTATTTATAAAAGATCCAGTTCAGTGGCTGCAGAAACAAATACGGTTCCGATTTTGCTGAAAAGAAAAGAGCCGTTCAAGGGCAAGATGTCTGCCTATTTCTATGCATTTATTTCCTTGGTTCCATTTTCGGTTGTCACTGCATTGCTTACCGTGGCTTACTATTCCATCACTTTAGACTGTTTAGCTTTCGGTCCAGGGTGCTCTGCTCCCAGAGGTTCTGCAGATACTCAGCTGCGAAAAGTGAGGGCACGGCTCCAGAGGAGCCTCACTGTCGCTCTCTCCTGTCAGAGCCTCTTCCTCTGTGGACGGTTTGACGAAGGGGGCGCAGGGGCTGGGTGTATCACAAAAGCCTTGAGATTGACAATCATATTTTAATCTTGGAGATGAGGAGATCACTAAGTGATCAGGGTGGCCCACATTGGCCCAGAAAACGGACCCCCTCAGGTCTGCTGGGCCAACCTTTTGGGAATTGACCGAATGCCTGATCGCCCAAACAGTGTCTTCAGAGCTTCCATTTTCAACGTCAGGGTTGTGAAACTGCCATTGAGGTTTCGGTGAGTGTGTTATTCTGGGACACTTGGACAATCTCTTACAACACTTATGCCAAGTTCTTAGGACAGGGGCTCAGGAGGAAACCCAGAGCTCAAGCAAGTCAGAAAGGAGAAGAGATTACCTTTGAGGTCTTTCGCTAATGCTTGCTGAGATGCTGTAGCGTTTACACCAAGTCCTGCCGGTGTAACGTCGAATTCTGCTCATCGTCGAAAAATGCTTAGGCTGCTACTGCGCATGCGTGAATTTCAATGGCAAAGCAAAATCCGACGGTACTGTAACGTCGGATTTTGCTTACCCGTCAGAAAATGCTTTCTGGTCTACGGGGCAGCGGGGCAGGGGCAAGGGGCAAGGGGCAGGGGCAGCTGTACATTAACCCTATTAACCCTATGTTTCCACAGGGCATATTATTTATTTTAACCCTATGTTGTGCAGGGCAGTGCATTAACCCGTCAGAAAATGCTTTCTGCCGTCAGAAAATGCTTTCTGGTCTACGATGCAGGGGCAGCGGGGCAAGGGGCAGGGGCAGCTGCACATTAACCCTATTAACCCTATGTTTCCACAGGGCATATTATTTATTTTAACCCTATGTTGTGCAGGGCAGTGCATTAACCCGTCAGAAAATGCTTTCTGCCGTCAGAAAATGCTTTCTGGTCTACGGGGCAGGGGCAGCGGGGACAGGGGCAGGGGCAGCTGTTCATTAACCCTATTAACCCTATGTTTCCACAGGGCATATTATTTATTTTAACCCTATATTGTGCAGGGCAGTGCATTAACCAGTCAGAAAATGCTTTCTGCTGTCAGAAAATGCTTTCTGGTCTACGGGGCAGGGGCAGCGAGCAAGGGGCAGGGGCAGCTGTACATTAACCCTATTAACCCTATGTTTCCACAGGGCATATTATTTATTTTAACCCTATGTTGTGCAGGGCAGTGCATTAACCCGTCAGAAAATGCTTTCTGCCGTCAGAAAATCCTTTCTGGTCTACGGTGCAGGGGCAGCGGGGCAAGGGGCAGGGGCAGCTGTACATTAACCCTATTAACCCTATGTTTCCACAGGGCATATTATTTATTTTAACCCTATGTTGTGCAGGGCAGTGCATTAACCCGTCAGAAAATGCTTTCTGCCGTCAGAAAATGCTTTCTGGTCTACGGTGCAGGGGCAGCGGGGCAAGGGGCAGGGGCAGCTGTACATTAACCCTATTAACCCTATGTTTCCACAGGGCATATTATTTATTTTAACCCTATATTGTGCAGGGCAGTGCATTAACCCGTCAGAAAATGCTTTCTGCTGTCAGAAAATGCTTTCTGGTCTACGGGGCAGGGGCAGCGAGCAAGGGGCAGGGGCAGCTGTACATTAACCCTATTAACCCTATGTTTCCACAGGGCATATTATTTATTTTAACCCTATGTTGTGCAGGGCAGTGCATTAACCCGTCAGAAAATGCTTTCTGCCGTCAGAAAATCCTTTCTGGTCTACGGTGCAGGGGCAGCGGGGCAAGGGGCAGGGGCAGCTGTACATTAACCCTATTAACCCTATGTTTCCACAGGGCATAATATTTATTTTAGCCCTATGTTGTGCAGGGCAGTGCATTAACCCGTCAGAAAATGCTTTCTGCTGTCAGAAAATGCTTTCTGGTCTACGGGGCAGGGGCAGCGGGGACAGGGGCAGGGGCAGCTGTTCATTAACCCTATTAACCCTATGTTTCCACAGGGCATATTATTTATTTTAACCCTATATTGTGCAGGGCAGTGCATTAACCCGCCAGAAAATGCTTTCTGCTGTCAGAAAATGCTTTCTGGTCTACGGGGCAGGGGCAGCGGGGCAAGTGGCAGGGGCAGCTGTACATTAACCCTATTAACCCTATGTTTCCACAGGGCATATTATTTATTTTAACCCTATGTTGTGCAGGGCAGTGCATTAACCCGTCAGAAAATGCTTTCTGCCATCAGAAAATGCTTTCTGGTCTACGGTGCAGGGGCAGCGGGGCAAGGGGCAGGGGCAGCTGTACATAAACCCTATTAACCCTATGTTTCCACAGGGCATATTATTTATTTTAACCCTATGTTGTGCAGGGCAGTGCATTAACCCGTCAGAAAATGCTTTCTGCCGTCAGAAAATCCTTTCTGGTCTACGGTGCAGGGGCAGCGGGGCAAGGGGCAGGGGCAGCTGTACATTAACCCTATTAACCCTATGTTTCCACAGGGCATATTATTTATTTTAACCCTATGTTGTGCAGGGCAGTGCATTAACCCGTCAGAAAATGCTTTCTGCCGTCAGAAAATGCTTTCTGGTCTACGGTGCAGGGGCAGCGGGGCAAGGGGCAGGGGCAGCTGTACATTAACCCTATTAACCCTATGTTTCCACAGGGCATATTATTTATTTTAACCCTATGTTGTGCAGGGCAGTGCATTAACCCGTCAGAAAATGCTTTCTGCCGTCAGAAAATGCTTTCTGGTCTACGGTGCAGGGGCAGCGGGGCAAGGGGCAGGGGCAGCTGTACATTAACCCTATTAACCCTATGTTTCCACAGGGCATATTATTTATTTTAACCCTATGTTGTGCAGGGCAGTGCATTAACCCGTCAGAAAATGCTTTCTGCCGTCAGAAAATGCTTTCTGGTCTACGGTGCAGGGGCAGCGGGGCAAGGGGCAGGGGCAGCTGCACATTAACCCTATTAACCCTATGTTTCCACAGGGCATATTATTTATTTTAACCCTATGTTGTGCAGGGCAGTGCATTAACCCGTCAGAAAATGCTTTCTGCCGTCAGAAAATGCTTTCTGGTCTACGGGGCAGGGGCAGCGGGGACAGGGGCAGGGGCAGCTGTTCATTAACCCTATGTTTCCACAGGGCATATTATTTATTTTAACCCTATATTGTGCAGGGCAGTGCATTAACCCGTCAGAAAATGCTTTCTGCTGTCAGAAAATGCTTTCTGGTCTACGGGGCAGGGGCAGCGAGCAAGGGGCAGGGGCAGCTGTACATTAACCCTATTAACCCTATGTTTCCACAGGGCATATTATTTATTTTAACCCTATGTTGTGCAGGGCAGTGCATTAACCCGTCAGAAAATGCTTTCTGCCGTCAGAAAATCCTTTCTGGTCTACGGTGCAGGGGCAGCGGGGCAAGGGGCAGGGGCAGCTGTACATTAACCCTATTAACCCTATGTTTCCACAGGGCATATTATTTATTTTAACCCTATGTTGTGCAGGGCAGTGCATTAACCCGTCAGAAAATGCTTTCTGCCGTCAGAAAATGCTTTCTGGTCTACGGTGCAGGGGCAGCGGGGCAAGGGGCAGGGGCAGCTGTACATTAACCCTATTAACCTTATGTTTCCCCAGGGCATATTATTTATTTTAACCCTATGTTGTGCAGGGCAGGGCATTAACCCGTCAGAAAATGCTTTCTGGTCTACGGGGCAGGGGCAGGGGCAGCGGGGACAGGGGCAGGAGCAGCTGTACATTAACCCTATTAACCCTATGTTTCCGCAGGACATATTATCTATTTTAACCCTATGTTGTGCAGGGCAGTACAGCATAGCATTAACCCGTCAGAAAATGTGTTCTGGTCTACGGGGCAGGGGCGGCAGGGGCAGTGCTACAGTAACCCTATGTTTCCACAGGGCATATTATCTATTTTAACCCTATTTTGTGCAGGGCAGTGCAGCATAGCATTAACCCGTCAGAAAATGCTTGCAATGGCATTTTTTGACAGTGTTTTTTGTAGCCAACCATATGTTGTACGCAGCAGTCAGCATTAACCCTATGTTAGCAATTTGTGTTATCATTTTTAAACCTGTGTTGTACAGGGCAGTGCAGCATTAACCCTATGGTGGCAATTTTGTACCCTATGTTACATCATTTATGGTGAGATTGCAAAATCAGACGGCAGCCTAAGCAAATTCTGACGGCACATAAAATGCAATTTTCTGCTGCCCTGCAAAGCCGCCTGTGAGGAATTGTGCCAATAGAACCCTATGGTGGCTTGGCGCCGTCCTTCCCGGGCAACTGGAGCTGTGCCTCAGCATTTTTAACCCCATGTTGCATCATTTCGCCAGCCTAAGCAAATTCTGGTGGCGAATCCACTGTGGAATCGCGGGTATTGAGTCCTTTCATTTTTTCTTTTGTTCTTTTAGAGTATTAAGGCTGTTTTTGCTTAGAAGTTTACACATTTTATTGTTAATGTGATGATTGTTTAGCAAAGGTACATTTTAACCAAACACAATAAAAAATGTTTTTTTTAAAAAATGGAGTCTTTTCCTTTCCCCAGCTGTACAACCTGCAGGCTCGTCTGGGCCCATTTTTAATTCCAAGGCCCCCCCCACCCCTTTTGGTGTTATCTATTGTGGTGGTTGCCCTCCCCAGGCTTTCATTTTGCCTTAAAGTTTAGCCTTCCTGGTGATTTTATTCTGGTTCTGGGCCTCTCGGACCCCTCTAGCCTCATGGGGGGAAGGGGGGTGGAAACCCCTTTATGTAATGTCTTTGAGGCCCGGTCTTTTGGTGATGAGGTGCTGGTGGGTCCCCCTCCTTCTCAACCGGGCCTCCTTTTGTGGGACCTATTTTCTGCAGCTACTTGGGGATTCTCTCCTCGTGGAGGTAATGGGGCTATACCTGGCGGGTTGTCTCTCCTGGACCAGGTCTGCAGAGCCCCTAGTCCTTTACATCCCCCGCTTTTAGGGGGAAATGTCTCCCAGCGACCCCCCCTGCCTGAGGTGTCCGCTTTGCCCCTCTTGGGTGCGGTGCCTTGGCCCTTCCTGGCCTCAATCTTCTCCTGGATGGTTGGTGTGGTGGAGGTTGTGAGGTAGTCCTCTTTGTATAGCTGACTGCTCTGTGGTCCGGAGCCTCCTCCCTCCCTTGCTATGTCCTACGGTATCTTCCTCTGTGTGTTTGCATTAATAGAGGTGCCTCACCTGTTGCACTCGTCGGGGTTGCACTTGTCGGGATCCTTATGAGGCTCCACGGGTGCTCCCCTGCTATCCCCCTGTTGCTCTCCTCTATGCTTGCCCCTTCAAGGCTCCTGCTGTCCCCCTGCTGCTTTCCTCTACGCTGGCCCCTTTAAGGCTCCTGCTGTCCCCGTGTTGCTCTCCTCTACGCTTGCCCATTCAAGGCTCCTGCTGTCCCCCTGTTCTCCTCTACGCTTGCCCCTTCAAGGCTCCTGCTGTCCCCCTGTTGCTCTTATCTACGCTTGCCCCTTCCAGGCTCCTGCTGTTCCCCTGTTGCTCTCCTCTACGCTTGCCCCTTCAAGGCTCCTGCTATCCCCCTGCTGCTTTCCTCTATGCTTGTCCCTTCAAGGCTCAGGGCTGGCTCCGGCTGCTTTCCCACTCATAAGGCACTGGATAGACGGAGAGGCTATTTGCAACAAAACTAGCTGCTTGGGTGCTGTAGGCAGATGAAAGTGTCTGAATTGCCTGGGCCTCCCTTTCACAGCCCGACAGAAGAGATGAGTAGTGCCTTTGAAGGGTTAGTCTTGCCCAAACTATGTAATGGGATGCTAATGAACCTGCTAATAAAACAACTACCCTTTTGTGAGGGTCCAATAATTAATGATATTGAGCATTGATTTCTAATACTTTAAGGAATGAAGCAAGCACACTGTGTTGTGATATGCACTTAGTTAGCAGGCCACACCATTTTTAAAATGTTCGTAGGTAGGCCACCCCCATCAGGTATTAGACCATGGCCATCATGCAAGACACACCCCCAAATGAGCCCCCACCACCTTACTTTCTTACCCCACTTAACGCCCTGGGAGTACTTGAAGCATATATGGGTAACATATAAAACATTCTTGCAGAGGGCTGGTTGTGGGTTCTCCGGATTCGAAGCACCAAACTCAACGTGGGTCTTGGATAGTCTTTCACTGAAGGAAAATCGTAAAGTACATGTACCCATAGTAAGTCTGCATAGCACCATGGATGACACAGTGACTGTGTAGACCTCTAATGATCTACCATCGCCAAAGCCTGAGATACCCATAACCGTACCTGCCATTGCCCCTCAAGGTAGGGGTATATTCAATCTTTCCCCACAAGGGAGGAGTACACCCAATTTTGATCAATCCAAGCATTTGGCTCTCCTCCAAATGGCCCGACCTTATGGCCAACATTGCTAAAGAGTTACTACTTTCTAAGGACCCATTTGACCGTGGCTTTTTGTCGGGTGCATTAAACGATTGGGTAGCAGACCTATAGGTGCCTAAATTGAACTTTGCATCCCAGACACATGGGCATGCTAGCGCTGATGCTACAGGCAGCAAGGGTAAACACTGCCAGCCAAACTCTTTCACAAAGGGAAAGGACAGATCAAGCCACTCAAACTGACCTCTGTATTGAGGAATCCCTGAGTTCCATGGGGCCAATATTGGCATGCGATGAAAAAGCAAAAATCCCTAGTGTAGACTTATTACAGGAAACTGTTCCTTACTTATCTCTGCATGAGCTGAGTGCTGGCCATAAAGAGGTTAAACATCCCACAGTCATGAATGCCAAATTGAAAAGCACTTCCCTATGAAATCTGCCAGTAAAAAAAAAAAAATAAATAAAAATAATCACATATGCCTAAGATAATGGACTTAATGGACTCGAACACTCATGACTTTGTAATGGATCAAAGATATTTCATTATAACGAACATTCAGAAAACTAAAGAAAAAGAGCCCAAAGAAGCCCTGCGCAATAAGGTTCTCGCTTGGTTGTGCCACAGAACTGTCCCAGGAGTAGTCGGACTCAAGGACTTAAGGATCATTCGGAGGATAGATCTGAGTGACTGGTGTCTGCTACCCAATTGTGACTGCATTTTGGTGGGCTGTGGGGCCAGCACCTTGCCTGCTTTTCTCAGACGATGCAAATATCTACCCAAAGGGACCTCAAACTGTAACATTATTCTTAGAATTTAGATCTTCAGAGAGTTTCTTATGGTTCTTCCTCTTCCTGATTATTGTTAACATGCTTACTCTGATTTTCTCAATACTTGAACTGCAGTTACTAAGTGGATGGTGATTGTTATGTCTTGCCCATTTTGCTCTTATCTTGTTATCGACCCTTATGACAATGCATTACTTACCGTAAAAGCATTTCTGATGGTTGTAGCTGCTTAGATTCACATGCTGTGCATAGGTCCGACATCCAGTGGTCACTGCGGAGTATTGCATTTTGTTTTTCGTAGTCGAAAAAGGGACGTCGACAAGGCGTGTCTGAAACACTATCCCTATAGTGACGTGCGTTGTACCCACAATCCCTCACGTGTCGAGGTCCCTCTGTTTGTATTTTTTCTGCCCTGAGGGAGCCTTCTAGACGTGAGTGAGTACAGAAAAGAGAGAGAGATATAAAGGAAGTCTATGTTCCTTCCATCCGAGCGGGGAGGAAGGGTGGGCGCATGTGAATCTAAGCAGATACAACCATCAGAAATGCTTTTACGGTAAGTAATGCATTGTCTTCTGATGTTTGTTAATCTGCTTAGAATCACATGCTGTGCATAGACTAGCGAGCAGTACCCGGAGTTGGCAGTGGGTTATGAGAAGGAACAGTAGAGAAAAGGTGTCGTAATACTGCCTGTCCCCACCTGGGAGTCAGATCTAGAGTGTGCATCTAGACAGTAGTGTTTTGTAAAGGTGTGCACAGAACTCCAGGTAGCCGCTTTGCAGATGGACTCAAGGGGAACATTTGCAATGAATGCTATGGATGCCCCCGTGCCTCGAGTAGAGTGTGCTCTTGGCCTAAAGGGCAGTTCTCTCTTAGCAAGAGTATAGCAGAGAGTGATGCATTGAACAATCCATCTAGAAATAGTGGACTTTGAAATCGCATCTCCTTCTCTTCCTGCTGCCACCGAGACGAAGAACTGATTAGTCTTCCTCAGTGGTCTGGTTCTTTCCATGTAGAACATGACCGCTCTGCGTACATCTAGTGTGTGCAGAGTCCTTTCTCCCAAATTGGAAGGATTTTGAAAGAACGTTGGTAGTTCTATAGATTGGTTTACGTGGAATTTAGAAATACATTTCGGGGCAAACCTAGGGTGCGTGCGTAGAACCACCTTATCTCTGTGAACTGTAACAAAGGGGTCTAGAATAGAAAGAGCCTGAAGTTCACTTACTCTCCTGATGGAGGTGATAGCTATTAAAAAAGCAGTCTTAAGAGTGAGGTGTTTAAGAGATGCTTTGTGCATGGGTTCGAATGGAGAGCCCATGAGTCTGGTAAGTACCACATTAAGGTCCCATCCGGGAGCTGGGTCAGCTATCGGGGGGTGTATTCTCTTTACTCCCTCCATGAAGGCTTTTATAACAGGGATCCTCCACCACAACACCTTGAGTTGGGAAGTGGTGTATGCAGAAAGTGCCGCTAGGTGGACTTTAATGGAGTTAACACTAGACCTGAATCCAGAAGGTGGGTCAGGTATAGGACAACATGTGTGGGAGAGCAGTCAATAGGGTTGATGCTTTTACTCCTGCACCAGATGACAAATCTTTTCCACTTGCTAGAATAGCAGTGGCGAGTGTTAGGTTTTCTGGCTTCCCTGAGGATGTCCATGCATATTTGCGGGAGCTGTAGATGTCCGAACTCTATGATTTCAGGAGCCAAGCTGCTAAATTCATGTTCTGGGGGCATGGATGCAGAGTCCTGCCCTTGTCCTGAGACAGCATGTTGTACGGGCAGGGGAGTCTCACTGGGGGAGATAGAGACATCTCCATCAAGTGAGCGAACCATGGTTGACGGGCCCACATTGGGGCCACTAGTATCATGGTTACTTGTTCCTGGTGCATCTTGTGCACCACCCTGTTGAGAAGGGGAGTCGGGGGAAAAGCGTAAACAAATTTCCCTGACCATTGCATCGACAGACCGTTCCCCTTGGATTGGTTCTGGGGGTACCTGGGCACTGCCAGCACCTTCGTGAATACCCTTGGTGCTGATGCTATGCCGAAGGGTAGCACTTTGAACTGGTAGTGTTTGCCCTCTATCATGAACCTGAGGTATTTTCTGTGCGCTGGCAACATTAAAATATGAAAGTATGCATCTTTCATGTCCAATGTTGTCATGTAATCTCCCTGAGAAAGCAGTGGGATCACTTCCTGTAAGGTTACCATACGAAACTTTTGGGGTTTGATAAACTTGTTCGCTGGGCGCAGATCTAATACAGGGCGCATGGTTAGATCCTTTTTGGGTACAAGGAAGTACACTGAATAAATACCTTCCGTTACCTGAGATAGAGGCACGACCTCTATGGCTCCTTTTTCCAGCAGTTGTTGTACTTCTTGGAGAAGGGTGGCAAGATGTTCCGGTGTCATGCGACGTCCCCTCGGGGGTCTGTAGGATGGGGAACTGTTGAATTCGATACAGTATCCGTGGGCTACGGTGGAAAGTACCCAACGGTCTGACGTTATCTCCTCCCATGCAGGAAGAAAGGATGTTATCCGGCCCCCGACCGGTGTTGCATGGGAGGGGACGCGAATCTTCGCGTCACTTGGAGTTGTTTGGGGCTTGGGAGCCTCTGGGGGTGGATCCCCGACCTCTCCCTTTACCCCGGCGTTGGCCTCTTTGGCTGTACTGCCCACTATTGGTCTGGTAATTGGTGGCAGGGTATTGTTGATGCTGACTTTGTTGTTGTTGTTGTTGGCGTTGGCCACGAAAAAAGCGTTTGTTGCCATAGCCGCGTCTGGTAGTGGGCTTAGAGATTTGGTCAAGAGTCTTGATAGTATCGAACTCTTTTTTAGCCATCTCTAGAGCTTCATCCACCGCTTTCCCGAAGAGGTTAGAGTCTTCCACAGGTTTATTTATTAAAGACGCCTGTGTCTCCGGTTTAAACCCTGAGTTGCGCAGCCATACATGGCGTTTTAGGAGTATTCCCTGCACCAGGAAACGTCCCGCTGTTTCTGCCGCGTCCAGAGAGTTTTTTACAATGCTCTGGTTCACCTAGGTTCCTTCGCCAATAGTTGAAAGTAGGCGTGTACGTAAAGGCTCCGGTGCTTCCTCGGCGTCCTTGCGCAGTTTGGCCCACTGCGCGTCTGCATAGCTAGCAAGCAAAGAATTGTTGTTCGCAATTCTTGCTGAGAAGGCAGCCGAGGAAGTTACTCTTTTTGCAAGGGCATATAGCCTTTTGCCCTCCTTGTCATGGGGTGCCTCACTGGTGGAAAGTGGTACCCCTGCCCTCTTTCTAGTATTAGATACTACTAGGGAATCCGGAATGGAATGTCCCCTAATGTAGAGCGGGTCTGAGGGAGAAGGAGTGAAAAGTTTTTCAATTCTCGGATTTACCCCTCTGATCAATGCGGGAGTGGCCAGCGAAGGGATGATTCTTCTTTTCATTGAAGCTAGGAGGGGAATGGTCTGGCTGACCGGGGGTTTCTCTTTAATTACTCTTTCCACAAAGTCTAATTCTGGAGAGAGCTCCCCAGTGTCCAGTTCGAAATGTGCTGCTGCTCTGCGCAACAGTGCATTGAAAGTGGGCTGATCGTCAATTGGAGACGTGTTCCTAAACAGTGAATTGTCAGGAGGATTTAGGTTTAGGACATCAGTGTCGGAATATACTGATGGGGATTGCCAGGGGTGCGAAGGTCCTTCTGTGTTTTCTCCGAAGCCTTCTTCTATAATGTCTGGCCTGTCTTCCAGACATTCCTCCTGGTTCTGTCCTTCTTCATCGTCCATGAAATCATCCTCCTCCTCCAAGTATTGTTCCTCCCCAGTGAGGTCGTATACATTATGGAAGTCTGAGGCTGTGTCCACCTGGGGATCGACTAGCCTCGGATTTTTTGCCCTGGGGTCCTCCTGAGGCCCTTCTCTAGTCCTCTTGGGAGTTTGAGAGGACTGGGTATTCATAAACCTTTCCATCCTCTCCATACAGAGGTGGAGTCTTTCCATGGTTTCATGGGGTACCCCAGAGCGGTCTGGCGGGGGAAAAATAGAGTCATCTAGCTGGAAACGGCTCGACCTCTCCCAAAGCGTCGAGGAAAGTGTCCCGTCGCCCTCCGAAAAGCCTTCAGGTGTGCTGGGTGACCCCCCGACTGAAGGGGGTAGTCCCTGCCTTCCTTCGGGCTTTTTCGGCGTGTCTTTCGACTTGTGCGTAGCGCTCGACGTGACTTTCGGCGTACGCTTCTGGGCGTCGGCTACAGCGATCCTCGCCAAGCTCTCGGCGACTTGTTTGTCGGCGACTCGTTTGTCGGTGGAAGCTTGCGTTTTTGACGCTACGGGTGTCGATCGCTCTACGGCGGTATGCGCCTTTTGTTGATGCGCGCCCGCCGATGGTTTGGGGGCGGCGCCCTTATTTGCCGAAAGCCCAGTCGCTGGTCGCGGCTGCGAGAGGGGCTTCGAACCCGAACGGTCCGAGGAGGCCGCCGGTGGAACCTGCGTCTCCTTGGGCGCCGAAGCTCTCTTCGTCTTAGACGAAGAAGAGCCGTGGGTTGTGTGCTTAAGTGTGTTTTTGTGTGCGTCAATGTCGCCGGGGTGTTCATCCCCATAAGCAGGGCGTGAGCCGAGCCCGTCGGGGCCGGGGACAGACGACGAAGCGCGCAAGCGCTCCTTAGAGGGGTTTTCGACTTCCGTAGCGGAGGTCGTGTTATCGCGTTCCTCGTCACTGTCGGTGGTAGCAGCGGCGGGTGAACCTTCGGCCTTCGACATCGCGTAGGCCGCCCACCTCTTAACCCTACGGTCTTTTAGAGTTTTAGGCTTAAGAAGCCGACAAGCCGCGCAACCCTCCTCCTTGTGATCGAGGGGCAAGCAGCGGTTACACCGTGAATGCTTGTCCTTCCAAGTAAATTTGCCTTTGCAAAGCGGGCAAAATCTAAAGGGAGTCCTCTCCGTAGCCGAGGTAATAAATCGTGATAACCACCCCAAGGGAAAGGAAGGGGAAAGGGAAAGGCATTCTCAGAAAAGAACCAGAGATGTCCCACGACCCCACTCTCCCTACTGTATATGGCCTGCGAGGCCAGGCCACGTGTTCGGCAACGCCGAAGGATCTCCTCCGCTCGACCCTCCGTCGAAGATCTTGCTCGGCGGACAACAGCTTCACAACTGCGTCGAGGGATGGAGTATGTGTTTAATATTAATGAGAAAACGACCAAAGGTCGAGGAGATGAAATTTGCAATGTCTCTCGAGGAGCTCCGCGTAAAGGCGACCAGTAGCTGGGCTGAAAAAAACAATCTGAGGGACCTCGACGCGTGAGGGATTGTGGGTACAACGCACGTCACTATAGGGATAGTGTTTCAGACACGCCTTGTCGACGTCCCTTTTTCGACTACGAAAAACAAAATGCAATACTCCGCAGTGACCACTGGATGTCGGACCTATGCACAGCATGTGATTCTAAGCAGATTAACAAACATCAGAAATGTATTTATGTTGTTTGTCTTGACTGCGCCCTTAAGCTTCCGGGTTCTCAGGTGCGCAATACAAATTCAATAAAGTAAATTAAAAGTGCTCAAACACCGCCTGGGGACTGTATGGGAACCTGACGCATAAAGTGTTGCTAAGTATCACACACCAGGTGAAAAGTGCGGCTTCTCTCTCATGCAATTATCACACCATTGACGAGAAGTCCTGTCCCGCCTCCCCTCACTGAAAGAATTACACTAATTCTGAAAACAACGCTACAACTGACTGCACACTACACATCCCATCTCGAAAAACCGCAGCTATCTGGACAATTGGAGACACTCACTGCCATCCTTGCATCCTTCAAGGACACATCATATGTGCCTGGCTGCTTCTGTACTCGAAACTCTTTAAACTGAAGCACTCCTCCTTTACCTGACAATCATTAACTGCTCACAGCAGGACACAACTGTATTAGTTCCGGAGGCAAGTGGCCTTCATAGAATCATAGTTGGCTAGCCCAACCCTCCGATTGGGTTTATAGCTCTTTGGTGACTATTAGCCAATTAGGAGGGCCGTTGGTTTGGGATATGAGGCACACTGTGGCAAATCAACTTCCGGTGCACCAGTGGTGCAGAGATGAATATCGGTTTCTAAACCATCAAACAACCCCACAACCTCTAGTATACCATAAGGGATCTGAATAGATTGGAAACATAAGCAAATTATAAACCTTGTTCAATTTTGGTAACATGGACGGAGCGGCATGCTTATCTGTGAATAGTCGTGGATCGTTGGTTAGTTGCAACACAGCGATAATACAATTATTACCCAATGTCTTTGCTTTCGGTAATAATCGCTTCGTGAAAGCGAGGCGAGTGGAAAGCATCTAAAAGTTCCTCCGAGCCTGTTTTTGCCATTTAATTGTATTAATCTGTGCTCCGTGCCTCAGTGAATCCCTCTCCCTGCCTTCCCCACCAGCTTCCTCTTCCTGATCCCCGCCCGTCTCCCAGCCGCCCACCTCCCCGATTGGTCAGATCACTAGTCTTAACGGATATGAGTTTCTTGACCTACTATCCGCCAGTTGTCGCTGGTACCCCCGCCCTTATTTCCCTCGTCATCACTGTGTGCCCACAACCCCTTAGGTCCCAACGTTTCACTGTGTGCCCAGACCCCCTGGTTCACATCTCGTCACTGCCCCTCCAACAACCTCCGGTTCAGTGTGATGCTGCCAGCTTCTCGCCTGGTCCCCTAAGATATCGCCATCTACCCCATGCCCCTCTCGTGTCCCATGTTGTCGCTGTGTTCCCCCAGCCCCCTCTGGTCCCCCTTGATGTCGCTGTATACCCCCAGCCCCTCTGGTACTGTGATTTCTCTCGGTACCCTCTGGTCCCTTGCATGCTGTTGCGGTTTGCCCCCACCCCCGGTCCCCTGCGATGCCCCTGTGTACCCAACCCCTCCGGTCCTCGTTTACAGTTCCCAGGCATGCCCTCCTGTCTGTGCCCTAGCACCTGCACTGTCGAGGTGTCTCTAGACCGAGTGCAGTAGCTAGTCTTCACATTTGTGCTGTTCATGCCCTGTGGGAGGGTCTTTGCTTTCTCCCTCTTTCCCTCCCTTGTCATTGAATGCCTTTGAAGCGCATTGCGCTTAATCGCCGTGTGGATGGAACATCATATCATATCACTATGCTTACTCTCTACTCTACACATTACACAATTAGAGTGCACCTATACCCCTCAATCAATTCGGCCAAGCTGCTCACATATGACCACTACCCCACAAACACGTCATCACTCTAATAAAAATCAGCTATATCCCATTACAAACCGGCCTTGCTGCACATATAAGCGTCCTACAGGCCTAATGCAGCCAGAACCCAGTCTGGGTGTACACCCACCAGACTGCACACATATCATCAGCACCTCATACACCCCAGTCAAAAATGTCATAAAACGGATGCAAATTATATATACTGTATAGCTTATGAATTCTATGTTCTTTAGCACTACCAAGGAGTTCTCCAGGATGAAGTTTCAAGGCACAGCCAAATAGTTCCTACTGGATAGTATGTGATGTTCCATCCCACTCTGTTGCTCCTGTCAGCAAGCATAGATGTATAAGCCCCCATTTGCTTTACTGGCCCACATTCTGTATAGTTGAAGGCCATTTGAAGTTACGCTGATTTGATCAATGTTAACACAAAGAAGCAACGTAGTAGAGAAGCAATCAAGTTTTATGCTGATCATTTTATTCTTTACAATAAAATATGTATTAACAGAAAATAAATTGCAAAAACCAGCAAGAACATTTATTTTTGGACAACTTCGAAACAATGGCACTCAGGAGGTTGGTGCGAAATTCAGGTCATCCACACAAGCCAACGCGGAATGCTCCAATGAGGATGACTTCTCTCTAAGTGTAAAGAGATAAAAAAGTAAGGCTCAAAGATTGGGATGCATGCAATAGCCACCAAAATGTAACGTATGACAGCATGAACATATTAATCAATAATTTATTGGGTATTTATAATGCCCCTATACAGCAAATGGTGCATCAAGGTACATATATTTATAATAGTAATGTGAAATTAAAAATTACAATGTACATGTCATCAGAGTGAACTGGACCTTCCAGCCCTCTAAGATGAGATAGCAATACCCTTGAGATAGATGGGGATGCAGAATTGTATTCAAACAGCAATAATCGAATCAACTCAGGTAGTTGGCAAAAGGATAAGTGTTTTAATATCAATTATCTAAAACAGGAATGATAACGGACATCAGCAGATGTCTCTCATCACTATCTCAAAGCGTTTCATTAAAAAAATGACACCTTTATAGTTAATATTCGTCATTGATGACGTTAACCTGTGTATCACTCATGTCATCCTACGTGGGAAAACTTAAATACCTACGGGTGAATGCGATAGGGTCTAAACGAATCATCTAGGTATACTATCCATACTCGTTTGGGCAGTGAAATAAAGTGATAGGCTTCTTAACATCAGGTGGGGCAACTAAGCCCTTCCCTAAAATGTCACTATAAATGTCACTAAATATACGACGTCTAATTGGCTTCACAACTATAGGACCCTTGATCATGCGGTCCTTTATCATCGGTAACTTTCCAACCTCTGTCAGTACCCTCCCAACCTATGTTAGCAGCTCTCAGGCTGAGTGTCCAGGTGCAGATAAGCTAGTCTTAACCACAGCTTCCAAACAATTAACATGATCCATCATCACCTCAGTGGTCTGCTGTAAATTAGGGCGTTAAACTCGTCCTTGGAAATGTTCCTTGCTACGGAAGAATTCAGGGGAGTGAAGGCACACTCTGCCTTTGTGCGTAGGTGTGACCATCATGCTCTTCCGACTTCTTCTCCCCACGTGACTAAAGACCACAGAATTGAGCTTTCAGAATTCAGATTTTCCGACTAATGTCCAGGAAAGTCATAATTGTATAAAAAAATTTATATTTTATGCGGCTAGTAGTTTTGACCATTGTTCCTGAATACATATTCCTAAATTTCACAATTTGCATAACATTGTATCAAAAAACTCCCACTTGTGTACAATTCAACCAGTATGTTACAAAAGGAATGAATTGCCATTTTCAACTGTGGGTCACTTTTTCATTGGTGCCTGAGACAATTTTATGCCCCAGGCCAACCTGATGGCCAACGATGCTTGGATAGTGTCATACATTCTGTTGATGTAGCTGTAGTCTTGGTCATAAATCCCTGAGAGGGGAATGAGGATTTGGGTATCATCGGCATAGTTGGTATGAGCCTTGAGGGACCCCGCAGGGAACTTGAGTTGGATGGGCAGCAGTGCTTCCAGCATAGACACTGTGTGCCTGCAAGAAATTAGGCAATCCATTTGATGGACTTGGTTGAAATGTTGGCAGCTAAAGTGAGGTGGTGGCAGTGTGTTTGGTGGTTGACCAGGTCAAACGCTGCCGATGGATCGAGAAGGAGGAGGGCTAGGTTGCCAGTGTCGTGGATATCGTTGAGTTGGTTTTTCAGGTCAAGGAGGAAGTATTCTGTGCCATGGACAGGTCTGAAGCCTGACTGGTGAGGGCTGAGGATGTTGTGTTGTTTCAGGTAGGCTTGTATTTTAATGTATGATATGGAATTTATAACGTGCCTATACACAAGTGTTTCTAGGCCAGAGAAGACAAGGATGGGGAAACAGAGGGAGGACGAAACAACGATCTTACTAGGCCTTGTCATTTAGATCACGCAAGTGCAGGGAAGGGGATGTAATCAAAGGTGCAGCCAGCGGGTGGCTCAGTGCAGGTAATCAAAAGTGCAGCCAACGGGTGGCTCATAAGTGCAGAGCGAAGGGGATGTAGGGTTACAGATACAGACCCCAAGTGCTGGGGCAGCCAAAAGGCAGTGCAAGGTGCAACTGGACAGGCAGGGACCTGGGCCCAACTTCAGAGGGTGACCAGTGCGTGGACCAGACGGGTCATCAGCAGGGGAGAGGAAGAGAGAAAGCAGAAGCAAAGAGGAAGGTCTTGAGTTGCTTCTGGGACCAGAGGTAGTTCTGCTCAAGTTTGAGAGAGGCAGGGAGGCTGTTCCAGAGGGAGGCCCCAGCCGAAGAAAGAGATCTGCCCCCAACTTTCTGCTTTGAAAAGCGACTGACCCTCAGAGAGTTGGAGGTGGATGAGCGGAGAGCTCGAGAAGGGACATGTTTAGGAAGAGAGAGTTGTAAGTAGTGCGGTCCCAGTCCCCAGAAAGACTTGTGGACAATGCAGAGGGTCTTGAACTTGATCCTTGCCACCATTGTGGGCAATGTAGGCAGCAATGGTAGATGAGTGCTCAAAATGGCTGCGCATCGACGCCATGTTATCCTGGCTCAAATTTTACACACTAGCATTACAAAGCCGTGTCTCCAGGTGTCACAGGTCCTCTGTCTGTTACGCAGGGGCAGCACAAACTTGTGCATCCCCATAGGGTTATGGCACCTGCACTATAGTAGTACACAGGACACAGTAACCCCTCAGGGATAGAGGGTTAGGGTCTGTTGGATTGGATAGGCACAGGGAGGTAGGGTAACCGGAAAGAGTTAGGTAGAGGGTGTGGAAAGCAAGGGGGAAGTAGGGCAAGGAACACGTTACTTACCTGTAACTGTTGTTCTCTAGCATGGGTCTGGCACGGAATGACATGCTCATGAATATTCCCTGTCGTCGGGCTGGGAATCCTCGGTATAAGAAAAAAAAGTTTCACTTTTGTTTATAAACTGTCTTTCTCCTATAAACCAATGTCTGAGCTATGGGTCATACTGCCACCAGCCAATGACTGCCCTCTCCCTAAGCCCCTCCTCTGGCAGCCATCCTCAGATTTGGTAGCACGTAAAGTGGCAGTATGACCAAGAAGAGCCCCAGAGGGGCAGGAGGGTTCACATGTGATTCCATGCCAGACCCATGCTGGAGAACCACAGTTACAGGTAAGTAACTCGTTCCTTCTCCAGCATGGGGTCTAGCATGCATTCACATGCACATGAATAAAGAATACATAGCCCGGGAGGATAGCTCAGCGGCAACGTGCGCGCCTTGGAAGCAAGACGACACGAAGCAACATAGGTTCGATTCCCGGGTCCGCGCTTAGAAACCTCTGGGTGTTTAAGCGCGTTATAAATACGCAACTAAGACAAAAAAGAAAAACAATTATGCAACCAAAAAAAAAACAATTCCTGTAACAGCGCCTCGATGCCCGTGGCCTGTGTGAGCGCTTTAAAAATGGAAATAAATAAAATAGCAGTACATACATACACGCCCATGGGAGGTGGCAAGGCTCAACAGAAGGAATTACTCTTACCTCCTCACCTTCAAGCAACCAGGTTGCGTAGCACTGCTTGGCCGACTCTGTACTCCTCTCTGAAATCCCTGTCAATGCAGTAGAATTTCGTGAAGGTGTGGGTAGACCTCCACGTAGCAGCCCTGCAGAGGTCTAGCAGGGGCACAACAGACAGGAACGCAGTCGTCGCAGCGATCGCTCTGGTGGAGTGGGCTCTCGGACAGCCAGCCAGCGGTTGGTTTGCCAACTAGTGACAATGGGAGATGGAAGCCTTGGACAAGGCCTTCCCATTGTTCACAGGACCAAAGTTAACAAAAAGCCGAGAAGCCTTCCGGAAACTCTTTGTGCGGGCCACATAAAGCTTCAGCCCTCGAGCCACATCCAGTGAATGCAAAGTCTTTTAAGCCGGCGACGAAGGAGTCAGAAAAAACACAGGCAACACCAAGGGTTCGTTCACATGAAATTTGGATGGAAACTTGGCCATGAAGTAGGGGTGCGTCCGCAGCACCACCCTCGTCTCGTGGAAAGTGAAATAAGGCTGCTTGCAGGACAGGGCATGGATCTCACCTACTCTCCTGGCAGAGGTAATGGCCACGAGGAAACCTGTCTTCCAAGAAGGAACTTGAGCAGAGCTTTATGCATAGGCTAGAAAGGGGCCCCGTGAGCCTAGTCTGCACCACGTTGTGTTCCCACACCGGGGCAGCGCCTTCACCGGCGGGAGCGATCGGAACAGTTCCCTAATGATCTCCATGACTAGATGGTGCGACCAAAGCAAAGACTGTCCTGGAGCCCTGGTGTAGCGGGAGATAGCCGCCAGATGCACCAGGATGGCGACGTGCGCCAGCCCTGACATAGCCAACGACAAGTTGGAAGGACTTGTGGGCCGTGACCCTCAGAGGGTTAATCTTCTGTGATCGGCACCAGGTCGCGAAACGCTTCTATTTGTGTCTGTAACACTTCAGAGTCCACGACTCCCTGGCCTTGGCGAGGACCTCCCTGCAGTCCGCAGGCAGCTCCTAACCACCAAACTCGAATGCTGCAGACGCCAGGGCTTCAGGTTCAGCGATCTTGGGTCGTGGTGCAGTATTGCGCCTCCTACCCTGGCGAGAAGATCCACGACCACTGGTAGCTTGACTGGAGGGGACACGGACGTGCTGAGAAGGTCCAGGTACCCAATGTTTTTGACTCCCGCCAGGTGAAAAGGAAGGAACAAGTTACTTACCAGTAACTGTTGTTCTCCAGCATGGGTCTGGCATGGATTCACATGCTCATGAATATTCCCTGTCGTCAGGCTGGGAATCCTCGGTAAAGAAAAAACCAGTTTCAGTTTTGTTTCTGATCTGTCTTTCGTAGTAATAACCAATCACTGATCTCTGTGTCATACTGACCACAGCCAATGACTGCCCTCTCCCTAAGCCCCGCCTCTGGCAGCCATCCTCAGATTTGGTAGCACGTAAAGTGGCAGTATGACCAAGTGAAGAGCCGCAGAGGGGAAGGCGGGAGGGTTCGCATGTGAATCCTTGCCAGACCCATGCTGGAGAACAACAGTTACAGGTAAGTAACTTGTTCCTTCTCCAGCATGGGGTCTGGCATGGATTCACATGCTCATGAATAAAGAATACATAGCAGTACACATGCACAACCACGGGAGGTGGCAAAAAAAGCAATACAACAACTCAACATTAAGCATCTCTTACCTCCTCACAAGGCTCACCTCAGGCGAACAGGTTGCGCAGCACTGCTTGGCCGACCCTGGACTCCTCCCTGGAATCCCGATCGACGCAGTAGAATCTTGTGAAGGTGTGCGTCGGCCTCCACGTAGCAGCCCTGCAGATGTCCAGCAGGGGCACACCAGACAGGAACGCCGTGGTAGCAGCGATCGCTCTGGTCGAATGGGCTCTCGGACGGCCTGGCAGCGGTCGGTTTGCCAACCGGTGGCAGTGCATGATGCAGCCGGAGAGCCATCTGGAAATGGAAGACTTCGAGAGAGCCTTCCCCTGGTTCACAGTCCCAAAATTCACAAACAGCTGTGACGTCTTCCGAAAACTCTTCGTGCGGTCCACGTAGAACTTCAGCGCTCTAGCCACATCTAGCGAGTGCAAAGTCTCTCAGCCGGCGACGAAGGCGACGGGAAGAACACTGGCAACACCAAGGGCTCATTGAGGTGGAAGTCCGACGGCACCTTGGGCATGAAGGAGGGGTGCATCCGCAGCACCACCCTCGTGTCGTGAAAAGTTAAGTATGGAGGCTTGCAGGATAGGGCCTGGATCTCTCCCACTCGTCGTGCAGAGGTGATGACCACGAGAAAAGCAGTTTTCCACGACAGGAACTTCAGCGGTGCCAAATGCATAGGTTCAAATGGGGCACCCATGAGCCTAGCCAGCACTACATTAAGCTCCCAAGCCGGGGCAGGCGCCTTCACCGGCGGGAACGATCTGAAAAGTCCTTTCATAAATTCCTTTACAAGACGATGCGACCATAGGGACGCCCGTCCCGTCGTCCTGGTATATCTTGAGATGGCAGCCAGGTGTATTTTGATGGAGGCGTGGGCCAATCCCGCCTTGGCCAACGACAGCAGGTACGGCAGCACTTGAGGGGCCGTAATCCGTAGAGGGTTGATCTTCTGTGTCCGGCACCAGACAGAGAACCTCTTCCACTTATGTCCGTAACACTTGAGAGTTGAGGACGCCCTGGCTTTTGCGAGAACCTCTCTGCAGTCAGCCGGGATATCGTACCCCCCAAACTCTAGTGCCGCAGGAGCCAGGCCTGCAAGTTCAGAGACGCCGGGTCGTGGTGTAGGATGGCGCCTCCTTCTCTGGAGAGAAGATCCGGGTCTGCCGGTAGCTTGATGGACGGGGACGTTGACAAGTCCAGAAGGTCCGGGAACCAGATCTGCCTCGGCCACGCCGGTGCGACGAGGATCATCCTGCACCGGGACCTCTTGAGCTGGTTGTTTAGTCGAAGCAGCAATGGAAACGGAGGGAACGCGTACAGGTATAATCGGTCCCAGGGGAACGAGAACGCATCGCCCATGCTTCTCGGCTGGGGGAACCTGCTGGCGAACCTCTGACACTTTGAGTTCGTCGCTGTTGCGAACAGGTCGATCTGGGGTTTGCCCCATCGTCGGAAGAGTCGGTCCACCTGATCCTGGCGCAGTTCCCACTCGTGACACGCGCGCAGCTCCCTGCTGAGCGAGTCGGCGATGGTGTTGCTTTCTCCCACCAGGTGGAAGGGAACCAGGAACATCCCCTGGGCGACCGCCCAGTGCCACAGATCCTGTGCTTCCTTGGAAAGGGCTGGGGATCTGGTGCCTCCCTGCTTCCGTATGTAAAACATCATCGTGGTGTTGTCCGTGAAGATCCTCACCACCTTGCCTTTGAGGGACGGGAGGAACGATCTGAGAGCCCAGAACACGGCTCGAAGCTCCAGGATGTTGATGTGCAGAGACTTCTCCTCCGGAAGCCAGAGGCCTCTTGCGTGGAGATCTCCTGTGTGGGCGCACCAGCCTTCCAGTGAGGCGTCCGTAGTCACCGTCACCTGGTACGACGGCGTCTGGAAGTCCGTGCCCGCCGTGAGGTGAGCTCGAGAGCCCCACCATTGAATCGCCCGCCGGAACGCTTCGCTGAGAGGGATCCTGTCTTCGAAGGTGCCCATCGCCTGCATCCAACGGGCGTCGAGGAAATCTTGAAGCGGGCGCATCCATAGTCTGCAAAGGCGCACGAGATAGATGCAAGAGGACATCATCCCCAGGAGAGACTTGATGGACCTCACCCTGGCCACGTCCGTGGCTAACAGGCGTTGCACCTTGCCCAGAATGGTCTTCGTCCATTCCTCCGACGGTGCCGCCAGGCGCCTCACTGTATCGAGCTTCGCTCCCAGAAACAGGGCCACCTGCAACGGAATCAGGTGAGACTTCGGGTAATTTATGGCAAATCCCAGTTCTGTGAGTAGCCGGACGGTGCTCGCAGTGTGTTCGACGGCGAGTTCCCTTGTCTTTGCGCGGATGAGCCAGTCGTCCAGGTAGGGGTAGACGTGAATCCCCTGCAGACGCAGCCGTGCAGCCACCGGCGCCAGGCACTTGGTAAAGACCCTGGGCGCCGACTTCAATCCGAACGGCAGAGCTTTGAATTGGTAGTGGCGTCCCTGGACGACGAACCTGAGAAACTTCCGGTGACTTTTTAGGATGGGAACGTGGAAGTACGCATCCTCCAGGTCCAGCGACGATAGGAAGTCGCCTTCCTCCAGCTGTCCCAACACGTGTTGTAGAGTGACCATCCTGAACTTTTGTGACCTGATGTATTTGTTCAAACGACGAAGGTCCAGGATGGGGCGCCAGCTGCCGGTCTTCTTTCTGACGAGGAAGTACCTTGAGTACACTCCGGAGCCCCAGAGTCTCTTGGGGATGAGCTCGATGGTGCCTTTTCTGAGCATCGCTCGTACTTCCAACAGGAGTTGTTGATGATTCTCCTTCCTGGCCACAGGTGGAAAATGGGGGCACTTCCTCAGGAATTCGATAGAGTGTCCTCTTGCCAGGGTATCCAACACCCAACGGTCGGTGGAGATGGTCTCCCACACGCCGACGAACTTCATCAGCCGGCCTCCCACCGGGGTGTTTTGGTGGGGGCCCGACACCACGGCCGGTTCAATCTTGCTTGGAGGTGGTGGCCTTACCGCCCTGGCCTCCCTGCTGACGGCGGCGGGACCCTCCCTGCTTGCCGCGACCCCTGTATGCTTCTTGAGACGAGGAGCGAGCCGCCTGGCGGTAGGACGATGAACCGCCGCTGGATCCCTTGGAACCCCCTTGTCTGCCTCCGGCGCTCCGAAAGGGCCATCGCTGCTGGAGGGTTCCTAGAGCTCGGGCCGTCTCCGTGTCAGTCTTTATGGCCTGGAGCGATTCGTCCACAGCCTTGCCGAACAAGTTGTTGCCGTCGAACGGCATGTCCAAAACTCTCGTCTGGACGTCTTGACGGAAATCAGTTGCTCGGGGCCAACCTCGTTGTCGCAGGCAAACCCCGTTGCCCAGCTGGCGAAAACCGATATCGGCGATGTCTGTCGCCACCGTTATGGTGTGGTCAGACGCCACCTCGCCTTCTTGAAGTATTTCCAGGGCCTCGGCCCTCTTGTCGTCCGGCAGGAAGTCCAAAATGGGGGCCAGCTTAAACCATAGTTCTCTGTCGTAACGGGCGACGATAGCAAGGGCGTTGGCCGCCTTGATTGTCGTCGCCGCCGACGAGATAATCCGTCGTCCCATGGCGTCTAATTTCTTTCCCTCGCCGTCCGGTGGGGAATTTGCTGTCGAGGCTCCTGAGCCTGCGTCCTTCTTAGCCGCCGCCGAGACAACAGAGTCTGGCGTTGGCTGGGCCCTGAGACACAGGGGAGCCGTGTCGGGGACCCGATACTTTTTCTCGTATCGGTCCCGTTTGGCCGGTGCTGTGAAGGGGTTCTTCAGCACTGATAGGCCTTCCTCCCAGATGTCGATCAGGGGCACCGCGATGACTGATTTTCTCTTGGCCTCCCTACGCTGGTAAAGGAAACCTTCCTTTTTGCGTTCTTCTGGGCAGAGTTGGAACAACTCCGACGCCCTGGATATCATGGCATGGAACGAGCCAATTTCGTCGGGCGGGGAGGCCCGTGGGGCGGGAGACGGAAGGTCCGTTCCGTCGTCTGCACCGTCGTCGTGCCTACCATATCGTCGTCACCCGGTTTGGGAGAGGATGAGGAGGGGACCGTAGGTCTTGCGGGAGCGACGGGAGGAGAGGGATGGATCCGTCGTCGCTTGTTCGGAGGGCTTTCCGACGGGCCAGGTTGGGGTTCCTCCGGCCTGGGCCGTAGTAATCTCGTTCTGATCTCAGAGCATAGGGACTGGATCGCCAACAAGATGGCCGCCGAGCTATCCTGAGGCTCGGGTTCCGGCTGCACTGGACGGGAGGGCTGTTCATCCTCGTCGTCCTCATCCTCCTCGATTACGTCCAGGGGATCCTCCTCACGGGATCGAACCTTCTCGAAGCGAGCTTCGAGGTGTTTCACGACCTCAGTCAGTTCCTCCTCCGAGGCTGATTCCGAGCTCGAGATGTCCACCGTGCCCCCCCCCTTTTTTGTCACGGGGGTCTTGACAACGGGTTGAAAAGTGGATTCCCTCCTTGACGGCAGGGAAACTCTAGTTCCGGAGGTGGCCTCCGTCGGCGGGGTCTCTGCCGGCACGGCCAGAGTCGCCGCAATCGCCTCGATAGAGGCCTTAGCTTGGTGGGTAGGGGCCTTGACCGCCCTAGGCGCGACTGGGGCCTTCTCCTTGGGGGGACGGTCAACGCCTCGAACCCCCTCATCCGAGCTCGGACGGGGCTTCTCCCGAAGCTTACCCGGAGCATCAGACTTTCTCTTCCCCGAACCAGAGCGCTGACTCGTGGTTGACGGTACCGGGGAGGAAGCGCCCTCCTTGGCGACCAAAGAGCCCGACCTTTCGGCGCTCCCGGAGCCCGCGGACTTGCGGTGCTTGGCCTGGTGTTGGGCCCCCGTCGCCGGGGCGCCCGCACAGGACTTAGAAGCCCGCTCGGACCCTTTCTTCTTCTCTCCAGCCTTCTCCAACCAGCTGGCAAGGCGGGATCGACGGTCTTTCATGGTCCGCTCCGACATGTTCTTACAGAACTCACAGTCCTTCTCTACATGCGTCTTATCCCTGTGGAGGCAGTAGAGGCACCTCGAATGTTCGTCTTCTTTAAAGACATTTTGCAACCCGCATCCAGGGCAGTTCCGAAACAGCTTGGATCCGGGCGACGAACCCTTGTCCTGGGCCATGTCCAAGTAGGCCACAAGTCTTCTGGAATGTTCCAAGAAGTAGATTCGATGAAGTCTTCACCCTTGAGGGGCGTAGAAGTTCCGAAACGGATCCCCGTTAACGGAAGAATGAAACGGTGGAGCTTGAGGCTCGAACCGGAAAAAATGAGACAAGTCTCTTGAAAAAGCGCGAAAAAGTAGCTAAAAAAGCTCGAGAGCTATGCACGAGGACTCCCAACACAAGAACGTGCGGTAAAAATCTGAGGATGGCTGCCAGAGGCGGGGCTTAGGGAGAGGGCAGTCATTGGCTGTGGTCAGTATGACACAGAGATCAGTGATTAGTTATTACTACGAAAGACAGATCAGAAACGAAACTGATACTGGTTTTTTCTTTACCGAGGATTCCCAGCCTGACGACAGGGAATATTCATGAGCATGTGAATCCATGCCAGACCCCATGCTGGAGAAGTAACTTGTTCCTTCTCCAGCATGGGGTCTGCCATGGATTCACATGCTCATGAATACAAGAATACATAGCAGTACACACATGCACAACCACGGGAGGTGGCAAGTCTCAACATTAAGCATTTCAACAACTCAACATTAAGCATCTCTTACCTCTTCACCAGGCTCACCTTCAAGCGAACAGGTTGCGCAATCCCGGTCGACGCAGTAGATTCTCGTGAAGGTGTGCCTCGACCTCCACGTAGCAGCCCTGCAGATGTACAGCAGGGGCACACCAGACGGGAAAGCCGTGGTAGCAGCGATCGCTCTGGTTGAATGGGCTCTCGGACGGCCGCGCAACGGTCGGTTTGCCAACTGGTGACAGTGCATGATGCAGCCAGAGAGCCATCTGGAAATGGAAGCCTTCGAGAGGGCCTTCCCTTGGTTCACAGGGCCAAAGTTCACAAACAGCTGTGACGTCTTCCAAAGACTCTTCGTGCGGTCTAGCGCTCTAGACAGATCCAGCGAGTGCAAAGTCCTCTCAGCCGGCGACGAAGGCGACGGGAATAAAACAGGTAACACCAAGGGCTCGTTGAGATGGAAGTCCGACGGCACCTTGGGCATGAAGGAGGGGTGCGTCCTCAGCACTACCCTAGTCTCGTGGAATGTCAGATATGGAGGTTTACAGGAGAGGGCCTGGATCTCTCCCACTCGTCGTACGGAGGTAATGGCCACAAGAAACGCTGTCTTCCACGATAGGAACTTCAACGGTGCCAAATGCAAAGGCTCGAATGGCAGACCCATGAGCCTGGTCAGCACCACGTTGAATTTCCACACCGGGGTCAGAGCCTTCACCGGCGGGAACAAGCGGAACAGTCCTTTCATGAACTCCTTCACCAGGCGATGAGACCACAGCGACGACAACCCCAGAGTTCTGGTGTAGCGGGAGATCGCCGCTAGATGGATTTTGATAGATGGATTTTGATGGAGGCATGAGCCAGCCCTGCCTTGGCCAGCGACAGCAAGTACGGCAGCACTTGAGGGGCCATAATCCGCAGAGGGTTGATCTTCTGTGCACGGCACCAGACAGAGAACCTCTTCCATTTATGTCCATAGCACGTAAGAGTCGAGGACGCCGTGGCCTTTGCAAGCACCTCCTTGCAGTCCGCCGGGATATCGTACCCTCAGAACTCTAGTGCTGCAGGAGACAGGCCTGCAGGTTCAGCGATACTGGGTCATGATGTCGAATGGCGCATCCTTCCCTGGCGAGAAGATCCGCATCCGTCGGCAGTTTGACTGGGGGGGGGGGACGCTGACATGTCCAGAAGGTCCAGGAACCAAATCTGCATCGGCCACGCCGGTGCGACGAGGGTCATCCTGCACCAGGACCGTCTGAGTTGACTGATGAATCGCAGCAGCAACGGCAATGGTGGGAACGCATACAGGAACAGGCCGTCCCAGGGAAATGAGAAGGCATCGCCCATGCTCCCCGGCCGGGGAAACCTGCTGGCGAACATCTGGCACTTGGTGTTCGTCGCTTTCGCAAACAGATCGATCTGGGGACCATCGTCGGAATAGGAGATCCACTTGATCCTGCCGAAGCTCCCACTCGTGGCACGAGCGCAGCTCCCTGCTGAGTGAGTCGGCGATGGTGTTCTTTATTCCTGCCAGATGGAAGGGTACCAGGAACATCCCTTGGGCAACGGTCCAGTGCCACAGATCCTGCGCTTCCTTGGATAGGGTCGGGGATCTGGTGCCCCCCTGCTTCCTGATGTAGAACATCATGGTGGTGTTGTCGGTGAAGACCCTTACCACTTTGCCCTTGGGGGACGGAAGGAACGACCTGAGGGCCCAGAACACGGCTCGGAGCTCCAGGATGGTGATGTATAGTGACCTCTCCTCCGGGAGCCAAAGGCATCTCTGGTGTGCGCTCCCCATCCTTATAGGGAGGCGTCCGTCGTCACAGTTTCCTGATGTGCCGGGGTCTAGAAGTTCATGCCCGCTGCTAGATGCGCGCAGTTGCCCCACCACCGGATCGCTTGGAGGAAAGTCTCATTGAGGGAGATCCTGTCTTCGAAGCTGCCCGCCGCTTGCATCCAACGGGCGTCGAGGAACTCCTGCAGTGGCCGCATCCGCAACTTGCACAGACGCACGAGGTAGATGCACAACGACATCATGCCGAGCAGGGACTTGATGGACCTCACCCTGGCCACTTCCATGGTCAACAGTCGTACCTTGCCCATGATGGCTTTCGTCCTCTCCTCCGACGGTGAAGCCAACCGTGCCACTGTGTCGAGTCTGGCTCCCAGGAACAGGGCGTCTTGCGACGGTACCAAGTGGGACTTTGCAAAGTTGATCGAGAATCCCAGTTCTGTGAGCAGGCGGGCGGTCTTCGCTGTGTGATCGAGTTCTCTTGACTTTGCTCGGATGAGCCAATCGTCCAGATAGAGGTATACGTGGATCCCCTGCAGCCGCGCCGCCACCGGTCAGGCACTTAGTGAAGACCCTTGGCGCCGACTTCAACCCGAAGGGCAGGGCCTTGAACTGGTAGTGCCGCACTTAAGAACTTTCGATGTCCTTTTCGTATGGGGATGTGGAAGTAAGCATCCTCCAAGTCCAGCGATGACAGGAAGTCGCCTTCCTCCAATTGTCCCAGCACGTGCTGAAGGATGACCATCCAGAACTTCTGGGACTTGATGTATTTGTTGAGGCGGCGCAGGTCTAGGAAGGGCCGCCAGCCGCCGGTCTTCTTTCGGACAAGGAAGTACCGCGAGTATACTCCGGAGCCCCGGAGCCTCTTTGGGAAGAGTTCTATTGCGCCCTTTCTCAGCATTACTCGTACCTCCAGAAGCAGCTGTGGCACATGGTTTTCCTTCCTGGCCACAGGTGGGAAACGGGGACACTTTCTTTGGAACTCCAGGGAGTGCCTGTTGGCCAGCACCCAACGGTCGGTGGAGATGGACTCCCACACGCTGATGAATTTCGCCAGCCGGCCTCTCACCGGGGTGCTCGGGTGGGGGCCCGGCGTCACGGCCGGTTCAGTCTTGTTTCGCCGAGGCCTTGCCACCTTTGCCTCCTTGGCGACGACGACGGTCCTCCTGTCTTGTTGCGGCATCTGTAGGCTTCCTGCGACGAGGAGTGGGCTGCCTGGCGGTACGACGAGGCATTGCCGCCGAATCCTTTGGAGGCACCTCGAGACTTGCCACCGGAGGTCCGAAAGGACTGCTTTCGCTGATGGAGAAAACCCAGGGCCCGGGCCGTCTCGGAGTCCACCTTGATGGCCTGCAGCGACTCGTCCACTGCCTTACCGAACAGGTTGTTCCCGTCGAAGGGCATGTCCAGTATCCTGGTCTGCACGTCCTGACGGAAATCAGTGGCCCTGAGCCAACCGCACCAGTGATGGCAAACGCTGTTGCCCATCTGGCGAAAGCCGGTGTCAGCGATGTCTGTGGCCACCGTGATGGCGTGGTCCGATGCCACCTCACCCTCCTGCAGGATTTCAAGGGCTTCTGCCCTCTTGTCATCTGGGAGGAAGTCCAGGATGGGAGCGATCTTGAACCACAGCTCCCTGTCGTAGCGCGCCACGATCGCGAGGGCGTTGGCTGCCTTGATGGTCGTCGCTGCCGACGAGATGACCCCTCGTCTCATGGCATCCAGCTTCTTCCCCTTGGCGTCCGGCGGGGAAGTGGAAGTTGATGCCGTCGCCCCTGCCGATTTCTTCTTGGCCTCGAATACACGCTGATTTCTTCCGCAGCTTGTATATTTCTGGCCGGTCTGATTTTTGATTCTGTTTTTCGCCCAAATGTTCCCCACTCATTTGTCGCTCCACAGGGATGGTTTTCCCCTCAGGGTTTACAAGAATAGCAGGCTATTTTACAGGATGTTTGTCGGCGGTTGAGAGAGCTCGGAGACTCACGTCTTCATCACTCTGCTGCTAGCCACGCCCTTCCAACACTAGCACGCAGTTTAGTCTTCACACCAGGTAGACAGAGTAATGACAAGCTAGCCCAAAGACGCTGCAATCCCTTTAGTGAGCCTAATGAGTTGCTTGTTCCCCTGGGCATAGAGTAAGAGCCCAGGAGTGTGTGAGGGCCAGGAGGTGAGAACCTGACCTCAGCCAGAAGAAACAGAACACAAACAAAGCAACAGCATGAACAGTGACATTCAATCAGTGGAAGAACTAATTGTATATCACTTACAATGCCAATTATCCTAAAAGGGGATTTTAACATAGCATGGGACCCCTCTAAGGACAGAACCAAAATAGCACAGGGGGCACAAGGGAAACCCTGGCCTTGGTAGACGCGTGGAGGGCGTTTGAAGGGATACCAGGAGGGGTACACCTTCTACTGGCATGCTCACCACAAGCACTCGAGGATAGATTATGTGTGGCTCTCCAGAAGTCTGCTGGGCCACACTACAGGGATCTCGGTCGAGACTATCATGCACTCAGATCACGCACCCATAACACCAAACCTGAAAAGAAACCGACGACCTGCTGCCAAATCGGTCGAACAACTGTATCAAGCAAATTATCCGCCCCTCCTAGAAAGGATCAAAACGAAAATTATGGGGGCCCCTACCCATAACACTGCTATGTCAAATAAATGTTATAAAAATGGTCATCCTACCCCAACTGTTATACTACTTCTGAGCCCTCCCTATCCAGGTACTGCCCGCCCTATTCAGGTCTCTGCAAAAAAATGACGAGTAGATTCCTATGGAACAATAGAGTACCGAGAGTGGCTGCTAGAGTCATGGAAATGCCTACTTGTAAAGGCAGGTTGGGGGAAACGGACCTTAAAGTCTACTATCTGGCAGCCCAGATGAGAGTTATCCGGGATCGGCAGAATGAAGATAGGGGAAAGAGATGGAGGCCAATGGACCGATCAGTAGCAGGGGAAAACTTGGAAGAGATACTATGGAAATCCAAACCAGATAAACCACCCCGAATGTACTGTAGCAAGATTCTGGCTCTAGTGGGCGACACGTAGGATGAAGCAATGAAGAGGGGACACATCACCCCTCACCCATCACCGTTCACGCCGTTATTGGACAATCCACAATTGACCCCGGGACACAAAACCGCTGCATTCACCAAATGGCAGCAGGGGGGGATGCCAAAAGATCAGAGATATGTTTCCGCGGAACCAGGTCAAACAATTCGACCAATATATGGCAGACTTCGAACTGGGGGAGAGGGAGAGATTTCGCTATGCACAACTAAGGCACTGGTTATTCCAACCCTCCATGAAACAAGCAGGGACATGCTAGCTAACGCCCTTTGAAAAATACCTGAATATAGATCCCGGCGACAGGCGGGTGGTCACCTCCATATACGTGCACCTAAAAGTGGTTGAAGATCCCCCTCCGAGGCCAATAGAAAAGAGCGAATGGTCGAAACTATGGGTGAGCATTCCCAAGCTCACGAGATCCCTCCAAATTCGGGAAATCTGGGTAAAACTGCTTTTCCATTGGCACCCAACGCCCTAAAGACTCCACAAAATTGACCTGGGGGAATCGAAATTCTGTTGGAGGGAATGTGGAAGGGAGGGAACGTGGCGCCACATAGGTGGGACTGCCCCAAAATAGAGAGATATTGTGAGAGCATACAAAAGGGTTCTGCACAGACTGGTCAAGGTTATTGGAGTTCCTACAGGAAGGATCGAGGGGTGCTTGGTGTCCAAGGAACATGCGCCTCTTGGGTATAGCAGGATAGCCTCTGATCGAGCTACTACAGGGGAGGTGCCCCGAGGACTGAACAGAAGCACGCAGTGCAGCACTGACTCATGACACCAAGGATAACGAAGCCCGGAGATGGCACTTTAGCACTATGGACTACCGTCAAACCAAAGGGGGCGTACACATTTACGGTTGATTGTCCATTTTGGGATGCCCAGGCCCTGTCATTGGAATCAGTGGTTTCCTGTTAGGAAACAAGATGGCCCCGGTGGCCTCTTGCTTTCTATCGCCTGTTACCTTACTTTTCCCAAAGTCACAGGAAGCCCCGACTCTGTCCCTTCTCCCCGACTGGCTGTTGGGTGGAAGTTCCATATATGGTATTGTGGGGGAAGTCCAGGCCAGACTGGCTGGAGCCTTCCCAATCACTGTATGTTGTGGGTACGCCCTTGGGGTGGGACCTAGGTGAATGGAGTGTGTGACGAATACGCACTCTGTGTTATGGGTGTCTAGTATCTGGCGTTTGACACAATGGCTGAGACAGCCCTGCCAAAACTGGTTTGGATGCAGTGTGTAGTGCTGAATGGCATGGTACTTGGCCGAATCCACATTCTGTGTTGTGAGTGTCTGGATGGAGAAGAATGGCCTGAATGCACTGTGCGCCTGATTGGCTGCCTGACTGCCCTTCTGAGTGATTGGTTGCCTGAGTGTGACCCAGCAGAATGAATGGGAGATCAACAGTATATCTGGGGGCCTTTCACTACTAGAAATCGCTCAGAAGCTGAAGTAGAAACTGACATCGAAACTGACGCAGTTCAGAAGCTGAAGTTGAAACCGATGCTTACCTTTGAAGCCCACTGGAAGAAGAACTGCTGCTGCTGTCCTTCGCTAATCTGAAAGCTGCTGTGCCTTCAAGGAACTGATCCAAGAGAGGGCCTGGCTAGGAGATCTCTTCCCAAGCTACAAGGGGCCATTGTGCACAAGCCGATCTTTGCCAAAGCTCCCTGGTAGACAGACCTACGAAAGGCTGCCGACCGGAGAAGGGGACTGCCGAGGAGATCAAAGAGAAACACCGGACAGCCGTCGCCGACCTGAGCCACAGAGCTCCCTTTGCCTAAGAACATTTGATCCAAGGACTGGGACTAGAAATTGGTATGCTTCAGTCTGGTCTTCTGGGTGTATTGCTGTCCATGTAGAGATCTTTCTTGTATGGCCGTCGGTGTGGTTGCTGTGGTAAAATCATTAGACTTGCTTTTTTGGTGTGGTTTTGCATACTGCATCAGTAATGCTTAGAACGTCAATCTCTGCGGTTCACTATCCTGTTCAGGAAAGCATGGTAGCCTACTAACCCTTGATTTGCCAGCTTCTTCAGACTGTTGAATGCCCTTTGCCCTAGTGGGCTCATATTGTTGGATCTGTCCACAATATATGAGCTGGTTGGAAAATTGGCAAAGTTCTTTGCTTCAACTGGCTGCTTTTTTGTTCTGGATTTCTATTCACCGGGTGTACGCTGATTATGCCCTAAATTTTGTTGAAGCACTTATGGAGCAACAGGTGTTTCTTCAGGGAGTGTGCAAAGCGGTCTCCTTTGTTACCCAGGATTTACTCTTCATCGCAAACTTTGTGTGGTGTACTGACTGTTGGATTATGATCAGATGACGGATGGACCAATTTATACTTTTGTTCCCTGCCCCACTCTTCAGAGGGTTGCCCTTCATCATGCTGGATGCTTGTGGGCAGGGGCTGGGGGGGCTTGCAATTTGTAAGCAAATGACAGATCATTGACCAGTGCTTGTCTGCAGGACTTTGAATGTTAAGCTACATCCTTTTTGCGTGCCTTATTGCAATTTATCCAGCATTCTGCTTTGCAGGTAGTGAATAATGCATACGTGGTACCTCCAGCATTTGCTTTAAAATTGTGATTTTTCCCTTTTATAGTCTGTGTGTGTCTGTGTGTGTGTGAAGCTCAGATTCCTATTAAGGATGCAGGTGCTATCTTATACCTGTTGCTCATTCCTGGTCTGATTGGAATCAGGGGTGTTGGCGGAGGTCCTGGCCCACGCGCCACAATCCGATCAGGCATTCCCCTTCAGAAAGATGTCCTTTCGTGGCTAAAAAGTTCTGTGAGAAGCCCCAGGCCAAAGCCCAGATGAACAAGAAATTGGACAGCCGCTTTAGGCTACTGGATGGGGAACCAGTCCTCCTGGCCTCCCACCCTCAACCACACTCTTCAGTTGTGGCGGCAGCCTCTTTGTATTCCAAGCCATCCTCGTTGTCGTCCACAGCAGGGGCCGCCTCTACCTGTCTATCCAAGGAGGACAGGGCCCTCGAGTCTATTCGGCAGGAGATGTTGTTATCTCAACGCTGGGCTGCACTTGCGACAGGCCAACGCTGATACCCTTCTAGCCACGGTGAACTAGAAGCTGTGGCGAGAGATCGGGGGAGTTCCTGCCCAACATACACCCGGAGAGACAGGCCTCTATTAAAGCCAGGCTGACAGAGACCTGCGCAGTTGCGCAGGACCTCATGGGGTCTTTGGTCTCGCACATCGACACAGCCAGTAGATGCCTCTGCCTGGGGGTCTAGAGGAGGTGGACGGCGTAGATGCTTGCCACAAGGTTCTCCTTAGATGTAAAGGAGAGGAGTCTAGACCTTCAGTTCGAAGGGACGGACCTCTTTCATTCGACCACCGATGACAAGCTGACAGTAAAGAAGACCTCAACGCAAACTGCCAAGTCCCTGGCCATCCTGACCAAACCTGGGCAGAAGTCCTTCCCTCAAACCCAGGGCAGGTCCGACTTCAAACCCTGCTCCTTCAGCAGCTTGAAGGGGTTCAGGGACCATGATACGCTGCAGCCTGACTGATCCCCCAGCGACCACAGGAGGAAGCAGCAGAGGACTTTGCACCACTTTTTCCGCTCCTCCTCCTCCGTTCCTACCTCGGACGCCAAGAAGCAATGACGTGATGGTCAGGTAACACAGCTCGCTGGTGGGGGCCGGCTGGCTCTCTTCGCAGCTGCACTGGCTTCTGTCTTCCTCTTCTTTTTCCTCTACCCTCTTCTCCTCTGCTTCAGAGAGGGTCCCCGGCACTGTTGCGGGAGATCCTTCTTCTTTTGGACATGCAGGTGTTGGAGCCGGTTCCTCAGTCAGATATGGGCTCCGACCTCTACTACAGGATTTTTGCATTACCCAAGAACACCCAGGCTTGTTTGAGGGTAGTGTAAGGAACTCATGGTGTCAACAGTAAAGACAGACAAGTGCTCACAGTTCAAGGGTGTTTATTAAACTGTATGCAGGTTGGAAAAACATCTAATCTAAACTTAAATCTACAATGGGAGTAAGCGTCGACCATCAAATGAAAATAGGCAGTCCTAATGGCGTTGTGTCAAATAAAAAGGGCCTGGGCGGCGCTGTTGCGCTCGGTGAAGATGACCACCTAAGTGAAGGCTCTGTGCTGGGAGGCATTATTCTTGTGGAAATCAGCGTTGGTGCACCGTAGTCTACCGAGGGGACATCAACAGATTACTCCCATGCACCCTGTCTAATTATCAGCCGGGTCTGGAGACGAGAGCCGGCTCCGTTACGGAGCTTTGGGCGGCTGTTGGTGGACTGGGAGTCGGCATCGGCCTGATCCGACTGACGCTTCCGTGGGAGTGTCTGCTAGGGCCGGGCATCTGCGGCCTGCTGTGGGGGAGGCGCTCTGTGCCCGCCTGATTGGATTCCCCAGCACTGATCAAGCCGGATCCTCTGCGCCCAGGGGTGGGGGGGTGTACAGAACTTCCCTAGGGGCTGCTACGGTTGCAGCGACATCGAACCCCGACCCTTGGAACCTGCGGCTTCTGGTGTGCAGCGTGGACTGCTGCCGCACTCGACCCTTCTGGCGCTGAGCGGGTCTGCTCTGCCGCTGCTCCGGGCCGGGGTGTGCTGGTGGGGGGGCGCCTGCCGCAGCCTTCCTAACATCTACACACTTGGTGGGGTGCCCCCCCCTCCTGCGGCCCTGGACGGGTGGAGCCCGGAGCCCACGACACAGACGGTGAGTCCCTGGGGGCGGGTGGGCCTGGATCTGGCAACCACAGCTGAGGCTTCGTTTTCCCTGGGCTGGCCCCCCCCCCCACCTGGGGACACTGCGAGCCTCGCTGCGGCCTGTCCTGCCCCTGCCGGGGGTGCTGCTGTGCGGCGGGGGTGCTCATTCACTCCCCCACAATCTGTGTTTCTCCCGCGGCTGCACAGGAGTTCGAGCTCCACGAGCCGCCAACTTGGGCCATAGGGGGCACAACTGAATGGTCATTGGCCTCTGGGTGCGCTGATGGTGGGCGGCCCTATACTTACTCAACATTGAAGATCACACCCTGCTCAGGCGCTGATCAAGCCTCAACAACCCCATCCCAGTTCATACTGCTGCGACAGTGAAGGCTCCCATCCCTCTGCAATAGCCCAGAAATAGGTGGCTCTGATAGAGCTTGTTGATAGAGGGCTCTGGATCCCTGGGCTTCTCCACCCTCGCCCACCTGCAGAATTCCTGCCTTGCGAACCTCAACAGGGGGGGCCACTCGGATGCAGTGTGTGTGGAGTCTGGCCAGGTTGCACAAAGCTTAAACTATCTACAACACCCACTCGCCCTACAACCCGGTGTTACGCTCACCTGGCTCCAACAGAGGCGTCGATCTGGACTGGACTGCTGTGACCTCCACCAATTTGACGCGTAGGGCCGAGATGACGGACTGGACTGGCCCATTTAGCTTTGTTTGCTTGGCCCGTAGGAATATTCTTCTGCAAATGGAGAAAGGGAATTAAACACCCGTGGAGTTGAGCGTAAATCCCCCCACCCCGCTGTTCTCCCCACTGATCACCTTGGATGTCCCCTCTTATAGTCTCGCCTGATGATTTAAAAAGATGAGCTCTCCATCCTGCATTGAGCGCAGGGGCGCGTAGATAACCAGTTATTTCACTGGCTCGAAGGAATTGGTGAGTTCCAGGAGAATATTGATTCCGATATTCCTAGCAGGACGCCGTAAGCATGTAGTTCGTAAGAGTTCGAATGCCTGACTTTCACTCTTGTCCGATTCCTTGCAGGTTGCAGCTTGACCCTACTGAAGAGTTCCTCGTGGCAACCGGTAATGTTCTGGTAAGGATTTGTATTATCCAACACAGTTCGAAAAAATTATGTCCATATGTAACCTGTTGCTTTCTCCCTTATTCAGGCGCTGAGAGAAAGTATGACGTCTCGGGGAATAATGCCTCCGGCAGTAAAATCAGGTAAGTCTTTTGTGGTGAGGAGGGTTTCCCTTGTTAGTCCCTTGTTTCACCTTGCTGTCCTTTTGTTTCCCCTTAGGGGCCGGGGTTCGGCTAGGATGCAGTGGAAGCTGCGCCGACCCGTGAAGAAGAATAATACCCGCGGTGGTAAAATAAGGGGTAAGTCTATAGGGGGTATTCCTCTGTGTATTCCCTTGGCTCACCTTGCTGTTCTTGTCTTCTCCTTAGGTGCCGGAGTGCGGCGGGAACATGCAGGAGGATGCGGTGAAATGTGAAGATGCAGCGAAGGCCGGTGAGTTCAGCGCGGCACTGCAGCAGGCGAGGCAGCGCGCATAAAACAACTTCTTTCTTCCAGCTCGAAGGCGCGATGGATCGGGAATTCAGGTAAAGATCAAAGGTATTGCTCTTGTTCTAACCTTTTCTCCTTCTTTCTCCCTTTTTCTAGGAGCTCCAAACTCCAGGCGGGCGTGGCAGAAGACTGATGCAGACTTGCAGGCACGGTGAGCGTTACGCTGCTGGATGCAGAATAACGCGAAGCGTGTGCTGTTCTTCGAACGTGGTTTAAATAGCCTCCAAAGTAGTCCCAGGTAAGTATTCCTCCTCAGCCCCACCCGAGTAAAAAATAGTCCCTAGGTAAAATCGTCCCTTCCAAGCCTCGTTTGGCTTGGAGCTCAGGCAGCATGGTCTGCATCAGGTAAGTTTGCAGCATGGTCTGCATCAGGTAAGTTTTAATCTATGAGCCTGGCGCCTATGGCGCCAGGACTGACTCCATATGAGCCTGGCGCCATAGGCGCCAGGACTGCACCCAAATAGCCCCTAGCGGGGGTTGTTGGGCTTGCTTGGGGTTAACTTGATGCCTGCTTCCGGGGTTGCTGGACATGGTCTGGGTCCCCGGGGGTAGGCATCATGACACCCGGGGAACGGTCGCTGGTGTGGCCGAGCCACACATACTGAGAGCTCCCACCGACCAGCAACTGTGATGCGCTAACTGAGCTCCAGAAAGTCCTCTTCACCCTAGCCACCCAGCGACCCCTTTCCCACCTCGATCACCTGACGTCTCACAGTTGCTTACTGGGCAACCTCCCTGATACGCCAGAGACCACAAACTCCTTGGACCATAGCGCTCCCTTGTCTACTGAGGTCCCCAGGATCTGCGCTCTAACTTGGAACATCACTGGTTGGTTCCGCCTGGGCATTCCTGTCACCGGGCTCCCTGTGCATCTACATACTTGCCAACTGGCCTGGCGACTCGGGCCGCCGACCAGGCCCGTCGCTGTATACTCTGGACACCCACAAGCTAATAAGGGGTCAAGCTCCTTCCGACCAACTGCGACCGGCTAGGCCCTATTCAGTCACCCTCACTCACCCTTGCGATCACTCTCCACATACTGGTCTCCCAAGTCTGCAGACTCTCCCCCAGTCCACATTATGACTAAGGGCGCAGGGAAAAAACAGAGCTCCATCAACATGTTTACTAAAACACTGTCTAAACAGGCAGAGGAGGCACCGGAGCCGGAACCCACCACTTCAACTCCTCCAGACTCCATAGAATCACAGAAAATGCTGGAATATATTTGCGAAGGGTTCACCACTTTGCACTCCAAACTGGATGACATGAATGGCTCCATATCCTCGATCACAGCGCACATTGAAAAAACCGACAACCGAGTTGCTGAAATTGAAACGAGGGTGGGCGCTACGGAGGACGACTTGGGCTCTCTCTGGGCGTAAGTCTCCTCATTATCTAGACGCGTGCTGGAGGTAGCCAAAAAAAATGAGGACCTCGAATCGCGCTCTAGAGGCAATCACCTCTGCATAATTGGGGTCCCCGAGGACGGTATCAAGGAACCCATGGAAGACTACATAAAGCGCACTCTACTCACACTTCTTGATTCTCCCAGGCTCTCGACACAGTTCGCAATTGAAAGAGCCCATCAAGCTTTATCAGCAAAACCCAGACCTGCCGCGCTCCCGCGCACCATCATAGCCAGGATGCTTAACTTTCGGGATCGTGACGCCTTCCTTAGGGTAGCGAGTGCCAAATGGGATCTTTTCTTGGGGTCCTCTAGGATCCACTTATACCCAGACTTCTCAGTGGCGGTTCAACAGGAACGCAAAACCTTCCTGGCAGTCAAGAAGAGGCTGCGTGACCTGGAGGTTAAATATTCCATGCTGTATCCCACCAAACTACGAAATGAACACTATAACCAGGTTTTCTTTTTCACAATCCCGGAAGAAGCCTCAAAATTCATACACAATCACTTTCCAGGTTGAAAGTTCATGGCCTCATCACTTTGTTGACTTGTAATCACCTATCGGGAGGGGCGCCCCCGTCCCATGGGCGCAGGAGATCCATCCTTCTGTCATGTGTCTACAGTTCACTCTGGCTCTACGATGTCTTGATCTCCCCGTCATTAGTAACCTCTTAAACTACATGTTAACGGTTTTTGATGCACCTCTCTATCCTTCATGAGCCCCCAGCCCAGGGTATCGCCGCCAGGCCAGCACACAGGCCCCCAGGCGTTGATGCCATTGGTTTGGATTTGGTTATGGGGTTGTCATTCCTCTGATTGGGGGAGGGATGTGGGTGGGGGTCGGTTGGGATGGGTGTTATGGTAAAAAAAGGCTTGATGTTCATGAAGAAGGCGGAGTGCGGGCCAATGCCAGGTCAGTCGCGTACTGAGAGGGGGCTCGCTCATCTAGCCCAGCCTTCAGGCCCTAGGTTATCACCTCTCCGAACTTCAAAACCTATGCAGTGCTCTTATTCCAATGGGCGACAATAATGTGATACTCATGAGTTGGAATGTGCGGGGGCTGGGGAATTATAGGAAAATGCGACAGTTACAATTGCACGCCATGAAGTGAAAATCCTTCTTTTACAAGGAACACACGCATATGCTGAACACTGTGGAAAATTCTCCAAAGGTTGGGGTCCCCAAAGATATTACAACAACTATTCTGCCCAGAGTCGGGGGGTTATGACACTGATCTATAAAAGCCTCAAATTTACTGGTAAATCTTCGCAGGTCGACCCACTGGGTAGATATGTATTGCTTCATGGTGTCCTACAAAATAAAGAACTGGTGTTATTGAACATCTATGGTCCCAATGTAGACGACCCCGAATTTTACCTCCACTTAGCCTCCCTGATAGGCAGCTTCCCTATGGTCCCGATACTGTGGGGGGCGACTTCAATACAATACTAGACGTGGACCTGGACAGATCGGGCTCCAGACCCCGCCAACTCTCAAAAGCAGCCTACACCATTCTATCATCGCTTCCCCGACTGGCTATAGTAGACGTATGGAGACTTATACCCTGACTCCCAAACATACTCCTTCTATTCCCCGGTTCGCGACTCACATTCTAGGATTGACAGATGGCTGATATCAGACATGCTGATAAGAAACGTTTCACAGCAATCGATTCTCCCTAGAACTCTTTCCGACCACTCCGCGGTGACTCTCTCTCCCTCTCTGCTGGGGTCCAGACTACGATGGAACTCGGCAGTGGAAAATGAAACCACACTCCTTGCTCGATACAGCCTTTAGCTCAGAGCTAGAGACTCCCATTGAAGACTTTTTGAAAAAAACACTTACACAATCCACCCTTTGGGAGCCATTTAAAGCCTACATCAGGGGTATCGCCATCTCCAAGGAAAGTGGTATTCTGAAAGCGATCTGAGTAGATATCCGGAAAAGTGAGTCGGCCCTCGCGTCCCTCGAGTCCCAATACGCTCTCCTTCCATCTCCTGAGATCCTCGCGTCTTTAGGTACGGAACTTGATGTGTCTCATACTCATGCGGAACGCAAGGTGAAATTCCTCGACAACCCCCAGCTCGTGAGAAAATACGGGGAGGGCAAACGGCCAAGCCGACTCTTAGCCAGACTCATCCGTCGAGAGTTTGGATCCCCCAACATCCCCGCTATCGAGAGAGCAGACGGCACTCTAGCCACACTCCCACAGGATATTAACACTGAGTTCCTGGTATTCTATGAAGCCCTTTAGTCAGAGGATGAGAGCGTCCCAACAGCGGAGATCGATGCTTACCTAGACGGCCTTCCCCTTTCAGTCCTCTCCTCTGAAACTAATAGCTCTCTCGAGAGGCCGTTTACTGCGGAGGAGCTCTCAGATGCCATCGATTCGCTGTCATCTGGTAAATCCCCGGGCTCGGACAGCCTTCCAGTAGATTTTTACAAACACTTCAAATCCCTCCCAATACCTCACTAGATGGCCCTATGGGAAGAAGCATGCGTAGTGGGTAGGCTCCCCCCTTCTCTCCGGGAAGCCATAATAACGGTTCTACTTAAACCTAGCAAGGCCCCAACCCCTGTGGCTCGTACGGTCCCCTCTCACTAATCAACTGCGATGTCAACATTTTTGCCAAATTGCTAGCCTTACGCTTGGCCCCCTTCATGTCACACATCATTCACCCCGATAAAGCAGGATTTATTCCAGGGCGCTCCACCTCTCTGAACTTGATATTATTAGTAGAATTAACCCGAACGTGCAAGCTGTAGTTGCTACACTGGACATGCAAAAAGCATTCGACTCCGTGTTCTGGAAGTACCTTTGGCGGGTCCTCGGAAAATGTAAAATTGGGCCCAGTTTTCGTTCATGGGTCAGGCTACTTTACTCAGATCCGGTGGCTAGGGTCCGTACTGAGGACAGATGCTCATCCCTATTTCGAATCGCCAGAGGTACGAGGCAGGGCTGCCCCTTTTCCCCCTTAATATTTGCTATAGCTATGGAACCGTTTGCTGATAAGATGCGCCAGTGGCACCCTCGCAGAGGGTCACGAACAGCAGGCCAAGCGGATATCATCTCTTTATATGCAGATGATGCCCAGCTCTATATCCGGTCTCCCGCTATCAACCTTGCCCCGATACTGGAAGACGTTGTCCACTTTGGGCGTGTTTCTGGACTCAAAGTAAACTGCTCCAAATCCACCCTGTTCCCACTCACTGAATGCACACGTTCCCCTCCCGATCTTATGGGGTTCACTTGGTCCCAATCGAAATTTACTTACCTCGGTATAGAGGTGACTGGCCGTCCTGAGACATTTCTCCAGGAGAACTATCAGTAACTCACGAAACTCTCTGAAAAGGCTTCTGGCTGGGTGAGAGTTCCAATTTCCCTGGCAGGTCGAATTGGGGGGTTCTAAAGATGATCGTACTCCAACTTTTATATAAGTTAATCAATCTGCCCCTGTTGCCGGGGAGACTGCTTTTTCCAAGCGTTGACCCGCACTATTAACACTTATCTGTGGCATTCTGGGGCAGTCCGACTAAAACTTGCAACATTGTCCACCCCCATGTAAAGCGGCGGATTCAGTGCCCCAGATTTTCTCAAATACTGGCTGGTGGCGCAGGCCCACTTCGCCTCACACTGGTTTAACACACAGGATCCCCCTCCGCATGTTAGACTCGAGAGAATGGCAGCCAGTGGCCGAGACGTCCACTCCTTGATTCTCTCCCCATTGCCGATCATGTTAGAGTCACTAGACCCTGTTAGTTTCCAGATTTTAGGGTGGGCTAGGAATGTGCTATCAGGCACATCCTATCCATTCCACGGCGATCTACCACTGTGGAATTTCCTCCCAGGGGTCCCATACTTACCATCATCCATCATACAACGGTGGGCTGAAACAGGCTACGAGGCAATCCGGGACATCTTTGAGAGTGGTGGTTTTGTTGAGTGGTCGGATCTTCCAACCATCCTTAGACAGAAACCATCCGCGTGGCTCCAATACTCCTCCCTCCGCAGAGTTCTTAAAATCACATACCCTGACTTCCCTGCGCTACCTCCCAACGACCCAATAGTTGCGGAGCTATGCAGCTTCAACTCCTTTAGGGGGAAGGTATCCAGACTATATGCCCTCTACAGGCCAGATAGACCCCCCCCCCGCGACAAACTGAAACATAAATGGGCAGAGGACTTGGGGGGGTGATGTCCGACCAACGCTGGAATCTCATGTGTGCGCGCACCCACAATGTGTCCTTTAACTCCTGATTCAAATGAATCCAGTTCAAAGTCCTGCACAGGTATCACCTCACTCCGATTCAGTTGCACCGCATGTCCAAGGACCACTCCCCCAGATGCCCCAGGTGCGGAACCGACAGCGCCACATACATACACATGATCTGGTCCTGTCCTAAACTAGCGCAGTACTGGGAGGAGATATGTACTACTATGACTGTCATTTTGGACTGCACAGTAGCTCCATCCCCTGCATTGCGTCTCTTTCATGACTTCCCGGACTTGAGTCGTGACTCCAAAAAGCTGGCGGGCCTCTGTATGTTACTCACTGTCCACTGCATCTTACTATGCTGGCTCCGCCCTGGTCCACCCTCACACTCGCAATGGCTTAGGGCAGTCACCTGGGCAATTGACAAGGAAGAGGTCTGGGCTAATCAACAGCCGACGCATTCCAGGCCCAGGAACATATGGCTGAGATTCTGCTCTTATATGGCCTCCATAGCTACAGACTCTGATGGTGCATCTCTTACTTCATCTTCTTCCACCTCCACCATGGCCTGAACTTTTGATTACCCAAATTGCTCCTGTGTTGTTGCGCCCCTCTGCTCATACCCGCAAAGCAATGTACAATGTTGAAATCTGACAGTATCACTGCAATTGTCACGTCTGCCCCTGTTGGGATTCTGCCTCTTCTGTGTTGTCAAGCTAAATAAAGTTTAATAAAATAAAAAGGGCCTATACTAAGAAACCTATTGCCAAACCTCACAACTAATACAAAAAGGGTGTGGGATAGTTCTCAAGAAAAGAAAGAAGTGCAATGTGGCAGTGGGAGCCCCGTTCACCCAGCCAGAGCCCACTCTGGTAGTGACAGATTCCTCCCTCTCGGGCTGGGGGGCTACCCTAGATGGCCATTTGATTCATGGCGCATGGTCCAGAACGGAGGCCCTCCTGCATATCAATCTGCTGCATCTCAAAGTGGTAGGCCTGGCTTTTCTACTCGTCATCAGGGGCGACGCTGGTCTGGTCAGGACCGACAATTCCACGACGATGTTCTACTTGAACAAGCAGGGCGTCACCCCCTCTCCCCTCCTGTGCATGGAGGCAGTGTCAATCTGGGAGGGACCCAGTTGGAGGGGACATGGATATCTGCGGTCCATCCCCCGGGGGACAACAATGCGGAAGCTGAACATCTCCGCCGCCTCGGGCTAAACACCTACGAATGGGAATTACACATCAACTGTTTGTTGCCCCTATTCCAGAAATGGAGGTTCCCAGATCTGGACTTATTTGCATCTCCTCTGAATTCCAAGTGCCCCCTCTTCGCTTCATGGGCGGGGTGGGGCCAGGGGTCTCTGGGCGACACGTTCCAACTCTGCTGGCAGTTGCTATCCGTTTCCTCCTCCATTGCTCCAGCGGACCCTCTGCACATTTTGAGCCTCAGTAGACTGCAGCCTCCTCCTAATCGCCCCCCCCCCCACTGGCTGTCGAGGGCTTGGTTCTCCGACCTGCTGCTGTTGCGCCCCCAGGGGCCTGTCCATTTCCCACACCCCTGCAGGGGCTTCCTGACGCAGCAGGGCGTTGGGAGCACCCGGACCCAGCCAGCTGGCCTGCTTGGCCTGGCTCCTGATAAGCGTAGACTGCCCCACTCCCAGTTTTCGTACGACAACTGGGAAATCATCCAGGAGGCCCTCCACGTGTTCTCAGTACAAGAGTAGGTGGACCATGTTCTGCCACTGGGCTCACGACAAGGGGCTGGACCCCACTCACCTGCACCCTGGACGACATACTGGCCTTTTCTACACATCTGGCTCGCTATGGAGACCAGGTTGATACCTGTCGCACCTATTTGGTGGCCATTGGGGCCTACAAGAACTCCCCAGAGCGCATTTTTTTGGCGGCCACCCCTGTGCTTAAGGCTCACCTCAAGGGGTTGTCCAGACGGTTTCCTCTGGTTCATGGGCACACACCCGGTCTGGGACCTCAGCGTGGTTCTGGCGGCTTTACAGCGTAAATCTTTCAAGCCAATGGCCTTGGTCAACATCAGGCTTGTGACGCTCAAGGCAATACTGTTGGCAGCGCTCACTTCTGCAAGCAGAGTCGGCGAGCTGCAGGCTCTGTCGTGGAAGCCCTTCACCACCTTCCACAATGACAAGGTAATCTTGGGCACTCATCCAAACTTCTTGGCCAAGGTGGTCTCTCCGTTCCATTTGAACCAGGAAATCTGCCGGCCAGTGTTCTTTCCAAACCCGCCGTCGGTGCTGAAAGGGTATTGCATTACTTAGACTTGGAGAGCGCTGAAGATGTATCCCTCCCGGACGAGGTCTTTCCAGAAGTCATTAGCAAGGCGGCTACTTGAGCCACTTCGTCTGCTTTCTGTAAGCACTATTCCCTTGATACCAGTTCCAGGTGGGATGCAGCGTTCGGTCAGGCGGTTCTGGTGAACATTCTTGCTTCTTCTTAATCTTGAGGCAGGTTGTCACAGCACCACCCGGTTGTCTTGATCGGTGGAATCACCCACAAGGATGGAGGAAAGGGGACAGGACATATGAGTAATTCAAGTTACTCTACTTAGTGACTGGGTGTCAGGTTTCTTGGTCTTGGGCGAAGGTAGCACGTACACCTGCCTCCCCGTTGGATCTTGGTGCCTGGATTGTACACAATCTCAGGCCCCCGTGACCCGCCGCGGAAAGAGGGTTAGGGTCTGCTGGATTGGATAGGTAGGGGTGATTATGGAAACTGGATAGAGGATCAGGAAGAGGTAATGGATGGGTAAGGGGATTCAGGCAAAAGGTTTGACTTGTTGCCCACCTACTGGGGTTCCTGAAATCGCTGATGCTCCACCCACCCACTCCTGCACACTAGCACACTATGCCCCCCAAAGCCCTGCCTAGTCTGTCCTTCTCCGGCCCTAGTAATTCTGCTTTGATACCTGGCACATTATATTTTAGGATTCTCTGGTGCGGTACGGGTACGCACTCACATTGTGCTGATTGTTTGAACTCACAACCGGCACACCTTAAACAGGTTCACTAGTACATTGCAATCATATACCCACTGGTTACATGCAATGCGTTGGTTGTTGGAACTCACAACCAACACACATTAACTAAAGAAACAAGATGGCACTTAGCTTTGTGTCGTGCAGCGGGGTACGTCTGCCATGAGCTGCGGTCCCAATGTTCAAGCCGTTTTGATCCAGCGGAGCGCCGCTACAAAGAAATCAAAAGCACGTGTGAGCTTGTGTTGCGGAACAGTATAACAGAACACTTGACAAGCTACCAAAACTGCCCACTGGCGGTCTACAGCATGCAAATGCAGTCGATTTGTGGTGCCGGTTCTCCGCCACTCATGCTACTGTGCATCGGAAGTTGCTATCAGCTGTGAGCACCTCTGTACTCCATACACTTCCCAATGCCTTTAAGAGTTACATTGGCCAAACACTGCTTGCGTTCTATTCAGTTACTCCCCGAACACAATGCTCCTCCCGAGAGCGCTGCCTTGCCCAAACGCTGCTTGCGTTCTATCCAAATAAACACTCCGGAATTAACCAATAGTCTGACTTGTTAGATAAAAGCACTTATCTGTTGCTGAATGCAGGGCCTGTAGTATTCGCAGGCGGGGAATGGCCCTGCGGTTCGCAGCCTGCAGGAGCCCTCCGAACACATGTACTCTCTCTCTCTCTCGTGTGCTGGTATATATAATACAATGTCCCCATTTTATATAAGCCTATACTTAATCATGAGAGAGGGTGGGGGGGGGGAATGTGAAAACACTTCAGCAGCAGCAGTCCCGTGGAAATGATCAATGACTCACTGGTGCCTGCAGTCTAGCACAAAAAAACCATTGTCACAAGCTAACAACACCAGGGAAAGAAACTAAAATACATGCAGACATGAAACAGGAGGAAAGGAAAACAAACACGAGCAGTAGACAAATGCAATAGGCTCCCCCAGGGCCCACTTGACTCCATAAGGAAAGCCTGAGTCAACATATGCACAGAAAGTATGAAATCCCCACAGATTGTGTTGCAGATGGCGATTCTGTGCACATGTTGAAGCAGTGCTTTCTTTCATCCCTTCGTGCGGTAGCTGCACTAACATTCTCCAGAATCTCTAAATGTGAACATAGAGCAGCCCAATGTTTACTGAGGGCTGATGCCCCTTTTCACTTAGCTGCACTGTGTTGCTCCAAACTGTTTGCCATACTGAGAGATAAAGGGATAATGTGGGTTCAATCGCAGGGTGAAAGGTAGCCATTTACAGCCTTCACATTGATATACAGGATCTTTTCATGAACATCTTTTTCCTAATTCTGGACGTGAGATGCTGATCAGGTAGGTGCCCCCTGACCATGCCCTCTTGTGGCCTCCAAAATCGTTTTTGCACCTGTGCTTAAAAGCACGGTGAGCGCATTCGGCGCGTGGTCCCTCTCCCCTTCCCAACCCGCTTCCTGAACATCCCTCTACCCGCCTCCCTCAATGCCCCCCCCGCCCTGATTGGTGCACCACGCCCTCATCAAGGACACCGCAGAGCAGCCCCCTACCCGTGCAGCCCCTTCGGCTAAGGGCCCCAAGGACAAGGGCGGCTCCTACAATGGCGGCTCCAAGACATGTCTGCAGGTGTCAGCAGGGGAAGCCAATGAAGCAAGCAGTCAACAGACACCAACTAAAACTGTAATTGTGGCTTGGGTAGGGTGTATAGCAATTACTCTACTCCAGAAAGCACCCACCACTCTACCATACCTCTCGCTAAAGTACACCGCCATAGGCTTACACCATGCACATTTAGAGAAATGTATGACCTCCGACCTAAATCTACGCATGACTGGACTGTAAATGTTGTTTTGCATTACTTACGAACATAATTCCCAATGTTACCACACTTATATGGAATTCTTAACATCAGCCTGCATCACATAGAGATAGAAAAAGTGAATGTTAGCACGTGCCACACCTAGATGGAACTTGAATGTTACCATGTGCCACACTTAGAATGGAGATCATCATCCTGCCCTACATCGAGATAACTATTGGGAAGATTAGCAAGTGCCACACTTGGACGGAATATGTAGATTAGCAAGTACTACTCTTAAACAGAACCGTGAACGTTAGCATGTTAAATTTCATATAACCCACTAACCAATATAGGCTTAAATTCTCTGCATACGTATCTTTCTAAAAAAACTCACACAACCATCTCTCGCACAAGCCGCACACACTTCACCACACTGCAACAACACATAAGCCGCACCTACAGCACACGCGGACTGACTGATACCCGCACCAAAGCTCAGCACCCGGTGTATACCGAGTTGAAGCTGCCAACAGTACACCACTCCTCTCACTATACTAGTCCCTCCCCTCTTCACCTTACTAACGCATCCCACCTTCTCATTTGAAGATCTGCCAGAGCACCTGGGGACCAATTCCGTTGGTGACGGTGCGCTATATAAGTACCTTTAACAAAGTTCGTATCACATAGTAGTGCCCTTTTGAGGTCACTGGGGGTCTTAAATGGCTATGATGTTAGTATAAGTGTAAATGACATAGTTTCACTTCTAAAAGCCATCGGCGATGGCCAGTTTATTATTTTATGTGAGTCTGCCAGCCCCCCTCTGAGGAAACAGTTATGTAGCATTGCTCATGTAGAGAGCCTATAATTATGTGCACGGGGAGAGGAAAGTTAAACATCACCTTGCTTACCCTCACCTGGGAAGTAGAACCCTCAACGTGACAGCATATTGATTGATTGATTGATTGATTATTTGTATAGCGCCTATACACAATGTGTTTCAAAGCGCTTCAAGGAGGGTGGGAACATGGGAGAATACAATTACATTCAAACAGGTCCTTGAAACAGGTCAGAATGTGAAAAATAACTATCAAATCATAACAGATAGTACAAGTGCATGGAACAATAAGGGAGAGGTGAGGGGGGGGGGAAAAGGAGACAAAACTAGCAGTAACATTGCTATGCCCGACGACAATTGTTGCAGTGCAAGAGTGACAAGAGGAGGGGGGGAGGAGGGGAGGTAAGGGGGGGAAATGGAAAACGGTAAGGAGAGGAACAAAACAAGTGACTATCTACAAGATAGTGCAGGGGAGGGAGTGGGAGGAGAAGACAAGAAGGGAGACAAGGAAGACACTGGCGGGGGGCAGGGGGACAAGGAGACACTCGCGGCGGCAGGGGGGACAGGGAGACACGGGGGCAGTAGGTCAAGGCGACACTGGCGGGGGGCAGGAAGACACTGGCGGGGGCAGGGGGGACAGGAAGACACTGCCGGGGGGCAGAGGGGACAGGAAGACACTGGCGGGGGGCAGAGGAGAAAGGAAGACACTGGCGGGGGGCAGAGGGGAAAGGAAGACACTGGCGGGTGGCAGGGGGGACAAGGCGACACTGGCAGGGGGCCGGGGGGGACAGGAACACACCGGAGGGGGGACAAGGAGATAATGGCAGGGGCAGGGGGGACAGGGAGACACTTGCGGGGGCAGTAGGTCAAGGCGACACTGGCGGGGGCAGGGGGGACAAGGAGACACTGGCGGCGGCAGGGGGGGACAAGGAGACACTGGTGGTGGGCAGGGGGGACAAGGAAGACACTGGCGGGGGCAGGGGGGACAAGGAGACACTGGCGGGGGGCAGGGGGGACAAGGAGACACTGGCGGGGGACAGGAAGACACTGGCGGGGGGACAAGGAGATACTGGCGGGGGCAGGGGGGACAAGGAGACACTGGCAGGGGGGACAAGGAGACACTGGCTTTGGGACAGGAAGACACTGGCAGGGGGCAGGGGGGACAGGAAGACACTGGCGGGGGGACACTGGCAGGGGGCACAGGGAGACAAGGAGACACTGGCGTTGAGACAAGGAGACACTGGCGGGAGGCAGGGGGGACAGGGAGACACTGGCAGGGGGCACAGGGAGACACTGGCAGGGTGAAGGGGGGACAGGGAGACACTGGCAGGGGGTAGGGGGGACAGGGCGACACTGGAAGGGGGGACAGGGCGACACTGGCAGGGGGAAGGGGGGACAGGGAGACACTGGCAGGGGGGACAGGGAGACACTGGCTGGGGGAAGGGGGTCAGGGAGACACTGGCAGGGGGAAGGGGGGACAGGGCGACACTGGCAGGGGGAAGGGGGACAGGGAGACACTGGCAGGGAGGGCAAGGAGACACTGGCGGGGGGCAGGGGGGACAAGGAGACACTGGCGGGGGCAGGGGGGACAGGAAGACACTGGCGGGGGGACAAGGAGATACTGGCGGGGGCAGGGGGGACAAGGAGACACTGGCGGGGGGCAGGGGGGACAAGGAGACACTGGCTTTGGGACAGGAAGGCACTGGCAGGGGGCAGGGGGGACAGGAAGACACTGGCGGGGGGACACTGGCAGGGGGCACAGGGAGACAAGGAGACACTGGCGTTGAGACAAGGAGACACTGGCGGGAGGCGGGGGGACAGGGAGACACTGGCAGGGGGCACAGGGAGACACTGGCAGGGGGCACAGGGAGACACTGGCAGGGTGAAGGGGGGACAGGGAGACACTGGCAGGGGGAAGGGGGGACAGGGCGACACTGGCAGGGGGAAGGGGGGACAGGGAGACACTGGCAGGGGGCACAGGGAGACACTGGCAGGGGGAAGGGGGGACAGGGAGACACTGGCTGGGGGAAGGGGGTCAGGGAGACACTGGCAGGGAGAAGGGGGTCAGGGAGACACTGGCAGGGGGAAGGGGGGACAGGGAGACACTGGCAGGGGGAAGGGGGACAGGGAGACACTGGCAGGGGGACAAGGCGACACTGGCAGGGGGCTGGGGGGACAACAAACCAGAACGGGACTAAGGGGGTCAGGGAGACACTGGCAGGGGGAAGGGGGGACAGGGAGACACTGGCAGGGGGAAGGGGGGACAGGGAGACACTGGCAGGGGGAAGGGGGACAGGGAGACACTGGCAGGGGGGGGGCAACAAACCAGAACGGGACTCGAGTTTAAAAGCACCCGAATGCTCTGCATAACCACTCCCCCACTCTCAGGTGCTCCTTTTCCTACCTGTCAGCTGAAGGGGAAAAGGGAGGGGATCAAACGGCATCGCCTCTGCAGAGTGTAAACATAGGCGGTGAACCAGCTTTCTCCGGCTATCTGCCAGTTCGCTTCCCCTCGGATTTGCCTCCCTCTCACTCTGCATCTCCCTGGGAGGGAGGGAGATCTCTTAACAGGCCCGTGTAACGTCGGAAAATGGGCTATCAATGCGCTATCTTGGGCGAAATTGCCCGTCGAAAAATGCTTTCCTGCAAGTCGTTACTGCGCATGCTCACCAACACAGCGCATGCGCAGTAGCACCCTAAGCATTTTTCGACGGCTGAGCAGATTTCGACGTTACACCGGTCGGACATAACTAGACATAAGAAGAGTCTAGATCAGGGTTGTCCAACTCCAGGCCTCGAGGGTCGGAAACCTGATGGGTTTTTAGGATATCCCTCATCAATATTAATGAGCAAAAAAGTGCATACATTTATAATCATGGGGATCATTGCGAGTTTGGAGGCAGCCATGGTGCAAATAGCACCATGGCTGCCTCCAAACCCGTGTCCGGGTCCGTGGTGTCTGAATGGGGCCTTACGGGACATTCCGACCTATACGGACCTGCTAAATCCCCATTTCGAAAACCATTCCCCATTCCCATTCGAACCCCCATAGGGCTCAATGGCAATGGGGAAAGAGCTAATAACGGGTCCGCTAGCTCCATGGTCCCTTACCGGGTCCCGCTAAGGGCGGCTGGTAAAACCAGCCGGCCCTAGTCGGTCCCACTAAGGGACCTCGGAATGTAGCAGCAGGGGGTTAACGGCACCGGCATCCTTACCAGTGCCGTTAACCCCCTACCGCCGTACTCGGAATGACCCCCATTATATGCAAATCTACCTCACGAATATTAATGAGGGATATCCTGAAAATCCGACATGGATCCCGCCTTAAAAGCCTGGAGTTGGACAACCCTGGTCTAGATAAACTCAGCAGGTGTATGTGCATGATGCCCACGGTGGGGAGCTACTCTCCTTAAGCAAATGATACATGTACCACACAGGTCTTCATGCAGGAGCACTCAGACCAACCAAGTTTATTGGCCCAGTGATGACTGCCATTAAATTGTGTACATACGTTTGTATGTGCATGCATGTGTGTGCATGTATATGCTTGAGCCAAGATATGGGTCTACTGCCCCCGAAGGAAACCAGGAATACTACCATGTACAGTGGTCACAGCTAAGCTGAGGCATGACCTGCTGGTTGTGCACTTGGATTCCAAAATGTTATGTAGTTTTGTTACTTTACAGAACAGAACATTCCATGCCATACCATATGAAAAAATGTCATGTCATGCCATCCCAACCCATACCGTACCATACGATACCATAAAATATACCCACTGTAATTTCCATATCTCTTTGGTCAATTACGGGGCCACCTCATAAGAAAAATAAATTGTTATTATTTTGTGGTCTGCAACTTATCCTTTGATCGCTGAGCCGTGGCCATTGATGGCAGAGTGTTCTGGGAGTGTGGTTAATGTAAACAAGGCAGGAGTGATGCTGGGCTTGCAAGTCCCTCTGGAGTAAATCAAGACCTTGTTCTACACTCCCTACAAACACGTGGCACATATATTATGGCTAACAGGAAGGACAGTGCAATGTTAATCTGTTCCGCCGGCTCTGCACGGCACGTCTCCATGGAGTCGGGTTATGCCTGCTTGTCAAGGTCCAATGAAAACGAGACCATAGGAGATTGTTTAATTTTGGAGATATAAAGCCCAATTTTCATTTTAAGTGGAGGTGATAATACACACATGTCTCTCGGTGGGAGAGCGAGATCCAACCGTAGCGGAGACGGTGCGGGACTGGTGCTCCGCCTGGAATGCAAAGTACCGAGACACCTGCACATCTCATTAGTTTAAATATATGCCAGGCTTCTCATTTACATTTCAGATGCCCTCAACGGAACACACTCATCAATATGGAAGTCTGCAGTAAATCCTCAGCACAAAGCAAGGTTCTTTTGCCGCCTGTGAAACAGCTAAGGCGAGCGGTGCCAGTGGGACGTCCCTGAAGATGTAATTACGTTGCAAAGACAATTGGACTGAATGCCTTGCATACTTTTTTCCTGCAGCCAATAGAGCTGAAAGAGGGGGACTCCCTTGTCTTTTTTTCCCTTCTTCTATGGATGGAAAAGCGGGGTCAGGTCTGGTGCAATTTTCTTTATTGCTCCTTTATTGGGCTGCCACCATCTGATGAAGATGTGTCTATGCGACTTTGAAAGCTAATGGAGGTGCCATCTCAGCGTAATATTTTCAGTTAGTCCAATAAAAGGTATCCTAACTTGAATTTTGTTTGATTTTAAAATTGGACTAACACAGTGCCAAACTCTTTCTCTGCATGAAGGATAATTGGAAAGACACAAACCTGGAAGCTTTCGCCCTGAAGAGAAACATGATTTGTATGTGTTTACATTTACAATTTGCTGGGAAAGATCAAAACAAAAGACAGCCACATGCTCCCTGTCCACGCAGATGTAACCCACAAATTCCCCTTCACTCTTAAAATCATATCTGGCAACACCCACGAAAATCGGTCAGAACCTTTTCATGCCCTCATAAAAATGGTAGACATTGTCCTTTGCAAGTGCACCTTAGCACATGTTGGCCAATTAAAGATGGACGATGACTGTCGTATTGTTACAGACTCATGAAATGAATCACCCTGACCGAGGGTGATTGGTATTAGCCACTGTGCACAGGTGCTCTTACAATCATTGCAACTGACTGGCTGTCCCGGCATATCATAAGTCCATCTAGCACTCTTCCTTGTCTCTTTGAGTCACATTCTCTCTCTCCCTCCCTTTCGGAGCGAGTTTTGTTGTCAGTTGCACTCCCTATGTTCTCTCTCTCTGTCAATGCTCACACTGGCTCTGTTGTAGTTGTTTTCTCTCTTTTGCGCTAAGTCAATGCAGTCTGTCTCTTGTTCTACCGCTTTCTCTGTTAGTTTGCTGTTGAAGACTCTGTTCTCAGTCTCTCTGTGTCAGTGCAGTCTGGTACACGTGCGCTCTCTCTGTCAGTATGTTCTGGTTGACTTTCTCCTGAACTCCCTCTATCTCTTAGTGTCTCTCTCTCTCCCTTCCTCTATCTCCCTTTCTTTCTCCCTTCCTCTCTCTGTCTATATCTCAATTCATCTCTCTCTCTCTCTCTCTCTCTCTCTCTGTCTCTCTCTCTCTCTCTCTCTCTATCTCTAACTCTTTCTCTCTCGTTCCTGCTCACTCACTCTCCTTATCTCTTCCTCTCAGTCTGTCTGTGGTTTAAGAAAGCCTCAGTGATCTCCATCTACTCCTCCTTTCCCTGAATTCGTTCTGGGAGGGGAGGCAGGTGAGGCTGGGTGGAGGAGTAGGACTGTAGCTGTCCAGAGAGCTTGTCTTTGCTTTAGTAATCATATTTGTTGTGGGATGAGAGGTATGCAGGCTCGCTGAAAATTGGAAAGAAGAGACTGAGAGCGGGATCTAGGGCTATTCATGTCTGGTGACACAATTTTCAAAATCAAAAATATTGACAGGACACCAGCATAACATTATGGCCACAATTTGACAGTGGCTGACAACATAAAAGTATGACACTTCAGTAGAGTGGGACTAGACACAGGGTGTTCTCCAGAATATGAAGTCACGTCATGTTACTTGGATTTGCATCGAGCACCGCTGACATGTGCACGGTCTCCAGGCGTTCTGGAGATCTGTCATAACTTTGGCAGCAAACACATACCTTGGAGTGCTAATTGCGATCATCTGAAGTCAAAATATTATTTGCCCAACTGCAAGTAATGTTATTAAATCTTCATTGCATTGAAATTACTTTAAATTGTGCACATGCATGATTATTTTTCCCTGCTTTATGGGAAGATGTGCAGGAAAAGAGCCACTTGGAGCTGTAATGCCAAACAGCAGTTCATTTTATTTTTTATTTTTTATCAGGGTATGCTGTTTGGGAGGTGTAGTTTCTGCAGAACACCAGAGCCCCTTCCTCTGTATTCCCCCTCATGCCAGAACATGGCTTGCCTCCGTGCACCCCATTTGATGGGGCCACCCCAGAGGTTGCTGATAACAGTGCAACCCAAGAAAAAACACTCTTGTTCAGAGGAGAATTGTCTGGCATTTCGGTGCAGGATTGCCCCAGGGCAGGACAAAGACTGATATGTTTTGGATATTTCTCCTCTGTGAAAGATAGTGAGCTAAAGTATCTGGGTAAGGCTCTTGTAACCAGGACTAATGTCTGGCAGAAGGATTCCCAGTACCCCCTTGTTAATTTCCCACTGTGCCACCCATTTGCTGGGGCCATCCCAGAAATTGCTGATAACAGTGCAAACAGAGAAAAAACACACATGTCCGGGTTGAGGATGAGGGGGGTAATTTTATGGTTAAACAGAGAGCAGAAGTGACATAGTCATCCCCGTAGGTGTGGACCTTCCTGGTATTTGGAGAAATATATTGTCCATGTGTGTTTCCACAGGCATGTAGCCATCACATTGAGGGTGCATTATATCTACACAGGGAGGTGAGGATGACACAGATAGGCTCTGCAGACGGTGCTGAGGCCCCGGCAGGTCCATAAGGAAACAGAGAACCAGGCTGTTTCCAGGCGCCTACTAACAATACCTGTATAAATTGAGACAAAGTCCAAGCCTTAAATGATGAATTTACATCAAAGTGCCAGGCGATACTGCGTGAAACGACTTTCTTTAAAGATAGGCACCAGCAGCCATTTCCTCAATGATGCATATGTGGTGCGGAAGAAGAGGCAATGAGGCAGATCCTCATCCTCTAACCTGCACATGGGGCACCTTGATGGCAAGCGCAACAGTGCGGGGGGAAGAGGGAGGGGAAAGTGCAGTACATGGGATCGACAATAAGAAAAAAACAATACAATAAATAACAGCAATAAATAAAAGTGCAGCCAGCTGCTGGCAAGTGCAGGGTAGTGCAGACATCAGGAGTCAAGTGCTGGTAGGGGACTGTAGGGATACAGAAAACAGTCCCCGAGTGCAGGGGTTGCCAGGTAGGCAGTGCAGGTGTGCAACTGGTGGGGGAGGGTACCTGGGCCCGAGATCAGAGGGTGGCCAGGTAACCAGTGCAGTTTCAGTTTCAGCTAGGAGTTCAGCAGGGGAGAGGAGGAGAGAAAACAAAAGCAAAGAGGAAGGTTTTGAGGTGCTTCCGGAAGCAGAGGAGGATCTCCTCAATTTTCAGGGAGTCAGGGAGGCTGTTCCAGAGGGAGGACCGAGCCGAAGAAAGAGATCTACCACCAACTTGTTGCTTGGAGAAGCGACTGAGCCTGAGGAAATTGGAGGCGGATAAACAAAGAGCTTGAGAAGGTACATATATAGGAAGAGAGAGTTGAAAGTATTGAGGCCCCAGAAGGCCTTGTGGACAATGCAGAGGGTTTTGGAGGTTCTCCTCAATTTTCAGGGAGTCAGGGAGGCTGTTCCAGAGGGAGGACCCAGCCGAAGAAAGAGATCTACCACCAACTTGTTGCTTGGAGAAGCGACTGACCCTGAGGAAATTGGAGGCAGATAAACGAAGAGCTTGAGAAGGTACATATATAGGAAGAGAGAGTTGAAAGTATTGAGGCCCCAGAAGGCCTTGTGGACAATGCAGAGGGTTTTGAACTTAATCCTTGCAGCCACTGGGAGCCAGTGCAGAGATGTCAGTCCTGGAGAAATACGATCCCTGGGCTTGAGGCCAAGGATAAGTCTCACAGTCCTGTTCTGGATGAGTTTCAGAGGGCAGCGAGTAGAAGCAGGCAGATTTAAAAAGATGCTGTTGCAGTACTCAAGCCTAGAGAGAACCAGAGCTCTGGAGACAGTGAGCTTCTGGGGGAAGGAGAGGAGAGGGAGAATACCTCTATTGGCTGATTTCGCAATCTCCAGGGATTTCTTTTTCTCAACAGTCCAAGCTTACACTCCTACTTTGCGATCACGATTCGTCAGACTGTTTAACAAAATTTGGTAATTGAAGCATGTCACAGCATTCATATTTCCTAGCATTTGTTTTACAAATGAGAGCAATCTAATTGTCTACATCCCTGCTTTCAATAATACATTTGTCTTTTGAATTAGCCCATACCCTAGTCCATAATAGGAAGGGTTCTAGGGCCAGCTCGTCCTGAATACAGGTTAGACCTATCTCATTGAGGGTTGCATAATAGGATGGGTTCTAGGGCCAGCTCGTCCTCAATACAGGTTAGGCTTATCTCATTATGGGTTGCATAATAGAATGGGTTCTAGGGCCAGCTCGTCCTGAATGCAGGTTAGGCCTATCACATTATTGGTTGCATAATTCGAAGTAGAGGTCGGAAGAGCCAACACCTTTTTCAAGAAAGCATTCTCTTCTCGCAGGATGGGCGAATTATCTGCGACGCCCCACACTGCTGCCCTGTATTTTGCTGCCGCCCGCATTCTAGCAAGATAAATTGTCTTTATCATGTTTTTACGGTTGCTTCTTGTTTTGTCCAATAAAGCGAGGGATTCCCCCTATAGACTGCCTCAGGATGAGCAATTGCTTTGCGGATTGCGCTTCTGTCGTGAACTTATCTGAAGAGCGGATTCCCAAGAAATCAAAACTCGTGGGATGGGATTGGCATTAGGCCACATTTGGGAACAATTCACCTTTGTTGAATGGCAACAAATCATAACCGCAAATCTTTAAGTATTAACATGTAGATCTAAACCCGCCATGAATGTAACATACTAATTACTTAAGTTGGGCCCTAGGCTTGAAACTACTCTTGCACTTCACTCTATTGTCATTTGAATTAAATTTTAGCAGTGTGGCCACGGGTGGTTGTAGGCGCACCACATGTCTTCTTCGCACTAATAAAGTAATAATAATAATAATATCTGGTTTTATATAGCGCTTAGCAGCTCACAGGTATCTGAGCGCTGATATAACAGTTGATATTATTATTCAACAGCTTGATATTGCATGGTGCTCAACCACTACAGGTTTTGGAAATTTGTGTTGTAGATATCTATCTCTTGAATTAATAGAGCAAGGTAGCTGCGTCACTTTTCATTTGACTTATTACTTAAAGATTGTAAGGCTCTGGGGTTACGAGCAATAAGTACGGAATCATCCTCATAGACTAAGGCTGGCATTGCCATACCCCCTACCTTAGGAACATCAGCGTTACAGTCTTAAAGTTACTTCTAAAGACTGTTAATATAGGAAAACAAAAATGCGGCTAGAACATACCCTTGTATGACCCCTGCCTGTATGAGGAACCATGAGGTGCAATGTCCCTCACTTACCGACCTCACACAGGCCTCATTAGCATCATGCAGTACAATAACAACATCCAAAATACCAGATGGGCAGTCATAGGACCTAAGCACCTGCCATAATTTACTTCTATTAACTTCATCAAAGGCAGTGTTTTGCTTATCCAGAATACACTGACCTGATCAGTGCAGGACCACAGCATGTAATATTGAGTTAATCCCAATAGCCCCTAACCCTCTGTGCATGTAAAACAAGCAGAGAGGCACACAGCAGTAGGGAAACACTCTGGGGGGGGGGGGAAACCCATGATAACGGGTTCCATGGAACTCCCACAGAGTGATAATGAACCTTTCAATTCTCAGGCACCGGTGAAACAGGCTCCATCAGTATTCTTCGGAGGAAGGCAGGAGATCACAAAGGAAGGCCGGCAACAACAGGAAAATTAAAAGGAGTGCATGAAATAACATTCAGGAGTTAGACAGAGAGAAATACAGAATATGCAATGAACAAAGGATAGAACAAGGAAAGGCTTACTAGAGCATGGGGGTACGAGAGTAGCTACGTGAATGGTATCGAGTCCAGAACTCCTTTGACAGCTCCGGCTGTGGAAAGGTTGTGCTCTGATGTCAGGCATTTGATGCTGTGGAAGAACAGCTAGACCGCTGTATGGAGAAGCGAGATTCATATTGGAGGATCCCGATACGGGAAGAAGAAAACCACAAAGTGCCTGAGGGACCATCATCTGTGGTGTGCCATGACTGGCGGTGCTTAGGTCCATGATTGCCAAACAACGGCAGACAAACTAACCAAATAAACTCAGAGTTATGCCGCCAAAAGAAAGATTTGGATCTTATTTTGGACGACGATCTTCTGAGTAACATTGTTATACAGTTTGGTGACTCCCGTGGAAAAAGTGCTGGCAAATTGTGATATGATAGCTCCACTAAAGAAATTCAGCTCAATATGTTAAAAGACTAATTGTTGATTTAACGAAAAGCTGAAAGTACTCAAATCACAATAGAGAAAGGCCGAAAAGAAGTGGTTTAGGACTAGACAGGAAGTTAACCATGTTACGGCCGAGTGCACTTTAAAACAATATAAAGAAGAGATATTGTTAGTTAAGGCCTGAAACCTGCAGAAAGAGATTGACACTGCTAGCAATCGCCCTATAGCTCTCTTCTCAGTTATAAGACAATTCTCATCTCTTACCTGCCTACAAGCCAGTCTTCCTCCATCTCAAAAGATGGTAAATTAATTTAATGTCTTCTTTATTGAAAATATCAATTTAATTCAGAAAGGCCTTGAAGTCCCGACCATTACTTTGTCTACAGAGGCTGTGAAAAGTGCCTCGGAGCCTGGGGATCAAGACCTAACACATAATTTTGTGAAACCCACTCTGCATAACTATGATGCAATTTAGGCCTATTTAGCTAAGAAGCATGCCCATGCGCTTAGTGTGCCTATTCAGCATTTTGTAAACACCTCCCTAGCTCAGTGCTATGTCCCAGTTGAATTAAAGAACTCTTTAGTAACTCCATTGTTAAAAAAGCCCTCTCTGGACCATAATGTTTTGGGCAACTATTGGCCTATTGCAGGCCTCTTGTGGCCCGCTAAAATTCTGAAGAAGGTGGTTACCTCCCAGCTACAGACTTTTCTGGAGGAAAACAATATTTTAGATTGTTATCAATCCGGATTCAGAGCCGGCCATGGGCCCGAGACTGCCTTACTTATGGTCTGGGACGATATCTTAGAGACGGCCGGCAATGGTGATATCAGCATGCTAGTCAGGCTTGATTTATTGCCTGAATCTGATACCTTAAACTTTGACATACTTTTAGGTAGACTCTCCTCCATGGCACAGATGTCTGCTTGTAAATGGTTCAGATTTTTTCTGTCAGATTGTGTCCAACAGGTCAAGGCAGGTTGATATTTTTCTGAATCCTTGCCTATCAGTTGGGGAGTTCCACAGGGTTCGTCCCTGCCTCCGATATTGTTTAATTTATATATATGTCCACTATTGAATATCTTTGCGCAGTTCAATTTGTGTTATCATTCCTATATGGATGATAAACAAATATATGTAAGACTCACCCTGCCAATGGTAGAAAGCGAGCGTATAGTGAGATGTGCTGAAGAGACTCAAATTTGGATGCAGGACAATATGCTCTGGCTAAATCCACCCAAAACGGAGATCATTGTCTTTGGTTCTAGGAATAAATTGAACAATGAGCTGCAATCAATACCCTGCCCGACCTTGTTTGGACAAATGGCCGACTACACGAAGAGAGTAAAAAACTTGGTGTCATGTGGCAATCCAGTATGAGGAGCTATCTACAGGTAAATCAGATAATAAAATCCTGTTGTTATCAGATTAAGAGGTTAAAACCATTGCTTCCACTGATTGCTGAGAAGGGCTTCCCCTTGGTGGTGGGCTCTCTTGTGAACACCAAACTGGACTACTATAATGCCTTGTTGATTGGTTTACCTAAATACCAACTTCAATGGCTGCAGGTGACACAGAATGTCACAGTACGTCTGATCTTCTCATTGTCTCAAAAAGACGCAATATCAGGTTTTCGGAGAAGCCTTCATTGGCTCCGAATTCAGGAATGAGTACAGTTCAAACAGCTGTGTCTGCTTTTTAAATGCGTCCATGATCTTGCCCCGACTTATTTAGCGTTGAAGATCAGAAAGTAAAAACCTTCTTGTCTACTACGCTTAGGGGCAAATGTTTGTTAGTGGTCCCTCTTTCTAGAACCACCACCTGGGGCGAGCAACGTTTCTCTGTCGCAGGTTCCCGAGCTTGGCATACTTTGCTGATACAGCTTTGTCAGCTAGACTCTTTATTGGTTTTTCGTAAACACTTGAATATATGTTTGAATAGTATTTCGATTGGTTGGCTTGTGGGTTTACATTACGGTTTAAACTCTGCGCCTAGATGCAGCTTGCTGCTGGGTTCCCTTGGGATATGCCCCATACAAATGCTAAAATCAAATCAAATGAAATTAAAATAAGATTCCTATAGGTAGATACAATTTCAAGGGTTAAGTGACGTCGGCTCCCGAACTGGGATTCTTTCAGTGGTGTTAGGTATATCTAAATTCCAAGTCATACCTCCCTCTAAAAGTCAGTCAATTTCATCCAATGTGGTTAGAGGGTGAGACCTATTCTCCACAACAACAGCGGGCTCATGCTGGCACTACTTTGGCTATTTCAGCTGTGGGTTTTCATTACAGCTCTTTTTGCTTCTCCACATGGTTAGAAACCAATGCCACACACCGAGTCAGAGGTTTCACTGTCACCTGGGGAGTAGAAACTCTAGTATGACTTTTGGAGGAGTAAACATGCTGGGAAGCCCCATCAGAAACATTTCTGTGGGCGCATAAAGCATTCTGGGAATTTTACCAAGGATAGAGAAAGGAGAGCTGGACCAATCTAACCACTGAACCTCTTTGGGGAAAAATCAGGTTAGTTTGTAGTAGATAAGCGGCTACTTTCCTTGATGCCAAGGACAAAACAATACCACCCTCCTACCCCCATTGGATTTAACCCTTTTGCCCACCCATTTTACTGTCCTTGCCATTAAAATCGACTTTGGGTTCATACAAGAACCATTCAGGTGACTATTTATGGTATGATGGGTTATTTAGAACAAGCTTAATAGCGAGATATTTCTGAGCGCAGATCCGGGGTTCGAACCTGTATTGCTCCATGTCATCTTGCTTCCAAGGCGAGCACCTTGCCTCTGAGCTATCCTCCCAAGACTTCCTTGTTCTTTAACAAAACTGTAGATTCAATTGTTCCTTTAACTAGAGGGTCTACACCCATTATGATATCTACAAATGGGGCCACCACTGGGGGTAAATTAAGAGTTATAAGATCATCAGATGCAGAGTCACTAGTTTTATCTGTTTTATTATTAATACACGACCTTGATGGGCCACTATCAACCTTAAAGCAGCCCTCAATGGATCTATTTTGCTACACCAAGATTAGTGACTTCAATCCTTTGGCACATTGGACAAAATGTGGCAAGTTTAGCTCTTGCCCAACCATTTTCTGCATGGTGACTTCCTTTGCATGTATACCGCAAGTACGTTTATTTTAATGATTTGTGTTTTAGCCTACAAAACATTGAATCATATGATACGCAGAAAAGAAACTTTTTCAACTAATGAATTACATTACATTTGAGATCTGAACAAGTAGCTAGACTTCATCCAGTTTCCCTAAAAATATAAATACAAAAATTAATTTCACTGCATTGCCCCACATCAACCTAACCCAAAACATCTGAGGCAGTGTCACTGAGCCCAAATATGGCAGCCTCGCCTCCTCAAAGGTTGCACAGGACAGGACAATGGGCCTCATTACGACCCAGGCGGTAAGTTACCGCCTGGGCCGTGACTTTACCACCATGGCGTAAACTACGTTTACGCCATGGTGGTTGGCGGACTTACCGCCCCATTCCGACCTTGGCGGGGCGGTAAGTCCCCAATCCTCATTAACCCTTCCCCATTCCCATTTTTGCCCCATAGGGCATAATGGGAGTGGGGAAGGCGTTAATTACGCCACCGTGAATTACGGTGGCGTAATTAACTCCATGGTCCCTTAGCGCCATGGATTTTAACACCTGCTAAAAGCAGGTGTTAAAAGCACCATGGCGCTAGGGGACCTCGTAATTGGCGGTAAGGGGTCGGCGCAGCTAACGCTGGCGTAAACCCCTTACCGCCAGGGTCGTAATGAGGCCCAATGTGTTTAAGTGTTTCCTCCGATTTGGCCATGCAAAATCTACAGTTGGTGTTAGTTACTAGTTTGTCCCACTTGGTCCTCCGTTTGAGAGTAGAAAATTGGTTCAGACGGAAGAGCAAGTAGCCACTACGGATTTTCAGGCAAGGAAACAAAGATATCTACATCAAAAAGTCAATTATCTTCCTTCTGAATCTTGAATATTCCCATGAGACAGATTTCCCAGCAAGTGCAGGGTTTTGACCCAGTCAGCTGAAAACAGTTTCCCCTTCGCCACCCCAGGAGCTGCCTTCAGCTCCTCAGGTGATGACCCTATCATGAGCAAACTCTCACACATGGTGTCCTTGTACTGACTCAGGGTAGATGCCGATAGAAGGGAAGACAATTCACCTAAACATTGGTAAAAATAATTGTTAGGTGGATTTAAGAATTTGGCATATTCTGCCAACTTCTTCCACAAGGCTCTTGCTGCCAGAGAAGTAAGTCCCAACTCGTGTCTCACTACTGCATTGGGCACATAACTCTTCAAGCCCAGAGTTCTTTTCCAGAGCTGCCCCGGAAGTATATTAAGAGACGCCCCCATATCAAAGGAGACAATACCCAGTCCATAAAGAACTGTAGGTTCAAAGTTTTGGAGATAAAACCAAATCAGAGGCACCAGAAGGTAGCGACATAGCTGTGAATATATTCTCTTCATTTTAGTCAATAGAAGTATACATCTCCCCTTGAAAATAGCCTTCCAAGCCACCTTAGATTGGTTGTTTACAAGATTATATCCTAGGTATCTCATAGAAGACAGACTTTCTAGGGACTGGTCTCCTACCTTCCACATAAAGGCATTTGGCCATCTGTTGGTGGAAAAAAATTACAAACCTTAGATTTTTGCCCATTGATTTTTAGATTGTTTTGGAGAGCATAGTGATGGAAAAGGGCCAGTTTTCTGTGAAGACCGATCAGAGTCTTTTCAAAAAGTATGACATCATCCACAAAAGCGAGCCAGTCAAGAGTTAGTGTTCCCAATTTTTCTGGGTTTGTTGCTCCTGACTCCCGCAAAGTTGCTATATCCAAGAACCATGTCTAAGTCTCATGAAAGTGAGAACAGGTGCCGAGGAGGCCCCCTCCCTGGTCAACCTAACCCTCAAGGACAAGACGCTGTGCAGCAGTGCCAAGATCTGAACCATTCTCAGTTGCATATTCCACTGCAGCAGTTTCCTCCACAGAGTGTCCCAGTTTACTGTGTTGAAAGCATTCAACATGTCTATGGAAGCCATGTAGACATGGCCCACCAGCCCCTTCTTTACTGCTGCAGACAAATGCGAAATTATAGTGCCTTGAGAGACGTCCCCATACCAGGTCGGAAGCCCACCCGATATCTGGAAAGGAGATTCAGAGCCTTTATCTGTTGAGAGATATTTCTGAGCAATATGGAATCAAAAACTTTACTGGCCGCAACCAGTAGGGCACTCGGTTTGAGGATTCTTGGATCTGTTTTGTCGCCCTGTTTGTAGATGGGTATTAAAGTCGATGTATGCCAAGTATTAGGGATCCTGCTCGTTCGATATATACTCTCATATAATGTCAACAAGGGACCCATCCATACCTCTGGATCCTGCTTAAAGAGCATTGGTAGAATACTGTCAGGACCTGGGGCTGCAGAGGCCGTTGCCCTCCCTAGGGCCCACCGTGTGTCCACTTTATCCCAAGGGCAGACCCCCCATTCCTTCTAACACATGTTAAGAAAAGGACACTCAAGTCCCCACTAGGCCATGCAAATCTTTCCTACAGATAAGCCAACCAAATGTGTTCTGGTATCTCGGAAGACAGCTTCCAGCCAAGACCAGTCTTCCATGGCTATAGTCAGTTTACCCCAAGTATTTTTGGGTTGTACATGTTTTGTAACAGAGGAGTTGACAATTTCTTTTATACGACTGCCAATTTAAAAGTGGCACCTTAAAATGTTACAAAAAATCCCAAATGGGTTGTAAATTTGTTTTTAAAATTGTACCCAGAGTCCCTTGCAAGTGCTCTGCCAGATTTCTCAGAAACTCTAAACAGGCTGTCCAAGACAGACACTTTGAGATTTCCTTAAGATATGTTTCTAATACAGACTGAGTTTGTTTGGTGAGCTTATTTAGCCTGTTTCTCACCACTACCATCCTCTTCTTGTTTTGTTTTACTTGATTTTCTTCTAATTTGCTGATAGCCTTTTTTTAACCATTTTAGCGACCTAGTCTCCTCCAATATTACTATATGGGTAACTATAGTAAACAATCACTATAGTCACTGAAACACATGATAAGCAAAATAAAAGAAGAAAAAAACAATCCCAATGGCAATACCACACCTAAAACCACGAACACATTACATTTCATTAAATCAGACAATAGAAAATATTTGCAACAAATAAATAAATATGAATGAAATGAAAAGAATTGCCATGGTTGGGTGGGGCACAACAGCTTGGGGGTCAATCAGAGTCCATTTTGCCTCCCGCCCCACCAAGACCTCCCAAAATCTCAGAATCTCTCACACAGTCACTCTAGATCTCAGTCTTTGATCTTTTGTCCTTGATCTTTTGGGAAACTGGTATTTTGGTCTCATTACCACCAATGTACTCCAAATCAGATCAGAACAGATTTAACAGATCAGGCGGGTTGCAGGAGCCATGAGCACAGCACAAGCATGGCACTGGCACAATACAGACACAGGCATAAACACAGGCACTCCGACATGACCCTCCACCTGAAGAAAGACCTGCAGTAATCCGAAAAGGCCAGCATCTTACATATTGCTGACTGCAGTCGGCACACTCTGCGGTCCACTGGATGATCCAAACAAACCAACAATCCTGCAACAGTGTTTGCCACCTTCTAGAGCAGTTTTTTGTTGGCAGTGGTGGACTCCTAACCAGCATGCCAGGCGTCAGAACAAGCACACCCAGATGCGCTTCCAGCAACAGATCTCTGGGCTCAAGGCTAGTGTCGGGGATCCTACAATCATCCACTCCTTCAGTCCAGGCTGTTGCTCTCTGGTCCTCAGGCCCGGCCCCAACCACTGACGGTCAATGCCAACAGCCAACCGTGGGGAACAGCAGGAACGAGCCTGCTACGCTGCCCTCTTCACTTCCACAGGGTTTAAGAACTGAACCCTGGAATGTTGAACCGCAACATCAATTTCAGTGGGACCGCCCGCCTTGCTCCAACTCCAGCTGAAAGGTGGGAAAATAATAATTGAATTGCACTTGCATTGAAACATGCTCTTTTTAAAATGGAACAATTTCCAGTATATGTTGTAATCATAATACACATGCCTTATTGTGCAAAACTAATTATCAAAACTTTGATTAACAATATGCATTATTTCCTATTGTCCGATTTTAAAACACACATATGATAAAGGGGAATCAGATAAATAGCTCCTGCCTTCTTTGCATATAATCAGAGAGCATTATGGGAACATAACAATGACCACAGATCTATATATTTGAAAAATAAATCTATCATAAAAGGGTTTTATGATCGAATCAACTAGTATATAATGCACACTGGGCTTGGTACTCATTTAACTTTTAACACCACTACCTTGACATTTAACTACAAACCATTTGTCCTCAAATGGACAGCCACCCAATTTGGAAGCGAGGATAAAATAGCTACAACACCTGGGGGTCTGAGGCCTGTCAGCCTTTTTTTGTAATCTTCCTCAAATCAAAAAGAGGAGAGGATGGCCGGGAAAGCCGGGAGTCAGGGTAACAATGTCTAGAATGTGCATGACAACTCCCTGATGCACAGACATCCTTACAGTATTATATATATATGCATATATGCATTATATATATATATAATCAGTAAAAAAAACGTTGTTAAAGGGACGTTATGGTTAAGTTGCGCTACTAAAAAACTATGAAATCCACTAAAAAAAACTTTGCTAACGGGACGTTATGGTTCCAAGTAAAACCGAAAAACCCTTGAAATTCGCCAGTTATGGTAAGCTAAGCAACCATAACTCGCTCCACCACTGTACACTGCTAAGACTAATACCCACGACATCGAAGATGACATCACAAATGTTATTGATGACATCACTGATGACATCACATGTGCATTTACTTTGCATGAAATTTGATAGGTTTTTAGTAGCACAACTTAACCATAACGTCCCTTTAACAAAGTTTTTTTTTTTACTGAAGGTCATAGGTTTCTAGTAGTGGCACGTAACCATAATGTAAACGAACATCTGACTTCATTGCACACCTTACAGAGAATGCCACATGATGATATGCTGGCGCACAACACGGTGACGTGTCTGAGAATCCGTACACACTTAACAATAAGATCTATGCCTCGTGGACAGTGTGGAACTACATTTTTTACTGATGTAGGAACTTGCAACTTCAACATTTCCCTTGCACAGCTCCAACACCTATTTGTACTCAGCCATTAACAATGTAGTACACAGTACATACTTTTAGCAAAAGTACTATTTATCTGAAAACAACATGAGCTAAGGCCATCCCTCCTCCGCAAGAAACAGCACCACTGCTGTAATGAAGGAGCATGAAAAACACTGCCTCACCTTACAAATAACACACGCACAGCATTTTCTCCCATCCACCTACCCCTCCATATTACTGTTTGGTGCCTCTTTGCTCATTTCCGTCCACAACTTTCCTTCTTAGCTGTCCTTCCAAAAAAGAAAAGCCATCCGTCGCCAAAATAAATGTTCCTTTAAGAACCACCTTTCACAGTTAAAAAATATAAATAAAAAAAAATCGCATAGACTCCATCAACTTTATATTTCTCAGTAAAGTACATAGGCGCAATAAGATTTTCCAACATTTCCATTTGCAGTTTGTGTTATGCTAATGGGAATATTGTACCGTTCATCCTCCGTTCCATGGACTGGAACGGTGAATAAAGGGCCAGCAGGCCAGGTTATCAGCCCAATTGAAGCAAGAGTGCATAACGCAATCTCTGGATCATTACCCCCCCCTTCGACCCCTAAAATGGGAGATGAATACCATTAACAATCTAGATTTCCAAAGCAGTAACCGGTGCTGCTAAAAAAGAGGATTTTCCGTCCTAAACCGGGACGCCTGTGGCGTCCCGGGTTAGGAAACAAAATCCTTTTCCAAGATGGCCATCATAGAAAGGGAAGGCAGGTGTTCCATACAGGGCCCTTTTTCGCTTTCCATGGCAGCCTGTAAAAAACAAAAAGGAAACCCTGTTAACATATTACCACAAGCACTTTTTTCTTCCCTTTCAAATGTATCCTAATGTCGAACAACTTTACCACAAATCCAGTCCCAGGTGGACATGGCCACTTTAATCCTATCTTTTCTCCCTTCTGGTCATGGCCAGTAGCCACATTGTGCGGATCATGACTTTATACCATGACCCCGACATTCTGCCCACTCCCCATGGCTACAGCCTACCCCTCAGTAAGTAAAGGTATACCGCTATTTTTTTAAACTATATTACAACACTTGTCAAATACAAAAACACTCCCACATCTCATCACATAACCAACCCTAATGATATTATACACATTTTTTGGATGATGTTCCTTTCCAGCATAGCCAAAATCGCCCATAAGCACCTACGTGCCGTGGCACAGAGCCTGAAAATGAACACACAGCGACGTACAACGTAACACGTCACATTTTGAAGTAATAAATTGGTTTTTAAAAGAAAACATTAACACTTTACAATTTGTAAAGTACTTTTATTTCACAATAAACTGTGTGAGACCATCGGACTATTCCCATGTTCAATCAAATAGTAACTTTGTTTCTTCGGTCGTCATCGAAAATGTTAATCGTGAGTTACACGTTGTTCTTTTCCCATACAGAAAATATTAGTTTTCGATAAAGCAACTGCTTCTGTCGCACAGTGAATTCCAAGACGTCGGCATGAACTTGGGCCTACACCACGATAAAAGATGTTATGTTACTCCTAATGGCCACTTCATCGAACTGACAAATGGGGCCCGCGCGATCGGTTAGGCAGCCGGTGACGAGTACGTGCATCTGGCATGAGAAAAATCCATCACTTGGCATCTGGAATCCATGGCAAGCGCAGTAAGGCAGGATGTAGCTATCTGGAAAACATAACAGAAAATACGTATCAATAACCAACCTTTAGCAAACAATTTCAAAAAAGACAAAAAGAACGTGTAAACTGATACACAAATCGATCTGGTCATACATGACATTTTAAAGAAATATTAGCGTTGAACATGGGTGAAACTAGCGATAGCCTACAAACGGCGAGAATCTGCACTCTCCATAACTAAAAAAAATGACAACTACACAGAAAGATAGTACTTTAGTTACATTGCCAAAATTAATGTTCAGGTAATAAAAAATTAAATCTCATGATTTCAAAAAAGACAAAAAGAATGTGGAAACAGATACACAAATCAATGTGGTCATACATGACATTTTAAAGAAATATTAGCGTTGAACATGGGTGAATCTAGTGATAGCCTACAAACGCAGAGAATCTGCACTCTCCATAACAAAAAAAAATGACAAGTACACAGAAAGATAGTACTTCAGTTACATTGCCAAAATGAATGCTCAGGTAATAAAAAAGTAAATCTCGTTCCGGTGTAAAGTCGTCAAAAGCAAACTTTCGCGATATTCACCATCTCCATTGTCTTTGTGAAACTCAGACAGCAATGTGCTTGCACCAAAGATTCTTCTTGAACTGATATTACATGTGCCTTACAAACGTTTTGAATGCATAACCTTATCAAATGGTATTTTTTGCAAACTTTCACTCCCTGCATTCCTACAGAATTTTGCCTTTCGCTCAAGGTCAAAAAACAATTGACCCTTAGGGTTCAGTCGGATGCGTGGGCCTACTGAGCTCGCAACCAAAAAAGCAAAGCAAGTGACTTTCACTTAGAATACAAATGCATTCTGACTTTGCAACAACATGCCTCAACGCATTCATGAAATCTGGTACTCCTATATACTTGCAGACCCGCTATTTCCATCAAACAGTGCAGGTGGCTGCCTCAGATTTCAAACTCCAGGGTGCCAGTCTGACTGCAATACTATTTTAAATAAATTGTAACACTGACAAAGTAATTCTTCGCTTATACTTTAAGGACACTATATTGAGGAACAACTTCCAATTTACTGTATGAATTTGGTGACAGAAAAACACCACTTTTTGACTTCCTGCTGCCACATCCCATCCCAGCCTCATTAACCCTCACCTTCCGAGACAGTATTTCATAAGTTTAACAAGTGAAATGTTGTGTTCTTTTATATGTTTTACCGGCGATGGCTGCATACACCAAAACACGAATGAAAGATGGTGGGCGCATTGAAACAATCTGACGCACTTCACGCTCTTCAACATCCAATCAGTGAACGCATCACATGTCCACGGACATGACTCTCCGGATTAGCCAATCGGTATCTTGTCCGCGGAGCGAACAGGGAAGTTTGTCCGCGAACCGAACATAGATATCACTATTTTTTTTACCTACTTTTTGGTCATTTTTAAAAAAAACTACTGGACAGATTTTCACCAAATTTACAAAAGCAGGCTTTCGGGACCAAGCCGCTGCTCCTGCTGTAAATTTGGTGAAAATCCATCCAGCGGCTTGGGCTGTAGGCGTGAGCAAAGTTTTTTCCCCATTCAGTCTATGGGAAGAAAAGACATTGTGGGACCCCCCTATAACTTTGCCCCCCCAGACCAAACCTCACCAAACTTTGCAAAAAAATTAATTGGGCCTGTAGGGTATTTTGTGGAGATTTGGGCCCTGACGGTATTTTATTACCGCCGAAAAATAACTTAGCAATAATCACTCCTTGTATTCAGATTGGGCCATGTGCAACAATAATACAGTGGACATGCATTATTTCAGCACCCAGACATGCATATTTGGTATGCGTGGTTGGTATGCATGGTTGGTGGTATTTTGGTGAGCATAATTCCCTTGTTTTATTTGTGGCCCCAATGTCCAGAATCCCTTATCTTTGCTTATATTTTTCATGTAATCACTAGAGAGACCTCAGACCTACATTTTAGGAATACCACATTTTCAGTGTTAGTGTTAGTGTGCCACCATGGGCGATCTCACTGACTTATTTACGACAGAGAGCTATATGTGGTAATTTTGTGGTAATTTCCACTACCTTATATACAGTAGGGAACTATGTTCAGAGAGTCCCTCTTCCCGTTGGCTCATGTACCTCCAACAAGCTATGCTACAAACAATCACTCTCAACTGTCCATACTGAATATGATCATGCACACATCTGTCTTAAAATGACAATTGCATTGTTTAAAAATCTCCCCTCATCATCAGCACTGTGGTGGTGCTGCAAAAAAAATTGCTACCTGTGCAGTAGTGCTGTACTCTGTGCTGTTTGCTACCTGTGCAGTAGTGCTGTACTCTGTGCTGTAACACGCCAAATATCCTTACATATACCCTCCTTTTGTTTTTAGAATCTGACTACGATCCAAGCCAATTCCTAAAAACAATTTGTTCTTTTTCTTCTTTTCACAATATAGCAATCCAATAAAATCCAATAAAATGAATATTAGTTTACAAAATGTTCTAAATTTGCCTTCTCAGTGGAAGTGGCATTACTCTAAGTTTAGATTTTTCAAGTCAATTAAAAACAATGAAATAAAACAACTAACCAAAACAAATAATTAATATAACAAATTAAAATAAATAATTAAAATAATAAATACGTGGAACTCCATATGTCAGCACTCTTGTCTGCCTCTGATATGTCCCGACCAGCGATGTTATTTGGGTTATTCGAGTACACTTTCATCTTGGCAATCTTAGATCCATAGGAGTCATCTTTTTTAGCATTCTGGTAATCTTGTCTTCACCTCCACCTGGAGGCAGGCATCTTTTGGTCTTCATCCAGGGGACTCCAGGACTCCATCGTCTCCCGTGGCCTCTGATCCCGGAACCTCCGACCAAATAATGTTAATTTTCTAAATCAAATAGAAAATAAACAAATTAAGTACATAGCACAATACTAACTTCACCCTTTTGCCAAAAATAAAACATGCTTGTTAAAATATTTCGTTTTTTTTTCTGAAATTAAACACAAGTTAAAAGAAAACAATCACATACAAAACAGCATTCAATATTTAATACATTTTCTCTCTGCACACCAACCATGAGCTTCCGTTATATGTGCATTTATTTATTTATTTATTTATTTATTTATTTATTTATTTATTTTATATTATATATTTTTACATATACTACAGTGTTTATGTGCCATCATAACAATCAACTTTTAAACTCCTTTGTCACAACCTCCTGATTGTACCCATTTATTTTCTCTTTTTGTGTTCAAGGGACTTTTTATCTGTTTCTACATGCTCAAGCTGCCTGATCTCATGTCTGGGATGGCATGGTTTGATTTGATTTACATGGACAAACTGCTCTATTGCTGTTTCACCTTCATTTTTCAAAATTTTATAAACTACAGGAGAGACCTTATCCATAATTCGAAATGGCCCCTGCCAGGCTGTTAGAAATTTAGAATTTTTCTGTTTACTTTTTCCAAAATGAAACTTGTACATCTGATCCCCTACACTGTATTCCTTTACTGATGTCTTTTTATCATAATACGATTTTGCACTGTCAGCAGCTCTTTCCAGATTTCTCTGCACAAAAGCAAATGCATGTTGCAAATGCCTCCTCAGTTCATCAATATATTCATGAACTGTGGATGCACTCACAAGTGTCTGCTCCTGTGTTCTATATAGTAGGTGTTGTGGTAACACCATTTTCCTACCTGTTAAGACCTCATGGGGGCTAACACCTGTTGCTTTGGCAGGAGTCGACCTGATTGCCATCAAAACCAACGGTAAACGTAAATCCCAGCTGGAACCTGCTTCTGCCACAAATTTCTTTAAAATATCCACAACAGACCTATTGCTTCTTTCAACTGTACCTGAAGACGCCGCCCGATATGCGATATGTAGTTTTCTTTTCACACCTAGTATTTGCCATACCTTACTCATTAGAGTACTTGTGAAATGACTTCCTCTGTCTGACTCAATTCTTTGTGGCAACCCAAACCTTGAGAACACATGGTTCACCAGCAATGTGGCTGCTGTTTGCGCACTACAATCTGGTGCAGGAATGCATTCAATCCACTTCGACATCAAACATACCACACTCAAAATATAACGGTGTCCCCTGCTCGACCTTTTTAAAGGACCTACATAGTCTATTTGCAAATCTGACCATGGGAGAGTTAGGCCTCTTTTCATCAATGGTGCTCTATGCATTGGTGAAGCAGGTTTAAATTGGGCGCATACTAGACATCCTCTAGTATATAATTCCACATCTTGGGACATATGTGGCCAGTAAGCATAATCTTTTAGTATTTCTAATGTTTTTTGTGAACCTCTATGGCCTGCGGTTATGGCATCATGTGCATGGTGTAGCATTAGTCCTCTGAATGAAAGGGGTACTACCCACTGTATTTGTCCTGTTATGGACTCTCTAATCATGAGTCCATCCTGTAATCTAATTCGTGTTTTGTTCTTTAATAGCACCCTCAACTCTTCTTTTCCCATACAATCATTTTCTGTTAAAGGATTTTGTTCGGGGTCTATCAAATGATTATAATAGATTCCCAAAATGTGATCATTCTTTTGTGCCTCAATCAAATCTTGGTCTGGCGTGTCATGACTCCACTGCACCACCGGTTGATCTACCTCCTTTGGTGCTTTAGAACGTGTGACTGCATCAATTTGTATTTCACCCATTAAATAATCAATAGGTAGCAATTCTCCCATCACAGCCCCAATCTTTGCCAGGTGGTCTGCCTTATCATTTCCCTCCTTATCCTCTCCTGGTGTTTTTAAATGCCCACAAATTTTTCTCCAGTATATTGTTAACTTATTCTCTGACACCAATTTGTCTATGGCTTGTATCATTTTTCCATGCTTAAGTGGCTTTTTGTTATATGTAACCATGCCTCTTGCTTTCCAACCAGGCAAATACTCCACAAAGCTATTCCGTGCATAGTCAGAATCAGTCACCAGGACAATTTCACTGAACCTTTTATCAACTGCAGTAGCAATTGCTTTATAAATGGCTGCCAATTCCGCCACCTGACTGCTCCTATCTCCAATCCTCATCCCTATACTGGGGACACCTTCACATTTCAACCAGACATTTCCTATTCCTGCCACTAACTGTTTATTACTGTCATTTTCAATGTGAAAAGCACAACCATCCACATATACAGTTGGCAAATCCTTGCATGTTTTTTTTATCAAAAACTTTGTGTGGTGATTGTTCAAATTCCTGCAAACTAGTTTCTACTTCCATTTCATTTGGTATTTGTTCAGCTGCACAGTCATGTAAGTCAGCTAACCCTTGAGCAATTGGGTTCTTTTTATTTTGTCCATATCTCACTTCTACGGGAAAACCTTGTAATGCTAGCGTCCATGAAGTGATTCTGGATTGCGCTAGATTACCTGATCTAATTCTTTTACTCTCTAAAAATTGCAAAGGTTGATGATTTGTTTCAATAATTACCTTTTCTCCCTGAACAATGGGGCGGAAATGTTGTAGCGCCCGCACAGTGGTTAATAGGGCCTTTTCACATTCATTAAATTTCATTTCAACTTGGGAAAATGCCTTACTTGCATATGCAATGGTTTTGTGATTCAAATCGTGTTTTTGTGATAACACTGCTGACATACAATGTACAGAAAAACCTATTTCTATAAAGAAATCCCTGTCCTTTATGGGGTATGCTAAACATGGTGCCTTTACAAGACATTCCTTTAATTTAGCCACTGCATCAGACTGCCCTTTTTCCCATTTCCAGGGAGTATTCAGTTTAAGCAGTTTAGTCAATGGTTGAGTGATTTCTGCATAATTTTCAATGAACTTTCTGTTATAGCCTGTCATCCCTAATAAACTTTTTACTCCTTTCACATTTTTAGGATCTTTTAATCTTTGTATGGCCTCTATTTTCTTCTTTTGTGGATTTAGCCCATGTTCAGTCACTTCATGCCCTAGAAAGTTCACCTTTTTCTTGCACCATTGTGCTTTTTGCAAAGATACTTTGGCGCCTGCTTTCTGCAATTGGCCAAGTACATGTCTTATTTCATCAAAATGGCTTTTCAGGCTTTCATTTTTTATCAGGACATCGTCCACATAAACTATTGTTCCTCTTTCCGCTGCATCCGGCATGGCCTTTCTCAAAAATATGCCAAATTCACTCCCACTATTGATGTACCCGAACGGAGCTCTAAGCCAGGCATATTGAGTCCTGTCAAATGTAAAGGAAAATAAATGTTGTATCTCCTCTGCCAATGGCACGCACCAATATCCAGAGGTGAGATCTAATGTGGTAAATACATTTGAACCATGTACCTGAGCTAGGCCCTGATCAATGAATCGCAGTGGCCATCTAGATATTGGTACTCTTTTATTTAACTCTCTCAAGTCTGCACACAGCCGCCATTGACCATTTGGCTTTAACACACCTAAAATAGGTGTATTGGATGTGCTATGAATGGGCCTGATGATTCCCCGTGATTCCAAATTTTTAATAATCTCTGCCAATGATTCTAAACATGCCAACGGTAGTCTATACTGGCGAACAAACACTGGATTTCTGCTACACCCTTCTGGTAGTGTGGCCACATGTAAATCAGTTAAACCACAATCATAAGCATCTTTTGCAAATACATCCTTAAACTCCATAAATATCTCCCTCAGATTGTCCCTATCCTTATTGCTTTCACATGCATCCGCTAAGGAGATCTGTTCTTCTACCATTTTGGAAAATTCTGGAAAATCTTCTGGTAAGGGAATCTCGGCGCTTTCCTCTAACTGTGTGGCTGTGTCTTTTTGTAAAGCTGCCACTTTTAAATATTTTGGCATATCAGCTTCCACTTCAATGGGCTGATTTTCTGTTTCATTTTCATTTAAATTAAATATTATGCAATCCTCTTGATGGCAGCACACTGTCTCATTTGAATCATAGGGATACACAGAATGAATTTTAAATATTCCTTTGGGCTGAGAGTCCAGGTGTTCTGGCAACTCGCCCTTGGCATCTACATATTTTTCAGGAATATTCCCAATCACCATGTTATTTAAATCTGCCGTATAATGTGATTTTTGTATGGCCATTCCTAATGGGGAGTTTTCCTCTAAATGAATATCCTGACAACCTTTATTATTTACCATGATTTTTACAGATCCTTCACCAATGTCTACCAATGGAATGTATTCATAATACAGGCCTTGCTGTTTTATGGATTCATTCAGGCATACAAATGCATCAGAGCCTTTCATCTGCTGTCCATTTTTGCATTTCAGTGTTATTGCAAACTGTTTTGTAAATGCAGGAATAATAGTATCTTTCCTCATTTGTAATTCGATTGCATAAGGAACCAGTTGTGCACAATGATAAGCCCTTCTTTTGTCTTCAAATTCAGGTGCCGGACCACCTAGGCGTGACCATATTTTTTGATTAAGGAAATCTAACACCATACACATTCTGTGCATGATGTCATTTCCCATGTAAAATTCATTTTGTGCTCCACTCACTATCCATACATTATGGTAAATTGTTTTCTGCCCAATGCTAATTTTAAGCATGCATCTGCCTGCAATTCGGTTTTCAAAATCTGGACTGTCCAACCCAGAAACATATTGGTTTTTAATCCTAAATTTCGGGATTTCTTCCCTCTCCATTATTTTTTGCAACAATTTCTCATTAATGAAGCTCCTTTCATGTCCAAGCGCTAAAGTGGCTTTTATTGTTTTAAAATAGTCATTTATAACAACATGAACCCATGGTTGCCCATCTTCCATGTGTATTTCTGCCAGAGTGGTAATGTGTTTTTCTGAATCTGTTTTAGGAACAATATTCTGTTTGCACGTTTTCTCTTTTAAATAAAAACGTAATGTGCGCTCATCTATGGCAGTCTGCCAATCTTTCCTTGGGTCCAAGTATATTTGTACAGGTAGTTTTTCATTGTCGCTCTGCATTTTGTCTTGACACATTAATATAACAGTGACACTAGGTATGCAGCTATTCTGGAGATATACCTCCACAGCATCATTTGTTTTGGCAACGGTGTGACATTCATTTATATTGCTGTTTTGTGATTTTAGTTTCTTAGGCCTCAATGGTTTTTTGGTTAAGGACCACAGCACTCCATTCACCCCATCTATGAGAGGAGACAATCTTTTCAGGCAATCTGTCCCCATCAGAAATGGAATTTCACAAATAGATGTGATCAATACCTCTTGTTTCATTCTGTGCTTTCCTATTTTTATGTCAACCTCAGTTACACCTATGATGGGCACCTCCTCCCCATTAAAGTTATGCACTGGGCCTTGATTTTCCTTCACTGTGATCTGACTCTGTGGGGGTCTCCCTTCATTGATACTCTTTACTAGCCCCTTGGACATAATTGTGGCCTGTGCGCCAGTGTCAATCATAGCAAAGGTGTGGCATTTTTCTTCTACAGTGATGGGTGCATAATATCTGTCCTCAACTTCCTCTAATACACATAAAAAGTGTGAATTCTTACTGAGTTCAGGGCTCACCTTTCTCAGATCTTTTTCACTTTTGGCTAAACACATTGGTAAATGGAAAGACATTTTTCCCTCCTTTTTACCCATTTCTGCGCGAGAGATTTTATTAATTTCTCCATGATCAGAGGTTTTTCGGAGTGTGGCCACTGTTCGCCCATCCATCTGGGTAACATCAGAGACCACATTACAATCCTCCAACTGAACATGTGTAACAACATCATTCAGCAATTTGTCATCTTTTAATTCTGTGCATTTGTGATCATTTAGTGTGATACCAGCCCTTTCAGCCTCTACAAAAATATGTGGCTCAAAGAATTCTTCAGGTGATTGACTTGTACCCTCCTTTTGAGTATTTCCTTTTTCTGTCTGTGTTGGGTCATCGTTTTGCTTGCCCAGGGAAGGAGCTATATCATCCCCACTTACTCCCTGTTCACTGGTATTCCCCATGCATGAGTCATTTTTCTTAAATCTGTCCCTTTGTTCTTTTGGAATTCCTGATGTTTCTTTTTCATTTGTGCAAATCTTTACTGTTTTATTTAGCTCTAAGTTAAACCGTACCTCTTTTTTAGAAGTATTTGCACTTTCTGTCACAATTTCATTTACTGGTACTTTCATTTTTAATCCATTAGGCATCTCAGAGTCGTTATGCAAAATTATATCAGAGCAATCTGTCATTTTGGCACTGCAGTTATCATGAGTACTTGGTCACTTTTCGGAAGCCCCCCGGTCATTGCTATGGCCATCAGCCCCCTCTTTGGAAGATTGTTTTTGCGCTGTATAGAGCTTTCCTATTTGCTCAGCTAACATTTTCACTTGGGCCTCAAGGCACTGGAACCTTTCCATCTCTCTAGGATCCTCTTTCTGTGGCCTAGGTCGATATTGGTTGTTTTCCCCCTGATTGGATCTATTCTGATACCTCTCAGGTGATTGATGTCGGTTGGGATGGTTTCTGAACTCTTGATTCATTAGTGGAGGGGAGCGGGTTGCACCCATCCTTTGATTATAGTCCCCTGGTGGGGAATCATTGTACTGGCGTGGATTGTAGTTCACGTTTTGCCTCATGTCCTGTCTCTCAGATTGTGGGTACTGGCCCCTAGGTTGATTTCCATTATCAGTAAATCCATCCACATATCGGGGCCTATCCTGATTACCATATATCATGGTGCTGGGATCAAATCTCCTCTGTGTCCCCAATGACTGGTAGGGACCATCATTTCTTTGATCTTGATTTTGTCTCTGGTTATTGTTCATACCTGCCATATCAGGCCGGTATCCTACCCGGGGTCTGTCCCCTAAATACCTAGGGCTGATGTAGCTCTCTCTATTACTAGGATCATGTGATTGGAACATAGGTACAGGAAATGGTGATCTTTGTTGATTACCCCTTTGTTCAGGGGTCACATTATTTTTACCTTGGCTTTGAGCAGACTCAAGGGACATTTTGGCTGACCTGATTTCCATTACTGGGGCTGAGGGTTCTTTAGATTTAGGTCTAGTATCTTTCATTTTATCACTTTCTCTACCCTGACAATAGAGTACCTCATATAGTTTTGTGCTTTGATGTACAATCCATTCAAGGGACTTGTCACGGTCAAATTCACGGACCAATTGGGATATGATGTCTTTCTGTAGCCCATAGAAGTATGCAGTTTTAAACTCATTGGAATTTGAGTCAAAAGATACATCAAAGCGAGAAAATGCTCTTTTTAAGTCTTGTAAAAATTGGCGAGGAGATGTATTAGGTCCAGCAGTAATTGTGTACGCGACTTTCTTTGCCTCCTGCAATGACTGAAAAGGAGAAAAATGACGCCTAATTTCTTTTTCAAACTCCAGCCATGTCATATTCTGCTGTTCATTTAATCCCCTTATGATGCTGGCCATCGGGGCATCTAAAGTTAAATGAAAATATTGTCTGTACTGTTCCTTAGATATCTGGAGTGCTTTAAAAATGTCATGCACCGCTTCTAAGTGATCCTCAATGCAGCATTCACCTCCCTTTTTAAATGGTTTGATCAGGGCTTTAATGGATTTCATTATTTTTATGGGGCTACTTGTTGCAATGCATGGAATTGCACTATTTTGTGATTCAATCCTGTTTTCAGGTGTATGAGATTGGTGGCTGCCCCCAATGGGAGTATCAAATCCCCCAAGCGCGCTGCAACCAAGTTCAGTCACCGGCCCAGTCACTGGAGCACTAGCTCTTTGGGCAGAGCTAGAATTCACCTCCACTCCATTGAATGTGGTACCCTGCCGCCTCTCCTGGGACCTGGGAATGCACATTTGCTGTTCTAAGTCCTTACACTTTTTAAGGAGTCTGTTGGCTTCATCTTGCAAACAGTTGTTTTCACCATTCATTTTATTAATCACCTCCTGCATGTCGCACATTTGCATTTGGCATTCATTGAACTCTTTATTTCTCTTGTCTCTTTCTTGAATCATTTCAATCATTTCTTGTTCTGCACTCTGGAGATCACCTTCTTTTTCACAATGTTCTTTTTGTAAAATCTGCATCTCTGAAACAACCTCATCTTTATCCCGTCTAATGTGATCCACTAAGGCTTTTAAGTGTGCCAATTCTTGCTCACTATCTTCAAATTGTTTCTTGCTTTTGGATAACTGAGTATCAAAGTCTCTGCATTTCAATTGCATGTCTTTTTGGCATACATCCAATTCTGCTCTCAACATTTCCTGATTTTTACTTGCCCCATCTAATTCAGTCTTTAACCTGTTAATTAGCTGAGTATCATTCTCTTGCATTCGCAGGGACTTGTTTAAAATAAACCATATTTTGCCGCATAGCCGTATTAAACAGTCTTTCTCTGCACTTTTATCGGCTGCATTCAATAATCTTGTAAGGCAGACCTGAATTATGCTGCTTTCTGCAAAAATATTGTCTAGTTTTTCTTTCTGCACCTCACCCTGAATGCGGTTACTCCATTCTAACGTGCTATTTGACGACCAATTCCCATGTGCAAACAACTTTGCCTCTAAATATTGCACTAGATCTGAGAATGTGGTTTCCCTCTGTGACATTCTGAAATTAGTTTTTAGTGGCACACTGCTATTATAAAATGGGTTCCCTTTAATGTGAAAATGGCAGTGTGAGACACTCTTGCCACGCCCAGTAGGTACTCTATGATCACTTTCCCGGCCTGCAACGCACCATAAATATGTTGGGTATTTTGTGGAGATTTGGGGCCTGACAGTATTTTATTACCGCCGAAAAATAACTTAGCAATAATCACTCCTTGTATTCAGATTGGGCCATGTGCAACAATAATGCAGTGGACATGCATTATTACAGCACCCAGACATGCATATTTGGTATGCGTGGTTGGTATGCGTGGTTGGTGGTATTTTGGTGAGCATAATTCCCTTGTTTTATTTGTGGCCCCAATGTCCAGAATCCCTTATCTTTGCTTATATTTTTCGTGTAATCACTAGAGAGACCTCAGACCTACATTTTAGGAATACCACATTTTCAGTGTTAGTGTCAGTGTGCCACCATGGGCGATCTCACTGACTTATTTACGACAGAGAGCTATATGTGGTAATTTTGTGGTAATTTCCACTACCTTATATACGGTAGGGAACTATGTTCAGAGAGTCCCTCTTCCCGTTGGCTCATGTACCTCCAACGAGCTATGCTACAAACAATCACTCTCAACTGTCCATACTGAATATGATCATGCACACATCTGTCTTAAAATGACAATTGCAATGTTTAAAAATCTCCCCTCATCATCAGCACTGTATTGGTAAATATAAATACACCACCCGTCTGCTTTCAAATATTTTTCTGTATTATAAAAGTTGCATTTAAACACGATCTCACTCTTTACAGAAATAAATAAAATAGCACAGTAACAGCATTGCCTGTGATACACTGAAAAAAAAAATGGCGGAGAACAGAACACAATTTGCAACACTAACATGTGATTAAGGCACCGGAATCTCCTTTCCTACTCTGACTGAATATTCTCGTACACACTCAGCTCCCACACTTATGTAATTACCTTATCTGTTAAGCCGAGTTTTCTTCAGCTGTTCTCTTTCTGAATATGGCTCCCTTGAAGATTAACCCCAGTGAAAACGAACGCCTGCCGTTCTCAAACCGGGGTTATTATCTGGAATTCTCAGCTTTTGCAGATAGGAATGTCTCAGCCAGGAAAAAGGTCCTTCTCCCAGCTCTGCCAAATCTTGACTATCCTCCTTCCTCCTCAAACTCCCCCCAGCAAAACTCTGATCACTCCCTCTAGCATGATACTTTGCTATGACGCTGCTCCAATCAGAATCAATCATGCCATCTCCTCCTTCTCTACACAATGGCTCATTTTTATAGTAATACTTTGTAACCAACTGATTTCCTGTTCTTTCAAGCTCTTTTGCTTCCTGTAATTATGTGGACAGGGCAGCAGAGAAAAAAAAAATGGATGTGCGTTTAAAAGTTCACTTTCAGAATAGGCCTATTTCTGCAGTGGAGACACATTTTTATTAGTGGATTATGTTAACCTCAGTTTCATTAGTCAGGTTAGTTATAAGTAATGTTAGTTATTAATTTTCAAATGTGTCTCTCGCACCATAGGCATTTCAGGTGAAAACATAGTGTGCATTTTTGAATGTGCACGTGTGCTTTTAACTGTAAAAATAGATTTGCATCTTATATGTTAAAATCGTTTTTGACTGAATAGCCTGTCTTTCCTTGTTAATCTGGTAACACATATAGCAATGCACCGCACCCTTGTGGTGGTGCTGCAAAAAAATTGCTACCTGTGCAGTAGTGCTGTACTCTGTGCTGTTTGCTGCCTGTGCAGTAGTGCTGTACTCTGTGCTGTAACACGCCAAATATCCTTACAGGCCATATACTTTTTTTGCAAAGTTTGGTGAGGAAAAGTGCTCTTCCTATGGAAACAGCAACTTAACCATAACTACCGTGGCCGTGTAATATATATATATATATATATATATATATAGTTTCTGGTTTTAACTGTTTATGTTTTGTCAATTATGGTGGTTTTTTTCCCAGTGTTTTCACAACATTTTTCAATCTGTGTATGTCATTGTTTATACATATTTTACAGAAAAGAATGGAGCGCAACAGTGTTTTTCTAGTCTATTTGAAAGAGATTAGTTTATTAACATGCTCTTTTTTTGGAGTAGAAATATCTGGGACAGGCTATGGACGGAACAGTCTCTCAACAGGGGTAGCCAACAAGCTTCTGCTGAGAAAGCTGGCAACAGATGTCAGTGAGACTATGCCCCTGGAAAGGATGTAGACAATTCTCTGCATATGGTGATGCCCTTTATCAATATCCAGGGAACATTCTATGATGTGTGAGGGCCTGGGTGACAAATGACGTACAGAGGGCCCTAATTTTTATATGTATTGGGATCAGTGTGAAATCAGTCAATTATGTTACAGTAAGTGACACAAGACTTTGATACTTGATAGTATCTTGGTAAGCAACATTACATGAATTTGCTATGAGGAAGCCAAAAAGCAAACAAAATTTGTGATGTGCAATATATGTTATGTTTTGTTGATTTATACCGCACACGACTGCCATTTGTATGGTCTCCAGGTGCTCTATAAATGGTTACTGTTATTATTCATGGAGCAATAGAATGAGTGTTTCTAGAGAACAATGTGGACAGAACCAGTTCTAAGGACTACTACTTTTCACGGATACATCACAGTGAGATTAAATGATTTGCCTAAAATCACACACATTGCAAGTAAGTGGTGATGCAGGGATTTGAGTCCAGTCTGAAACGCAGCAATTTGTTCATACATATCTTCCAATATCTAGTTGGTTGAAAGAAGTGTTTTGGTCTTTCAAGAATACACTATGCACAAATCATGATAAACCACTGCAACAAATATACATCCTTGTAGAAATATGGTAAGCAAAAAGAGCAGAATTGTACATTTGTTTTCCCCTTCTTGAACAGAAGTCTGAATGTATCCGAATGCTGGAGGTGGCTGGAGATAGCAGCGAACATTTTATAATGTTTTGTGTTTTTGTTTATTAACATCATTTTCATTTTAAAGTGTGAGACTAAAAAATTACTTTGGAGTTTTTTAAGTGTACTTTCAAGACTTAGGTGCAACAAAATATGTTAATGAAGTCACCTGATTTATTCATAGCTTTACACAGGCATTCAAGTGAACACTAGAGAGGGTTGGCTGGGCATCAATTTGCTGTTGTACGAAGGGTCTTAAAAGCGTAACAGTACTGTGCAACAATGTACTTTGTCCCTGACTCCTTGGACACCCGCTTCCATCTCACCTGTTGCTTGCCTTTCTCAACATGTGTGCTGATACAAAATCAAAGAGCCTGGGAGCATCAATGCAGATACTGTAAATACAATGTTAAATTGTTTTTTTTAATTTCTAAAATAAAAAGTATGTGTCACTGGTCGGGGACTACTCAGAGGTTGCAGAAATGGCTAAAAGTTGGCTACAATTTCTCAAAACTGCCCCTGTCCAATGACACATATTTAACAGAGATTTTGCAGTGCCTGTGTGTGTCTTTATACTACATATATTGAAATAGCTACAAAGATAGCCTGGGGGAAAAAGTAAGTTACATCCTTGTTATGTTAACAAAAATAAGTATGTTCCACTACTCATGGGCTATTGTGAGGAATTGTGGCACATTTTAAGATACTTTTATTTCTAGGTGTGTGTATTCATGGTCAGATAAAAAGGCTCAAAGTTGTCTACAACCTGCTGACTGAAAAATACTTTGTTTAAAAAAATAAAATTACAGAATATCCACTTTTTGGTGTCATATAAAAATCCTCGAGGGAGGGGGGAAAAGTGGGTGTCGGGACACAAATGGAGACACTGAAACATCCAAGTTAACCAATTTTTTGTAAATACAAATCTTTGTGAGTGATAAGGGGCTATATTGAGAAATTTTGAACGATTTTGAGATGTGATTTGGCAGCCACAAAAAGGCTCAAAACTGTCTACAATATCTGAAAATAGACCCTGACCATTGTCAAATATGTTTTTAACCAGGTAAACGATGAAAAGGAGGTGGAGGACACTTCAGAGCAGCCAACCAAGATGGCTGCACAATAGAAGAGCTCTGCTTGAGCCTGGTCATCCTACTGCCTTATCCTTCACCACCCGTTGGCCAGAATAGGCAATTTTAGATGTAGTGGCTACTGCAAGGAAAGTTTGGCCGCTACAACCTGCGCTAGATGCACTGAGGGAGCAGACCCACTGCTGACAGCCCAGAGGCTCTGAAGGACTCGCACAGTGGGTTGAGGACACATCACCGGCTGCCTACAGGAGCAACCGGGCTGAGATGAAAGGGGAGGGACATCGCACACCACCGGAAGAGAAGACAAGTCCAGTCAGGGCTGGGACCAGTAAAAGAGAAGGGCGCACACAAGCACTTATTGTCTGTACTGGGGCCTCTTGACAATCTCACTCCGGTGCCACTTGCAGTGAGTACCGGGAATGTGCTGTGGGCCTGGCGGGTGCCTTAGCGACAATGCTGGAAGAGTGGGGATACGGTGTGAAGTGGATATAGCCTTAGTCAGGGGTGCTGGAACTACATCAAGGTGTGGGACTCATGCGGGCTCTTCATTACTGGATGACCCAACCTCTGGTGTGAGGATCAATGCACCTGCGCCACATGTGATATTTCAGCGAAGTACCTGGTGGCACTGAGGAGCTGAGCGTCTCCTGAAGGACCTTGGGATCTGGTGAAGGAGCAGGGAGCCTGCAAACAGATCCGCACAGTAGGAGTTGGGAATTGAGCGTGCTGATAAGAGGTGCAACCAGTTTCCAACACAAGCAACAGTAGCATGTGGGGTAATGTTAAGAAGCAATCCAAGCTGGATTCATTCCCCAAGAACCCGATTGAGACCACCGAATCACTGCAAACACCCACCACCATGTCAACAACAGCAACTATCCATGTTCCCCCACTGGATCAAACAGCACAAGCTCTGACAGAGCATTAGCAGGATAGACCATAACTTGGGTGGTCCGACCACCAGAGTAGACTGATCAAATGACAAGATTGAGCAGTTGATCCCCAGAATGGCCGAGGTAGAGCAGGGAGGCCATGTGGTTGAAAATACAACTCTTAAAAACTGCGGGCGGAAATATTTGCAATAAAAAAAGACCTGGTAAATGTCAAAGACAAGAACAATAATCTTGCAAATAGATCTCGGCTAAACAACCTTTGATTAGTTGGCCTGCTGTAACCCATGCAGATGGGGTGACTGGAGGCCTTTTTGGAGAACCTGCTGCCGAAGTTGCAAGGCCACCCTGTCTTCCCACTTTGTGATTGAGTGTGTGCACAGAACTCTGGATCCCTGCCCAGTGCCGGGTCAACGGCCCTGTCCTGTTATCACATGGGTGTTCAATTTTAGGGAGAGGGATCTTACCCTGAAAGTGGCTCAACCTAACAGAGTCCTCCAGGACCAATCTTTAAGAATCATGATTCTCCCTCACTATAGAATGTTGGTGCAATCTATGCGCAGGAGCTTTGAAGGGGTCTGCAAATTGGTCTGCAAGCACAACATGTAATGCTCCATCCAATTTCCTACTAATCTAAAAATTATTCACTACAATAAAAGCCAGTTCTTATTGGCTCTGGAGGACGCTAAGGGTACTTTGAAGCCAATGTTGTACAATACAAAGGTTGTCATGAATCACATGAATATAGCCCTCTGGTTTATATCTTGAATGGCTTGCTTGTGGCAGCACTGTAACAAGTATTAGCATACTTGATCGAAAATGTTTGTCCGCATGCAACATTTGTTTGTTTTTTGCATGGGTGATTTGACCTGCGGTGCAGTGTGCCCACATGTTTTCTGAAATACCGACCAGGGAAAGCGGGGGTTAGGGCAGTGTCCCCCGCTCCACATGTTCAGTATTTTGGGGTTTCAGGGGTGCAGGGGTGTCCCCCGCTTTCTTAGCATTGGCGGCAGGAGACAAAAAAAACATGAACGTTGAAAACGAGGGCCCGAGCAGTTATACTAGTTCCCACGAAAAAAAAAACGCCCAATCAACCCCAAACCGATGCAACACCAGGACATTGACCACTGGCATTACCTAGTCCTGTTCTCTCTATAGGCTTGGGCCACTGGATGCTCTTGAGTTACCCCATGAACCTGGCTGATGCTGATTTACACACTGGCAGTTGGGGTATGACCGGTGAGGGCGGGGAAGGGGTGGTTGTCGAATGGTTTATGGTATTCTACATCCTATTGCCCAATGTCCAGCAAGTTGGTCTGTGCCATGGGGATGATTGCCAACTACTAAGAGTGACTACCTATTGGACAACGTCATCAACCATATGCAGTATGAAGACTCATGAGGACCCTGAAATAAATCACGTGGAACGTAAGAGGACTGAATAATCCAATGAAAGCGCATAAAGTGTTAGCATACCTGAACCACCAAAAGGAACTGGTTGTGCTTCAACAAGGGACCTATCTAAACACAGAGGCACATACAAAGTCCAATAGATGGTATGCAGGCACTTCCTCATACCCCAAGGGAGTCGTAATGGTAATCCATTGCTCCCTGCGATTCTCTTTTAGCAAAGCTATATGGGATTCTGAGGGGAGGTACGTGATGGTCCACAGAATGTTTGAGGGTGTGGAGCTGTTATTGATCAATATAAAAGCCCCAGACCATGAAGCCACTGAATTCTTCGAAAACATATTTGCAATGTATCAGGAATTCTTGGGTTGTGAAATACTAATCATAGGGGATTTAAATTTAACACTTAACCCAGTGCTAGACAGGTTAGCGTCACTCAGCAGTTCGACCCCCATTTGGTCCGAGTCATTAAAGAATCCATGTCAGATCTGCAACATGGTAACTGCTGCAGAAGATATCATAAGATCAATAGGGACTACATGTACAAAAACAAAGTGGTGATGGCTGGAAGGTTTACAATCAATCTTAACCTCTTGCATTGCTCTGGGCAACCATCAGACCACCGTTTTTGCCTGCCAAGCCATTACAGAAGGGGAAAGACTATATGCAAATCAGAATTGGTCCTACCACAAAAGGGGAAGTCCAGCCCAAACTGCTCAGTCACATCCCTTCTGCACGAGACCACAAGCATCCCCAGCTTTTACACATCAATCATAACATTTCTAGACTTAGTGCCCAAATTCCTGTCCCTCCTCAAAGGCTGTGTCAGCACTGGAAGTGTACCAGCTCAGTTGAAATCTGAATACACCAGACCTTTCCTCAAAAAGGCCAGAGAAGACCCACATGATCCTGCCTGATATCACTCCTTCTCCAACAGGCCTTTCATCTGCAAACCGCTGGAAAATTCATATATCATCAACTCCGGGACTTTATAAAAACAAACAAACTCCTGAATGAAGCACAGCATGGATTTAGACCTTGTAGGAGTACAGAATCGGCTCTTTGATCCATTTGGGATATTCTTAAAAACAATGCGGATGAAAACTCACAGAGTGCACTCATCCTGCTAGACATCTCAGGTGCTTTTGACACCATCAGGCATGAAATCCCTTTGAAAAGACTGGAAGATATTGTTATTAAAGAATCAGCTCTTCACTGAATCACATCCTTCTAAACAGGTGGATGGAAAATCACAATTTTGGGACTCTACAATTCCTGGCCTTGCCCACTTACCTGTGGAGTACCCCAAGGATCCACACTCTCACCACTACTTTTCAGCATCTACATAACAGCCTTACTTGACATCACCAATACATCTTTTATCCTCTGCTACAACTATGTGGATGACACACAAATAATCGAAATAATTGTGAAACACCCATCATGAAACACCCAATACAATAAAAACTGCCTAGCACAGGTGGACGTATGGATGACAATAAACAGACCAAAACATAACCCTAGCAAAACAGAGCTGAAGCTCTGTAATCTTACAGGTTCTAACTCCACCACAATCCCGTGACCTGAAGAGACGGGTCTGTGCTCAAACCCATCAACCATAGTAAGGAATCTTGGAGCAAAAATGGACAACACCCTCACTTTTGATCCAGAGGTCAAAGGCATCATCAGAAACTGGTTCTCCCAGCTCTGCCTGCTGTTCCACATCTTACCTTACTTAACATTCACCCACAGGGCCATGGTCATAATATCTCTAATGCTATGCAAACTTGACTATGCAAACAGCCTCTTTCTTGGACGCCCATATTTCCTAATGAGGACACTTCAAATAGTTCAAAATTCAGCAGCAAGACTTCTCAGAATGAAGCGATTTGAACAAATCATGCCAGCATTACTTACTCTCCACTGGCTACCGATTTAAAAAAGGTTATTTCAAAACCTTGTGCATCTCTGATTGTTCATACCACAGAGGTGGCCCTTCCTCCTTCAGAAATACCTTAGAACACTACAGTCCTTCCAGAACACTCAGGTCCAGCAATGCTGCACTAGTGTTAGTCCCCAACTTCAATAGAAAATGCCAAGGGGGATCTTCTTTTTCAGTCTGTTCATGAAACTGTGGAACACCCTACCCAAACCTCTCTACCTGAGAAGAACCATTTGAAATTCAGGAAATAGCTTAGGAATTGGCTTGTTAACTAACAAATTTGAAACAAAATAAAAATTAAAAGAACTGCACTAGAAACTTTGACTAATTTATGACACACATTTTTTGAAACTCTTGGCACTATCATCTGAGGGAAACCAAGCTAACTCATGAAACTCTCCTGTGTGGCACTGGTCGGCACCTTTAATTTCAGTGAAATCTACCACCACAAGCCAGGAAGTGACAACACCCTCAACTACACCCTGCACCCTTCCTCCCTCAAGTAACTCCTCACTGCAAATATGTTGCACTCTTCCACCTCCGACACTCCTACAGACGACCTCTTAGGTCTAGTCTACGTAAGAGAATCAGACCCTCTCCATCTTCTATAAACAACCATGCTATTCAGTTTTACACTCCACAATCTAGGGGCTGCTCATATGGCTAATCTGCCATTTGTTACCAACCACAAACAACATAATGATGTTTATATCGACATACTGCTAACAGGTACTTCTGACCTGCATCCATCAACACCAAAGGTTTCTGCATCTGCCTTTGGACTATCCGACTAACACACGATGCCCTCCTTTCTAACAGAGCCACTCACAGTGAAGCCAACATTTTTGGCAGAAGGGCACTATATAATACCACTTTACATGACATTACATTACTTTCCTCAAAATTCCAGAGTACACTTTGGGCGGTCCTCTACTCTCTCCAACATTTGCATGTGACCATCGGTGAACATTCTCAGATTGGCAGGTGGTGGCTGTGACCAAAACCTAATCAAAATCCTAGATGAATGACAATATGGTCTTCCTCAATAATACCAATACTGAATGTGTGTTCTTCAGGACCACCAAAAGGTCTTCTCAACCTCAGGTTCCAATGTCTCCAAATCAGTTATGTTAGAGTGCAACAGTTTCTACACCAGAAAAGCCAAAATCCTGGGTATCATCATTGACCCTTCACTCTCTATAAAGGACACATCAATACCACTGTTGATTTGGACTACTTTACCTTATATTACCAACAAACATAAAATACATTCAACATATTGGTCTTGACATTGTCCTTCTCTGATCAGCCTTAAGTTGGAATATTGTAACAAATTGTTTGAAGGAGCCTATTCCACCCTGATAAGCCAAATTGCAAATACTCAAAATATCTTCCACCCTAGTGATCAAAAGCACAAATGACATCCACTCCAGTCTACAATCCCGGCATTGATTCTCTGTGGGAGAGACAGATGCATACTCAATGTTCTCATCCCAGTGCACGAAGCTCTATATTAAAGTGCCGGAGGCAGTCTTTGTACAGTATCTTCCCCCACAAACTCTCAAGACCCCTCCTCTCCCCCAGCATGAACTTGATCACCTCTTCCACTTTGAAATGGATGTCCATGGGAGGACGGCTATTTGCTATAAGAGGTGCCATCATATGGCAAACTCGCTCACAAGTTCCTATAGACACCATCAACCATTATCACTCTGGGAAACTCCTGAAAGCCCAACTCCTCTAATAAGCAATGAATTAACCCTCTTCAAGACCAGATTTTTGAAAAGGTGAATTCCAAATGCAATTAAGATTTTTACCAAAATCATCCACCCCCGGATACTAGAGTATCCACCTGTCAAGGACATGCTCCCATGGACAAGGCTGGTAGGCTCTCTCCTACAAAAAATGGGTAGGAGGGCTTAGGTTGAAAATGTTTGCACACTACTGGCAAAACACACTACAGTACTTTCCATCCACATTTGAAATAAGGTCTTGCATGCCCTTTGCTGTGATAAACTACCCTACATCTAAGCGAGGCTCTGACAGATTTGTTTATTTTTGCTGCATCATCAACTAGCTGCACCTCTCCACTTTCTCCATGGTGCAGCACTAGGTACACACCACACTGCTTGGTGCAAGGTTTAAATATATGCAACTCGTCATATTATCTACTGCTCTGCAGTTTATGCCCTTAATGCCATCTCCGAGACTGCAACTGGTGCATAGTGACATACAATGTTGTGTTTAAGCTCATACCACTAGAACATGGATGGGAAACCCAAAAACTCACTGACACCCGGGTGAAACAGAAACTAGTGTGACATGGGATCAATTAATCAATTTCGAATCAAATATTCACACTTGTTCAGAATAATTATTCAGTGCTCAACCCCCACCATTCCAGCTTTAGAGCAGGTTTTGGCATGGAAACCTCTCTTCTCGAACTTAAATCTAAGTTACTGGAGCGCATGGACAAGCGTTATGCCTCTATGCTTATGCTCCTGGATCTCTCAGCCGACTTCGACCTGGTTGACCATTCTTTACTCGTTACCAGGTTGGAGGTGGTTGCTAACTTCTCTCCAGCGGCAGTACGTTGGATCGCCTCCTTTCTGAACAATCAGCGAAGTAGAGTTTTCGCAGGGGAAGCAGAGGCTTCTTCTATTACTGTTTATTTTGGTGTGCCGCAAGGGGCCTGTTTATCGTTGTGCTGAAAGACCAAAGAAATATCAAGGCTTAGTACCACACAATGAAATATGCCAATCACAGGTCGAAAAGATACAAGTATCTTTTATTTCTGTACAGAGTCAAAGTAAACAGATAGCTATCTGGCTCCAAACACCTTGTAGTGTGTACCAGCAGACACAGTGAGGGGTGAGAGTGCTGGACATCTTAACACGGACACTTTAGTACAGTTTTTCAAACATTGTCCAGCCCCTCTCTGAACTAATACGTTACATCCTAGGGTTCGTGCCCAGTTCACATGTCAAATATTACAATATTGTACAACGGATTAAACAAGTTTGCATGTCCATGAAGTTACAATGGTGCCGTTGGTTCTCTGATCCACAGTAAGCTTTGGTTCAAGAAAAGCAGAAGCACATGATCTGAGTTTCTTCTGAATTGTCTCGTTGTTTATATGAGGATGAGGATTGTGAGCGCAGACAACACTTGGATTGTAGTACATTCGAGTCACAAGATTTCTTTGCATTGAATGAACAGTCTGCTCTCGGTCAGCCTAAACATTAACAAAACTCAAAGGTCGTTTGGCTCGGCTGCAAATTGAATACTCATTCTACGATTTTAGAATACAAAGCAGGAGACGAAAGTCAAAATGGCGGATGATTCTTAAAATTGCGGTGAAGTCGATCAAAAATTGGTACATTACAAAGGTGGTTTTCTGTGGAACGTGAATGGGCTTAGGCGAATATTCATAACAAGGCAGCATTATACGAATACGGTTTAACAAACCCTCCTTTTGGCCTAACCCAAGAGCATTACTCAAACATTTGCTTTACTCAAAACCCCACGTCTCAATGTCTGTACATCCTGAATCACATTCTTCAGAAATATCAATCGCCATAAATTCCTTGACAGTAATATCCTTCATTACAAAAGGTTTCTTGGCTGCATGTACTTTTGGTCCCAACGTACCTATCCTTTGTACCCAACATCCTCCTAACATCGAACATATGCCAGGAAGACATTGTATACAGCCACAACAAAACAGTAGAAAACCAAGAACTATCATTAGGACTGCACAGAGCTTCCAACCCCATGAACGTAACAAGTCCCACAACCAAGCACTAAAATCCCAGTTTCCCTTGGGGACATGTACTTCCATACTCAAGGTATTCAGATTCTGTATTGCCTTGAATATGGTAGGGGAGGAGTCAGGTGTGAAAACACAGCACGCAGATCCCACCAATTTACATACCCCACCACGCTCAGCTATGATGATGCCTAACACCATTCTATTTTGAAGGGACACTAATCTAATGGCCTTTTGCTCTAGCGTCATGTTGTACAGTATATCTGTGGTTCTGTTGATGGTTTTCTCAGTACCCTTGCTAGTCTTCTGATATCTTCAGAGTTCATTATTTGCCCCCAAAATGGCCCACAGGATTTAGCTACATCACCCAAGACTTGTGAAGGGGTATCACCATTCTCATCCCACCTTGGACGAGCTGTAGAGACTTCAGAGGTGCTAGCCACATATACTCCTGGTAACAAGATACCCAAATAACAAGTACCCTGCCAATCTCTAGGAAACCAAGGATAATCTTCATTGCCACAAACAAAGTAAACGTGATCTCCTACAAACAAAGGCCTGTCCTCACTAGTCAGATTTGCAATGTTGGTACAACCCTCAAATGTACCCATTGGCTGAGAACCATTCCTTTGTATACATAAGGAAACAGAGTTGGGGCTATGATTGATAGTATAGGAAGGATGCATGGCATTCCGGTTGCCTACGGGAGCTATCTTAAAAGAAATCAATGATTGATAAGGTCTGCAGAGTCTATCAGAAGGCCTAATAGAAGCAACATTGAGTTTGCCCCTATTTGCAAAGATGGAACATCCCAAAGGTGTCCGGACTCATTTTTCGAATTCATTCAATTTAGTGCCATCGAAGTTCCCAGAAATACTGTCATTCCAACGACCAAGGAATAGTGCCCTTAATGAGGCGTAGCATGCAGTAGTTAAAGGAAGAGGATGAATATACCAGCCCAGACCCTTTTCCCTGTGTTGTGGCAAGTGTGAAAACACCCGGCAATTCATCCTGTTTAGAATTGCATGGGTCACATTCATGATCAATAAAAGAGTGTTATTATGATAACCCTGTCTATGTTGGGAGTCTCGAGGAGGAAGAGTGTGCAGATGCACGAAAGGTGCAGACACAGTGGATATAATATCAGTGGGTAACAAAGACTCAAGCAGACGAACCTCCTACATATACCAAAACCCAAGCGAAAATACAATTACCAAACAGAAACAACAATGGGTTATAGAAAACAATGGGTCCTCAAGGACCATGATCTCTGATGAACAGATTCTTTGTCAGCCACAATACCAATAGCTTGTTCCGCATGAGTAGATTTAGGAAAGGACATTGTTTCTCAGAGTATGTTTAGAAGCCTCTCCGTTAGGCTCTTTTAGTTCATCCGTCGGTGGCTCCTGACCATGTGGACTATCTTGCTTGAAGGTAACTTTGCCGGTCCCCGCCTTTTTAAAATATTTTTCCCAGTGAAAGATTGACAAGGGTCTGGCTTAACGATGATTCCTTGTGGGCACAGCCGATGCTGTGCTGTAAGTCTGATTCCTTGGACGCAGATCATACCTCAAGACTCCAGGTATGGCGTGATCTGCGAACAGAGTGTCGTCGCTTCCTATTGGAAGTGATGGAGCAGAAGCAAGATTGTTCAATGATGCAGAAAGATCTGAAGAAGAACTTGAAGGCAAAGTGGCAGTCTCCCCAGGCCCTATGGGCTCAGGAAGGATTTCCGGGACACCCTTGGTGTCGATTAGAACAGACTTGTGATGCAGAACAGAGTGAACAATTTCCTTCTCTTCTCCTTCGTCGTGGGGAAGAGGAAAAGGTACCTTCTTGATATGAGTTGCGTGAATCCAGTGTCGTTTTCCTTCTACTCATACAGCGGTCGATGACCTGGCCCCTCGTATTTTACTGGGAGGGCTTCTGGCACCTGTTGATAAATCAAATACAAGTTTTTAGTTAATTGAACACAGTACTCAGAAAGGAGCAAATGCTCTATGTCTTTTAACCGCTTAGGCTTGGGTATATTACAAATATTGGCTGGTCTCCCGATGATTATCTCATAGGTCAGAGAGCCCAGTGTTTGTTTGTGGGGTCGTCCGCATGGACAATAGCGCTATCGGTAAGGCATCTGGCTATTTCAAATTGCTGCTGGTGCAGATTTTCGCCATTTTGTTCTTTTTGTTCTTTGGCATACCGTTATGGCGTTCTACAAGTCCGGCAATCTGAGCGTGTCTGGCCGAATGGAACCGTTTATCAATCTTTAATCACGCGCATCATTGCAGGATAACAGCAGCAATAAAATGTGGACCATTGTCCGACCAAATGACCCTCGGCAAACCAAACCTAGGAAAATATTCCTTCAGCATGGTTTTCGCCATCGTCATTGCAGTGGCATCGTTTAAAGGGAAAGCTTCGACCCATTTGCTGAAAGCACAAATAACTACCAGAACATATCTGTAATTCTGACAACGATCCATTTCAATGAAATCAACATGTATAACCTCAAAAGGCCTTGTACCCTTTCCCTGCTTTATACTGTAAGCATACCATGCAATTTTGGACCAAATGCTCAGCAGTTTATGAGATATCTACATTCACCCTGACAGGTTCTAACAGTTTACAAATCTTTCTAGCACCTATTTGAGTTGGACCATGAGCCATCGTAACCATAGCAGTGAAATAAGCATCGGGTAGCATCCACCTTTGTTGTGCATTATCTACCCAACAAATTTCATCGTCTAAACTTGCTAAACCCTCAGCCCATTTCTTCAGCTCTTCTGGAGTGGCATCAGCCTGAATGTCTTTTATGCAATCAATTCCTTTGTCTATTATAGATGTGTCAGTGACTTCTCTCGTTATATACATTTCAGAATGCAAATCGGTGGCAGTCTGTTTGGCTGTCCTGTCAGCAAAAGCATTTCCTCTCCACACATCATCTGTTACTTTCTGGTGTGCTGCGCACTTCATTATTGCTAGTTGAGTAGGAAGCGCAAGTGCTGAGAGTAGCCGAACTATCAAAGCGCCATGTTGTATCTTAGTTCCCTGTGAGGTCAAGAAACCTCTTTGTGCCTATAATCTACCGAAGTTGTGAAGCACCCCAAAGGCATACTGACTATCTGTAAATATATTCATACTAAGCCCTTTGGAAAGTTCACAAGCTCGAATCAGTGCAATAATCTCAGCGGCCTGCGCGGAGCTATGCAGAATTCTTTTGGTCTCCACAATAGTGCTTAACGTAGTGATGTCATAAGCAGCAGTGGATGTACCATCCGGAAGTTTGAAGCAGGAGCCATCGCAAAACAGCTCCCCTCGTGGGTTTTTTAACAGTGTATCACTTAAGTCAATTCTGCCTTTAGCTTCTTGTTCTGTGGTATAGAGGCAGGCATGTGACGTCTTGTCACTACAAGCAATTTCTTGCAGAAGAGGCAATTCCGCTGGATTTAATGGGCAACATCTCTTAACTTGGATATGCGGTGCAAATAGAATCAGCTTGTATCTTGTTAATCGTGACGATGTGAGGTGTTGCATTTGTGTTCTGTTTAATAGAACATCTACAGAGTCAGGTGCCATCACGGTTAAGGAGTGACCCAGAACTATACCCTCACTTTGTTATACTGTGGGATGTTTTTACCCATGCATCCAAGCCCTACCACAGAACTGTGCATTACTGGCATTGAAAACATCATGATGGCCAGAACTCCCCAGAAAATGCACAGGGAAAACATGAAAAATAGGTTGACATCCATTTTTGCCTCTGTTAATGTTAGTACAAGAGACCATTTCCAGGCCCTATCCTTTGGCTACACAGAGCAAACATCAGTGCAAAGAAATATGGTGCTGTTCAAAATCTGAAATGCGTTAATTCAAGACAGCTCCCTAAAGGGGTGCAGTACCGGTACTCGACACTAACCGGTGCTAGCGGTCTACACTCTGACGGGAGGCCTGTCTTTCAGGAGCTGACAAGGAACCTGAGTTAGCTGGAAACTTCAAAGCCTTGCTGTTTAATGAGAATTCTTAACACCTACTGTTCACAGGCCTGGCTGCATTCTGCTGCCCCCACCAAAAGGAGATCACACCTCTCTAATTGAATCAGGGGAGGGGACTGCAGGGAAACAGAACAATGAACTTCCCTTTGCTCCAAACAATTGCTAAATCAGGGGGTTGTAAATGGCTTCCTCTTGGAAGAAACTGGGAGGAGCACTGCCTCTGTGAGCCAGCTGAGCTTGGAGGAAGTGGACAAACCAGGAATTCCCCATGTGCTTTGGGAAACCACACCCCTCTGGGCCAGAGCATAATTTTAGAAAGATGGATAATTCAAAGTACATAATTGTCAAAATGATATCAATAATATCATGATTGCTGTGATTTTTCTGTGCACATTTTAAGAGGTGTTAGGACTCTGTGGTATGTTCTGGGGGGTAGTAGAGGAAAATAGGGTATTACTCCAAATGTATATATGTTAAAAATCTGACACTTCATCATCTGATGCCCATATTCCTTGCGCATATTTGTGTAAATTCTGGAAAAGTTTAGAGGTTGTGTTCTGGATGAAAAAGGGCAGAATTCTGTCAGAAGTGAACACAACATCTTACAAAGACAGGGATCGGATGGTTTGGCGCTACAGAAAATATGTTAACTCGACATATAATATCAGAAAAATTGTACATAGATAAATATGCATTTAAGTCAAAAATAGATTTGGGTGCAAAGTGACAAGGGGCGTTTCTTCAATAGATTGTAAAATGTAGCAACACTCTGACTCACAACTCTGTTCTCCAATGAGAGCACAGAAAATCATTTAACCTATCAGGATCCTCAGAGGGTTGGGCATAGAAAGTCAGCCTTCCCACCCACATTCAAAAGACATAAAAAGACCCACTGAAACCCAGGTAGGGACTGCTCTTTCCACTTTCTTGCGAAGCACTTTGCCGGATGACTTCAAATCCAGACAATATTCAGAGACCAGAACTTAGAAAACCAGACTCCAGATTCCAGAACTTTGTAGCAGAAAGGCCTATTCCACAAGCTGAATCCTTTCCAGAGGCCTCAGAATCCAGCAACCTAACCAAACCATTCAACAGCCGGGTGAGCTGTTTGATTCTGGCTAGAACCTTGTGCCAGAACCCAGAAAGCAGAGCTGTATCCAGACCGCTGTGCAGTGCCAGAACTTTTGCCAAAACCAGAGACCAGACCGCTGTGCAGTGCACAGAATTTTTGCCAGAACCAGAGATCCAGACCAGCAGAGCAGAGAGAACCGCAGCTAAACCTGTTGACCAGATCTGTGATGAGGCCCATTCCTTTCAGAATTAGGAGTGAGTATCCAGCCAGAGCTGTGCAAACCCATCTCTTAGTTTAAAATAATCTAATTCAAACCGTTTCAACCTATTTAGAACTGCATAGAAATCGTGTGTCCGTTCTGTGATTTCAAACCTATGAAAGTGTCATTTGCCATTTGAATCTTACTTTATTTCTGAAAATCTACCTCCACAAAATTGTCCGTATCTTTTGAACCGCGTGTGCTAGGAAGGGGATTTAACTTTCATTTTAAAGCTACTCCTTATAGTTATTCCATAATTGCGCTTGACGCACTCGGAAAAAGTGCAGCGAATTGCAATTTTGATCAATTTTCTCCACCTGTCAAAATCGCTGTCTTTTGCTTGCAACTGCTGAAATCAGTTTTCAACCTGATAATCCCTCATGAATCACTGATAGTGTTGACCTGAACCAATCTTAAGTAGCTATCACCTACCCTGAATCTCCTATAGGGAATTAAAATCATTTTTAGCATATTTTCACTTCTTTGCAAATCACATTTAAAGTATTTTTGCCCGTGTTTTAAGATCATCCCTGTTGCTATGAGCATGCTAGGGGGGAAATGAATTGGTATGCATTTGATTCTATTCCTGAAAATTGTGTGCTCACCTTCCATCTCCTTATATTGCATTGGGGGGGGGTGAATTGTCAAAAGAAAAAGTGATCATATTATCTCTTGTGGAAACCATCTCAGTAATTTCTGCGCTGCATTCTTTTCCATCATTGCATTTCCTTGAAACCATAAAAGCATTCTCAGCTACTTTATCCTCTCTATACCAACTCCTAACTAATTAAAAAGCGTGCTAATGTAACACTATCCATTGTTGATCACTGTCATATTCATAAGTGTGCTATCAAATATTAATTTATTTATAAAAGTGTGATATATATATATTGTTTAATTTGTAAAATACATCTTTTAATTTACAAAACAAACCTACTTCTTGGCTCAGTGAGGTCAGGGGGATTCAACGAAAGGGGTGTTATACAAGGGTTTATCATCCATATCTATGAACTTGTCATAAAAATATATCAATAAGGGCTTTCATTGGGCTTCCCAGACTAGGCACTGACTTAGTTGGAGTACTGAATTGAAGTCACTTAACAATACAGATGCAGCGGCAGCAGCAACAGCTCTCAAACATCTCGGCAAAGCCAATTCAACAGGGTCAAGCGTGAAGAAAAAATAACCGCACAGTCTATTCTTCCCTCCATGTTCCTGCGTTAACACAGCCAAAGTGCATCCGTCACATTCATGCACATAAAACACAAAGGCCTTTTCATAATTTGGTGTACCCAAAACTGGTGCTGAACACAACGCAGGTTTGAGCAGATCAAAAGCTTTCTGGCCATCCAAGTTTCACGGTAAAGGCAAAGAAATGCCCTTCTTTGTCAATGCCAACATTGGTTTTATCATTAATAAAAATGAGGGATCCACTGTCTACAGTACGAAGCCATGCCTATCAAGGCTCTGACCTCTTTCTGTGTATTGGGGACAGACATGCTAGAGATGCTTTGTATCTGTTCAGGTGTCAGTCTTCTCCCCTCCTTTGACAGGAGATAAATAGGCAACCTCCTGTCAAGAATATTGAAACTTTTTTAATGAAGCCTTATGCCCATGCTCCGCTAGATGGATAAGCAGCAACACAGTGCCCTCCTTGCAAGCAACTTCTGAGTTTGCAGCTAAAAGAAGATCATCAACATACTGCAACAACGTACAAGTGGGAGGTAACTCAAGTGTTTCGAGCTGTTCCTTCAAAGCTCTACTGTAAATGCTCGGACTCTCATTGTATCCTTGTAGCACACGAGTAAATGTAAACGACCGTCCCCCTAGGGTGAACGCGAACAAATATCTACTGTCAACGTGTACAGTAATACTAAAGAAAGCATTCTTTAGATCCACAACACTGAAATGAGTAGCTGAAGCTGGAATCATCGTTAATATTGTAGTCACATCAGGCACAATTGGACATTTTGGAGCAACAATCTTATTAATAGCGCGTAAATCAATAATAAAACGGAAAGGAATTGCATATCCCCTTTCTTATACATCGGTAGAATCAGACTATTACACAAACTTCCTGCAATTTCCTCTATCATTCCTCGATGTACAAAATCAGAAGCTATACTCTTTAAAGCTTGCTCACTGTCAACTGAAATCTTATACTGTGGAATACGAGGTAGTTTAACACCTGGTTTCAACACAATTTTAACAGGTTCAATTTGTAAAATACCAACGTCATTATCATCAACCACCCATAAACATGCCAGAACTTTATCCAATTCAATCGGTAAAGGCCTAGTCAAGAATTGTGAAACAGAAGTTTGCTGAGGTGAAATTGTCAAATGCACTCCATCCAGAGAACATTAAATGACCGCATTCAATTCTTTCAACAGATTCAACCCCAGCAAATTTTCACCACGATATGTCGTCAAAAGAAATGGACATGAATCGGTGAATGACCCGAGTGAAATTGGTACTGGCTGAGAAACTGGACTAACCACTGACTTACCAGAGAAACCTACAGAAATGTTGTTCTGCCCTGACAGTGCAATATCTGGAACCCGCGAATGATCAACGGAACACTTCTGTGCACCTGTATCTATCAAAAATAGATGCTTCCTATTCCCCACCTTCATTTCTATATAGGGCCCTTTCTGATCGACGGGAATAGGTACTGGTTCCAGACTCTGCTTTGCGCTGTCCTAGCGGAACAGTACATCATCAAATGCAAGATCCTCAGAAAGATAGACAGTCGAAGGATTATCAAAAATGTTCCCATTATTTGCACTATGCTGCTGACTATCCTGTGAAAATGACTGTTGGTTCTGAGTGAACTGACCTCTACCAGGACCCTCTATCCCAGTGCAGCCTCTGGATCATCTATCATCGTACCATATGTGCTATTTGATCGCTGATGAAGGATCGGACATTGTGCTCGCCAATTACCTTCTTGTCTGCAATAGGCACATTGGTTCATGTGTACAGGACCCATTTGCACATTACTCTGTTGTGAAAACTGACCTCCAAACTGTGTATTCCCACCTCTAGGTCCTCTTAACATTTGCTGCAACAATACATTTGTCTTCAAGTCTCCATTCTTCTTTTCTATCCTCTCCTTTTCATTATTGACCCTATTTTCATAATTCTGAGCCATGTGCAATACTTCAGACTGTGATTTTGCTTGCCAGGCCCTTTTAGAAGTCATAATTTGTGATTGGAAATCAGGCAACAAGCCATGCACAAATTTGTCCACAAACAACCTTTTTCCTGATTCAGTACTCAAATCCTGACTGGTAAAATCCGAAAACACGTTTTAGAACCAATTAAAAAACTCAGTAGCACCCTCAGATTTCCCCTGGATGCAAGCTGTAAGCTTGTCCCAAACTATTCTTCTTGCTGCAACCAAAGTCTTCAATTTAGTTACTGTTCTGTCTGGCAGTGTCAATATCATATGTGGCGGTCTCTCACCAGCCTTCCTTTCTCCATCTATGCATACCAAATTAACCCATGTGTCACCCAATCCTGCCAAATCAACTATAGTTCTAATCTGTTTCCATAAATCAGCAGGTAGGATCACAGGGACCAACAAGTCTATATCACCCAGTGTGAAAACGGACAATTTCAAGACAGATTCAATTTCTTTATAAAATCCTGTTGGATTTTTCCTAATATCTGGAATTGTCTGTCTAATGGTATTCACTTCCTGTCTAGAAAATGGGACATGAACAAACTGTGAGACATATTGAGCTTCAATAGTAGTGGCTGCTACGCCTGTTGCAACATTAGCTGGAATTTCTACTTTAGGAACAAATGTCGGAGGAACTTCCCTCATCGGCAATTGAGAAGTAGGCAATTCTGAATGTTCATTAAGCAGCAAGGCTAAATCAAGTGACAAAATAATCAAAGCAGTATTGGGTGAACATGCTCTCCTATAAATAACCATAAAATATGTGGGACAACAAACCTTTTTATTCATACTCTCATCCTGCAGGTACTCTACCATTACCTGTAACACTTTCCTTTGCATAGCCGGAGCATACTGACTAAACCTGTCATATACTTCAATGGGAGAAATTGAAACATTCAAAATCCATCTAAGCATGTCTCTTGTGAAAATACGTGTTTCTTCACTCATTGGTTTACAAGAGGGAAAAAATTGTTTCTGCACATACGAAGCGTCCAATCTATTGCCATCTATATCATCATTCTGTAACCGATCTAACGCCCTCTTAAACTCAAAAACCCTCTCAACATACTCATGTACTTTCTCCGCAATATCCCTTGAGTAAGCTAAGATATTCAAATCCCTCAACCCTTGTGGGACATCCATGTCCGTCGAATCACTCACATTTCATCCAAATGCATTCCCATCCCTTCTATCAAAATATTCTGTTCAGGAATTCATTCTTCTATACATCTCTTAGCCCTTGCATACAATTCTCTTTTTTTAGCCGTTGATACTGTACTACGAGTCACTACTTTTGGATCGGCACTCGCCCCCTTCAATCACTACAAATGGAGCAGAACCACTTGCAAAAGAAAGTTTAGACAACTCTTGTACAACAGGTAGTGGTGACACTACCGCTGGCGGTAAAGACAACATTTTGGGAACAGCAACTGTCAGTAAGGACAGAGATGCAGAAGGGGGGACAACAACAGGAAGAGGAGCAACAACTGGAGGAGGAGCAACAGCAGGAGGAACAGGAATAATAACGGAAGGAGGTGCAACAGCGGGAAGAGGTAAAACAACTGGAAGAGTCACATAAGGAGGTAGTGTGGTGGCAACAGTCCTACGCTCATTCAAAAGCTTATCAATTAGTTCATCTGAGGTATGAAAATCCTGAGACGGATATATTTTCTGTACCCCAAGTTGAAAAGTCCTATCCATGCTTCTACTAGATTCTGACTGTTTCTGTTGGTCATACAATAATGCTTTCTCAGAGTTAGACATATGTCGACGTGCGTGTTTCTCTTTAATCTTAAGTTGCTGCGTAGCTTCCTTTCTCCAATTCTTAATTACATCAAATGCTGCAGGCCTAGCCTTTTTCGTTAACAATATAGACTCGAAATACTCTATACGGGCAATTTCAAAACTACCATAAACTGGTCACTGAAATTCGGAAGCATGTCTAGTTTATCTGTGCCAAATATCGTTGAATACTATACTTCCAAGACCGTACTTACGGTACATAGTACATGCTGGCGAACCCTCAGGTTGCGCCGGAAGCCATATTCCAAAGATTGTCTGTCTCTGCGGAATAAACCCCTGAAACAGGGAGACAATTTCCCAGGCATGTCAGATCACTGGTGTTACACGGTGTTGTTTGAACTCGTGAGTGCAAATCTACAACCAAATATCAGGATACTTAGGAATCGGGGTACGACCCACCTGATTACAAAATGCAAAGGAGGTCCGATCAGATTACAAAGGATCCTTGTGGTTGGCGATTTCAGCATAGAGCCCGCCTCGATATGGGGAACCTCGTCAAGATGCCCTCTCGAACCGCATGCTCACCATTCAGGGATCGGATTGTGCAGTACTATCGAGGTGTCACGTCTCATACAAAGGGGCCCCCGTTTTTCTCACTCTCCGATCCCGGTCCGATAGCTGCGTCTTCTTTTCAGTGAGACATCAATCTCCCCTATTCAGGCGCCATCTAAAAGACCACAGAAATATCGAGTCTTAGTATCACAAAAAGTAATAATCCAATCACGGGTCAAAAAGATACAAGTATCTTTTATTTCTGTACAGAGCCAAAGTAAACAGATAGCTATCTGGCTCTCAACGTCTCACACTGTGTACCAGCAGACACAGTGATGGGTGAGAGTGCTGGACATCTTAATACGGACACTTTTATACATTTTTTAAAACATTGTCCAGCCCCTCTCTGAACTAATAAGTTACCATCTAGTGTTTGTGCCCAGTTCACATATCAAATATTACAATATTGTACAACGGATTAAACAAGTTTGCATGTCCATGAAGTTACAATGGTGCTGTTGGTTCTCTGATCCAGAGTAAGCCTTGTTTCAAGAATCGCTACAATGCAGTTCAACAAAAGCACATGATCTGAGTTTGTTATGCATTGTCTCATTGTTTATATGAGGATGAGGCTTGTGAGCGCAGACAACACCTGGATTGTAGTTCATTCGAATCACAAGGTTTCTTTGCATTGAACAAACAGTCTGCTCTCGATCAGCCTAAACAAAACTCATAGGTCGTTCGGCTCGGCTGCAAGTTGAAAACAATGTCTACCATTTTAGAACACAAAGCAGGAGTCGAAATCAAAATGGCGAATGATTCTTAAAATGGCAGCTAAATTGATCAAAAATCAGTACATTATGAATGCGGTTTTCTATGGAACGCGAATGGGCTCAGGCCAATATTCATAACAAGGCGGTATTATATGAATACAGTTTAACAGTGCCTCTACACTATTTTCATGGTGCCTTTCTTTTGCTTGCTGGATCAGGAAGGCATCATGTTCACCAACTATGCTGACGACACTCAGTGTGTCATACCCGTGACAAGGAATCATATTTGCGATGAGGCCAAACTGAACTGAATCTATATGATTATTGAAAACTGGATGATCGAGAACAACTTGGCCCTCAACAAGGGCAAGACGGAACTCCTAATCGTAGGCTCCTCGAAATTGGACCCCTTGTATGCAAGTTTCCATCTAGGTGGAGTCATTATCCTCCCTTTAAAGAAAGTAAAAACATTGGGTGTTGTCCTCGACCAACAACTCAACATGAAGGCCCATTTGGGGAGTATTGCTTCTTTAGCAATTTACTATATTAAACTCTTAACCCATCTTAGGCCTTTCATTAGTCAGGTCAATGCCGAGACTATTGCAAGAGTAATTATTGGGGCAAATATTGATTATTGTTGTAGCCTGCTGGATGGCATAAGTAAGATGGAGCTAAATAGACTCCATATCATTCAGAACGGGGCCCTAAGGGCTTTCTCGTTGTGACCACGTTTCTGCTGCAAGACGAGGGCTTCACTGGCTCCCGGTGGAGGTCCAGGTGCGCTATTGTCTCTTAGTTACCACCTTCAAGTGCACCCAGGGCACTATGCCCTGTTATTTGCAGCATCTTATAGTTGAGAAAACTCAAAGCAGATCCCTCAGATCAAGCCACCAGAAACTTCTCTCCGTTCCTATATGCAGAACTAGAAAGGCTGAGAGGGGTGCTTTTTATATCTCAGCACCCAAGGCCTGGAATGAACTCCCCCTGGATCGTAGATGTCAGCCCAAACTGGCTTCTTTCAAAAAGAAACTGAAGACCTGGCTGTTCGCATAAGTCCTGACTCTTCCATCTCATCCTTTCCTTTCTTGGCTTGACTTCCGACTTCTTTGCATTTTATGTTTGTCAGCGCCCTAATGCCTCCGGGTCCAAGTATTGCTCTTTATAAAAATTTTAAATTAAAAAATGTAATTAAAAAAATGATTACCTACTTCTTCAACTCCAGCTGTCATGCAAGCATCACAAACATTACAAACAAATCATGTATTCTCTTTTGCTTATATAATTGCTAAGAAGCAAACATACGACACCATTTAAACAAGTGCCAAAAATCTGCCCCTCCAAAATGAATCTTCATATAATGGCGAACAAATATCTAAAAACTGTGTGTGCAAGCAGTAGCAATATGAAACAGTAATCAGAATAAATAATACATCAAATGTTATGAGATCAGGTAATATTCTCGTTCTGTCTCATCAAGAGTCTTTTTGAGACAGATTTGTTTCGTCTTGCTACTGTTTGCTACTGTTTGCACACACAGTTTGTAGATATTTGGCATGCCTGCCTTCTCCTTCCTCCCTCTAGACAAAGCCCTCAACCTTCCTACATGCACTCACTGCAACCTACCCAGATTTCCCCCCTACTTCTACCTACCAACCAAATGCTCATTGGCTCTCCATGCACACCCGCTCTTCTAGTCTCCAAAGCTCTCAGTGCTCTTGTTCTTGTTCTCAATACCTACCTGCCTGATTGTATCTCAGTTTACTCACCATCTCTTGCCCCCAATCCTCCTCTCCACTCAACGGCACCATCCCATACCCTCCCTGTGCCTCCTCCCACTTCCTTTTATCTCGGCCAGTCCATAATATGTCAATGTAAGTCATTCCTGATGAAAACTGACATCCCTGTTCTTCAAATAAATCCAAACACAAGATGTATGCTCTTCTGCCCCGCATCCTCAGTCATACCATCAAGTCGGCTGTAAGAATATGATGGGAAACATTGTCATACTGTGGGAAGAGGGATTACCTGCTGGGGAACCCTGGTGCAGTTCGGACATTTGTACCATTAAAAGATAATACACCTGCACCTCAAGAACAGTGTCTGGATATGGCACTGCCAGTTAATCATCAAAAGCAGGACAGACATTACCAAAGAAACAAATATACAAAGAATATTTCAGAACAACATCCAAACAAATATTGTCCAGATATTCTGAAAAAGGAAACAGGAAACGGCCAAATTGGGCCAAAACTCAGCCTTGCATTTGAATACTAGCAGTATAATGCTGCATGCTTGCTTTTCTCAGGTGAATAGTTTAACCTCTGCCCACCAGCCCTCTGGCCCTAACACAACCTTGAGTGCTTGTGACCCAATACTGACAGCACACTGCACGGTTAAAGTCATCGCCACCTGAGTCAGCAGTTGATACCTTTTGCTGACGGGATCAGCGGCTGTAGGACAGGGCCTGAGGCAGAAGATCAGCATCTGGACACCCTGCTGCTGGGCAGCAGAACAGAGCCGGTGGTGGGGAGAATAAATAAGTACACAATATCAAGAGATTTGCAGAGTTTCTTACTGGAGCCAGAAAATAATCAACTCCCACCATCTTTCTTAAAACTTCCAACCTGCAGTCACATACATGCCAACATGTCCCATCCCAGTGTGGAGAAACCTGTCCAGCAACAAATAACACTTCTGATTTTCCCATTATAACTGTAGGGATACAATCCCCAGAATGCAAACACATGTCTTGGGAAGTTTGACCTTGAAAGGTTATGATTATACCATGACATAGGAGAATAAAGCCTACTTTTGACACTGTCAGGCGAACATTGTATTCCTGAATCTGTTGATAGACTTTCCTTATTATATATCAACCCCTGTCCTGTTTTTACAAAAAATAAGTCAACAGCAGTCAGTAGGTTTATAAAAAGAGGAAAAGAGCATTGCTCACCTATGAGAGAGGCCAATGTTTGACAGAAAAAATGGATTACTTCAAGGGATTTTCTCTGTCGGGGGAAGCCCTCCCAACCTGGGTGGGTGGCCTATCAGGGTGCATTCCAGAGCTAATCCTACCCCAAAGGTATAGGGAAGGGACTGAAGACCCCAGTCTCTGACCCCTCCACCCCACCCTGAAGATGCCTGCCATGCCGGTAATAGGGGTACACCTGTCTGTCGCCCCATGCCTTCTAGTCTCTTGTTTGGCCAGAGTAATCTAAAATTTCTTGCAGAACCATCGGCTCCAAAAACCTGTTCATCCACAGCAGAGACCCCCCACTTCCCGAAGGAATACTGGGTTCACGGACGCATGTCTTGCTCCTAAGATGCCATCGAAATTGCGAACAAGAACACCAACTTCCTGGGCTGCTGGATGGAGACAAGTGCCACAGACACCACCAAGCTGAGGCTGTGGATGACTATGGGTGCCTGAGAGTGAAAAGGGAGCAGGGCCAACAGAAGACTTTAAAATCATGGGCCTGTGTAACCCCACCGCCCAGGGAAAAGGAAATGATGGATTGGCCAGAGCAGTCAGGTTTAAATAGGGAGGGCGAGGAGTTTGAAAAGAAGGAAAACCCGGGTATTTAAGACATATGCTCACAAAAATAGATGAGGGGTGTTTGGGGGAGGTCAGGAGAACAGTTGGCGGACTGAGAGACCAGGCAGAAGGCATAGGATGGAGCTGATTGCTAAGGAGTTGTAGGAGATACTGGGAAAGAGTGTGGGCACAGTATTATGGGTGAGAGAGAGTGGTACCAAGTGTGAGATAGATGAGTGATTGTTGGGAGAGTGGGTGTTAGCATAAATGGGAGTAGAGAGCGAGAGGTTGTGGAGTATAGTAGAGAGCGAGATTAGACGGTGAAGATGGATAATAGCAGTTAGATTTTTAGAGAACGTGAAAAAGAATAAGAGTGAAAGGTAGAGGTGTAGAGGGAGGGGTGAAAAATAGGAGGGAGGAGTAGGAGGGAGAAAGAGAGAAGGAATGAGAGTGAAAAAGATCAGAGGGACAGAGAGGCGGAGAGCAAAAGAGAGAGAGATAGGGAAAGAAAGAGACAGCCAGATAGAGGGAGAGGAGAGTGAGAAATATCAGTGGCACAGCTAGGCAGAGAGAGAACAATGGCAGGGAGAAGTAGGAGAGCGTAGGAGAGTGAGAGGGGTGATTAGTTGCAGGTATAGAGAGGGGCAGGAAGATAATTGAACAAAGAGAGAGAATGGAGTCAGGAAGGGAGAGAGAGGGAGTGAGTAGGTGGAGTACTTTAGAGAGAGATGAGGAGAAACAAGAGAAGGAAGAGGATAGAGAGAGAAGAGAGGGTGTGAGAAAGGGAGTAGAACAGAGAGAGAGAGAGAAAAGGCTAATCTGAAACAAAATATTGCCTGGCGTAACAGAGTGGGGATTCCTTCAGAAAATCCCCTGCGGGAGAACGATGGATTCTCTGTGGGCCTTCTGGCCCTCACATAAAGCATAAGATATTCAAAGATAGTAGGAGTTACCTGGCTCTATTATTGCATTGCATCTGGCTGGGGGTTGGGGAAGCCTGGGCTAGGTTGGAGGGAGCCCACAGGGGGCCGAAGGAATAGGTGAGGGACTCCCATGCCTCGGATCTTCCTGCAGTCAATCTTCAGCCCAATTGAGTACTCTGATAATTAATGCATTGAACTATCGAAACAAATTCTTGTATTCTTAAAACCATCCTTGAAAACCTTCAAGCACCTGCAAAAGTACGCATATGGGTATTGTTGTCTAGGAGAAATTCACTCTAATGACATTCTATGGCCTCAACCTGTTTCCCTAGACTACCAACGCCCAGTATTAATCTGTGCATCAGGTTTTGAGTAATGCTGTTAGAAGGTAGGCCATGACTAATGCACTGATGGTTAAGTACTTGTGCAGGCATGATGATCCATCTTAAAGGCCAAGCATGCACCTGCTGACCAGTGACAGATGACACATAATGTGATGGAGCGGCGAATCTCAGGAATGTTTTAGGGCCAAAATAGTGTGAATGGGATTTGTGACATGAGAAACGACAGTGATAGGTCCAACTGTTGCTCTGGAGTACAGCATTTTATTTTTGTGTTGTATCATTTAACATCATAGTTGGTCACCAAGGGTCTTCAGCAAAGGCAATCCGAAACTAGAGTCTACATTGTGTTATTTCCATTCTTTATCACAGTATTGTGCACTTAATAACAGCAGTATAAAGCCAATACATATTTACATATTTTGTGTTTTGTGAAGGTTTAGAAAGAAAGCTGTTCTTCTTGTATTTCAACTAAGGTGGTCATTATGAGTTTGCCATTATTCGGCCAGTAATTCCGGCCGGATAACGGCAAACTGACCCTACCGTTTCCTGTGCCTGATATTCCAGTATTAACGGTATTTCCTTGTGGCGGAAACCCTGGCAAATCCCCATTCCATGGGAACTCCATGGAGAGGATTGCCACAATTACCGATAGCACCATTGCCAGTAATTGCAGCATTTATTTGCCGGTGAGACCCTGATCTACCGGCAGCTCAGGTCTGAAGGTAAATCAGTGCCCCCACCAGCAAACTTGTGCTTGGCAGGCATGTTAAAATTGCTGGTTCTGGGATTACTGGCAATTTTACCTGCAATTTATCCAAACCGGCAAACATGTGTCTGAAAAATATAGCAAAATAGTCAAGACCGACTTTGTGTGATGCATTTGTGATTGATTAGGGCCTGATTACGAGTTTGGCGGTAAATTCGGCAGTAAATCCTCTGATATACCACCAAAATAATTTACTGCTATCGCTACTTGGTTCTTTGGCTTCACCATGGGATTACCAGTGTTAGAATGGCACTGTGGATCCCCACTTTTAGAGTCAAGAGGTGTTTTGGTGGATTAACCGGGAGAGGTTATTATGATTCTTAAAATCCGCCAATTATTGGAGCAAAAAGCTGTAGGTCAATTGTCCTCTTTACCTTCCAACTAAAAATGTTGCGGTTCAGTAGAATTAGTGGTAATTCCGTTACTGCCAAAAAACTTGCAATAACGGAATTGCAGTCCATTTTTTCAAGCACTGCCAAACTTGTAATGTGGCCATTTCACTGGCAGCCACGCGGAGATCACGAAATAGGCATAAGAGCATTACAGGAGCATAGGTGATGAGAAAAACATATTATTTGGTAGAAGCCATCTCGATCATAAGGAGCCAATACAGACTGTGCTGGAACTGTAAAATAATTCTGTACCCAGGACACGAAAGCAAAATAGATTCTTTCCCCCAGATATGCTACAGGCAAATGAACTTATGAGCTCGGAATGGGAGAAATGAAGTGTAGTTGAGTGTGACATTGAGACTTGTATTGCAAGAATCATATTAAAAATCGCTGGAGCATGCTTTGATGGAGCGAGCCTGCGTCTGCCGGAATGTACCCAGTAAATAAGGGAGCCGTGCCCGGCGTGCCATCAATCTGTGGCACAAGAGAGATATTTTGCTCTTTCCTGCTGGCTCTGACTAGTGAAAGTATCCAATTTGGATTGATAGTGTGAAGAGATTGCCTGTGGCATATGCAGTCACCATCCCACACTCTGCCTTCTGATTCAATTTATATTTTGCTCTTCATTAAGACAAATGTAAGATAAGAAATAGAGGGATATGGTTTATGAGCGCCCTTCTCCAAAACTTCTCATTGGGTGAAAAAGAACGAGGATTTTCAAGTGAATAGCACCAAGATACATATAGACGTCGCATGGGGTCATTATGGTGGGATAATGACCCGCCACCATGTTATGGCCCGAGGCGAATCTGAGGGCCATAAGTTGGGGAAAGGTTATGTTCCCAAGTGATAATGTCCCCTCTCCAGGTATATAAGGCTATAAGCACAGAGTAGCAGTAGCAACATGTGTTTTAGTTGCTAGATAAAATGAAACAAAACGTTACTTTAAACGTGAGTAAAGTTAATAGGCAAACTGAGTTAGTAAATTGAACGTGGTTTTGTTTTGTAATATTTAAAGAACAAGTGCATTTTCATAAATTAAGCATTTCAATTGTAAATGTGATTAAACGGGAGTGATTATAACATGGACATGCAGTTAGTGTCATTTAAAAGTAAACAGTTTCTGTCGAAGAAGGTGAAGTATTTGACCATGTTTTTGCTTTCTCTTTGGTGTGATAAATAGGATGTTACAGTGAAAAAAGGGTGCTCCCAAAAAGGAAGTGTCTTGTTTAAAGAAATCTTGAATGGAAATTGCTTTGTTGTTTCCCTGTCTGCTTTGGAAGGCAGAATGGTCAGAATGCAGTCAATACCATTAGTTCATGACTGAAGTCTGAACATTCTGATTGGCTGAGAGGAGGTAAATAACGATCTCCATGTGCTAATATCAGTAAGTTGCTCTGAATTAATCTTTCATGTCTGGCTTGGTCAAGCAGAAGTTCCTCAGTGCTGTAACCTGGCTCCATTGAACTGCACCAAACCGCGGCCCTTTCTCTGATTTCTACCACCACTCCCCACTCATCATTGGCTCTCGGAACTGCGCATCATGATGTTGCCATGCATCGTGCTCAGACGGATGCTGCCACGCCCCTTTAATGCCTCCTTCAGAACACTTCTCCTTTATGACCACTCCATGACAAAGTGCAACTCACACCTGTCTCTGCACAATTTGTTTCAATTGTGCACCCTCACGGCCTGGAAACAAGCACCTATCTCCACTTCTGCAGGTACTTAAAAACGTGGAACCCACGGGGTGCATGGGTGAGCATTACCAGGCCGTAGTGACCATACGCACTGCTATAACGCCCCTTGCTTTTCTTGGTGCTGTTACGTTGTGCTTTCCAGGCACCTGATGTCTAGGGATGCCCCTCCATGCAGTCTCAAAAGCTTAAACGAGCTATATCTTTATGTCTGCCATCATCAAGGGGCAGTGGCTGTTATGCGCATGCGCTAGAACAGGAGGGCATCCAAAGAAATGAGAGCACATATGTGGTCAACAGCATCTGCTCTAAGAATTAGGGGGTGATCCATATGTCCGAAGCACCAACACGTGTGACCCACTAAGTTGATGCTTGCAGGTTCTGGTGGCATTACTTTACACACACTTTCAATGAGTGGAATTATCTGGATTAACTGAATGCTCACCCAGAGGACAGCGCAGCAGCATGAGTTATACCGAAGCACTTACTTCATCATATGATGCCCATTCTCTTTAGACAGCCAGACTGCAGTGACTGCTCTCTACTCTAGGATTTCTACGGAGTTTTATTCGGGGGTGGGGGGCATAAGGGTGTTTGTACCCCCCATTTGTTGCACACCATTTTGTCCCTCACGTTTAGCAGGGGCCCCTTTCCCTTAGATGTCATGTCCCCCCCAACATTTCCAGCACAGTTACTCCACTGTGCAGGTCCATAGTACTGCCTCAAACCTTGGAGAGTCCTTGCCTCACAGCAGTCTTTCAATTTTTCTGATAGGGGATGCATACAGCCCCTGGCTCCTCTCCGCCTTCACATTCAGCAACAAGGACATAGTGTGTACATGGTCCTTGGCTCCAGGGATCTGCCCCCACCATTACGCACCCAGGATTCCGGTGCACCACACATGTACTAGCTATGAAACTATACTACCCATGAGCCGCTTGATGACTGAGCAAGTGTGAGTGCCATATTTACAGATTCACTATAAATGTTGGCACCTCCAGCCTGGCTGTTGACACAGGTTTCAGGTTATCATTCATAGGCACATTTTCCCTGTGATCCTTCCCAGTTCTTCCTTCATTCGGCCTGCTCTGTGCCTAATTTTGGATTGACTGCATCTTACATTTTTGCCTTCGAATTACTGGCCTTCCTTCAGTCCCTGGAAGCTTGCTGGTCGACATTATAAATTAATACCCGGCGCAGCAAAAAACAGTGACGAATTTACCTTTTATTGGCTACATTCCAAGCCTTACTGAATGACAATACCAAGCACGCAATGGCGTGCAGCTCACTCCGGTCCTGACAAAACATTTTCATACCGGAATGGCCGCCATGGAAATGGAGAAGGGACTACATGTAGTCCCTTCTCCTTTTCCATGGCGGCCATTTTTTGTTTAAACTTTTTTTTTTTCAATTTACTTCAAAGGCCACCATAGTAGGGGAGAAGGGACTACAAGTAGTCCCTTCTCCCATTCATGGTGGCCATTTTCCTTGTTTATCATGGCCACCACAGAAAGAGAAAATGGACTATGTTCTCTGTCCATGGCAGGCATTTTTCTACTTTTTTTTTGGCCACAAAACGCAGCACGTCTCGCAGCTGATAAAACAAAAACACCATTAGTACCCCGGTCTAACGGTCTGGGGTACTAATGGCAATAAGCCCCTTGACTGCGGGCCATTATCACATAAGGTAATGCCCCAGGGGCCTAACTATGGGCCCTGGGTGCATTACCTTATGCTCTAATGGGCCGCAGTCTCGGGGCTTATTGTTTATTGTTTATTGTTCTCACCCTGGCGATTCAGGAGGCAGTTTTGAGGATTTGGGAACAACCATGGGTACATTTATGCTCTACCTTACCTGGTCTATAAAATACAGGTAGCATATATTAAAATCAGTACTCCAGATAAGATTTTGAAGTGGGAGTATTTTTCCCCCTATTTTTTAATGTTGGGAGTACAATTATTTTTTAGGGAGTCAAACAGTGAATCCAATTCCCAATATTTCTTTGCACTTAGTTATTCATGAACATTTAAAAGTTATAGGTTTATCTCAGGTAGTATTAATAGTAGTTTCCTGTGGTGCTGCGTGCACTACTGGTCCAAACATATCCATGCAGCTGTGTGGGCGAAAATTTGGACAAAAGGTCTGTTTCCTATTTTTGTTGGCTGTATTTTTACTCCCTATTTATATTTTTTGGGGAGTTTTTGCCTATTTTTAGGGAGTAAATGTGGCCGATACAGCACTTATTTGTAGGATTGAGTACAATTTGGATTAGTTTTAAAATAATTTATAAAAGACCAATGAGAGAGTAAAATGCACAGAATCATCTCCCTTTGTTGGAAGCTGGGAGACTGATAGCTTCCCAAACTGGTGCAATAATAAGTGCTTTTTATTTGTATAAAAAACAATATAATATCTTTTATAAGTGCCAAAGTGAATATCTCTTCCTGCTTTGAGAAATACCTTTGAAGAAAGTTTTAATCTTGCACCTCCCTTGCCAATAGTGGATTACTTAGCTTTAATTCTATGTGCTGCTGGTAGCAATGACTGGGAGCAATAAACCACTAGCGATTTTATAATCGGGAAGACTGAATACCTATGGTTTTTGAAGGCTGAGAGCCCCTGGTTTCTATGGGCTTAAATCTTAATGAAGGATGGTTTTTAATAGGAGGGCCAAGAACATGGTGCATGCCAAACGAAGCACACCACACTTCTCAAGGTAGGGTGGGAAATTATTTTGGAACATTTATCAACATAATCAGCCAACAGTGTTATCTTCGAAAAGGACTACATTCAGGGCAACTTTAAATTCCTTTATGAGATAAGGTAACATTTGCACTCGGGGAAGGGCCATTGCCAATCAGATCGCTGGAAGAGCCAGAGAGAATATACATTCTCTGCCCACTTTTCCAGCCACCCAAGGCCTTTCCGTGGGTTGCGCGACTTCAAAAATATGTTTTATGTGGGGAGGCAGCAGTATCCTGATAAGCTACGGCAGGGGATACATTATTCCATGTACTAAGCTTTTTATAAAGCCTGCAGACAAGTGTAGAAGTGGTAATGGCAGGGGAACATGAAGGATGGATTTCACTAAGGGTAAGTGCTTTCCTAGTTCAGAGGGCCCAGTAGTTACCTATGTTTTACATTCTACCTGAACATACATAAGGGCAGTATCCCACCACTGGGCAGCCTATTGTAGCAGAAAAAAAGTTCCCTATTGGAACCATTATGACACAATATGGATTGATTCCTGCAGGATTTAGTGGTACACATGGAAGAATACATCAAGGACACTACTGTGCTAAATGTTTTGGCAACTTGTGATTTAAATCCTAGAAATCTGAATTCTGAGAACATGGATATCAAAACCCCCTCATACAAACAAACGTCAAATGGAGCTAGTAAGAGCCATTGAGTCGGCCCATAACACAAGCATTCACAACACAGACGTACACAGACATTTCATCATGGCCCTGACAGAATTCACACTGAAAAACGACTTCTTTGCATTCAAGGGAGACATTTCCATTACATTTCAGAAACAGCAATTGGAGCCATAATTGGTCTGCATCCTTTTTGCATGTATGTTGATCAATTTCAATGTGCTTCCATATATGAGCCCAGCAACCTGTTTAACATGTAGATGGGTCAGACCACCTGAGTTTCTGGAAGCAACTCAAGACTTTCCTTTTCTCCTCTGCTTTCTCTCTCGCTCTCTCCTGCCGACCTACCTGTCTCCTGCGCCGACTGGTTGCTTCACTTGGTTCCAGGTTCCTCCATGATCCGTCTCCCCTGCACTGCCCCTGGGCTTACCGCACACTTAGGGGCTGTTACTGTTACCCACAGTCCCCTTTGTAAAACCAGATAGTACAGAGAAGCCTGGTTTGTTATCATTAGAGAATCATTACCCATTTAGGAATCCAGTTATCTATCATTGCATCCTGAGTATTTATCCATCATTCCGATTAGTACTGATTAGTAGTGATATTAGACTATTCACATATTATGTAGCCGTTTGCATTTGCTATGTAATGAGGCCTGTTATATTTGAAGTGCCTTGGTAGAGACATGTAGACACATGTAGAGATATGTTGTATGAATTATGTATGCATTGTAGAGACATGCATGAGTGTGTACTTAGAGTATGCATTGAGACACTATGTATAGCGCTTGCCATTGTGAGAGAAAGAGTAAATGCTAGACAGCATGAGGCCTATGGCATTTTGAAGCCATCCTGAATGAGAGAACAGAAGCGCCACAGACTGCGAAAGTTGTTTTGAGTTACAGGGTATGAGGAATGCGTAAACAGTTTGCTTGTTCAGACACAGATAACGTGACTCTTGTCCGAGTGGAGAAGCGGAGAGCTGACTTATCAGCCCTGGCTGGTGTTCGCAGACAGAAAAGGTGGGGGCCATGCAGGGAGCTTTGCCTCAGAAGCAGACATGCAGAAGAGAAGGATTTCAGTGGAGTGAATAGAGGAATATGAGAGATGGTATGGTAACACATAGCATTGATAGCATGTACAAGATATGATGTACAAATGTCACGATGACAAGAACATGGAGTAATTGGACAGAACACGCAGTGCATCACAGACTTTCAGGCACTGCTCGGATTTAGATATGCTGACAGAGAGAGACATGTAACCATAGATATGTATGTACGTTGTTAAATAGTAAAACCAGAGGTGAGGCTCTGAGATTTTGTATGCTGCTCTCTGCTGGTCTGCTCTCTGAGATGTAGATGTGGATGGAGATGACACTGAGATCGAAGGAGTTTTGGATGGAGCTGCTCTCTGAGAGAGGAAGCTTGGGGAAGCATTCTGATGAGAGCTGATGCAGATCGGTCTGGCAGGGAGACTGGCAGAGAGAGTTGGCAGGAAGACTAGACCACTGAGAGGAGAGGCCCTGACTGACTGGCTGGTTTCAGAGTGGGAAGCTTGCACATGGCAAGAGGGGAGTATTGATCTGAATAAGACATGTGTCAACAGGGAATTAGGACAGACACTCACACAGAGCTTTTGGGTTTGATAGGATGGGGAAATCAGACAGGGATTGTCTTAGATAGAGAGAGTGAAGTGTGTGTGGATTGTAGAGGAATGCTGATGCTGACACTTGCCATATGTATGAATACACTGGATACGTTGATATTAGATTGCTTGCATTAGAAGCCTGTAAGGCTTACAGTTATTCCATTGCATTGCAGATTTGCACCAAGAGCATAAAGGTGCAAATTCGAGATTTGCATTATAGTAATGTTTGCATCATGCATTGCTGTACATGAATAAAAGTGTTTTAATTGTTGAATCGATTCATGTGTTTTCTTTGTGTCTTATGTTTATGTGTCCATGGTATAGTAATTTAGGAGTAACACAGTGCACAATTGCCCTGAGATACAAGAGCAGGGGGCATAGTGATCCACCCCCGAGGTAGATTTGGAGAACTAACACCTTCCCACTTGCACTTACCCAGAGCCGCACTGCCCTGGATGTACTTACTCAGAGCAATGCTGTCCTGATTGCACTTCCCCCTTCCCTCTCCCTGCACTTCCCAATCCTCCCTCCCCCTGCAATTTACATCATCGCGCTTGCACGATCTGAATGACACAAGGCCAAGTAAGATCGTTTGTCTTGTCTTCCGTCCCTTGTCTTGTCGCGCCTACAAACACTTGTGTACAGCAGCATTATAAATTACCTATCATATCATATGTGATGGAGGAGGTATATATTCATGATATTTTGATAATCGGTGGATGATTTATATGAATTTATATTTTGGCTGAATAATCGCAGTCCAGATTTGCGATTCACACTTTCTTTGAATAGATGCGCTGAATTGGACAGGAGACAAGGATGCTAAGCTGACAAATCACAATTAATTGCTACAGTTCAATAGCTTCTTCTTTAGAGTCCTTAAGGAGACCTTACTGCATGGGCAATTCTTACAGTGCCGGCACAGCTGCAGTTAAAGTGTTACATTTGATAATCAGGCAGACCAACACGAAAATCAATTTTGTGAGCACATGTATCCTAAAAAGATTATGCATAGGGCAAAAACAACATTCCTGTAATAATCCAAGAACTATTTTACTGAAAGAAGAAGGAAGAAATCACCTGGTAAATTGATATGTGCTACCATTTCCTCTCCAGTGACTAATGCATTGAAGAAAAGCATTATTAGGCACTGTATATACACAATCCCAGTGGGGTCAAATTTGAAGAAAAAAACAAACATTATTTGCTCAATAGCTACATGTTGGAGTACATAGTGGGTGCAAAAATCTCTTGCCAACTATAATACAGATAATGGCCTCTATCCAATCAGATGTGTCAGTGAGCACAGATATGTAGAAGTGATGGCTTACCCTATGGTGACTCGGATGATTGAACCCATCGGAAGTGTTAGAAATGGAGAGAACAGTGCCCCCCTGGTGCTCCATTTAAAGGAACAAAATCATAGGTCTGGGTTGACTTTAAATGTACCATCTTGAAAAAAGTTTCAAATAATGTTTGTGTGTCACATTCGGGTTCTTCCATCTAGACAATGGATAGACAAACTTTGGATAGATCAGGAAGGGCTTAATGAGTGTATCGAATGGAAATGATTGGCAACTATGTCTAATTTCACATTGGTGAGGTTGAGATTGGGTACGATTATACGCATTTTCAACAAGCTATCATGCGTCACGAAGTTTTAGGAGCTATTCCAATCATCTATCTTGGATCAACAGGTGCTGCTTTTTGGAAAAAAAAACAGATGCCTATTTAAAATCTAGATGGCAATTAGCCACTGTAAGAGTTGTGTTATATCAAGGTCACATATTGGTAAATTAGTACCCGGCGACGGATGTATGCCAGCCTGCCAGATGATCAGGCTGGCAGGCTGGCCAGGAGCATCCTCATAGTGGGAGCCTGCCATCTTCCAACGCCGGAACTGATGTATGGGCATCCTTCTTCCCCACCCCCTTTCCCACATATTAAAAACCTGCATCTCCACCCCACTTACCTGGTGCTGCCTTGTCCCTTGCAGGCGCCGGGAACACTAGTGTTCCCAGCGCATCCCTGTTGCAGCAATGGCCACCATGGAAAGGGAGAAGGGACTACTTGTTCCCTTCTCCCTCTCCCATTGTGGCCATCTTGGATTGTAGTGTTTTTCAAGCTGTGAAACAACATGTTTTCTGTTTCTTAACTTGAAAAATAAACTATTAGCATCCTGGTATGACATGCTAGGATGCTAATAGCAATAAACCCCTCAATGGAGGCAGCTTTGCCAGGTTAGGGTTTCGCTCGGGCCTATAACTTAGGCCTCTGGGCATTTCCTAACTGGTAATGCCCTCCATGTCATGGTTTATTGCTTTATGACTGTAATTGTTCACTAAATTAAGCAAGTTTACTGAAACCCATCAACCCAGACAATGCTCTGTCTTAGACATCACACTGTATGATAGCGCCAGGAATCAAAAACATCCATTGAAGGGTTTAAGCGAATAACAGGGTTTTAAAATCTTTCTTAAATGCCGGCAAAGATCTTTGACTTCTAAGGTCTCCCAGTAATTGATTCCACAGCTTGGGTGACAGTAAGAAGAAAGCACCTTTCTCCGCTTTCTTTGTTCTGCTTCACGGGATGAAAAAGTAGTTCTGGCCGCAAGACCTACGAGCCCTTCCATTGACTTTTTTGATGATATGACCCTGGAGGTAAGGGGGCATAAGGCCCAGCCTGCATTTAAATGTAATGACCAATAACCGGAACTTGGCCCGTGCCTCCACTGGAAGCCAATGCAGAGAGCGCCTGGCCTGTGAAACATGATTGCGGTGGGACAAACCAACCACAACTCTGACTGCCCCATTTTGTACAATCTGGAGTCTGTTTGAATCCTGCTTACACAGTCCAACCAATATGCTGCTACAGTAGTCGATTTTAGCCCCTATTATTAATAGGGGATATTATTACCTGGTCTACTAATGTCACATTTATTTTATTTTACCACTTGTATCACATTTTATCACATCTACTGCTGAAACCATTCTACATACTCTTTTTATATCAAAAATGCTCCATATACAATATGTCAATGGACAGTACTTTAAATAGATGCCCCATGCTGTATACACCTTTACACACCTTCTTCTCTTGATCCTCTTTACCCCCCTACTTGTTCTTGCCCTTCTCAGAAACCATCTCAACCATGGCTTACCCCCTACCTGTGCTCTATGCATCAAGTACTTCGCTGTCTCGAGTGACGCTGGCGTAGCTCCTTTTCTGATGCAGATCAGCTCTCTTTCTCTTCCTATCACAAACTATATAATGACGTTCTTCCTTCAGCTAAACGCTTATACTATTCTGATCTTTTGCAATCTCAATCTAATCATCCTAGGCTTCTTTTTCAAACTTTTACTTGTCTTCTTTATCCCTCCTTTCATGATTATTCACTTAACTCCATTCTAACTGCCTCTGATTTTTCTTCCTATTTTTCTTCAAAGGTGACCTCTCTTCGAGCGACCATTGTCCCTTCCTCTACTGTCTGATTTTCTTCCCCAATCACTTCATCCACATCAAATATTTCATCCTTCTCTCAGATCTCTAATTCTGAGACTTCTTCCTTACTTGCTCGTGCCCACCCTACTGCCTCTCCCTCTGATCTGATTCCTTCTTTACTTATTCCTAAGATCTATCCCTCGCTGGTTTCCTATCTTACTTCCCTCTTTAATATTTCTCTTCTTACTTCTATCTTTCCTTCCTCATTTAAAGATGCTTCTATTCTTCCCATTATAAAGAAATCTTACCTTGACCCCTGTCTTTCTGCTCATTTTTGACCTATTTCTCTTCTTCCCTATCTCTCTAAGCTTTTCCAGCGTCTTCTCTATTCCCAGGTTTCTATTTTTGAACCTGAAAACTCTATTATTCCTTGTTCCCAGCCTGGCTTTCGTCCTCTCCACTCCACTGAAGCTTCTCTCCTTTCTGTTTGTGATTCCCTGTTTTCTGCTCATTGTTCTAAACACTCTTCTCTTTTGATTGTATTGAATGTATCAGCAGTTTTGACACTGTGGACCATACTCTTTTCCTATCTTTTCTTTCTTCTTTTGTGTTCTCTGGTTCTGTTTTATCTTGGTTTTGTTCATATTTATCTAACCAAATAATTCTGTATCTTGGGATGGGTCCTCTTCTGGCACTGTAGTTCTTGTTCACGGCGTTCCTCAGTGTTCTGTTTTATGACCTTTTCTCTCTCTACACACATCCTCTTAATGCTATCATCTCATCTTTTGGAATATCTCATAATTGGTGTGCCGTCTACATGCAGGAAACCCCTCCTTTTCCAACGTGACAGTCCTTCGTGTACTGTTGATGTCACATAGGCGGAGTCAGAATACACTGTTACTGCCTCTTCTTCATGCATTTCAGGTGCCAAAATCAGTGCTACCAATTCTGCTGCTTGTGCTGATAAATGCACAAGCAATCTCACATTCGTCACTGTCTGAAAGCTATCATTCTCTTTTGCTATCATTCTCTTTTGCTTTCACTACTGCTGTCCCACTGCGTCGTACAACAGTGCTCTGGTCTAATGACGATGACCGTCAAAGAAGAGAATAATCCCGCCTCCTAGGACATTTTCAATGATGTGGTATTTCATCATAGCATTCAGTGTACTTAGTGCAATCATGCACGTTATCTCCTTCCTTTATTGGTTCTGCTATACATCTGCTATACATCTGATGTACATCTAGCTGGGTATGCCACTCGGCACCTGACAACATTAATTGATGGGTTTGATATAATTACTTCATAACCAGAGGCCTTCTATGTGGTCAAGGTGGTTTTGGGATTTTAAATTATGGCAAATATGGCAAGCTGATTATCCCATAGTTATAATGACAGATTTGTCAATTGCAAAGGCTGCTGCCACCAATGCTTCCTTGCTCATGGGGATAATGACCTCCCATGACTGGATCTAAAATCCCACTGTAGAATACTAATGGTTTGTGTCCCATGGTAGTTGTCTGTGTGAGAACATTTGCCTTCACTACTCCATTTGACTGGGAGAATAAAAAAAATCTTTATTGTAATCAGGGATCCCAAGCACAGGAGCTGTGCTAATTGTTAGCTTTAATTCATCAAAGGCATCTATCATCTCACATGTCCAGACTAACCCACAGTTATCTTTCTGCTCTTTGTCAGTGCTTTTAAAAGTGGCCTTACATATGTGCTGTAGTCAAAACCCATGCCTTGTAATAATTGTAAAGGCCTCGAAATTGTTGTAATGCTTTCTCTGGTTTGGGTGTCTTCATGATTACATCTGCTCTTTCAGGTGTCACCTTCCTTCATTCTTTTGATATTAGCTGCTATACATAGTACTTCTTTCTGGCAACATTGCATTTTCTCTTTATCAACTTTGTACCAGCGAATTCTGTCATCAGCTTTACAGAGTCTCTCCTGCACGATTCCTCCATGTTGCTGCACACTAAAATGTAATCTACATATTGTATTACTGTGCTGTCAAGTTGTACATTTCCCAAGTCATTCTGCAGATCAGTTAAAGACTGAGGGGGGACTCACAATACCCCTAGGGTAACCAAGTATTTTTTCATTTAACCCCACGGTAAGTGAACAAGGTCTTATACTGGGACTCTTCATGGTAGGGAAAGGAAAAAAAAAACATTATTTAAATCAATCACTGTAAAATATTTAGCTTTGAATAGGTTGTATAATATTGTAGCTGGGTTTGGAGCCAATTGAATCTCTGCCTCAACAATATTGTTCAGGGGGTGTCCTTATTAATCTCCACAACCCACCTGTTGCTTTTGCCACTAAGTGCACAGCCGTGCTACATGGTGATTCTGAAGGCACTAATATCCCTTATCGCACTAAGGCGGCAATAGTATCATAAATACCTTTGTCAGCTTCTTTTGACATGGGATATTGGCTTACTCATGGTAAAATAGCTCCCTGCTTCAGTTTAATTTTGATTGCCCCAACTCCTTTCAATACACCAATGTCATATGGACTGCTGGTCCACAACATGCTTGGTATGTATGCCAAATCTTCCTGGAAGAAGGATGGTACCTTTTTTACTAGTGACATTCTCTAAGGTATCTCCCTATTTTCAATTTTTAACTGATATTTAAGACTTATATTTAACATCCCTTCATCATCTGAGTCATCATCTGTAAATAAGCTTTCATCTGTTAAGTCATTCAATCGATGTCCTTTGTCACAAGCTATCACTGCTCTCAAGTTTGTTCCTCCCTCATCAACTGTGTGTAAAATAACTCTATCTTTCCTCACTATTGCTGCTTCTAACTCAATTGTAATTATCTGCCCTTCTTCCACGTCCATGGGTACTTCTGGTCAAAAGAACAATTCTGTGGGTAACCACAATAGTCTGTCCTGTTTTCTTGGAAGCCATGCTAACAATATGTGTACTCCATGAAGATATACTTCTGGGTTTAATGGCACTCCTCTTTGTGCTTCATGACCATAAAATGTTATTTTGATTTATTGTGTATTCACATAACGAATCCGTGGGGTAGATCATTCTTTCCCCTGGTCAGTAAATGATATTGGGCCTCATTAGGAGTGTTAAAGTAAGGCAACAATGGTGCCGGTAGTGCTACCGGCGCTGTTGTTACCTCGCCGCAACATTCCGAGTATGCTTGAGGGTGCCGGTCATGCCGCCTGGTCAGACCAGGCGTGCAGAGCGGCACCCGCGAGCAGTACCGGATGGCAGCAACGGCCCCGTTATTAACAGGACCGTTGTTACCATCCTCCCCATTCCCATTGAGCCCATCGGGGCTCAAATGGGAATGGGGACGTACCGGGCCCAGGTCCCATGAAAGGGAATTACCGGGCCCTCCAAGGTCAGAATGGACCGGTAAATCCCATTTTGCGGGACCCGGACCCGAGTTTGGGAGTAGCTCGTAATGAAGCCCAATGTCATGTTTCATTTAATCATCAAGTCTCTCCCCAATATGTTAACTGGTGTTTTATGGGAATATAATATTGGCATGGGCATGTTGTGTTCTCCTATGTTAAAGGGTAAAGCGTCTATAAAGGGAACCATATGTGTCACCCCATAAGACCCTTGAACATTCATGGCAATGCCTGACATTGGGGACCTTCCCTCTTTATCATAAGATCGAGTCACTCACATATCTACTAAGAAGGAAAATGTTTTGTCACCTGTGGCCACCCTTACCCTCGGTTCCAATTGTGAGTTTGGTGTAATCGATAGGATGGAACACACCAAGTTTTTCTGTAGACTGTCCCATTGTTGATACATGTTCACTCCAACTGCTGTCACACCCCCTAGTCTAGGTGTAGGCGCCTGTCGAAACATGTTTGTGTTCCATGGTGTCACTGCATTCTGATGTGATAGTGCCTGTGTCTGCATTGATGTTAGCTTTATCTGCAATGGAGCCTGCTTTGTATGCATCAGTGCTTGTTGTGTTTGGGGTCACATTCCCTCTTGCATTGGTTGTATTTGTGGCACTTATGCCTGATGCCAGTTATGCTGCATCCCTCCCCTGCTTCTGCATGCATAGGAAGTACACCCCATCTTCCCACATGTCCAACATTGCTGTGGCTGTCCCCCAAATCTAGGTTTCCCAGAATTCAACCCTCCTCCCTGCGGAGCTTGAAATCCTAACCCTCAGCCTCTGTGTGCAAATCCTCGCCCTCATGGAATACCCATTCCTGATAAATTTCTGTTTGCTGCTGGCTGTACCTGCTGTGTCCCTTGTGCATTAAAACTTTCACCTCCACTTGTCAATATTGCTCCTTCCACTGAGAATTTCGACAAGTTCTTCTGAACTAGCTTTGCTTCATCAACCTTCCTGTCCTCAACTTTCTGTCTGTCTTTCACTTGCTTTGACAGACAATGGTGATCAATCATCAGTTGTATCTTTGCCCATGGCTCCTCTTCCATTCCCACAATCTTTCTCAATAGTCTTTGCACTTTCTCAGAAAGGCCCTGGCATAAATTAATAATAATGTGATAAAAAAAGAGTTATGTTTTTGCCTCATGGTTCTCTAGTTTCTGGGTACTGAACCCTGAATGCTCTCTGTATGTTAACTCGACAGGTATTAAAAGGTGCTTGGTCATGTTTAGTGTTTTGTGCTGTCACCCCAGAATATCATGATCGCTTCCAAATGTCATCTGATTGATCCCCTAATATAGCAGCAATCAGGCCTTTCATGCACCTACTGCTAAGTTCATCCCAGCTATCATTCCTCTAGTTCATAGATCCATTTACCGGTCCCTGATGTAAGCAATGGCAATTTACAAATACAATATTTATGTCCATTTATTGTGACAGGATATATTGCAGCAGTCCTGCCCCTTTCTCTAATAAGGGTAATTGCATGAACCCATCATCCTGTCCTAGTGTAGCCACACCCTTTGTCTTTGTTACTGCCTCTGTCATACTAATTCTCCATCCTGGTAAATTCCCCAGTCTATTCACATACTGTGTTGACTCTTCAAAACTGTTTGATCGTATTTAGGGCATCTGGGATATTCAACTGGGCATGGCCACCTCATTGGTTCTTCCAAATCTAAACACGCTATCTATTTCACTTGCACCATGATTGTAGAAGGGACTTGTGCAGTCTCCTCCTCACTACATTCCTCTCTCTCTTCATCGTCTAAAATAGTGTTGTCACCTTCATTGTCTTCTCTGTCTTCAAAATCTGGTCTCCCAATGGGACTCGTCTTATACGCTCCTCTGATCCCTCCTCCAATGTATTCCTTCCTTCATCCTGTGGGGACCCTCCTCTAATCCCCTTTATGTTACTGGTGCCATCCTTCCTGCTCCTGTACAGACTGCCGATCCTCCGTCGTATAGCCCTTTCCTCTCCTTCATCTGGAAGAGTTTGTTTTCTAAGCATCTCATCCATTTCCTTGCAGTGCCTCTCTAAGCTCTTTATTTCTGGTCTGGTTTCCTGTCTCTCAGTCAGGGAGTGTTTGTCCCCAAATAATATTATCAACTTCTTTTGGCACCTTTCCCTGCTTCTTTCAATATCTCGTTATCTCTTTGTCCCTGCCTTCCTCCTTTTGCTTTTCATTTTTTTTCCCCTTTCTTTTCTCTCTGTCTCTCTCTTTCTCTTTCTTCTTGTCTCTTCTTCATTTCTCTGTCTTCCTCTCACTTCTTTTCTCTCTCTCATTCTCCATACCTTCTTTCTTTGTCTCTTTTCTCTATTTTCTGCTCTCTTTCTCTGTCCTCCTGTTCATTTTTCTCTTCTTCTTTCTCCTGCCTTTCTCTAACTTCCCTTTCTTTAAAATCATCCATGTCCTTTACATCTAATTTGAGCATTATCTGTCCTACTACCCATTCATTTGGTGCAATCACCATCTCATCCCTGTTGCCCTGCCTCCCTATCTCTCTCTGGACTTCCTGCTCGGCTTCTGTAAATTTTGCCTTTAGCTCATATCACTTGTCATATTGTACATGTTTGGACTCTGGTCTTTGCTTACTTATTTTTTCTCCACTTAAAATGTCTGTGGCACATATGTGGGATTAGTGAACTGTGCCTCTGCTTTCAAGGAGAATAATGGATAATCGTAGTGGATATAATCCCTTTGCTGCCTAAGAAGGATCACTGCTCTGGGGTGGAGGAGGAGCTGTGAGTGCTATATCCAGGGACGTCATTTCACCAAAATGCCAGGGGTAGTGGACGGGACATCATACGACCCTTGACCCCTGATGACACCATAGGAAGTGATGTCATTTGAACCCACTCTGAAGTGATATCGCGGGAAGCGATGGAACACGACCTTTCACCCGGTGACAAAACAGGAAGTGGCATCACATACACTACGAAAAATATGGTTACGATATCACTATAATGTGATGTACATTTCATATAAGAATGGATTGTCATATGTATTGTTAAGATCACTGTGTATAAACCCATATTGCCAAATTAATGTGAATGCGAGCAGAGGTTTATGACCAAATGATAATGATGTGTTAGTATATAGCACTTACGCTTAAGCACTTTATATAGAAAAAATATACACCCAATATCACCCAACCTGTGTTGGTACTCATTTATCGACCTCAGAAGAATGAAAGGCTGAGTTGAGGTGTTTAAGAACAGACTAAATCAGTGACTCACCCCCTGAAGTGTGCCTGAAATAAACCTTTAACGAGTCTAGCAATTATTGTACAGAATTCTAGAAAGACACATTATTTGGTATACCTATTCTTTCTTATTTAGGGGCAGTGCTGAAAGTGTTAGACTTGTGCACTCCTGTTCTTATTTTTCTTCATTTTTTTAAGGGGCCTGAACAATAAATCCCTCTGCTCCAGAAGTAAAGAGGCACATTGTGCTGGCCACAGCCCAGGAGCGTGCATTACAAAAAAAACAAAAAGAAAAACTTTTTCTTTTTGTTTTGTTTTTTTAGAGGTCACAAGGGAGACCACAGAGGTTGCAAGGGAGACCTCAGAGGTCGCAGTTGCCACCTCTGGTGACCCCTAAATGACATCCCTGGCTACAACACCTCTGTCATTATTTCGTGGGTGGCTCCTCTATATCTTCCCCATACATTTTCCACAGTTCCAGAATGGCTAGTCAATTCTGTAACTGTTTTCCCTTATACGCAGCATGCAAGTAGGTGCACATTTTGATGCAGTTCTGTTTTCGAGTGAGTGCCTTCCTGCGATCAGGGCTTAAACATTTTGCCCACAGTGTACCACACCCACTGTGCATGGTATTTAAATATTTTTCCTTATACTGTGGTAATATTTTTCACAGGTGAATAATGGGAGTGTTTCCCATGATAATACATCACAGTTTAACTTAACAATACTTACCAAATTTTATTTCAATTTTCACTCACCTTCTTTTACCTCCCTTTCACACCTTTCCCCAACAATACTTCTCTTGCACTTAATACTTCTGTGACTCTCTCTGTGAGCCCGCCTCCTGCATCACCCAAAGCTTCAGAGCGGCACCACAAACTCCACTCATACTCCAAACAGCCCCACCTTGTTGCTCCCTTCAAAACTTCTGAGTGACACCACAACCATCATTCACAGCCTGTGCAGTCCCACCTCTCTGCTCCCACACCAAGCCAGACTCGTTGGTCCACACCACAACTTCACGTCACCCACAATATATACCAATGTGCACAAAAACTTCACTTTTCACAAAACCTGAGCAGTGTTATAACATGAGGCTGGCAACAGCAATTACGACACAAATAAATACAATACGGCCATCTTCCCAACTCCAGGTGTGGTATTTGTCTCTTATCATTACCCTGTAATGAGGTGTATCACGTGATCTTTCCTGATCTTTACTGACCCTTGTCAGAAGCTATCTGTTTTATCCTTTATTTATTTCATCACAGTTCCCCAATATACAAATAATCCACTCCCCCTGCCTTTCCAGGCCATTTTCCATCCGTGGATCCGCTGAGGGTCTTCAGCATTGGGTCTCCCCTATCAGCCTCACAGCCCTTCACGTTCCATGGGGCAGCTTGCAGCGACTGGATAGGACTTTCTCCAAAATGGGGTCCTGTTGACCTCTCTGTGTTGTGCACAATCCTGTTCTCCACAGGTCACCTCTGTAGTTGCCTCCTTTTTTTATAACACTTTTTTAAAATGCTTTTGCCAATAACATAAATATCCACTGTGACCATTGTAAACACAGGTCGACCACACATAGATCAACATCCCAAATGTCCTGCCCACCCTGTTCTGTCCCTCCTCCCCCTACCCTTTTCTTCCCTTCCATAGAGCTCCCCCTGCTGATTGAAGAACTCCTCCTCGTGCTCTACCTCCTTCATGAACCCCCATCTTGCAATCCTCATGAGTAGATCTATATTGCCTCCATCCATCTGGCTCATATTTTTTGAAATGTTTGAGAGCATCCCCTGTCTCTGTACACTCTCCTCTCCAATTCTGCACAATTATCTATCCCCTCTAACCACCGCAAGAAACTAGGAGCAGTAGGGGTACCCCACTTCATCACTGACATGTTCTTCCCTATTGTCAGGGCCGTTCTAATCAGGGCTTTGTCCCTAATGCTGTCCCCAGAATTTCCTCACACCTTCAACAGCACCATCTTGGGGCACTCTGCCATCGTTTCCCCCACCAACCCCAAAATCTTCCGTCAAACCCTGTCTCAAAAGGCTTTTACAATGCGGCATTCACTCAATCATCATCACCATCTGGGAAGCCAGTAGTAATGTTTCACATTCAGAAACTCGAGCCCCCTTTCCCACACCAATCTAGAACTATTTTTGGGGCATTATCCCCCCATATGAATCACCTCTACAACTCGCCAATTACATAATCCATAATAAGTTGGCTCTACTGATTAGGGAGACTGGCAACATTGCCTAGTGTTTCGTATCTCTTCTCTGCCGGTCCAACACCGGGTCCAGATTGTCCCTTATAAACTGTGTCCCCTCTAGTCCCACTATTATGCCCAGATATTTAATAAAAGTTTTTTCTATCTTAAGTGGGCACTCCATCAGAATGTCCTCCTCCCCACCTTTGCCCGGCATCAGGACCGACTTCCCCCAGTTAATTCTAAGGCTGATGACATCCCCAAATTCCTTGAAAACCTCCATGGACAAGGCCTTGTGCGCTTTGGAACCATCGGGTATACCAGAACGTCGCCTGCGTACAATGAAATGCAGTATTTTGCCCCTCCCCCGGCTGTGAAAAATCATGCACCTCAGGATCTGACCTGACCCTTGCTGCAAGAGGTTCCATAGCTAGCAAGAATAGTAGAGGCAAAAGGGGGTTCGCATTCTTGTCCCTCTTCAAAGTGGGAAGAGCTCAGAGGACTATCCATTCACCTTTCCCCTTTCCACTGGGCCCTTATAAAACTTAATCCATCTAACAAAGTCAGGTCTGAACCTGTCCATAACTTCCCACAGGTACTCCCAACCCAACAAATTGAAGGCTTTCTCTGCATTGATCGCCATGACCGTGTGTGGGCCCTGTAGAAAAGCAGCCGCGTCCAGAGCATTGTGCAATCACGTAATATTCATTCTGGTCACCCTGCATGGTACAAACTCACACTGATTTGGGTGAATCAGTTTATCTATGAGTGACAGAAACTTCTTGCCAAGCACTTTTGCGAGGATCTTCGCTTCCCAGTTGATCAATGAGATAGGGCGGTATGCACCACACTGGTTTGCGGGTTTCCCTTTCTCGTTAATTACACTACTGTGGTTTGTTAGCGATCTGCCAACAATATGCCCTCTTCAAAGCCCTCTATGAACATTGCTCTCCTTTCCTCTGCCAGCCCTTGTCCGAATGCCTTCAGAATTCTGCCAAGAACCCTTTGCACCCCGGCAACTTACCAGCCTGGAACTGGGAAGCTGCCTTTTGTATCTCCTCCAGGGTTGGATCCCGTTCCAATCCACCCTTCTTCTCCTGACTCAGTCACGGCTGTTCCATGCCCCATACATATCGTTCTGTTGTGGCCCAATCCCTGGTATATGGATCCCTATACAGCACCTTATAGTAGTCAGTGACCTCCCCTGTTGTCTCCTCATTCTCTCTGACTGTGTACCCGCACTCCTTCTGATCCCTCTTACAAATGGTGCCTCCTCATGCCTCCACTATAACCACACCAGTAGTCTACCACTTTTATGCCTGGTGTCAAATACCCTTGCCTGCATGTCCCAGTAAGCTGTCTTGGCCTCTTCTCGGGCCACTGTACCGTACAGCGCCATCATCCTAGACAATTTCCTCCTACTCTCCTCCATGTTTTGTCTAATGTGATCGGTCTCTGCCTCCTCAACCTCCCGTTTCAACCAGTCCATCCTTTCCTATGACCCTGAAGGTGGTGCTTGATCATCTGCATCACTTTCCCCCTTAGCAATGCCTTATAAGCCTCCCATAAGGTGGATTCTTTAGCCACTGTCCCTGCGTTGTGCTGGAAATAAGCCACTGAATCTTCCCTAAGGGTCTCCACTATTTTGGTGTCCTTTAAATAGAATGCATTGAGCCGGCAATTCCCCAACTGCACCCTTACTCCCCTCGTATACTGATTGCAGCGGGGAGTGATCTGATATGGCCCTCGGGAGGAACTTTGCAGATGCCGCCCGACCCACCATTGTGACTGGAAGGAAAGTGTAGTCTATCCTTGAGATGGCTGAGTACGCATTGAAGTTAAAAAGGGGTACTCCCATTCCTCTGGATGTAGTTCCCATCATACACCTCTCAGCCCTGTAGCCTCCATAAACTGTATTAGTTTGCTCCGGGGTGACCCTGTCTGCCCCTGTAAGGTGCTCTGACCACCTGTGACTCTACGGTATCATTGAAATATCCCCCACCAATGTGATGCCCTACCGAACCTCACAAGTACGGAAAGTAAGGATTGCAGCTGCTACAGCATGTCCCCCTGTATCACTGGGGGTGCATACACTAAGTACACTGTTTCCCCCCATAGCGACCATCTCAAAAGAATCACTCTCCCACCTTGATCTCTCTACACGTGTCTTACCTCCAACAATAAAGATTTCTTAATGAGAATTGACACTCCCCTGGACCCTTTCGTGAAGCCGTCATATAGAGTAGCAGCCCCTCCCCAAATATCTACAGGCTGTTCCCATCATATGGGTCTTTTGTAGCAACACAATGTCCGCTTGGTGTAGCGCTAAGCATTTTTCAACCAGTCCTCATTTGATCTTGTTCAACAATCTGTTAATGTTCCATGACATACAGCGAGGCAAACATAGTCGCGGTCTTTCCTCCCTGCCATACGAGTCAAGAAGGCACAATACAAGGGTCCAGGTTGAGGTCGCATCCCTCCACACCCCTTCCTCACTTCCTTCCCCAAATATTGTGTATTTGCCTAGGTCTATCTTAACCAAACTATCAACTTCCCCCCCTCCTCAACCCTACCCCTATGTTTATCCCCAACATGAAGCATATGTTGCCCTACAACTATATGCCAAACTGTGATCATCGGGAGTGTGTGCTCACAGCGTCCCTCCAGCTCTGCTCTGGCTATGTTCTCTCATATGTCCTGCCTACCTCAGGACTCAACAGTTCCAACACCAGTTCTGCTTCAAAAACTCGTGTGAGGGCAGTCTCTATATCCTCCTGGCTGGGCCTTCAGAGGAGCTCGCACTTCCCCGTCCACTCTTGAGTTTTTACCCTTGCCCAGGCCCTCTGCATCAGCCCAATCCTGTGCCTCTTTTGGGGTGTGGAAGAAACAGACTCCCCCTGGATGCAATACCCAAAGAGCATTGTTCATTTGATCTCAGCATCTCTTAGTCTCCTCTTGACCTCTTTGAAGGAGTGCCATGCTTTCTGTACTTCCCTCGTGAAGTCTGGATAGATCGTTCCTCTGGTGCCGTCATCTAGCATTGGCTCTTTCTTCCTCAACACCTGCAATATTGCATCCTGATCCTGATAGTTCATCAACTTTGTGATCATTGACCTAGCGTGGGCCCCCAGTGTTGCCCTGCTTGGGATTCTATGGACCCTTTCCACTGAGAAAAACATTGAGATCCCGAAGGTCCCATCCGTTCCGCCAGCCACTTCTCCAAATACAGCTCCATGGACAGGCCTTCCATCCTCTCCAGGAGATCAAGAATTCTGATGTTGTTGCAGTGGGCCCACCCCTCCGCATCCTCCACTCTTCCCTCAAGAAGTTTTGTTCTTTGCTTAATCTCCTGAATGTCCTTCTTCATGGGCTGCAATGAGTCCTCTATCTCTGCAGTTATGTGCTCCACTTACCCCTCTCTGGCCAATATCTTCTGTAGGTCTTGCCGGAGGCAGGCCACTTCCAATCAAAACCACGTCCAGCCTCCCATGCCTATCCCTGGCTGCCGAGCAGGGATGTCTGCACTCCCGCCGCCCCAGCTATATTGTGCTCCATGGCACAGCCTCCTCTGTGTGCACATTGGGGATCGTTGCACTCGTCCCAACCCACTCCTCCACCCGGTGGAAAGACAACAGAGATGAGAAAAAGGTCAATGTATTTACTGCTGATTACACAACCATCTATTGTGAGACTGTCCAGAAGTCAACCCCAGACACTCGGGAAACGATAAACCCTGGGTCTAGAAGGGACCAAGCCCCAGAATCTGAATTTGAGTCCCTCTCTTTTCACTTCTACCTTCACCGTTCAAACCGATAACCGACTGATGGTGGTCAAAGTCCATTTACAAGTCGGAAGACAAAACATTGAGACCTGGGCCTTGGTGGATAGTGGAGCCGCAGGATATTTCATGGATGTGCTATTGGATAGGAAGGAGGAAATTCAAATGAAGCAGCAACAGGAAGACCAGGCTGTTGAAGGAGTCAACGGACAGGCTCTAAACTCCAGCTTAATCACCCACACTTCTCCTTCACTCGGCATGACCTTAGGCAACTATAAGGAAGCATTATGTTTTGACATAATCAGAGTAGCCCATTTCCCTATCATACTAGATATTCCATGGTTGAGACTACATAGCCCTACCATTGACTGGACCAAAAACATTCTACAGTTTCTTTCAGAGTATTGTCTAAAAGGCTGTCTTCAAGACTTTCTGGAAGTATCCGTACTGGCAGACTCAAGCTTCCAACTCATCAGTCCGAGAGTAAAGTGTACACCACCTCAATATTAGGAATATACCAATGTCTTCCAGGATAACATTCCTACAGACTTACTCTCCTCAGGATATAATCCCCAGACCAATGGGAAAACGGAGTGACTTATTGCTACCATGGAGCAAAACCTTAGATGTTTTACCTGCATCCAACAAGCCAACTTGGTAGATGTACTCCCTACAGCAGAGTTTGCTTATAACAACGTTATCCATTCAGCCATCGGAATGAGTCCATTCTACTGTTCCTATGGTAATTAACCACGTTCCCTACCTGTTTCTACTTACCCTCCATCTCTAATACCATCTTTAGATGCTCTGTTAGGAAACATTTTACAAGCACACAAAAAGGCATATGAAAACCTTGAAGACAGTAAATCAAGAACTAAACAACAAGCTGATAAACATTGCAGAGGAGTGAAAACCTGACTAGGATGTAGTGAGCAAGGTCTGGCTTTACACCAAATTGTTATTGAGATTAGTTCGACCATCCAAGTTATCGCCAAGATACATCGGGCCATGCAAGATACTAGCTAAGATAAATCCTGTAGCTTTCAGATTGTGGTTACCCAGGTCGCTGCATCAGAGACACCCAGTGTTTCATTCCTCTCTTCTTCGTTCTTATGTTCCTGATACCCACTCTTGCACGAAGCACCCATACCGGGCCCTAGTTCCACCTCAGACTGGTGAATATGAGGTCTCTCATATCTGTGATTCCAGATATTAAAAGGTACTCTCCAATATCTAGTGAGTTGGAAAGCGCATCCTTTGTCTGAAGAGTCATGGGAACCAAGCTCTCATGTCAAAGTACCTCTTGGAGACTCTGGAGCAAGTGGAGGCTGCACCGCCATTAATTATCCACCACATTTCCTTTTGAACGTAGTTTAACGGTCCATGCATTTCCAGATTTGGCCGCAGCCACCAGATTCTTATTCACTCCTACAATGGCACTCACTGTGTTGCAACCCTTTCCTTGTGGGCAACATGCCCTTTTCCTCTCTTCTGAGCTCAGCCTTCTTACTTGTGCCTCTCCACTTACCTTTGCCTTCTCATTGCTTGCTTGCTGTCTCCTGCTGACTCTGCGAGTGCTTCTCATATCTCTACTTTGGTTTCATGCTTATGCTCACCTTTGATTATTTCCATTGCCTTCCTCTAACTGTCCCTCCATGGCGCTTGTGGAATCCTCTCCTATTGGACAACGGACTTTGATGTCTACATTTATCTGCTGGGCTGTCTCCATCTTCCAGGTTTTTTTTTAGCGTTGTGGCTTTTCCGGAACATGGTCCTGTGTGCAGACACCTGCTTCTGTGTTCATACACCTGCTGATCTGGCATAGTGTTTTCCTTCCGTTGCAGACCCTATCTCTATAAGGAGAGAAGAACCACCAAGAAGAAGAACATAAGGATACCGCAGCAAGACCCATCATCTTCTTCATCAATTGATGACTGAGGTGAGGAGGAGGAAGGGGGTTTTGACAACGTGGCAATAGTGAAAAACCTATCAAGGGTTGGGATTTGTTAAGGTATACATCTAGATATTTATTCATATAGGAGCTAGGTTTGTTACTGGTTGTCAAATATCAGGTGGACAACTTATGCATACATTGTCATACGTGTTATTTAAGAAAAATCAGTTACGCAGTGTTTCATTGGTTTCTCAAGCTATAAGGGTCTTCATTACATGGACTAATACAATTGGTTTGGCACGCTTGTGCCTTGTCTGTAACATTTGGTTCAATTAGCAGCACATAAACCAAGACCCAGATGCAAGCAGATAGGACATGGAGATGCTCTACCACCCAATTAGCCAAACATCTCTCATCACCCATGCCTTCTGCCATAAAATTGTCTTTTTACTTAGCCTTACAGACTATTCTTGTCCTAGGAATGCAACAGGAGTGATGGCACTCACTATCGTGCCTGGAACTCCAAGTTCAAGCAATATTTTCAGCCTTGATTCACGTGACAAGAGACCCCGATTCTTTTACTTCTGCAAGCTTTTAAAATGTTTTAATGTATTAAGACTTGGCATCTTCTGTGTTCTTTCTTGCACCTTAACGTCAGAGGATTCATCCTCTGCACACATGTTCCTCTTCAGCATAGATAGCTGACTTTGACTTGACTTCAGGTCAGACAGCCTCCCAACACAGCTCCAACATCCTGCTATTCTACTGCGATACAGCCTTTCATTTTCTCTTCATGATTCTTTGGCCAAATTATTTCATGATACCAATGTCCAGTTTCTGTACAATGGCGGCTCCACCTGCATTCTATTCACTACTTGTAGCTAGCCTATACAATGACTTGATCTATCTTGTGTTTCAGTGCATGTACATCCATTATACTTCTGATTTCTGCAGCACCCGCTAACGTGTAATCTTCTTCTTTTACACTTTTAAGATTTCACTTGATTCTTTACTTCGTCATTTTCCTCTAGGATTCATATATTGTCTTCATTCAGTATTTCACGACTTTGTGCACACTTTCTTATGATGTTATCAGTCCATTTCTTCTCATATTCCTTCAGGGAGTTCCTCCTACAAGCTGTCATAAACTCGAGGGTACACTCGATATAGTTGTCTTAATGGATACTGTCTTCCATATATTCGTGCGGTATTGGTACAATGGCTGGTGTAAGACAAGTCACAGTCTTATGTCTCCAGTACAGAGGAAGTAGGATCTCTGCGGATGTGTACCTCTGCTTCTCTACATTTCCCCCTCTGCTCGAGTCCTTGACCACCTCCTCAAGTTTTCCTCCTTCTCTGAATCTTCGTCAGCCCCCTCAGGGTGCCTGCATTTTTGATATGTTCTTCCACACTCCAGGTCATGTAAATACATTCTCCCCTTGGGGCACAGAAGACCGAATGTCCCACATACTTCTTATGATATCTTGGGTACAGGAATTTGGTTACTTCAGGTGCAAAAATACTTGCTTTTAAGTGTTCTCTAATGGTACTTTCAGTCTGTGTGTTGTCTTCTGTTTCATCTTTCCCACTGCTTCCTTTGCTGTGTTCAGGCATTGTCCAATTATTATCCTTATAACACAGAATCCAAACATTGCCATCACCTATGTTGCTCCAAGGAACTTGAACAAATTTGCCATTCAGTCGGGAATCCATGCATTTATAAATGAGAACCAATCATCATCTCCAATAGCCTGTGTCTCCTCCTCCATTTTCGTGTGCAGTTCTGTCAACATGGTTATAGCATCAGTCAGAGTCCCATTCTCACCATCATGGGATGGTATGAAAGTACAGTTTAGAAGAGCAGTTACATGCCTCTGCAGGAAATATCACCCCCCTACCTCCTATATGTTAGAAGCCTGAAAGTGTGCCATGCTTAACACAAGCTGTTGTGACCATACCACAGCATGTATTCGAAATAAGGTAAACCCTATAGAATGTATCCCTGAAGAGATGATAAATTGTGGGAGGAACTCCCTGAAGGAATATGAAAAGGAGCAAAAAGAGGAGCTGGTGACGTCACGAAAGACGAGCGTGATGCCCTGAGGATACTTGTTGAAGAGAATGCATGGATCTTACAGACATTGATGACGAAGTTAAGAATCAAGTAAACTTTCATATGCAAAAAGATTGCATGTGTGCGAAGCACTGCAGAAAATGCAAGCTGCTCAATGATTGTACAGATGCTGTATCACAAGTAGATTAAGTCATCTTAGAAGCTGGCTATATGTAGTGAATAGACTGCAGGTGAAGCCGCCTTTGTATAGAAACTGGACTAGAGTGTTATGAATTTTGTAAGCCAGGACCCATGGCCTGGTATCAAAGCTAAAGCCACAAATAAAAAAGTGTTCGCTGTTGGGGAACTCCCATCACCTGAACACTATCTAAAGTCTGGAGAGATCAGACAAATAAGTTATGTGTGGTATATTATGCCCATGGCCATTCACCTACAACCAAGGTGGCTACCATTGCATTATACCACTGATATTTATAGAATGTGTAACGCTTCAAATAACAATTATTCATAAAATGTGTACAAAAAAGAAATTCAAATAACAATTTTCTTAATATCACAAGAAGTAGAATTGCATTGTGTGGTTGGCCCAACACGTTTTCGAGTAAGTACTCTTCATCAGGTGCAAAACTGTTTTTTCTGTAGCTCTAGAAAAACAATAGAACAGATAACCTAATTAAGGTTCATGTCACAATTTTATAAAAATATGTTCAAAGTCAATGCAGTTACAAAATAATTTTATTTTTCAAAAAACTACTTTCAAAGTAAATACAATTTCCAAAGGCAACCGTTACCCTTTTCATTATTATGCCAAGTTCATGTCCATAATTTGGATTACCAACCCAAGCACGTTCAATTGACCTATGTTGTGCTAAATTCATAATGGTAATGAAATGCTTAGGAGGTGCGTATCATGTTACGCTCATATTGTGCATTTTCCAAGTTTGGGGGTATACCAAAACGAGGGGGACGTTATGAGAACTGATGCAATACTGCCTTAATTGGTATGTTCTGTGAAAACTAAGAAAGCTAAGAAGAGGCAGGGATAAGGAAATCGTTCAAACCTTGTGATAGCTTTTTTGGGGAAATTTATGGTTCTTCCGGGTTGTAGGAAAAACGTTCTATCTTGCCACAGGGTTTCTGCTGAGAATCATGGTCAATTCATACAACGCACACATGTTTACTTGGTCAGTGTGATAACAGTAAGGCCAGAGAAGCGTTGAGCATTGGGTGTGGAAACAGAAAAATATTATGAGGCCGAGAAGCCCAAAAAGAAACACACCAACACAGGTTACAAAGAACATACAAGTGCTTTATTTAAAATCTACAACAGTTACCAAAGTCAATTGACAACCGGATAGCTATTCGGCTCTCAGAGTAACGTAACGAACTTCAACGAAGGTTCGATGCATTAGTGAGAGAGACCGTACATTGGAATACTTGGGCTTTTTATATTCTTTATCCAGCCCTTGGCCAACCCCCTCGCGGGTTAACCATTCTAGGGATCGGGCCTATGGGTTCCTAGCCAGGTCAATCCTATAATATATGCATTTTGATTAGTTTTGCTGATATAGTTGTACATTTACACATAGGTCAACAATAGTACAAGGTCTCAGTTCGCGACCCTGACAAGTGGCCTGCAGGCATATTCATTATTCTTGTGTACGGCGGTCACAACGGCCAGAATCTTACTCAGAATGTCATTCGGCCTCTATTTTGATGTTCAGGGTGACTTCCACATTACTAGAGAACCTAAAATGGCGGCTTAATCCAAGATGGCGACTTACATTACTATCTCTAAGGTCAAGACCTTGCCGCAGAGTTTGTTCGCATATGATGTTTTAGACAACATGGCATAGGCCAATACACATACAATTGCTGCGATAAGAGGCATAATATTGTTTCAATTCCGACAAGCCCTCCTTTTGGCCTATGCCAAGTGCTAATATCACTTCTAATACTTTTGCAAATAACTCCATGCATTGTCGTCCATACATCCTGAATCATTATCTGTAATGTCTATAGCCATTAGGTCGTTCATCAGAACCTCTTGTAACACAAACTCTTTAGATGCTGTATCTGGGGCGTACATTTTGTGCCCCACTGTGCTCACTGCCTGAACACAGCATCCCCCTAGCATTGCACATACACTAGGTAGACATTGGAAACAGCAACAAAGGAATAGCAGGATTCCCAAAATAACCAGGATAACAGAAAGCACCTTCCAACCCCAGGATCATAGAGAATCCCAGAACCAGGTGCTAATATTCCAATCCCCCAAAGGAACATGCACTTCAGAACTAAGGATATGCAAGTTCTGTATTGCTTTGAAAATTGTCGGTGAGGAATCTGGTACGAAAACACAACAAGCGGACCCCACTAATTTGCATACTCCACCACATTTTGCCAGAATGACATCTAATGCCATCCGATTTTGGAGTGCTACCAATCTCATTGCCTTTTGTTCTAATGTCATATTGTAGAGTATATCCGTGGTCCGGTTGATGGTTCTCTCCAGTACCCTTGCTAGTGCCCTAATATTTTCAGAATGTGCTATCTGTCCCCAAAATGGCACAACTGATTTTGCTATATCTCCCAATACTTGCCCAGGGGTATCCCCATCTTCGTCCCGCCGTGGGCGAGCCTTAGAAACTTCCAATGTACTAGCTACAAATACCCCAGGTAACAGGATTCCTAAATAACAGGTTCCCTGCCAATCCTTGGGCAACCAGGGAAATGCTGAACTACCACAAACGAAATAGACAGGCCCCCCCTACATACAGAGGCCTGTTCTCCCCAGTTAAATTTACAATGTTCACACAACCTTCAAAATCTCCCATTGGCCGAGTGCCATTTCTTTGTACACAAAAGGGGACTGAATCAGGGCTATGATTAATAGAGTAGGAAGGAGGCACAGCGTCCTTATTGCCTATCAGAGCCATTTTAAAGGAAATTGGAGTTTGAAAAGGAAGAGATAGTTTATCAGATGGCCTAATAGAAGCAACAATAGGTCTACTTCTATTTGCAAAAAGCGAGCATCCCAGGGGAGTCAATTCACGTTTCTCAAAATCGTTTAAATAAGTTCCATCAAAGTTCCCTGAGACGCTATCATTCCAACAGCCAAAAGAATAGTGCTCTAAGAGAGGCATAGCAAGCAGTAGTTAAAGGTAAAGGGTGAATATACCATCCTAGCCCCTTGTTCCCATGTTGTGGTAAATGGGTGCAAATCCAGCAATTACCCTTATTAAAAACGGCATGCGTTGCATTCATTACTATCATTAAAGTGTTATTATGATATTTTCGTCTATGCTGGGAGTCTCTAGGTGACAAGGTGTGCAGGTGTACAGAGGGAGTCAAAGCAGTAGGTACAGTCTCAATTGGCAGTAGAGGTTTTAGAGGGTAAATTTCTTCGAAGTACCAAAGTCCCACAGCAGTCATTACACAAATTCCAATTATTATTAACACAACACAGCAATACGTTTTCGGGGCCCAGGCACATTGTTCTTGTCCGAGTTGGTCATCCCCTTATTTACAAGTCCAGTGTGGAGAGCAGCGGTGGAGGTGGCAGGCATCGTAGTTTCTCAATCGACGACCCCAATGTTCGTTGCTGGCGACACTACAGTCGCGTGACTCCTTAGTCCTTCCCAACCCTAGCCAGCAGAATCCCCTTTATTTTCCTGTTGTTCAAAAGGAACTCTCTTTCACAAGAAAAAACTTTCAATCACTTCTTCTTTTCCAAATGCACGGAAAGACCCATGCCGTAGTTCTATTTTCTTCGTCGAACGTCGTACCTGGTGGTACCCAAAACTGTTTGATCCGGAAACAAGGCGACGTCACTTCCTGAGGGAAGCGACGTATCGGAGGCGTCGGAAGCCGCAGAACTTGAAACAATGTTTTCCGGAAGTGACTTTTCCAAAGAGTACGGAGACGAAATGGACTGTTCCCCAAGCTCCACGGGCTCAGAGAAATTCTCCGACGCACTCACAGCGCTGTTTGCTACTCCAGGATCAGAGATTGTAGCATCAGCGAGAGGTTCTGCTTCTTCTCTAACGTGTGGCGTCGGGTGAGGAAGTTTCTTGACATGCGTCGCGTGGATCCAATGTTTTTTCCCAGCCACCCGCACTGCTGTCTGAGTGACCAACAGCACCTGGTAGGGTCCCCTCCAGCGAGGAGCGAGACAGGAAGACCTTTCGTAGGCCTTCACTAGGACCCAACTCCCAGGCTGAATATCGTGTCCTGGGCCCGTAAACCGTACAGGTAAAGCTGATTGGACCTGATGATAAATGAAATACAGGTTTTTAGTCAACTGGTTGCAGTAGTCTACAAGCAATACATTTTCTACCTCCCTCAATGCTTTAGGCTTTGGAAGACCCCAAATGTTAGCAGGTCCCCCCATCACTACCTCAAATGGAGAAAGCCCAGTCTTAGTTTGAGGTGTGGTACGCATGGCTAACAATACAATAGGTAAGGCATCTGGCCATTTCAATTTGGTGCCGGCACATGTTTTTGCAAGCTTATTCTTTAAGATACCGTTATGTCTCTCTACCAACCTAGCACTGAGGGTGTCTAGCCGAGTGAAATAGCTTTTAAATGTGTAACGCTTTGCATATCTGCAAAATTACTGCTGCAACAAAATGGGAACCATTGTCCGACCAAATTACCCTTGGAAGCCCAAATCGTGGAAAGAATTCTTTTACCATAGTCTTTGCAGTGGTCATGGCAGTAGCATCTTTAACAGGGAAAGCCTCGACCCATTTACTAAAAGCACAAATAATCACAAGAACATATTTTAGATTGTTACACCGTTCCATCTCAATAAAATCAAAGTGGATGACCTCGAAGGGAACAGAAGGGGGCCCAAAGCTACCCCTTGGAGTTACTGTCCCCTTCCCCACATTGTGCTGTAAACAAATCATACAATTCTGAACATGTCGCTGTGCAGTCTTTAAAATTTTATCATTCACCCAGACTTGTTCTAGCATTTTCGTGACCTGTTGAGCACACACATGCGTAGGACCGTGTGCCATCGTAACCATTGCCAGCACATATGAATCAGGGAGCAACCATTTTCCTTCAGATGTATCCACCCAACACCCATCATCATCCAGTTTCCCCATTCCTTCGGCCCACCTTTTAGACTCTTCTATTGTGGCATCAGTTTGAATATCTCGCACAGACCCAATACCCTCATCCATTACATAGGCATCTTTTGTTTCCCTTAGAGCGTATATGTCTGCGCTAAGGTCTGTAGCCGTTTGCCTGGCTATCTGGTCAGCAAAAGCGTTCCCTTTTCCCACATCATCTATGACCTTACGATGTGCTGCACATTTCATGATCGCTAATTGCCTAGGGAGTGAGAGTGCCGAGAGCAATTGCACTATCAGGGGACCATGCTGGATCTTGGTCCCATGTGAGGTTAGGAACCCTCTTTCCGACCAGAGCTTCCCAAAGTTGTGAGCCACCCCAAAGGCGTACTGGCTATCAGTATATATGTTTACTATACGCCCTTCGGAGAGTTCACAAGCTCGGGTCCACGCTATAATCTCTGCGGCCTGCGGAGAGTTATGCGAAATTCTCTTAGTTTCAACAATCGTACTCAACGTAGTAACTGCGTAAGCAGCTGTAGATGTACCATCTGGAAGTTTGAAGCAGGAGCCATCACAAAACAGCTCCCCTTGTGCATTGTCCAAGGGAGTATCTATAAGATCTATCCTGCCCTTCGTTTCCTGTTCAGTGGTATACAGGCAGTCATGTAATTCTTCGTCACCGCAAACAGTATTTTGCGGGAAAGGTAGAAGTTCAGCCGGATTAAGAACACAACACCTCTTAATTTGAATGTGAGGGGCAAACAGAATTAATTCATACCTTGTCAGCCGTGGAGAGGTGAGGTGTTGCGTTTGGGTTTCATTCAATAGGACATCTACAGAGTGAGGTACCATCAAAATTAAATCATGGCCTAGGACCATTCCCTCACTCTGTTTTACAGACGCGGCAGCAGCAGCGACAGCTCGCAAACATCTTGGCAAAGCGCATGCGACAGGATCAAGGCCAGAGGAGTAGTAGCCGCACGGCCTATTCTTCCCTCCGTGTGTCATGCCTGCGCCATGGGCGCATACATTGGCGATCAATATGGACAAATTGTTATTCATTTATCTACAGAAAACTCTTGGATCAACCGCTATTCACTATTTGGACTTTATTTCCCATTTGCAAGACTTTGGTGCTTTTTTATTTTTCCCAGAAAACTACACTTACCATAATGCACTTGGCTATAACCATCTATTCCTGGCTATTCCTATTTTTCTTCATCATAACTACAATCCCCAGAAGCCCTAGGGATTTGCTCTGCTTCCACCAGCTCAGGAACAGAGAGGGAGGTGGCCGGCCGATTGTCTGCAGGTGTGCTGAGCCAGGTGCAACCAATTAGCCTGCCTCTGTGCTGGGCTGGGCAGTATAAAGGCTGCTGCCTGCGAGAGCTCCCTCTCTTGCATTGAGAGTCCTTCCAGCACCTTATTTGCTTCGAGCTACAAACTTTGTATGCTGTTTCCTGATTTCACCTGCTCTTTGTTCCAGTGCCCTGGTGGGCTCCTGCCTTGCAGTCTGCTACACCCTGCTGCCTACAGCCCTAGCCTTTTGGGCTCCCCGCCTCAGCTCTGCTCTTCCAGGCTCCTGCCTTGCAGCTGATCACGCTCGGCTGCCTTCCAGCCTCCGCCCTCGCCCTGCCGGGCTCTCCACATTGCAGCTGATCACGCTCTGCTGCTTTCCAGCCTCAGCCCTTGTCCTCTGGGCTCCCTGCTCTGCAGCCTGCCTCACTCCGGCTGCCTTCAGCCCTTGTCCTCTGGGCTCCCTGCTCTGCAGCCTGCCTCACTCCGGCTGCCTACAGCCCTTGTCCTCTGGGCTTCCTACTTTGCAGTTTATCACGCTCCGCTGCCTACTACCTACCTTTTTTCCGCTGGGTTCTCGGCCTAGCAGCCCTCTACAGTCCTCTGCAACCTTCTACGGTCAGCGGCCCTGCCCCTCAGGGCCCACTCCTTGCTGCCCGGGCCTTCTGGGTTCCTTGCCGTGCAGCCTGCTTTACTCTGCTGCCCTAAGCCCTTTTCCTCTGGGCTCTCTACCTTACAGTCCTGCTCCTGTGGGCTTGCTCATTGCTTTCCTGCTCCTCTGAGCTCTCCACCTTGTTCCTTACTGTCCTCTGCTATCCAATCCTGTTACACGACTTTCTCTTCATTTCCTTCTGCTAGTTTGCTATCAACCTCCTTTTCCTAGATTTGTCTGTAAGTATCTTCTCTTGTACTGTTTGTAGACCCTTTTGTACAGAGCTTGTCTGTTGGTTCCCATCAGTCAACCTCTGCCCCTTCCCTTGTCTCGTTTCTACATTACAGACACCCATAGCTGCTGTTCCAAGCCATGAGCAAACAGCGTGGGCCTCTGTTATAGCAAACTGTGCAGAAGGCTAGAGTATTTCCTAAGGTTCGTGGAATACTCTTAACCTATATCTGCATACACCCCAAGAGGGAATTCATTCTGTACCTTTTTCCTTGCTACTCTTGCCTACTCTTCGTTCTTTTTCCTTTCTGCTGTGTGTGTACTTATCTGTCCACTTTATTTTGGCACAACCACCCAAACCTTTCTGGGTGTCCTGTGCCACTCTTAATAGAGTGCCATCCTTGACAGAATGCAAGAGCAAAGAATGTCTTGTTCCATAGGCAGGAAAGGCACACACAGACCAAGGATGCTTTCCTTTCGGGTTAAGAAACCTTTGCAAAAATCTATACTTTCCCTAAAGACAGCAAACAAGAACCTTAGTCTAAAGAACAGTCTCGCCTTAGTAAACAAAGATTTACAAGCACGGTACTACACTCACTGGCTTGCTGACCCTTCTTCCATGTATAACTATTATGACATTTGCGACTATGATCCGCAGTCCTTATCAGTTGAAGAGCTACAGCAAGATAATGAATTCTTACAGATCTTGTTAGCCCAAACAGTGAAAGACACTCCTGCGTCTGATAATTCTTCTAACACTGTTACAGCCAAGGATATTGCACTCATTGTGGGGGTCTCTAAACCAGAGTACGCTGTTGCTAGAGTGATATGTTCAAGATCTGCTTGGCAAGCTCCCCAGTCTACTGGAAACCCTCATTTGACAGGACACGGCATTATGTATCCTGAGGTTAGTTCACCTAGTCCTGGGTACAAAAGACCAATACTGACCATCGGTGGTCTTAATACTTCCCCAGTATGTACCAACCACAATAACCTTAAGGGCAGTCTTTCCATTGCTACAACCGAATTTTCTGCCACACCAGATTCTGAAGCTTTAGATCAGGCTAATGATACATACCTGCTACAAGAAAGACTCCTACGCCTTAAAAGAAAGACCGAAGATCTCTATGATGACTTTGTTTATTTACATAGTAAAAATTCTATGAAGGGACACAATATTCCAGACCTTTTGACACAATGTCCTACACCTGAAATACTGTCTTTAGAGATCGACATGGTAAGGCCTGGAATTGCCACGCAGAAAAGGATACAGATTTATACCAAGCAGATGGAAGACCTAAATTTAGCATATGCATCCCTTCTAAAGTCTGACACAGCTCTTTCACTTTCCGACCACAGTAACTCAGGTTCTGGTACTCTAGACCATGATTCCAATCCTGAACAATACCCGGTACCTGCCTGGAATCCAGCCTTTCCATCAGTCTATACCCCAGACCCACCAAGTAATTTGAGCACACCAGACTTTGAAGATCAGCCTTCAGAACGCCTACCCAATCATGACCCCACATCTGTCTTATTACCTGTTACTGCATCTGCTAGCCCAATCTCTGCTGCTCCTCCTGCTAACACTTCTAAATCTGCTACTGTTGCAGCATCTCACATCACTCTTTTCGCAGCAGAAGTACCCCCTTCCTCTCTGCCTGCAAGGACAGAACCCATTGCTAAGTCAGATAACAACTTTTCTTTTGGGACTACAGCTCCGGTTGTTCTTGCTGGCGCCTCTGCAGCACTAAGACTACCAGACTCTACTCTATCTGTCTCAGGTGCGTCACTGTCCGCTGGTTCTTCTATGGCACCCACTCTCCCAGTTGATACAGCATCGGAACTATCCACAGCCATTCATGATCTCTCTGCTGCGGTGGCTTCTGAAACTCCTACAAATCATGGAGAACCCGCCACTGTGACTCCTGACGTTTCTGCGGCTAATCTTGACTCTGCCATTGCTGTGTCTGATGCCTTGGAAAACCTTCCTAAAGCAACCAACTCTGCTGTGCCTCTGGCTCCACCTTTCACCACCTTACTGTTGCCTTTCAAAGCAAGCTTTGCCATGGAACCTGCAACAGACATTTACAGTTCCTCTATTCATGAACACTCTGTTGGGTTTTGTGCTCCAAAGACTTTGTCTTTTCTGATTTCTACCGCAAAGGTTCAGCACATTGATACCGTCTCCACCTTTCAAGACTCCCACCTCACAACCTTAAACAGTTTTTGGTGCTTCATGATGTGCCTTTTCGGAATAAGACTCTTTCACGGTGTGACAGACCTTCTTCCTGTTGGTCAGTCTTCAGGGAGCCTGGAGAGGGGCCTGGAGAGGGGCATACTGTCATGCCTGCGCCATGGGCGCATACATTGGCGATCAATATGGACAAATTGTTATTCATTTATCTAAAGAAAACTCTTGGATCAACCGCTATTCACTATTTGGACTTTATTTCCCATTTGCAAGACTTTGGTGCTTTTTTATTTTTCCCAGAAAACTACACTTACCATAATGCACTTGGCTATAACCATCTATTCCTGGCTATCCCTATTTTTCTTCATCAGAACTTCAATCCCCAGAAGCCCTAGGGATTTGCTCTGCTTCCACCAGCTCAGGAACAGAGAGGGAGGTGGCCGATTGTCTGCAGGTGTGCTGAGCCAGGTGCAACCAATTAGCTTGCCTCTGTGCTGGGCTGGGCAGTATAAAGGCTGCTGCCTGCGAGAGCTCACTCTCTTGCATTGAGAGTCCTTCCGGCACCTTATTTGCTTCGAGCTACAAACTTTGTATGCTGTTTCCTGATTTCACCTGCTCTTTGTTCCAGTGCCCTGGTGGGCTCCTGCCTTGCAGTCTGCTACACCCTGCTGCCTACAGCCCTAGCCTTTTGGGCTCCCTGCCTCAGCCCTGCTCCTCTGGGCGTCCTGCCTTGCAGCCTGCTACACCCTGCTGCCTACAGCCTTAGCCTTTTGGGCTCCCTGCCTCAGCCCTGCTCTTCCAGGCTCCTGCCTTGCAGCTGATCACGCTCTGCTGCCTTCCAGCCTCCGCCCTTGCCCTGCCGGGCTCTCCACATTGCAGCTGATCATGCTCTGCTGCTTTCCAGCCTCAGCCCTTGTCTTCTGGGCTCCCTGCTCTGCAGCCTGCCTCACTCCGGCTGCCTTCAGCCCTTGTCCTCTGGGCTCCCTGCTCTGCAGCCTGCCTTTCTCCGGTTGCCTACAGCCCTTGTCCTCTGGGCTTCCTACTTTGCAGCTTATCACGCTCCGCTGCCTACTACCTACCTTTTTTCCGCTGGGTTCTCAGCCTAGCAGCCCTCTACAGTCCTCTGCAACCTTCTATGGTCAGCGGCCCTGCCCCTCAGGGCCCACTCCTTGCTGCCCGGCCCTTCTGGGGTCCTTGCCGTGCAGCCTGCTTTACTCTGCTGCCCTAAGCCCTTTTCCTCTGGGCTCTCTACCTTACAGCCCTGCTCCTGTGGGCTTGCTCATTGCTTTCCTTCTCCTCTGAGCTCTCCACCTTGTTCCTTACTGTCCTCTGCTATCCAATCCTGTTACACGACTTTCCCTTCATTTCCTTCTGCTAGTTTGCTATCAACCTCCTTTTCCTAGATTTGTCTGTAAGTATCTTCTGTTGTACTGTTTGTAGACCCTTTTGTACAGAGCTTGTCTGTTGGTTCCCATCAGTCAACCTCTGCCCCTTCCCTTGTCTCGTTTCTACATTACAGACACCCATAGCTGCTGTTCCAAGCCATGAGCAAACAGCGTGGGCCTCTGTTATAGCAAACTGTGCAGAAGGCTAGAGTATTTCCTAAGGTTCATGGAATACTCTTTTCCTATATCTGCATACACCCCAAGAGGGAATTCATTCTGTACCTTTTTCCTTGCTACTCTTGCCTACTCTTCGTTCTCTTTCCTTTCTGCTGTGTGTGTACTTATCTGTCCACTTTATTTTGGCACAACCACCCAAACCCTTTCTGGGTGTCCTGTGCCACTCTTAATAGAGTGCCATCCTTGACACCGTGTTCCTGTGTTAACACAGCCAAAGCACATCCATCACATTCATGCACAAACAACACAAAGGCCTTGTCATAATTTGGAATACCCAGAACCGGTGCAGAGCATAACGCGGTTTTGAGAAGCTCAAATGATAGTTGATGTTCCGATTTCCATGGCAGCGGCAAAGAAATGCCCTTCTTCGTCAAAGCCAACATCGGTTTTATCACTAGTGAAAAGTTCGGGATCCACAACCTACAGTAAGAAGCCATACCTATTAAGGCTCTGAGTTCCTTCTGTGTATTTGGAACAGACGTGCCAGAAATGTGTTTTATTCTTTCAGGTGTCAATCTTCTCCCCTCCTTTGAGAGGAGGTAGCCTAAATAGGCGACCTCCTGACAACAATATTGAAATTTTTTGAGCGAAGCTTTATGACCATTTTTAGGTAGATGAACAAGCAACAGTACAGTACCTTCCTTACAAGCACTTTCAGAATCTGCGTCCAAAAGCAAATCATCGACATACTAAAGTAGTGTACAAATAGGTGGCAATTCAAGGGTGTCGAGCTGCTCTTTCAAAGCTCTACTATAAATGCTTGGACTTTCAGTATACCCTTGAGGTGCCCGAGTAAATGTAAATGAACGTCCTCCCAAGGTGAACGCGAACAAATATCTACTCTCCTTGTGTATAGGAATGCTAAAGTAAGCATTCTTTAAATCCACAACACTAAAGTGCGTAGCCATAGCAGGGATCATTGTTAGTATCGTTGTTACATCAGGCACAATTGGAAATTGTGGGGCGACAACTTTGTTAATAGCACGAAGATCAATTATGAACCGGTATGGGATTGCATTGTCACCTTTCTTGTATACAGGAAAAATCGGGCTGTTACATAAACTACCTGCAATTTCTTCAATCACCCCTCGATGCACAAAATCAGAGACAATGCACTTCAAAGCACGCTCGCCCTCAACTGATAATTTATACTGTGGAATGCGTGGTAGTTTAACTCCACGTTTCAAAACTATTTTAACAGGCTCAATCTGTAGTACCCTGACATCATTGTCGTCAACTGCCCATAAACATTCCGGAACAACGCTAAACTCAGGAGGCAATGGTCGAATCAAAAACTGAGAATTGGGAAGTTGCTGTGGTGAAACCGTCAGTCGTACTCCATCAGAGGAACAATGAATTACTGCATTCAGTTTCTTCAACAAATTTAACCCCAGCAAATTCTCTCCACAGTTCGAAGTCAGGAGGAAGGGAAAATGGTCCGTGAAGGGACCCAAAGAAACAGACACCGGCGAAGAAACTGGGCAAGCAATTGGTATACCAGAAAACCCTACAGAAATATTTGTTTGCCCTGACAGTGGAATGTTTGGAACCCGGGAAAGATCAATGGAGCACTTCAGTGTCTATTAAAAACTGATGTTTCCTATTCCCCACTAACAATTCAACGTAGGGACCTTTCTGATTAACGGGAATAGGTGAAGGTTCCAAACCCTGCTTCGGGCAGTCCTAACGAAATAAAATGTCATCGGAAGGAAGCTCTTCAGAAAGGTAGGCAGCAGAAGGGTGATCAAATATGTGTCTTGCGTCCACACTCGAAGTCTGATTTTCCCGTGAAAAAGGTTGCTGAGGATCTTGTGAAAACTGACCTCTATCAGGGCCCCCTGCTCCAAGGCGACCTCTTGGTCGTCTACCCATACTCCCAAACGCATTGTTTGACCTTTGTCGAAGGACGGGCACTGTGCTCGCCAATGACCTTCCTGGCGGCAATAGGCACATTGATTAATATTTACAGAACCCAAAGGAGCGTTTCCTTTTGGGACATACTGACGTCTGGTCTGTGTCATACCTTCTCTGGGATTTCTAACAATTTGTTGTAACAATACTTTAGTCTTCAAATCTCCTTTCCTCTTCTCTATTTTCTCCTTTTCATTATTAACACGGTTCTCATAATACTGAGCCATGTGCACAACTTCAGGTTGAGATTTCGCCTGCCAAGCGCTCTCAGAGGACATAATCTGTGACTGGATGTCGGGCAACAATCCACGTACAAATTTGTCCACAAACAACCTTTTCCCAGACTCTGTGCCCAAGTCCTGTCCACTGAAGTCAGAGAATACCTGTTCAAATCAGTGGCACCTTCAGTTTTTCCTTGAACACAGGCCGTAAGCTTGTCCCAAATAATTCTTTTCTCTGGAATTATAGTTTTCAATTTTGCGACAATTCTATCAGGCAAAGTAAGTATTACCTGAGGTGGTTTCTCACCGGCTGGTCTTTCCCTATCAAACCTAGTCATGTTAGCCCACGTATCTCCCAGCCCTGGCACATCGTCAATTGTCTGAACCTGCTTCCATAAATCTACGGGTAGGAGTACAGGGAATAGCAAGTCAATATCACTTAAGGTGAACACAGAGGACTGCAAAACGGACTCTATCTCTTTGTAAAACCCTGTCGGGTTTTTTCTGATATCGGGAATTGATTGTCTAATAGTGTTCACTTCCTGTCATGAAAACGGGAGATGAACAAATTGCGATACATAATGCGCAGGGATATCCATAGCGGGTGCACCAGTCCCATCGTTAGCGGGAATCTCAACCTTTGGGACAAATGTCGGAGGAACCTCTCTCATAGGCAACTGAGATAAAGGTAACTCCGACCGCTTACTAAGCAACAGAGCCAGGTCGAGCGCTAAGGCAGTCGAAGAAGTGTCGGGCGAAAAAGCCCTTTTACAAATTCCCAGTAACTCTATAGGACAACTAACCTTCTTCCTTACACATTCTTCCTGCAGGTACTGTACCATTACCTGAATCACCTTCCTTTGCATTTCTACTGTATACTGACTATACGTGTCATACACTTCATCTGGCGGTATCGATGAATCCGAGATCCATCGAATCGCATCTTTGGTACAAATTCGTACTTCCTCAAGTGCCGATCTACGACACGGAAGGAACCGTTTCTGCACATACATACTGTCGTCTTCACCATCCTCATCTCGTGATTTCTCAAAGTCCCTCCTACACTCAAACAATCTTTCAACATGACCATGTACTTTCTCCTCTGTGTCCCTCGAAACTGCTAATGCATTTAGATCCCTCACCCCTTGTGGGAGATCCAAATTTTGTAATCTACCCCACATCACACATAAATGAGTCCCCAAACCTTCAATAAAAACATTTTTCTCGGGAAAATTGTTCAAATTTGATAATGTGGAAAAAACGTTAGCTTGATCACCTTTCTCCATACAGTGCTTCGCCCATGCAAATAATTCTCATTTCTTGTCTGCAGAAACAGTATTACGAGTGACAATCTTTGACCCCGCACCCTGATCAACTTCAGTCAATACAGAACCACTCGGGAGCGGAGGTGCGGGCAAATTCAATAAGGGTGCAACTATCGGCGCAGGAGGAAGGGGTGGTGCGATAGGTGGAGGAACAATAACTAGAGGAATAGACACAATAGTTTGTACAGGGGGAACAGGAATAACTGCAGGAACAACAGCAGGAATGGGCAGAGCACCCGGGAGAGGATCATACGGAGGTGGCGCAGAGGCACCAGGCCTGCGTTCGTTTAATAATTTTTCAATAAATTCTCCAGAAACATGGAAATCTTTAGAGGGATACATTTTCTGGATTCTGAGTGAAAAAGCCCTATCCATATTTTTAACTGACTCCGAATGTTTTTCCTTATCATTTAACAATGCCTTTTCGGCATTTGTTTTATGACAACGTGCATGTTTATCCCTACTTTTAAGCTGCTGCAATGCTTCTTTTTTCCAATTCTGCAAAACATCAAATGCTGCAGGTCTGGCCTTCTTTTTTAGCAAGACCGATTCTAGGTATTCAATACGGGGGATCTCGAAACTACCATTGATTGGCCACTAAAATTCGGAGGCATGTCTGGTTTGTCTGTGCCAAATATCATTAAATACTATACTTCCAATGCCACACTTACAGTACATAGTACATGCCGGCGACCCCTCCTGTGGTGCTGGGTGGCTAAATTCCAAAGATTGTCGATGGCTGCGGAACAGAGCCCTAAAGCAGCTAGACAATTTCCCAGGCATTTCACAAAAAATTGGTGTTACCTGGTCAATAATTGTATCTGCAGATACAATACGCCAAATTCAAATTTTCAGGGTTAAATTAAGAGCCGGGTCACGACTGCACCTGACCAAACCTAAGGAGGACTGTACGGTTTACCAAAGAACTTACCTAACGAATTTTACCTTGTGTTTGGTGGTTTCGACAAATTTGCCCGCCTCAAAAATGGACCCTCGTCAAGATGCCGTGTCAGACTACACGACTATCGTCTAAGGATCGGATCGTGCAGCGCTGCCGAGGTATCGCGTCTCGTTCGGTCGGGCCCGCAGTATCACACCGTCCGATCCCGGTTCGATAGTCTGCGTCAACCTTCAATGATCCGGCATCAATCTTGAGGGTCCCTGTTCGGGCGCCAACTGTGGAAACAGAAAAGTAATATGAGGCCGGGAAGCCCAAAAAGAAACACACCAACACAGGTTACAAAGAACATACAAGTGCTTTATTTAAAAGCTACAACAGTTACCAAAGTCAATTGACAAACGGATAGCTATTCGGCTCTCAGAATAACGTAAGGAACTTCAACGAAGGTTCGATGCATTAGTAAGAGAGACCGTACATTGGAATACTTGGGATTTTTATATTCTTTATCCAGCCCTTGGCAACCCCCTCGCGGGTTAACCATTCTAGGGATCGGGCCTATGGGTTCCTAGCCAGGTCAATCCTATAATATATGCATTTTGATTAGTTTCGCTGATATAGTTGTACATTTACACATAGGTCAACAATAGGACAAGGTCTCAGTTTGCGACCCTGACAAGTGGCCTGCAGGCATATTAATTATTCGTGTGTACGGAGGTCACAACGGCCAGAATCTTACTCAGAATTACATTACTTTCTCTAAGGTCAAGACCTTGCCGCGGAGTTTGTTCGCATATGATGTTTTAGACAACTTGGCGTAGGCCAATACACATACAATTGCTGCGATAAGAGGCATAATATTGTTTCAATTCCGACATGGGTAATTCAACTTACCAAGAATTAATCGTGTATTGTATGTCGCAAGTCAAAGGCAAATCTACTGGGGAATGCTTATGGATGAATGCCAGATTTGCATAAGTCTTCTGAGTATGGCTTCTTAGTATCTAGTATTGCAAGTGGGGGCTTCAAATTCCATCAAGAGTAGAATCTGAGAAAACTGGATGAGTTTCATCAGTCTTAAGACATCAAGCGTATTATTTTCTATAGAAAGGGGGAAGGGGAGAAGTAGGTCAGATCTATTCTGAGACTTACTTGGTGTTTATGCAAAATGTGGAATGCCGTGAGGACCTCTGAGTGCGTAGAATGCCCAGGAGCGATTGCTTTCATGACCGGTAGCAGTCACTGTTTATATACAATGCAGCTGATGATGTCACCCTGCGCATGCGTCGGGTGACGAGGAAATTCTATTGTAAAGCTAGTAAATCGATACAAATATGCACAAACGCATGTCTTGGCACTCCTAGACGGAAGGTCTAGGTTGTCTTGTGGGACTTAGTAACTGTACAAGATGTATGAATTGCGATCGTGATGTGAGGACATGCTGCGCATGCATCAATATTGATATTACCATAGATGGATGTTCAAGTAAAAAAATCTTCAATTGTGTTACAACTAAGTCATCTGTCCTCTCGTGGAGGTCAAATGATAGGGGTAAGGAGGGTAACTGGTACAATAGGTAGTGTGACGTGTACAGGCACAGGCTATACATTCCGATTTTGGTAAAAACAGTGTAAAATGCGTGACCAGTGCCGAACCATACCCGTGTTGTCATCAGGAAAGTCACGGCTTTACTGATAATTCCTAGCCGAGAAGGTGTGTGGCTTCTGAAGTTTTTATCATTGCAGATGCGTAGATGTAAGAAATCAGACTGTATCGGTTTACGAGTGGCATCCCTTCTATGAGACATCATTATATAAGGATATCCTGTATTGAGTGCAAGTTTACTTTAAACTGTCCCATGTTGGAGATCACAATCTATAGTTTATAGAACATTTTTCAACTAATTCAGGATGTAACCAATTATACAGATGGGTGTGTCTGCAGACTATTATATCAAAACAGACTTTCCCATGTGAGGGATCACAATCTGTAATTACAGGACATTTTTTCACTTTAAACTATTCTTTCAGGATACAAAATGCACAGTTTGGACAACACAGACTTTCCCATGTAATGGATCATAATCTGTAATTACTAGAACATTTATCACTTTAAACAATTCATTCAGGATACAAAAATGCCCAGCTTGGACAACACATTCTGATGATATCTTACTGGTATTTGTAAATCCCTTACGATTATACTGATACTGCCAAAGGGGTATGAACCCACTTATTTCTAGAGATTCATTTTTAAAGATGGTTATCAGATTCAACTGTATAGTTCAGTAATGTCATGTTTGGAGATTTCTGACAATGTGTTACTCTTAGTTGTAAGAAGAGAGAGTACCCAATACGGAATGTGGTATGTCTGGCTAACCTACAATGGCTGTCTCTTTTAGGGTTCACATTATGTGAGATTGTCAGTGGGGACTCTGTTCCCTGGAGTCTAGTATTGGTTAGTGCTCGAATATAATAGCCTTGATCTTTCATAGCTCATAAGAAGGGACCCAGATAATATTCCTTGTTGGTGCCTAATAGAGTCCAAACGGTGGATCCAGAATAATTCTCTTTGGGATAGAATCTTGGGCAAGTCTCCACCTCTTGGGAGTGGATGTACTACTTCCAATATGACTACTCTAATTTTTGAGATGTTATGATGATGGTCTCTGATACAGGTGACTTGTTGTTTTTTGTCCTAATAATCGACTTGTGCTCAGTCCATCTTTCTTTGGCTTTCTCAATATTTTACACACATAGTATTTGTGGCAAAGTAGTGCGTAGATAACATTTTTGGACTCACAAGTGGAGTAATGCTTTAGTGGTATCTTCTTATCTGTGTTGGGGTGGCATGTGTGGTCTCCTTTTATGACACTTGAGCAGTGTTGGCAAATCAAGTAAGCAAATGTGCTGTTTTTCTGTTTACTTTGGCATGTTTGGGTTTGTTGTTTGGGTTTCACAGCTTTTATAAGTTTATCCCTGAAGTTGTTTCCTCTTTTGTAAGCAAGCATAGGTGGCTCTGGAAAGAGTTGATTCAGATTGGGGTCGGATCTGATGAGGTCCCAATTTTTGTGTATGATGCGCTTGATTTGAATACTTTGACTAAGGTATCTCAATCTGTGTGTGAGGTTAGTCTTTTCCTTGCTCACTTTAGGTCCTAGAAGTTCTTCTCGATTTTGTGCCTCTGTTCTCAAAATTGCTTTGTTCAACAGTTCATCAGGAAAACACCTGGTTGTGAATCTTGATTTCATTACTTCATATTCCTCTTGCAATTTCTCAGCATCTGAAGTAATTCTTTTTAATCTAAATAGTTGACTGTACTGCACATTTTCTTTAAGGTGTTTCAGATGAAAACTGTAATAGTGTAAAGAACTGTTGACATCTGCAGGTTTTCTGTAGATTTTAGTGTTGAAACCAGATTCCGTTAGATCAATTGTGACAGCCAAAAAATTGATCTCTGGTTTACCAATTTCATTTGTAAATTTGATCCTTTCATTACACTTGTTGAAGTACTCCTAGAAGAGTAAAATGTCTTGCTCAGTGCCTAGCCAAAGTCCGAAGAATCGTCAATATATCTTACCCAACTTTTGATTTTGTGTTTCCAAAGTGGATTTTCCAGGACATGGGTGTTTTCAAAGCAGTACAAGAAAATATTTGCGTACAAAGGGTCTACCGATGAGCCAATAGAGGTACCTGATGTCTGTAGATAGGACTGCCCGTTAAACTGCAAATAGTTTTTGTAGATGATAATATTCATGAACTCAATGGCAAATGTTTTGTGGATATTGATATCCTTGTGTTTTAGTAAAAAACATTCTAGAGCTTCAATTCCTTGATTGTGTTGGATGGAAGTGGTATCTGGTCATTTACATGATGTGCATCAAATGCATGTTTTTGGGGGTTAAAGGTTAATTTTTGTTCAGGAGGATTTTAAAGGGTAAACAACAGGGGTTTGGGGGGTCACCCCCAAAAAAAGAAAAAGAAATGCATTAGATGCACATTTTGTAGATGGAAAAAATTCAGTGCCAATGCATTTAGATGCAAGGAATTCAATCCAATGACCATAAACCGATGGAAGTGTATAAACTGCTGACATCCATTGTGAATAGCAGTATGTTTATTTGGTCTATCTTCAGCAAAGCTGAAGCCACCAAGGACAGTTATCTATTCTTGAAGGCAGTGAACGTGCAAAGCTGAATCATCCCTTGTTAATGTGCAAAGAAGGAAAACCAAGCATGCCAAGTTTATTCATTTAAGACATTTAAATGCTGCAAAATGGACAAAATCGTGGTCTCCTGTCACGTGAGCTAAGGATGGAAATAGAGTTGAGCATGGAGTCCTAGAACAACAATAGCGGGTGCCACACTGCCAAATATTTACAGAGACAAGAATACCTTGCAAGGCCATGATCAAAGACAATTTTCATGGCAGAAGGCATGAGTGATGAGAAATGTTGGGCTAATTGGTGGGGAGGTAAAGTCAAATCCACCTCCTGGCACCTGGGTCTGAGTTTACGTGCTTCTAAGTGAACCGAATGTTCCAGACATGGCACGAGCATGCCAACCAATTGTAGAGAGCTGTATAACGAAGGACCTTATAGTTTGAAAACGAATAATAAACTGTGTACTTAATAATGTTAGAATGTATATATGTTATATGTTTTAGAGGTATGCATAAGTTGTCCATCTGAAAGTAGGGCAGCCAATCACAATCCTAGTCCCTATAGAAGGTATGCTTAGATGTTCCCCTTGAATGTATCACAATCCCTCGTAGGTCTTTCTTATTTGCCACGTAGTATGACATCACGTCTGACATATTTTTTGCATATAAGAATTTTTTTATGAGAAATGCACTGAGAGCTCGAGCAAACGTCTGTTGATGTCTGTTGTAACTCCCTGTTTTAGATAATTTTTAATTAAACAGCATCTTTGCCATCTTCCTGAGTTGGTTTGATTATTTGATCCCCATCCATTGCATGCACGATACCCAAAGGGCCATATGCTCACGCGGTAGCAATGGGGATGCTTGGAAAAGATCCATACTAGTTTGTCTCCAGATTTTTGGATGATCAGGCATCCTCCGCCATTAGCCGAAAGATCGTAGGGTTTCCTATGGAGACCGGCTGATAGAAATAAACTTGCAGGAAAAACAGAGACAGTGGGCAGGTCCCCCTTTAACGAAATCCCTGACCAGTTTCCATGGGAGCTCTCCGGACAAAAGGTGAAGTGGTCGGATTGGAGGAGGAGTCGTACCGAAGGCATCGAGTCGATTAACAAACAAATGGTGAGTCGACTCAGGGGATTTGCAAATGAAGGGGATGGGATTGTGATCATTTTTAAGTAACGGGAAATATTGTGTGAAGAAAAGGTAGCAACTAGAAGTCCTGGCTCAAGGGAATTTCAGAAGGAGACGTCTCAAATACCAACTGGGTGGAGCAGAAACATATAAAGTGTAAACAGTTTTACGTAAGGTGATGTCTCAAACCCTGTATAGGGTATATAGTAAAGGAGAGAAATAAAAAGGTGCTCACAGTGTTTATTAATGTGTAATGGCGACTAGTCTGTATTTTGTTTGTTCGAGCAACAGTGATTAAGCATAGCAAAGTGATTGGTACCAATCAAAAGGTAGATATAGCTAATTAAGGAATTAGAGGCTTGAGCAGTGATTGATGGAGCATGCTCATATTTGTTGTTTTAAAGGCGTTGAAAAAGTGGTGATTTAAGCAAAGTATAAAGGTTATTTCATAAGTCTGGTAAGTATTGCGAGTCAATTAAGACTTGTCATTATGAGAGATACTCCTCTGATGCACTTATGTAAAATGGTACCGAAGCATATGCCCAAGCTCAAGCAGTATATTGCAGAATGGGTGGATAAAATGTTCATGCCACGGCCACAGGGAGGATCATTGTCAAAAGCGATATTGCAACACATGACCACATACTTGCACGCTGTGTACACGGGGAAGAAATTAGGGAAAAGATTAGTGATTTTAGAGCTCTGGAAAATGTACCAGGAAGAAAGGGAAGACCCTCCACCTGAGGAGTGGATCTTAGTCTGAGAAATGAGGAAGGTGTTGAGCCTTCAGCTCCCTTACCCCGCCCCAAATTAAAAGGCGCCAGCATGGAAGAAAAAGGGTTATATCGTTTGAAGGAGTTGAAAGCTGCGACGGGGTATAGTAATCCAATATATGAACCCCCACCTTACAGTAGCGATGATAGTCCAGAGGAGAATAAGAGAAAAGAAGAGATCTCTAAGATCATACAAGACAAAGAAGAAAGGAGTGAGCGGTCAAATCTGTCGACAGGAATATTAAGGGAAATTAAGAGATGGAAAGGAGAGAAGGATAAAGCTGACGATATAGCACTCGTGCAGAACGAATGGCTGGGAGGACAGATATTACTTTAAATAGATGGGAAAAGCATCAAGGAAGTTAGGCAAAGAGAAGATAAGGATGAACAAGAAAGAAAAGACAACGAATGCCAGAAGAGACTGAAAAAAGACAAGCAGAAAAGGAAGATCAGGGAGCGACAAGAACAGATATATCAGGAGGATCAAGAAAAAAAAGAACAGGCAGAAGAACAAAAAAAGTATGACAATAGACAGAGAGTGATGGAAGATAGGGATAGAAGAGAAAGGAAGAGAGAATCGGAGGAAGCACAAAGACTAAGGGACAAAATATTACAGAGAAAAAGGGAAGAAGAAGAAAGAATGGAAGGAATAAGGAGAGAAGAAAAACAGCAAGAAGAAGAAAGAATTAGAAGAGATGTTAGCAAGCAAAGAGAACTAGATGAAGAAACATAACAAAGAAGAAGGCAGCAGGGTCTTGATACCAGTCTCTTTCGTAAGGAACCAGTATGGCCAAGCCCAGAAATATGATGGGACAGAATAGTAGAGATTCCTTTGATGAAGGAAGCAATGCCAATGGCATCTAGAGTAGTATTGGAAGAAGAAAGCCTTGATGTGGGGAGCATCGGAGAAAAGATTGATAAGGCCTATCAAGAATTAATGGAAGGTAGCATGTATGGAAATCGATGGAAGAGGGATCAATCGCTAGCATTTCAATCATGAAGCAAAGAAGAAATTCAATTCAGTCACGGACATAGAGCATTGTACTCAAGCAGACTGAACTTAGACAAAGGTGAGGAAGATAATAGTCACACTAGTTGGGGACAAGATATGTCAGACAAGGAAATCCAGTCTTGGGGTAGAAGGAGGGAGCAAGCATGCCCCTGAAGGAAGCCTGCAGATGGATCAAGATGTAAGATAGTCCGATCTGGAACAACCTAAGGATAGGATGCCCAATCCCATAGCATACCCAGAGAGTCCCCGAGGACGATCGTATAGTAAGAAGGGAGAATCGCCGCCATATGTGAGCAGGTTAAAGTCGTTTCCGACAAGGTGACACACAGGGACAATTGTCCCTGCCATGGATAGACTGATGATGGGAGCCGACTCTGCGTTAGGGTTCACACAGTTTCCCTTATTGGAAAAAGTGGGGAGCAGGACCAGAGTATATCCCATGGCGGCAGATGGACAAGGTCAATTTAAGGTCTAAACTCCTGAGTTTGACTTCGGGTGCTGGGAAATGATATATGACTTAGAAAAAATGACAGGAGGAAACACGCTGGCCATAGGGGATATAAAAGGTCTCCTGGCAGCTATTCCTTGGGAAAGGGCTGATGACATATTGAGGAGAGCAGGATATTCAAGTGTGACAGCACAAAACACAGCGCATGATGGGGCGCAGTTTAATATTGGTAGAGCAGATGTGTGGAGGATTCTCAGGGTACAGTACCCCGATACATCAGATATGGGTGCATTTATGACATGTAAAATGAAGGAAGATGAAGACCCTATTGTTTACATTCAGGATATTCAGGAGAAATGGCAGCTTGAAACTCACGAGTCATGGGAAAAGACTGTGGCATTATTCTACCACATTTTATGTCAGGGTTTGCCTGAACCAGTACAGAGACAGATGAAGAAACAAGTGGGGATGGAAGCGCAAGCTTGGGCTGAGATACAGCGGATGATGGTACACCATTGTTGGTTATTACAAGAGAAAAATAGGAAGAAAGATGAGGCTAGGGAAATCGAACAGTTAGTTCCAAACATGTTTTCTAAATTTGCCGTAGAAGGGGCGGTATTAACAAGCGGAGAAGGATTGGGAATGCAGGAAGCAATGGGTGCATCGCAGGTGCATAATCAGTGCCCGATGGATCAAGGTGGATATGGGTTTGTGCCACGAGGCAGAGGTATGGCCTATAGAGGAAGAGGAGGTGGATTCCAAAATAATCACAGTGGGTTTCAGAATACACAAGATGAGAATCAGAGTACTCAGGCAGGATATAAACACGGGGGACTTGGCAGACGGGCACCCCCAGTATATTGAACTTGTGGTATGACAGGGCATATTGCACATTTATGTGGAAGGCAAGGGAATGTACAAAATTGTCAATTTTTAAGAGGGGGCAGCTTCTCCTCTACCATATAGTACACAAACTAGAGAAGGGTTCGCTCAAGATTTTATCAGACACAAGCGCTGTGAGTACAGAAGGTACAGCAACAAGAGGGAGTGCAAATGAATCCACCACAAGGGCAGTCACAACAAGCCCTATGCAGACACAGCACTATGCAAACACGGACAAGTGCTGACACCCTGAATACGAGGTGTCACTGAGGTAGGAGGAAATCCTTTCACAGAGTCGGGGATGAGCCTGTACCCACAATAGGACAGCTCACAGAGTGACATGATGTGTTCAGTACTATCTGTGACACCAGACCCTCAAGAGGAACCATGGGTTGATATGACGATAGGAGGCAAATCCTTTTCTTTTCTAGTGGACACTGGAGCTACTCTTTCATGTATACGAGAGGAAAAATATCAAATGTCAGGAATTGCCATGAATGCTCAAGGATTATGATATGATATCATATGGCATTTATAACATTCCTATACACAAGTGTTTCAAGGCGTGACGAGGCAAGGGAGGGGGAACAGAAGGAAGAACAGAGACAACAATCTTACCACGCCAGGTGACATTGAGCTTGTGTAAGTGCAGGGGAGGTACAAGTCGAGTTCCTTTTACTAATGAATTACCAGTCTCTATAGGAGAGTGTGACATGTCTGTTCCATTGTTATATCCATGACAGACAATGGTTAACATTTTGGGAAGAGATTTGATGACAAAACTAAATATGACAATTTCATTCACTGATCAAGGAATAGTGTGCTCCACTCCAGTAATACACTATTTAAACGTGAGTGAGTTTATATTGTCGTTCAGGGCAAGTGGCTCTGCGAGGCATTCATGTAGATCGTGAGATTCATCTATATGGAGTGAGCATTCCACTGACATGGCTACCTGGTTTAGTGGGAGAAATTGTGAGGATACCTGATGAGTTTTTGTTTAGACCAGAAATACCTATGAACCAAGATGGGGACAAACTATCCACATAGAATTAGAAGCAGCCATAGTACAAAGGGAAATGGCAATGCTGGAAGGAGTAGATGATGAGCATAGACCGTGGTGAACAGTAATAGCTCTCCGGGAAGGGTTCAGATTGACTGTCATAACTGATGACGACATGTTCACGGAAGACCAAACAGATGATTAAGTGGTGTTCTTTATGAGCATCACATACTGGATAAGGATAGAAAAGAGGGAAGTCCCACAGCGAATGGCGAGAATGCGGCAGTGTCCAGCATTTTTTCAGGAAGACTTGGAGAAGTTGCCAAGCATCCTTTGGACCACAGGCCCTTATGACATGGGTTTATTAAAGGGAATAGGGAAAGATAAAATAAAAATGAAGCCAGGAGCGATTTTACCTCAAGCAAAACATTACCCTGTGTCTCGAGAGGCTGATGAAGGTATATTTCAGACCATTTCAACATTGATGAAACAAGGGATTCTGGTGCCATCGGAATCATCGTGTAATACTGCGGTGTATCCTATAAAAAAATCTAAAGGAGGATAGTGGAGATTTATACAAGAAATGAGACTGATTAACCAGATTGTAGATGCAGAGTTTCCTCTATTTCCTTATCTGGCAACAATACTATGCAGTATCCCGGTGGAAGCTCGATATTTGACGGTGATCGATTTAAAAAATGCATTTTTCTCGATCCCGTTGCACAATGACTCACAAGACTTGACTTCCTTTACGTTCCGCCAAACTTGACTGAAACATACTAGGATGCCCCAGGGGTACTGTGAGTCCCCATCAATCTTTAACACAGTCTAACAGATGCATTTAGGCAATATTAATCTTAAGAGTGCAGTGATACAATACGCCAATCACATTTCAATTTGTAGCACCACTTAAGAGGAGTGCAGACAAGATTCTATTCAGTTGATGACTATTATAGCAGACAAGGGATATAAGGTAGACAAGGAGAAGTTACAATACTTCCAAGAAGAGGTGTTATACATAGGGAAGTTGATTTCACATGAAGGAAAGAAGGTGACACCTGAAAGAGCTGAGTCGATTATGAAAATCTCAAAGCCAAATTCAGTGAAACAGATGCAACAGTTTTAAGGGTTATGCAACTATGTTACAGCCTGGGTGTTTGATTACAGTATATACACAAGACCCCTTTTGCAAGCTTTAAAGTTTAAAGAAAGCACAAGTGGATAAAGTAAAAATAGAATGGACTGAAGAAATATAGGATGGGTTTGAGGAGCTGAAAAAAGCAATTTGTACAGCCCCTGTTTTAGGAATTCCCAATTATGCTGAGGAATTTTATTTGTTTTCTCACAAAAACGGGACAGTCATGACACCAGTTCTTATGCAGAGAACTACATTCGGGTACAAGCCTTTAGTGGATTATTTTAGACCCAGTTATGAGAGGACACTTTCCTTGGAAACAATCTTTGTCTGCTGCCGCATTCACAATTGAGAAGTCTACAAGTATTGTTATGGGTTGCTCCATGACTCTCTTTGTGGAGTGTGCTCTATTTGCCATTTTAGAGAAACCCAAGGGCACATTGAGATCCCAAAGAGCCTCAGTTTATGAGGTAATGATTTCTAATCCAAACAATTAAGATAGTAAGATGTAAAATAGTGAATCCTGCCATGAGATTAGCTGAGCCAATCGAAAAAGGCGATTATGTGCATGACTGTGCTAATTATGTTGAATTGTATGATGATATACACCACATGAAGGAGAATGCTTCAGCAGGAGAGGGAACATTCTCTTTATTGATGGTTATTTGAAAATTGATCAGACTAGTGGGGAAAGGCATTCGGGTGCCGCAGTAGTGAGACACAGATTAAATGGAGAATTTGAAGTTGTAGCAAGTGCAAGGCTACCATCTCACTTTCAGCGCAAGCAGCAGAATTAGTAGCACTTATTGTTGCGCTCGAGAAACACGAAGGGCAGGAAGTGACAGTGTACAGTGACTCTACCTACGTGACGTCAACCTTACACGCAGGATTAGCATGTTGGAAAAGGAGGGGCTACCTCCGAGTGGACAGCACTCTGGTGCAGCACGCATCCTTATTGGGCAGGTTTATTAAGGCACTACAACTCCCAATGGCCATAGCGGTTGTTAAATGCGCAGCACATACTAAGCAAACAAAATTAATCTCTTGCAGGACGAAGTCGCAGATGAAGAAGTCAAAAGGGTTGCATATTCCCCAGATATTTCGAGTTTTGATACTGAGAGTATTAAGAAAAAAGTAGTTACAAACATGTTAGTGCAAGAAGGGCTTAATACATTGTCGATAACCCAACTAATGGAGATTCAAGGGAGTACACCAAAGGAAGAGCAGGAATTGTGGAAACAAAGAGGGTGTTCTTTATCCCCCACAGAAGCATTCTGGCAACTAGACAGCAGTGGAAAGCCTGTGATGCCAGTAGCAATATTAAAGGTTGCGCTTCAACAGCTGCATTACCCCACGCATGTTACTAGGGAGTGTCTTACTGCTACAATTACAGAAGACTGGTTCATTTTGAATTTATTGGAGCATGTTGCACTATTTATGGTAAATTCTCACAATACCTACATGAGGATATGCAACATCACATCAGACAACATAGTACAGGATAATGATACTGTGTGATTGTTGACACGTGCATAACAGAGCATTGAAAACTTATAGCCATCTAAAGATACTAGGTAATCCTACAAATAATTTAAAAAAAGGATTAAGTACTAGACAGCTAAACATTACATCTGCAATAGCTCTGCTAGTAATGGAAGTTGCTTTTTTCTGATTTGTGTAGTGGTTTTTTAATGCGTCATGTAATCAATGTGTAATGTCATTTTCTATGATTTTTTGCAATAATTATTTTTTTGAAATTTGCATTTAAGTTAGAGATGGAATTTAAGTTGGAGGTTTAATTGTGCCCCTTTTTTCCCCTAAAAAATATTTTTTCCCCTTTTTTCGTTGTGTTGTACTCTTCTTTCTTTTGATTGATTCTGTGTTTTGACTTTTATAAAATAGATTGTAAACCTAGTCCAGGTTATGTGAATTTTAAGAACAGGATGAAATTTGATATAACAAAATTAAATAATATATTTATATATTTTTTCTAAATTGATGGGTACAATTCTGTACTATGTTGTCTGATGTGATGTTGCATATCCTCATGGAGGTATTGTGAGAATTTTCTCATTGGAAAGGGGAACTTAAGAGAGGTGACAAGACCACTTTTTTAAATTTCAAGTGTGTGCAAGGGGCATGGTCTTGTCCTCTGTTCTAAAAAAACCCAGTCCTAATTTAGTTTGAAGGCACTATTTATGGTAAACTGCATTGTATGTCAAAATGTTACTGCTGGGCATAGACTGAGAACAATTAGAGGGGTAATACCTCGACCAAATGGTTCATTTCAGCATTTACATATCGACTTTTTTGATATGCTGCAAATATGTAATGGATATAGGTTTCTATCAGTGTTGGTGTGTTGTATATTTGTTACACGCCCAAACCCTCAGGTGTCACGGCGAGGTTATAAGATAGCTTAGGAATTAGTCACAATCAAGCATTGCAGACAGTGCAATACATGACATAGTTTATAACATATTCACAAGAAAATATACAGTGGCCTAAGTATTCACAACAGTGTCCGATGGAGGGGTCCAATCTAAGTGTGCTAATATTGGTTGAATAGCCAGGTTTTTAGCTGTTTCTTAAAGAGCTTGAAGGAGGATGCTTTTTTGATGGTGATGGGTAGGGTGTTCCAGTGTTTGGGGGCTAAAGTGGTGAAGCTGCTGCCCCCTGCTCTAGTGGTTTTGAATCGAGGGGGGTCCAGGAGGAGTTTGTCGTTGGATCTCAGTAATCTTGTGTTAGTTTTAGGATGCAGAGTGTTATTGAGGTAGGTAGGTCCTTTTTTAGTAATGCATTTGTGGGTGATGCATAGTGTTTTGAAAATGATGCGGGCTTTGATGGGGAGCCAGTGGGCATCTTTCCTGGTCTTGGAAATATGGTCTGATTTTTTTATGCCTAGTGCTGCCCTCAGGACTTTGTTTTGCAGAAGTTGCATTTTGGCTAGGTTGGTGTTGGAGGTGCCCAGCAGCAAGACATTGCAGTAGTCCAATTTCGATAGGACCAGTGCTCTGGCCAGGGTGAGGCAGTTTGCTGGGGTCAGGAATTGTCGGCTGAGTGCGATTAATTTGGAAGTGTAGGCCGTGGAGGAGGAAAGTGCATTGATCTGTTTGGTCATGGAAAGGCTAGCATCGAGGTACACGCCCAGTGTTTTTACTTGTTTTGACACTGGGATATTGGTGCCGTCGATGTTGATAGTTGAATATTCTGGCTGAAGGGTTGCTAATTTGGCTGGAGCTCCTACGATGAGGACTTCCGTCTTCTCATCGTTAAGACATAGACTGTTCAAAGCCATCCAGTTTTGTATGATGACGTAAATTTTATTGATAGCTAACGTGTCCTGGTCATAGTTGCCTGTAAGAGGTATAAGGATCTGGGTGTCATCGGCAAAATTAGTGTAAATGACACCCATATCGTCGAGTGCTGAGAACAGGAGCTTGGTATATGCGTTATACAGCGTGGGAGAAAGGCAAGAGCCTTGGGGCACTCCTATGGGGACTGGGATGGGGTTGGCTGCTTCTTTGCCTATGGACACTCTGGAGGTGCGGTCAGTTAAGAACGATTTCACCCAAGCAGTGGCTGCCCCAGAGAAATTGAATTCATGGGCAAGTGAGTTACAGAGCTTGTCGTGGTCCACCAGGTCGAACGCTGCTGAGAGGTCCAGCAATAGGAGAATGCAAAGTTTCCCTGAGTCTCTAATGGCATCCATCTGGATTTTGAGGTCCAAGAGTGCTGTTTCTAGGTGGTTCGAGGCAGGTCCATGTACCCAGGTCCATGTACCCACCCTGATGCCACTTGCGCAGCAACATTTTTAGTATGCAAAGTTTTCCTGAGGTGGGGTGTGTGTGAAGTGATGAGATTCTACAATGGGCCACCTTTTGTTAATGAGCTATTTGAACAATGCGGGCTTCAATTGCATATAAAGCACACGTCTTCTGCTTATCATCCGCAAGTGAACGGGTTATGTGAGAGACTCAATGGCCTCCTTAAAGAAAGGATTACCAAGATTAAATAGACTTTGAAGAAGGGATGGCTATATTGCCTACCCCAATCTTTATATGCCCTTCAGAATCATCCAGGATCAGACCACCACCTCACCCTGCATGAACTAGTGACAGAGCGTCGAAGAAGAACACCCCTCACTCCTCCATCTAGAAGTAAAAGTGATGCCCAGAGTGTAGGTAAAACCTTAGGTGATGAGATGCATGTCTATTTGACATGTATGGCCTCAAGCATTTCTATTAATCCGATCAAATCAAGTGCAAGGGGGGTTAGTCTCAGAACACAGAAGAAGACAATTCAACAACCAACCTAATTCAACTACTATCGGTACCTAAGTTATATTTTGGAGACCTAGCTAGTTCTCAATAAAAACTTTAGTGGAATGTGGCATGATCCACGATTCAATGGTCCCTTTTGCATTGAGAATATAACCCTTTCAGCTGTAAAGGTCCCAGGGAGGTGAGCTTGTCTTCACTTAGGGGATGTAAAGGCCTACAAAGGTGAGACCCGCCCTCCCTCCACTACCGATCCAGAAGCAAGACAAGAAGAAGAATTTCAGCATGTGCAGACTTTATCGATGACAAAGAAGGAGGATGAAGCAACCAGCTGATAATACAGATTTTGGTTTGAACTTTTGGGTTGAACTGAAATTCAGTATTTCAGGAATTTTGAAAACTAACTTTTAGAAACACATTGAAGTATCAAAGTTATGCCTAAATGTCAGTTCTTGATCAGAAACTGGAGATGAGATCAGTATCCAGTTTCATTTTGTGGTGAATACCTGTTCTAAACAGTTAAACATATGGTACTTACCCACCGTGATGTTCATCAGCTTGTGCTTGCTGTCTTTGTGTTATTACTTCAAGCTTATCCTGCTCTTGTCAGAAGAGATGTTGATATTTGTACTTTTTTAAAGTATCCTAAAAATGGCTCAGTCATAAGAAGATTTAACAATTGCAAGTATAAAGAAATGTGACGATTGTATTAAAGGTGAGAAATGTAGAAGTTACTGTGTTTCAAGAGAATGAACAAGTGCAACAAGTACCAGGATGCAGCAAGAAATGGATGCCTACGTTTTTTTGTGAATATTATGTGCCTGTATGATTACTCTCTTTGAGACTCATTAAAAGTTTCCCGGTGGGTAACAACGGTGCTAGTAAGCTACAGGCACTGTTGTTACCGGACCGGCAAACTGCGAGTTCTGCTTGTGGGTGCCTTTTCGCCTGCAAGGTCTGACCTGGCGGGCGTACCGGCACCCACGAGCAGACCTTGATGGTGCATCCGGCCTCCCCATTCCCAATGGGACTCAAATGGGAATGGGGAGCAATAATTACTGGCACCCAGCAATGGGGTTTTACCGGGTCCGCTGGGGCTGAAATGCCCCGGTAAGTCCCCATTGCTGGGTGCCGGTAAATTCATGACTGTAGTATTTACGAGCACGGCTACTGCTGGACTCATAATGAGGTCCATTGTCTTTCTGTTCGTAATTTTTTACAGTCGCTATCATGTGATAATTTCCACTGAGGTAGAGGTCCCTATGGTTCTTCCTACCATGGGAACTTCCTTGGATAAACTTCATGAATGTTACACGTTTTCCAAAAGGCACAGGAGAGATGCAGAGGAAGATAATGAGGGGATAAATACCCATCTAGATAATTCAGCACACTTGGGTAATAACATGTGATACCAGCACATGGGGGAAGTAGGGGAAAAATCATCTAAGGAGGGTTGCTATGTCTGCGCTCTCATTCCCTATGCCATGAATACAGGGCAAACTTTTCTTTCCAGAGAAGTCCCAGAACACAATGACAAGTGCCGCAATCATCTTGCAGCATGTATGACCAGAGGACAATTTCAGGGAAGTTGGGGCACTTTGCGATGGAGATCGAAATGGTTGATTCCATTCCAGGATGATTATATCAAGACTACAAAGATGGAAAGGGAATCTGGAGGGGGGAGCCAGATGCTTGTGTATCCTGTAGCAGGACAGGAAGAGGTAGTCATTGAAGTCATGAAGAAAATGAATTACCCTGATGCAACATAAATATCTGGATCACCTGGATGTTGGGAACAAACTCAACTCTTAATCTATGGGCGAGTGAAGTCCAAGAAGGGATGGGAAGGAGGACTGATGTCCTGTGCAGCTCATTTACTGAAGTCAGAACATGTGCAAAAGGTGCAGAGAGTGAACAATGGATGTTTGAAGTCATGTGCTAAACATGTCAAACTACTGACATGGGTAGAAGATTAATCAGGTCCAATGGTTATAAGCCCATTGGCAAATGCAATATTTTGCTTCCAAAGACACAGAAAGAGCCATGTGGGAGATAACAAAGACTGCAAAACTACAGTTGACATTTCCAGGATGGGAGAAGGGACAGCTGACTTCATGGATCGATATTGGGCTTGTGGGCCTAGGGCCTACATTAAGTTGCCCAAGGATTCGGGTGGAGTATGCTCCTTGGTGCTCATCCATGTTGCAGCATTAGTGATTCCTCAGAGTGACCTGAACATTGGTGAATTTTCAAAAGTAGATACCTATTTGAGAAAAAGAAGATCGCTTGATTTTCTCAATCGAACCAGAAGAGAGAATTACTTTTCAGCTAAGTCAATAGAAGCATATGACTCCATTCCTTATGAACACAGGTTGTTCAGCAAGACTGCTTCAATATTTATGACTGTATTCATGCCTGGGAACCAGACGATGGTCAATGGCAAGACGTTGCAGATTATGAGATGGGAGCTTCTGCAGACAATCAACACCACTATAAAGAGATTAAATTCTATCAAGGAAGAGCTGGGGGCCATGCGACCAATCACCCTGCAGAACAGATATGTCCTTGATATGATCACAACGATGGAAGGAGGAGTTTGCGCCAAAATTGGGAAATTCATACCTTCTCACAATGACAAGAATGGGACCTTGACAGGGGCCATATGTTGCTAACGAACCTGCATAACAAGATGGAAGACGAGACAGAGGACATTACGGATGACAGTTGGTTTGCTTCCATATTCTCATGGATTCCACAGTGAATGGCGAACATCTTCAAGTTTCTTGGGGCAATATTGGTGATGGTGATGTTTGGATTCTGTGTAATCAGGATAGTGATCGTCCAATCCAAGAAGACAGCAAAGAAATCAGTAGGAATTAAGATCATGATCGAATCTGGGTTTGGACCCAAGGAATTGACTGATGAAGATGTCAGAAAAATACATAGATGCCAGCATTGTAGCACCTGAAGGAACAAAGTTCCTGTATCCAAAGAATCATAAGAAGTATATGGTACGATGGGTCTATTGGAATCCAAAAGGACAGTGCAACTATATGACCTGGAGTGTAGATGAGCATGTCAAATCATCCGGCACCCTGAGGGAGGTGATGAAGATCTGGACTCCAAAAGAAGCACTTTATTAAGAGAAAATATCAAGACGTGGAGACAATTGAGGAGGAGGTCCATGACTTGACCAGAGGGGGGAATGTAGAGAAGCAATTACATGTCTCTACAGGAAATCCCACCCCCTACCTCCTATATGTCGGAAGCCTGAGATTGTGCCATGCTTAACACCAGCTGTTGTGACCATACCATGGCGAGTATTCTAAAGAAGGTACCCACAGAGAAAACCCTATCCAAAGTATCCGCGAAGAGACGATAATCTGAGGGAGGAAATCCCTGAAGGAATATGAAAAGGAGCAAAAAGAGAAGCTGATGACGTCACGAAAGACGAGCTTGATGCCCTGAGGATATTGGTTGAAGAGAATGCATGGATCTTACAGAAACTGATGATGAAGTTAAGAATTGAGTAAACTTTCACATGCTAAAAGAAGATTGCACGTGTGCAAAGCACTGCAGAAAATGCAAGCCGTTCAATGATTGTACAGATGCTGTAATGCAAGTAGATTAATTAATCTTAGAAGCTTTTTAATTGGTAATTGTAATTGTAATTGGTTATTTATAACGTGCCTAATACCCAGAGGTTTCCAAGCTTGAACCGGGAGATCGAACCAGTGTGGCTCAACTGTCATGCTTCCAAGGTGAGCGTGTTGCCCCTCAGCTATACTCCGAGACAGCTGGCTATATGTAGTGAATAGACTGCAGGCAAAGCCACCATTGTATAAAAACTGGACATCGGTGTCAAGGATCGGTAAGCCAGGACCCATGCAGAGAAAAGGCGAGAACTGTTTTGCAGCAAAAATAAGCTGAGATTGTGCAAACAAATGGTGAGGCTGTCTGGCCTGGTATCAAAGCTGAAGCAGCCAAGGTCGGTTATCTATTATTGAATGTGTGAATCTGAATCTTCCCTTGTTAAGGTGCAAATAAAGAACACCAAGCGTGCCAAGTTTTATTCATTTAAGACATTTAAATGCTGCAAAATGGACTAAATCGTTGTCTCCTGTCACGTGAGCCAAAGATGGAAATAGAGTTGAGTATTTAGTCCTAGAACAACACTAGTGAGTTTCTCGCACACCCATATATTTCCAGAGACAAGAATACTTTTTAAGGCCATGTTCAAAGACAATCTTCATGGCAGAAGGCATGAATAATGAAAGATGTTGGGCTAATTGGGTGGAGAGGTAAAGTCAAGTCCACCTAACAGTAGACAGCCATTCACAATCCCAGCCCTTATAGAAAGTATACTTAGATGTTCTCCTTGAACGTATCACAATCCTTCTTAGTTTTTTATTTGTCACAAAGTATATCGTCACGTCTCATGTATTTATACCAAATAACTATGTTTTTATGAGAAATGCACTGAGAGCTCAAGCAAACGCCCGCTGATGTCTGTTGTAACTCCTGGTTTTAAATAATTGTTAATAAAATAGCACCTTTGCCATCTTCCTGAGTTGCTTCTATTATTTGGTGTCATACATTATCTGCATCCCTATCCATTGCATGCACGATACCCAAATGCCATATGCTCAATAGCACGAAGGCCAGACCTTGCCACACACACCTCCTTCCATTGCTGTAATCATGTCAAGGACATACCTGTTCTGGAGGGTCATTAACCTTATGGCCCTCTACTCTTACGCTATAGCGTTAAATCCTGTTATAGTGGAATTGATTGTCTGTAACAGCTACCATCTGGTGATCTGCAGCCATTTGGAATTCACTGCTGCTTGTAGTCCAGTCATAAATATAGATGGCATTATCATAGCAGTCTTGTTGAACAACTTGTGCTCATCCAGAATCTCATTGTAAGCTTCTATTGATTTAGCTGAGCAATAATTATCTCTCTTCATCCCCTGGAGTGCAAGTGACCTTCTTTTCCTCAAGTGCTTATCCACTTTTGGAAATCCCTCGAAGTTCAGGTCACTCTGGGGAATCGCCAAGGATGTAACCTGAATGAGTACAACAGAACAAACTCCTCCCCAGTTCCTGGGCAACTTCATACATGCTCTGTATCCACAGGCCCAATATCGATCCATTAGGACAGAGGTTCCTCTGTTCATTCCTGGGATGTCAATTATGTTCTTGCACCCTTTATTCTCTCCAACTCTGACTTTTCCTTTAATTCAAAAGCACATCATTGCATTAATCAATGGAACTACAGCCAGTGGCCCTGATTCATCATTCACCCATGTCAGCAATGTAGAGTTCTTGGTCCATGACTTTAGGCACTCATCATTCACTTTCTGATCCTTGTTCACTGGTTCCTTCCTTCGTAGATGAGCGGCACAGGACATCATCCCATCTTCCCATCCTTTGGTCGTAATCGCTCTTCCATAGATTAACAGCTTTGAGCGCTCCCAGTATCCAGGCAGTCCAGCCTTTTCAGTTTTGTCAGAGCAATTTATCCTCTTCATTTATTCAATCATTATATTATCTTGTCCCACAGAAGGATACACAATGATCTTGTCTGTCCATCCAGGCTCTTTTTCCATTTGCTTTGTCTTGATATAAACATCTTGGTATAGGAACGTCTGTCTTGATCGCATTCGCAGGGCTGCCCAGCTCCCTTGGAACTGTCCTCTGGTAGCACATGCTGCTAGATGGCTGAAGTACTTTGCATCATGTGCTGGCAGCTTTTTTGAAATTAATGTTATTTCTGTACTCATTGAAGAGGGCATGAGAGAGCAGACATCAAAGCTCTCATTGGATGCACTCTTCCCCACCTTTTTCATATGTTGGTACCACATATTATTCCCCAAGTGAGTCGAATTTACACGATAGGTATTTATCCCCTGGTTATCTTGTTCTGCATCCTTCTTATGTTGTTTGACATGCCCAAATAGGTTAAAGAATGTTCATCATTTCTACTTTTGTGTGCCACACCATTTCTTGTTGAATTGCAAGGCTTCCTGCAACTGCATTTCTTCTTCCTAAATTGTTAAACGGTAATAATATAGTGCCTCCTTAGTTTTTATATTGGCCTAAGCCTATTCACGCTTCACGGAAAACCACGTTGCCAAGTTCGGATATTTGGGTTAACTTTGCCGCCATTTTAAGATTCATCCGCCATTTTGATTTCCACTCATGTATTCTACATTCTAAAATGGTGGACCATGTTTTCGACTTGCAGCCAAGACCTCCGACCTTTGAGTTCTGTTAATGTTTAGGTTGTCCGAGAGCCGACAGTTTAGACTGTGCAAAGAGACCTTGTGTTTCTTATGAACTGTCATTCAAGTGTTGTCTGCGCTCACAAGCCTCATCTATGTATAAAGATTGGGACAATGAAGAACAAACCTCGAGCGTATGCTTTAGCTGAACTACATTGAGAAGGAACAAGGCTTACCACGGGATTCGAGAACATACATCGCTATTGTATCTTCATTGAAATGCAAACTTGTGTAATCCTTTGCATAATATTGTAAAATCTATATGTGAACTAGGCACAAACTCTAGACCACACATTATTAACATGAAGAGAGACTGGACATTATTGCACAAATTGTATAAAAGCACAAATGTTTAGATGTCCAGGTCTTTCTTTCACCTCTCCTTGTCGGCAGGTACACACTGCGAGGTGTTGGGAGCCAGATAGCTATCTGTTTTGCAAACTGTACAGTAATAAAAGATCTGTGAATCTTTTTAGCCCGTGATTGGTGTATTTCCGTTGTGGTACTCAGCCTCTATATTTCTATGTTCTTTCAGATGGTGCCCGAATAGGGACCCTCAAGATTGATGCCACCTCGTTGAAGAGTTGACGCAGCCATCGGACCGGGATCGGACGGTGAGAAAAAGGGGGCCCTTTTTTGGATGAGACGTGACACCTCAACAGTACTGCACAATCCGATCACTGGACGGTGAGCACGCGATCCGAGACGGCATCTTGACGAGGGTCCATATATCGAGGCGGGCAGTTTTGCCGAAATCACCAACTACGAGGGTCCTTTGTCCTTAGTAATCCTATCGGACCTCCCTTTGTCCTTTGAAACAGGTGAGTCGTGCCCTGATTCCTAAATATCCTGATATTTGGTTGTAGAATTGTACTCGCGAGCACAATCGACGCCAGGTAACACCACTAATCTGACATGCCTGGGAAATTGGGCGTTATTCCCTCAGAGACAGACAATCTTTGGAATTTGGCCATCTGGCACCACAGGAGGGATCGCCGGCATGTACTATCTACTGTAAGTACGGCATTGGTAGTATAGTATTCAACGATATTTGGCACAGACAAACTAGACATGCTCCCGAACCTCAGTGGCCAGTCAATGGTAGTTTTGAGATTGCTCGAATAGAGTATTTATAATCCATATTGTTAAAGAAAAAAGCTAGACCTGCAGCATTTGATGTAATACAAAATTGGAAAAAGGAAGCTATGCAGCACATTAAGAGTAAAGAGAAGCATGCACGTCACCACATGTCAAATTCTAAAAAAGGCATTATTGTATGATCAACAAAAACAGTCAGAGTGTGTTAGAAACATGGATAGGGCTTTTCAAATTGGTATACAGAAAATATATCCGTCTAAAGATTTTCATGCCTCAGATGAGCTAATTGATAAACTCTTAAATGAGTTTAAGAGGCCTGAGGCCACTGCACCACCTACTTATGTACCTCTTCCAGTTATCTTACCTCTTCCTGCTGTCGTTCCTCCTCCCATAGCATTTCCTGTTCTTCCTGTTGCTCCTCCGCCGCCAGGTATTGCTCCGCTTCCTGTTGTTGTTCCTCCGCCTGTACCTCCACCTTTACCGACTGTTACTGTTCCAGTAAATCAGTCTTCTTTGCCAGTGGTAGTGTCTCCGCTACCTGTTCTACAGGATTTGTCTACTCTCTCTTTCCCAAGCGGTTATGCTCCGCTTGTAGCTGATAAAGGGGCAATTGCTGAATCAAAAGTTGTAACGCGGAACACAAAGAGACGAGGAGAAATTTCAATGCATGGGCTAAGCAATGTATGGAGAAAGGTGAACAATCTACTGTTTTAGCTACACTCCTTAATCTAGAAAGTATTGCCAATCAGAATATTTTTATTTAGGGGATGGGGATACATTTGGCTGTAATGTGGAATAGATTGACGGATACAGATGTCCCACAAGGGTTGACGGATTTGAATGTTTTAGCTTATTCAAGGGAAACTGCGGAGAAAGTACATGAGCATGTCAAGAGGGTTTTGAGGTTAGAAGGGAGTTATAACGGTTACAGAATGATGAAGTAGATGGTGATAGTTTGTACACTTTTTACGTGCAGAAACGGTTCCTTCCTCCTTGTAAGTCAATGAGTGAAGAAAGATGAATTTGCAAAAGAGATGTGCTTAGATGGATTTCAGATATGTCGATATCTACTGTAGAAGTATATGATACGTATAGTCAGTATACAGAGGAAAGTGCAGGGGAAAGTGTTACAGGTAATGGTAGAATACCTGCAGGATGAATGTATAAAGAAAAAGGTTTGTTGTCCCACAGAATTATTGAATATTTATAAGAGTGCTTTTGCGTCTGATACTGTTTCCACCACTTTAGCGCTTGATTTGGCTCTGTTGCTTAGTAAATGTTCGGAGTTGCCTACTTCTCAGTTGCCTATGAGAGAGGTTCCTCCGACATTTGTTCCCAAAGTTGAGATTCCGGCTAATACTGCAACGGATGCAGCAGCCATTGATATTGAAGTGCATTATGTATTGCAGTTTGTTCACGTACCGTTCTCAAGACAGGAAGTGAATACTATTAGACAGTCGATTCCAGACATAAGGAAAAATCCAACAGGGTTTTACAAGGAAATAGAATCTGTCTTGCATTCGTCAGTTTTCACTTTGGGTGATATAGATTTGTTGTTTCCTGTGCTCTTACCTGCTGATTTATGGAAACAGATTAGGACTGTAGATGATCAAGCAGGGTTAGGTGAGATGGAGAAAGGGCAGCTGGTGAAAGACCACCACAAGTGATACTGACTTTGCCAGATAGAATAGTAATGAAATTAAAGACTTTAGTTCCAGAGAGAAGAATTGTTTGGTACAAACTCACTGCTTGTACCCAAGGAAAATCTGAAGGTGCTACTGAATTCTTTAATCAGTTCGAACAAGTATTCTCAGATTTTAGCGGACAGGATTTAAGCACAGAGTCAGGGAAAAGATTATTTGTGGATAAGTTTGTGCGTGGATTGTTACCTGATATCCAGTCACAAATTATGACTTCCGAGAGTCCTTGGAAAGCTAAATTACAGTCCAAAGTATTGGAATGGCTGAGTGTGGGGAATGGCTGAGTGTGGGGAATGGCTGAGTGTGGGGAATGGCTGAGTGTGGGGAATGGCTGAGTTTGGGGGAATGGCTGAGTGTGGGGGAATGGCTGAGTGTGGGGGAATGGCTGAGTGTGGGGGAATGGCTGAGTGTGGGGCAATGGCTGAGTGTGGGGCAATGGCTGAGTGTGGGGCAATGGCTGAGTGTGGGGCAATGGCTGAGTGTGGGGCAATGGCTGAGTGGGGGCAATGGCTGAGTGGGGGCAATGGCTGAGTGGGGGGAATGGCTGAGTGGGGGGAATGGCTGAGTGGGGGGAATGGCTGAGTGGGGGGAATTTCTGAGTGGGGGGAATGGCTGAGTGGGGGGGATGGCTGAGTGGGGGGAAATGGCTGAGTGTGGGGAATGGCTGAGTGTGGGGAATGGCCGAATGTGTAGGAATGGCCGAGTATATCGGAATGGCTGAGTGTAGGGAATTAGCTGAGTGTGGGGAATTAGCTGAGTGTGGGGAACGTACATAATATGCATTGATTTGCGGGAACATTCGAATGAACATATGATACCACACCTCACACCTACTCTCCTCTTTACACCATCACTCAAATAGAACACAGGGATACTATGACACCATTCGGTATAACTGTTCTCATATCAACATCTCCCGCTCACTCCCCATCACTCTAAGTAACCACCGCTGGTTTAACACCCCCAGCCAGGCGTTTCTCCTCAGGCCTAACGCAGCCACTCTCGAGCTGGATTAATTCTGCCGGAGCGTACACATTCTCCTGACCTCTCAACCACCACACCTACCGCTAAGAAGCAGCTACCACATTAACCCCGCACCAGCTGCACACATACTTTGTGCGCACACGCACCTTTTGTCTCTCTTCACCCTCTCTAGTGACTCGAACCTCGGTTCCCAAGGGCGTTCAACCTACCAGCGCCTTCAGACCATACCAATGGTATATAAGGCGCTATATAAATGCAAAATAACAATAACAATAACAATATGGCTCAGTATTATGAACATAGAGTCAATAATGAAAAAGAAAGGACCGAAAAGAAAAGTGGAGATTTAAAAACCAAAGTATCATTGCAACAGATGGTCAGAGGGCCTAGAGGTGGAAGCACGCAGTTTTGAGGTCAATTGGTTACGCAAAATAATGCGTCGTTGGGTCCTGTACATGCAAACCAATGTGCTTATTGCAGACAAGAGGGTCATTGGCGAGCACAATGCCCGATCCTCCAGCAAAGGTCGAATAACACATATGGTGTCATGGGTAGACGATCCAGAGGCCGCCCTGGGGTGGGAGGTCCTGGTAGAAGCCAGTTCGCTCAAAAATCTCAGTCATTCTCGCAAGATAATCAGCAACCTAGTGTAGATAGCAGAATATTTTTGATGATCCTTCAACTGCCTATCTTTCTGAAGATCTTGTCTTCGATGATATAATGTTTCATTAGGACAGCCCGAAGCAGGGTCTGGAATTGATGCCTATTCACATTAATCAGAAAGGTCCCTATGTTGAGATGACGGTGGGGAATAGGAAGCATCTATTTTTGATAGACACAGGAGCACAGAATTGTTCCATTGATCATTCACGGGTTCTAGACATTCCACCGTCAGGGCAGAATAACGTTTCTGTAGGGTTTTCCGGTACGCCAGTGGTTAGTCCGGTTTCTCTACTGGTACCGATTTCACTGGGGACATTCACGGATCACTGTCCATTTCTTCTGACAAAAATGGGGAGAATTTGTTGGGGTTTAATCTGTTGAAAGAATTAAATGCGGTAATTCATTGTTTTTCGGATGGAGTGTGTTTGACGATTTCACCTCAGCAATCTTCTGTCTCACAGTTACTGACTAGACCTTTGCCGCCAGAATCAATAAGATTGTTGCTCTACAATTTCCAATTTTGCCTGATGTAACGACGATTCTAACAATGATTCCAGCTCCTGCTAGTCATTTCAGTGTGGTGGATCTTAAGAATGCCTTCTTTAGCATTCCCATACACGTGTATACTAGATATTTGTTCGCGTTCACACTAGCGGGACGCTCGTTTACATTCACCCATGTACCACAAGGGTACACGGAGAGTCTGAGCATTTATAGTAGGGCTTTGAAAGAACAGCTCCATACACTTGAGTTGCCTTCTACTTGTACATTGCTGCAGTATGTCCACAACCTTCTCTTAGCTGCAGACTCAGAAAGTGCTTGCACTGAAGGCACTGTGTTGTTGCTTATTCATCTAGCAAAGCATGGGCATAAAGCTTCATTGAAAAAGTTTCTGTATTGTAGACATGTCAAGGAGGGAAGAAGATTGACACCTGAACGAATTAAGACCATTTCTGGCATGTCTGTCCCAAATACACAGAAGGAAGTCAGAGCCTTGATAGGAATGGCTTCTTACTGTAGACAGTGGATCCCTAACTTCTCACTGGTGATCAAACAATGTTGGTATTGACAAAGAAGGCCATTTCTTTGCCACTAATGTGGAACTGGGACCACAAGAAAGCTTTTGATCTGCTCAAGACTGCACTGTGTTTAGAGCCAGTTTTGGGCACACCAAATTATGATAAGGCCTTTGAATTGTATGAGCATGAGCGTGATGGATGTGCTAACGGAGGAACATGGGGGAAAGAATAGAATGTGCGTTTTTTTTTCCTCCACACTTGATCCTGTTGCATGTGCTTTGCCGAGATATTTGAGAGCTGTCGCTGCTGCTGCTGCATCTGTAAAACAAAGTGAGGGCATGGTTCTAGGCCATACTTTAACCGTGATGGTACCTCACTCTGTAGACGTTCTATTAAATAGAATGCAAACGCAACACCTTACTTCCGCATGATTAACAAGATATGAACTGATCCTATTTGCACCGCCTATCCAAATTAAAAGGTGTTGCGTATTGAATCTGGCTGAATTGTTACCTCCTCCGCAAGATATTGCTTGCAATGATGAAATGTCACATGACTGCCTTTATAGTACAGAGCAAGAAACTAAAGGCAGGATTGATTTAAATGAGACAACTCTGAATGAACCACCAGGGGAGCTGTTTTGCGATGGCTCCAGCTTCAAACTTCCGGATGGTACATCCACTGCTGCTTATGCCATCACTACACTAAGCATGTGCGCGGAAACCAAGTATATTTCACATAACTCTGCACAGGCCGCAGAGATTATTGCACTGACTGAGCTTGTGAACTTTTTTCAAAGGGCTTAGAGAAAATATATATATACTGACATCAGTATGCCTTTTGGGTGGTCCACATCTTCAGTAGATTATGGGCAGAACAAGGTTTCTTGACCTCACACGGAACAAAAATCCAACATCGCACCTTGATAGTTCAGCTACTCTCAGCACTTACGCTTCCCACTCAACTAGCTATCATGAAGTGTGTGGCACATCAGAAAGTAGATTATTAGGGAATGGGAACACTTTTGCAGACAGGATAGCTAAACAGACTACTACAGATTTATATAAAAAATGTATGTTACAAAGGAAGCCACAAACACTTGTACAGTAGATGGAGGGATTGACTTGATAAAGAATATTCAAGCTGATGCCACTTTAGAAGAACTTAAACATTGGGCAGAAGGTTTGGCAAGTTTGGATGAGGAAGGGTGTTGGGTAGACAGTTCAAAGGTAAAATGGATGCTACCCGATGCATATGTCATCGCCATGATCACAATGGCTCATGGTCCCAATCACATATGTGCCAGGAAAATCTGTAAAATGCTAGAATCTGTTTGGGTGAATGTCAACATCTCAAGAACTGCTGAGTGTTTTGTTCAGAATTGTATGGTTTGCTTACAGCATAATGCGGGGAAGGGTACGACGATACCGACGGTTTGTTTTGGTCCCCCCTCTGCGCCTTTTGAAGTGATTCATTTCGACTTCATTGAGATGGATCGCTGTAATAAATACAAATATGTCATTTGTGCCTTTAGCAAGTGGGTTGAAGCCCTCCCTGGGAAAGATGCTACAGCAATGACAATGGCAAAAACCATGCTTAAGGAATATTTTCCTAGGTTTGGTTTGCCTAGAGTCATCTGGTCGGATAATGGTCCACGTTTTATCGCTGCTGTTATTCTGCAAGTATGCACGGGATTACAGATCGATAAATGGTTCCATTCGGCTAGACACGCTCAGAGTGCTGGACTTGTAGAACGCCATAATGGTATCTTGAAGAACAAAATTGCCAAGGTCTGTGCCAGCAGTAATTTGAAATGGCCAGACGCCATACCTATAACGCTACTGTCCATGTAGACAACCCCACAGACTAGAACTGGACTCTCCCCCTACGAAATCATAATGGGGAGGCCAGCTAACATTTGGAACCTGCCGAAACCTAAAGCGTTAAAAGATGTAGAGCATTTGCTTCTTGCTGAACACTGTGAACAGTTAACTCAAAACTTGTATTTGATTTATCAACAGGTGCGAGATAGCCCTCTCAGTTAGGGCCAGGTCACAGAATTCGACCCGGTGACTGGGTGCTCACAAAGTCATTTGAGAGAGCATCCAGCCTTGCACCGCACTGGAGGGGACCATTTCAGGTCCTGTTAGCCACACAGAATGCTCTACGAGTAGGTAGCCTACGACACTGGATACACGCTACACACATCAAGAGGATATCTTTTCCTTTGCCACACGACAGACAAGTAAAGGAGGAAACTACTTGCTCTGCTTCTGGTGATCAATCGGTCTTGAACAACATCAATGGTATTTCAGAGACTCTTCCTGAGCCCCTGGGGCCTGGGGAGACTGCTGCTTTGTCTCTGATTTCTTCTTCCGATCATTCTGCACCCTTGAACGACCTTGCCTCTGTTTCACTACTTCCATCAGGAAGCAACGACACACTGTTTGCAGATCACGCAGTACCTGGAGTCTTAAGGTGCAATCTGCATCCACAGCACTAGACTTACAGCACAGCACAGCTGCGCCTACAGGAAATGACTGTTGAGCTCGTCCCTTGCCACTTTCGTGCTGAAACATAAGTAAGTGGCTGGGACCGGCAAAAGTTATCTTCAATCAAGATCACATGGTCAGAAGATCTCTAGCAAACGAACTACGGTGTCTATCGCAGAAACATTTCAGAAAAGAGCTTCGAGGAACAATGCGTGTCGCTATCTCTACTCATGCGGAGCAACCGATCGACCGTGTGGCTAACAAAGACATTGGACAGAAAAATACATGGTCCTTGAGGACATATTTTTTTCTTGTAATTATGTTAACTGGTCTGACGGTAATAATTGCTCTTGGGTTATGGTATATTGAGGGGGTGCGTCCACTTGAAACATTTATACCTACTCAGAGTGTTCCCACTATGTCTTCTCCTTTCGTGCATCTGCACACTCTATCTCCTAGGGATTCCCAACACAGACAGAGTTATCACAAAAATACGCTTTTGTTAATCATGAATGCGACCCATGAAATTTTGAACAGAACAAATTGCTGCATCTGTTCGCATTTGCCACAACATGGGGAAAAAGGGTTGGGCTGGTATATTCATCCTTTGCCTCTAACTACTGCATGCTATGCCTCTCCAAGGGCACTATTCTTTGGTCGTTGGAATGATAGCATCTCAGGGAACTTTGACGGGACTAATTTAAATGAATTTGAAAGGCGAGTCCTGACGCCTCTGGGAGGCTCCCTTTTCACAAATAGGAGCAAGCATAATGTTGCTTCCATTAGGCATTCTGATAGACTTTCTAGACCTTTCCAATTGCTAATTTCTTTAAAGATGTCTCCTGTAGGCAACCAGGATGCTACTACTCCTTCCTATACTATCAATCACAGCCCCAACTCTGTTTCCTTCTGCATACAAAGGAATGGTTCTCAGTCAATGGTTACTTTTGAGGGTTGTACCAATATTACAAACTTGACTAGTGTAGACAGACCCTTGTATGTAGGTGATCCTGTTTATTTTATTTGAGGAGATGAAGCTTATCCTTGGCTACACAGGGATTGGCAGGGTACTTGTTATTTTGGTAACTTGCTACCAGGGGTATATGTAGCTAGCACCTCTGAGGTCTCTAGGGCTCGTCCAAGGTGGGATGAGAATGGTGATACTCCTTCACAAGTCATGGGTGATGTAGCAAAATCCTTTGGGACAGATCATGAATTCCGAGGATTTTAGGAGACTAGCAAGAGTGTTGGAGGGAACCATCAACCGGACCACTGATATACTCTGCAACATGACGTTAGAACAGAAAGTGATTAGATTAGTGGCTCTACAGAACCGGATGGTGTTAGATGTCATCCTGGCTGAGCATGGTTAAGTATGTAAATTGGTGGGATCTGCTTGTTGCATTTTCATACCTGTCTCCTCCTCTACCATAATCAAGGCAATGCAAAATCTGAACGTCCTAAGTACAGAAGTACATGTTCCCAAGCTAAACTGGGATCTTAGTACTTGGTTCTCTGGCTTTTTTACGGACTTGGGGATGGACATTTTTTTCAGTTTTAATGGTAATCCTTGTGATTCTCTTGTTCTGTTGTTGTTGCATACAATGGGCCTCATTACGAGTTTGGAGGTAGCCATGGTGCTAATAGCCCCATGGCTGCCTCCAAAATCTTGTCCGGGTCCGGGTTCTGTGAATGAGGAATTACCGGATCATTCCAACCTTGGAGGACCCGGTAATTCCTCATTCACAAAACCATTATTAGCGTCCTGGTCCCCTTGTGGGACCCGCAAAGGACATCTGGTCTGACCAGACGTTCGGAGCGGGTCCCGCAATGGAAACTCGTAATAGGGCGGAATGGGTTTACCGGCACCGGCACCATTACCGGTGCCTGTAAACCCATTCTGCCAACCTCGTAATGAGGCCCAATGTCTTCCTGTCATATGTTCGATGTTAGGGGGATGTTGTGCGCAAACTGTAGGAACATTTTTACCAAAAATACACACACCTGAGAAAATGCAAAAGGAGGGTTTGTTATATGGTAATTATATAGTGCCTCCTTAGTATTTATATTGGCCTAAGCCTATTCGTGCTACACAGAAAACCATGTTGCAAAGTTCCAATTTTTGGGTTAACTTTGCTGCCATTTTAAGATTCATCCACCATTTTGATTTCCACTTGTGTATTCTACGTTCTAAAATGATGGACTATGTTTTGCAACCAAGCCTTCCGACCTTCCGACCTTTGAGTTCTGTTAGGTTGTCCGAGAGCCGACTGTTTAGACTGTGCAAAGAGACCTTGTGCTTCATATGAACTGTCATTCAAGTGTTGTCTGCGCTCACAAGCCTCATCCATGTATAAACATTGGGAAAATGAAGAAAAAACCTCAAGCGTATGCTTTAGCTGAACTACATTGAGAAGTAACTTGGAACAAGGCTTACCATGGGATTCGAGAACATACATCGCTATTGTATCTTCATGGAAATGCAAACTTTGCATAATATTGTAAAATCTTTATGTGAACTAAGCAGGAACTCTAGACCATGAATTATTAACATGAAGAGAGGCTGGACAATATTACACAAATTGTATAAAAGCACAAATGTTTAGATGTCCAGGTCTCTCTCTCACCTCTCTTGTCAGCTGGTAACACTGCGAGGTTTTGCTTTGTAAACTGTACAGTAATAAAAGATCTGTGAATCTTTTTAGCCTGTGATTGTTGTATTTCCTTTGTGGTACTCAGCCTCGATATTTCTTTGTTCTTTCAGAATCATTTTTAATACATGTACTCAAATCACATTCGTAGTTGCACAATCTGCTCAATTATTGCAATCAAAATCCTTCTTATAATTGGGTTGTTCTTCGTATCATTGTCACGGATGGCACTCTATTAAGAGTGGCACAGGACTCCCCGGAAGGGTTTGGGTGGTTGTGCCAAAGTAAAGTGAACAGATAAGTACACACACAGCTGAAAGAAAGGAGAACTAAGAGTAGGCAAGTGTAGCAAGGAAAAAGGTACAGAATGGATTCCCTCTTGGGGTGTATGCAGATATAGGAAAAGAGTATTCCACGGACCTTAGGAAAACTATAGCCTTCTGCACAGTTTGCTATAACAGAGGCCCATGCTGTTTGCTCATGGCTTGGAACAACAACTATGGGTGTCTGTAACACAGAAACGAGACAAGGGAAGGGGCAGAGGTTGCCTGACGGAAACCAACAGACAAGATCTGTACAAGGGGTCTACAAACAGTACAAGAGAAGACACTAACAGACAAATCCAGAGAAAAGGAAGTCGAATAGCAAACTAACAGAAGGAAATTAAGGGAAAGCCGTATAACAGGATTGGATAGGAATAAAGAAACAGAGGGTTGAAAACAAGAAAGAAAGCAAGGGAGCAGCAGTCAGGAAACAGGGGGACTGCAATAACTGAAAGTAAATAATGAAGGTAAACTGTTGTGGATAGCAGAGGACGGTAGGGTACAAGGTTGAAAGATCAAAGAAGCAAGGCCAAAAAGGAGCTGGGCTGTAAGGAAGGAAGCCCAGAGGGAAACGGCTTAGGGCAGCGGATTGAAGCAGGCTGCACGGCAAGGAGCCCAGAAGGGCCGGGCAGCAAGGAGTGAGCCCAAAGGAGTAGGGCCACTGACTGTAGAAGGCTGCAGGAGGAATGTAGAAGGCTGCTAGACTGGAAGCCCACCGGATGAAGACTGTAGGTTGAAGGCAGCAGAGCGTAATTGGCTGTAAGGCAGGAGCCTGGGAAGCAATGGTGGAAGGTAGCAGCGGAGCGTGATCGGCTGCAAGGCAGGAGCCTGGAAGGCAAGGGCGGAAGGTAGCAGCGGAGCGTGATCGGCTGCAAGGCAGGAGCCTGGAAAGTAAGGGCGGAAGGTAGCAGCGGAGGGTGATCGGCTGCAAGGCAGGAGCCTGGAAGGCAATGGCGGAAGGTAGCAGCGGAGCATAATCGGCTGCAAGGCTGGAGCCTGGAAGGCAATGGCGGAAGGTAGCAGCGGAGCGTGATCGACTGCAAGGCTGGATCCTGGAAGGCAAGGACGGAAGGTAGCAGCGGAGCGTGATCGGCTGCAAGGCTGGAGCCTGGAAGGCAAGGACGGAAGGTAGCAGTGGAGCGTGATCGGCTGCAAGGCTGGATCCTGGAAGGCAAGGACGGAAGGTAGCAGCGGAGCGTGATCGGCTGCTATGCAGAGAGCCGGTAGGGCAATGGATAAAAAGCAGGAGTAAAGAGGAACCGCATACAAAGATCCATAGCTCGAAGCAAAAAGGTGCTGGAAGGACTCTTAATTCAAGAGACTGAGCCTCTGCATGCAGCAGCTTATATACTGCCCTGCCCAGCACAGAGGCAGGTTAATTGGTCGCACCTGGATAAGCACACCTGCAAACAATCTGCGTCCTCCCTCTCTGTTCCTGAGTTGGTGGGAGCAGAGCTGATCCCTAGGGCTTCTTGGGATTGTAGTTCCGATGATGACCAATAGGAATTGCCAGGAATAGATGGTTATAGCCAAGTGCATTGTGGTAAGTGTAGTTTGTTGGAAAAAATAGAAAAGCACCAAAGTCTCGCAAATGGGGAATAAGGTCCATATTGACCGCCAATGTATGCGCCCATGGCGCAGGCATGACAATCATGGTGAAAAGTGAGAATATTAACATCTCTCCTAATGAGGGTAGGGTATGACAGAAGTATAAACACAAAAACTGCAACCAGAAACCTATGTGTGTCACTATCGGCTGTTGTCATATTTTATTTCTGCAATCTATTTTCTCATGAATCTGGGTATTGCTCTCTCTTCCAATTTATAAAAAGGAATTGGCTCTTGGGCATAGTGCCGATATGCTTTTTACTTTTTCAAAGAATCTCTAAAAAGTATGTTTAAACTCTGGAATTCTCTGAAAGTCCATGCACTTCTTGCTAATACTTCAAGTAGTGTCCAATGAATTAAATTCTAAAAGAAATGTTTTTTAATCACACACTGTTTTATCGTCCTTCTTCTTGGTCATCGATCAAGTCTGAAAATGCAGCAATTCTTCTTTTTGTCTTGCTACCAAGTCAGTGGGTACTAGAGGGAGGGTCTCGCCTTTGTAGAACTTTATGTAATGCAAATGGAACCACACTCTTCTTCCAGATACCCTAACTGCAGTAGGGGACACTTCTTCTACTTGAAATGGTCCATTATATTTTGGCTCATGCCATCTATGTGTGACATTTTTACTAAGCACTTGATCTCCAACATACAACTTTGGTGGTGGCAATAATTCACTAAGATCAGTAACTGGGCCATCCTCTTCCATGTTCCTCAACCCCATCCACCAATTTCTGACTTGATATGAAATGAAAGAAACACTGGTAGTCAAATAATCGTGCATCTCATCACCTAGAGTTTGCGCCACACTCTGGGCATCCCTTCTAACTCTAAACGGGGGTCTAAAGGGCTTCCTCATGTGGTGCCCTGTTACTTCTTCATGGGGTGTAAGATGATGGTCTGAACCTGGCTGATTTTGATGAGCATACAAGGCTAGGGGTAGGCAATATAGCCATTCCTTTTTCAAAGTTAATTGTATCTTTGCTATTATCTCCTTGAGGAGGCCGTTGAGCCTCTCACAGAAACTGTTTTCTTGTGGGTGATATACAGAAGAAAACGTATGCTTTATGTTCAATAATAGCCCTATTTGTTCAAATAGGCCATTGACAAAATGTGGTCCATTATCTAACCTTAACATTTCGCACACATCTCAGAAATGCCTTGCGCACTAAGAACTTTGCTGTGCAGGTGGCATCAGGATATGTAGAAGGACCGGCATCGATCCATCGAGAAAAGGGACACACCACCACCAATAGATACCTATATCCATTACATATCTGCAGAATATAGACGTAGTCACTATGCAAATGCTGAAATGGGCTGTAGTGGAGGATCCGAATTAAAGATAGGGAACCAACAACTGAACGAAGTGGGGGGCAGCCCCCCCACTTAAACCTAAGCAGAGAAATTCATATGGACTAATTTGATGCTGTAATTATGTGTAAATGGTATTTATAATGTTAGTATATACTAGTATTTGAAAAAGCATCGTATTTATAAGGTTGAACATGTCATTACCATGATGTAATAAGGTGGCAAGGCACAGAATGGACAATAAGATTTGCTGTACACAGACAGAAAATCGTTCTGGCTAAATGCCTTTAATGAAAATGCATGTAACCAAAAATGTGGCTAAAATGAGAAGAAACTGAGTAGCGCTCAAAGGCCCTCATTAGGACCCAGGCGTTAAGGGGTTTACGGCGCCGTAAACGGCGCCGACCCTTAACGCCTGATTCCAAGGTCCCTTTGCGGGATGGTGATTTTAACGCCTGCTTTTTGCAGGCGTTAAAACCCATGCCGCAAAGGGACCTTGGTGCTAATTACTCCACCGTAATTTACGGTGGCGTAATTAGCGCCTTTCCCCATTCCCATTATGCCCTATGGGGCGAAAATGGGAATGGGGAAGGGTAAAATGGGAAATGGGGATTTACCGCCCCGCTCACCTTGGAATGGGGCGGTAAATCCGCCATCCACCATGGTGTAAACGTAGTTTACACCATGGTGGAAAGGGTACGACCCAGGCGGTAACTTACCGCCTGGGTAGTAATGAGGGCCAAAGTGTGTAGGGTAAGGTAATTTTAAAGTTGAGACTTTCGAGGACACCAGAAACTTGACGAATGGGCCGAACCTAGACTTTTAATTAGGCCTTGTCTGAAACCTTATCTGAAGAGTCCAGCTGCATCAACTATAAATTGAACGTAACACCGGAGGAAAAGTCAGACATGCATGCTAGAGCGTATTTCATTCTGAAGGGTTAGTTAAATTAAAAATAATTGCCCAATGAGCTAATGTTTAATGATGAAGTTGCTTAAGACTGTGCAGGAAAGGTGGGGACAGTTTGCTCCCTCACATTTTGCTATAAAAATGAGCTCTGTGTGATGCTGGGGGGGTGGAGGCTGGGAGCTCGACCACGGCACTAAGGCTGCTCTGTGGCAGCAGCGGCATGAAATAATCCTCTATGAACACAACAGTCTCTTTGCCAAATCCTTGAGTTGTCCTTATTGAATTGTGTGGGAGTATGTGAATCCTGCACCCTAACCTCCTCAAGGTTCAGCTATCTTGTCTTAAGGTATTCGAGGGCGAGCTCTGATTCTATGGGCCCGTCAGAGGTCACTCGGTCCTCGACTTACAGGGCCATTTGGACGGGGTATTAGTCCTCCGATTGTTCTTAGTGTATGCCCAGCTGTAAACCTGTGACACACGGTGCAAATCACAATGAACTGTGCAACGTGTTGCAATAGATTGGGAACAAACCTGTCCTCTGCAATGTGGCAGCAAGACTTTCTCGGGTTATATGCGCAAAGTAATGTGACTTTTTGTAACGCTGCTTGCATCACTGGCTTTCCAGTGCTTTCCTGTCTCCATAGTGCTTCCGTGGGGAATAAAGAACACCCCCTACATTTCCATACATCCTGCTCTTCTTGGTCGACTCTACCCTATATCTCTATTAGTTGTGTAATTGACAGCATATTAAAATCTCATCTCATACTAACATGCTTCTGTTTAAAACATCTTTGACATTTTCAGTTACGAAACTCAACATTTTAGAGGAATACACAACCCTTTTGGTTTCTAAATCTGCGGCATAATTTGCATGAGAAACAAATTGTGTATGTTTAGTGTCTGCTGTGCATTGTATGACTGCTATGGCCACTAGGAGTTGTAGTGTCTTAATGAGCCTGTCCAATCAAGATGCATGCTGCACCAGAGTGCCATCTGTGCAGAGATAACTCCTCCTTTTCCAACATGACAGTACTGCGTGTACAGTTGACGTCACATAGGCAGAGTCACTGCATGCCGTCACTTCCTGATCTTTGTGTTTCTCAAGCACAACAATAAGTTCTACCAATTCTGATACTTGTGCTGAAAAATGGGATTGCACTCTTGCACTCACCACTACCTCAAATTCACCCTTTCATCTGCACCTTAAAACTGCAGATCCTGAATGCCTCTCCCCACTAGTTTGATTGATTTTTGAAGAACCTTCAATAAAGAGAAACACCCCTCCTGCTAATGACTTTTCTTTCACACAGGGTATATTATCATAAGATTCAACATAGTTAGTGCAATTGTGTACATGATCACTTTCTTCTACAGGTTCAGCTACAAACGTGGCTAGGTTCACTATTTTACATCTCAAAATTTGAATCGCTGGATTAGACATGATTGATTCCTATGCAGAAGCTCTTTGTGTTGTCAATGTACCTTTGGGTTTCTCTAAAATGGCAAATAAGGTGTTTAGTTTAGTTTAGTTTAGTTTATTCATTTATAATGCGCACCAGACCCAGGGGTATAAGGGCACAGCAGTTACAGATAATGCAAAGCTTAGTAAACAGGTTACAAAGTTGGCAGTGCAATCAAACAGTATTGCAGACAGAGTGAAAAAGAAAACGCAATGGAATATACGTAGACAAATCATTACAATATAGACAAGATGCAGAGGCATGTTTTGTACAACTAGGATATGGGGGGGCACATTCAAATATGCAAGAGGGGGTGCAGTGGTCCGAGAGTGTAGTCCTGAGGGATAGATGTGTATGTGCAGACATTAGATGTCGTTCAACTTCATCCAGTTGATGTAACTTAGTCTGAACTTTGCATAGGATTGATCTTCTCTAATGTGGTGTGGTAAGAAATTCCACAGTTCAGCAGCTTTGACGTGGAAGCTGTTTCCACCAACCTTAGATAGATTGAATCTAGGGATAGTGATACAGTTGGAATTAATAAGTCTTGTGGGTCTATTGGAGGTTCTTCTTTGAAGTGTGTTCATGAGTTAGCTGAGTTAGCTAGGGGCAGCATTGTTCTATGCCTCATACCATGTCGCTGAACAGGCCCAGGAGGTTAGTGTAGACAAGTCATTGCAGGGGAACTTCGAATGAAGAGGGTGAGAGGCATAATGTCTGGCCCTCGGCACTGTTGGCACTGGACAGGCTCAGGACAGGAGCCTTTTTCCGATTGCTTTCTTCCGAGGGCCGGTGCTCCACATATAGCCAGTGCTCATTGCACAGCCAATAGAAATGCTTGCGGACTTCTCAATTGTAAATGCATCAGCAGCCAAAGATTGTTTGCATGGAAAATGTCCTGTCATAACTGGATCTAAAATCTCACTGTAGTACGACAAAGGTGTACACCCTAGTGTTGTTTTTTGTGTGAGTACTCCTGTTGTTACTGATCCATTAGTGTGTGAAAACAAATAACATTCGTCACTATAATTGGAAAAACCAAAACTGGAGCTGTACACATTGCTCTTTATCATTCCTCAAATCTTTCCTCCATTTCTTCAGTCCATTCTATCTTTTCCTTACCAACTTGTGCTTTATTAAGTGCTTGCAAAAGTGGTTTTGTGTATGTAATGTAGTCAAACACTGAGGCCCTGCAATAATTGCATAAGCCCAAATTGCTGCATTTGCCTCACTATATTTGGCTTTGGTGTTTTCATGATAGCCTCAGCTCTCTCAGGTGTCACTTTCTTTCCTTCATGTGAAATTAACTGGTCTATGTACAACACCTCTTCCTGGCAATACTATAATTCTCTGTGGGCCTCATTAGGACCCTGGCGGATTTCGCGGTGCTAAATGCACCGCGAAGCACGGCGGAAAGCCGTCGATAGCGCCATGGGGGTTGGCGGATTTACCGCCCCATTCCGACCTTGGCGGAGCGGTAAATCCCCAATCCCCATTCTGCCCTTCCCCATTCCCATTCTTGCCCCATAGGGTATAATGGGAGTGGGGAAGGAGTTAATTACGCCACCGTAAAATACGGTGGCGTAATTAACAACGAGGTCCCGTAGCGCCATGGTTTTCTCCGCCTGGTAAAACCAGGCGGAAAACGGCGCCATGGCGCTAAGGGAACTCGTAGTACGGCGGACGGGTCCGCCGCGATTAGCGCTGGCGGAAACCCACTCCGCCAGGGTCCTAATGAGGCCCTGTATCTTCTTTGCATCCCTTGTCTGCCGATACAGTCATTAACTGAACAGAATCCTGCCTACATTCATCCTCTGTTTCACTACAGATTAATATGTCATCTATGTGCTGAATCACCACACTTTTAAGTTCAATGTTACCTAAATCCATCTGTAGGACCCTATTAAAAATCGACGAGGGCTCATAGTACCTTTGAGGCAATTGAGCATGTTTACTCTCTTTTGTCTGAATGTAAAGGAAGTAAGGTCTTGTGAGTCTTTGTGCAACTGGATCGAGACAAACGCATTTTTCAAATCGATCACAGCTTCAACTGGAATGCTACACAACATTATCGCAGGATTCAAAACTTTGCTTCTACAATCTGATTAAGAGGGTGCAAGACCTGGATAAATCTCCACGACCCCCTTAAAATATGCCTTCATATGCTTCTCGAGACATGTGGTACTGTTTTGCTTGGGGTAAAATTGCTCTTGGGTTCAGTTTTATTTTAACCTCCCCATTCCCTTCAATAGGCCTACATCATGCGGGCCGCATTCCAAAGGACACTTGGCACTTTTTCTATGTCTTCCTGAAAGAACACTGGTCTTTGCCGCATTAGTGCCATTCGCTGTGGGACTTCCCTTTTCTCAATCTTTATCCAATATGTAATGCTTATCTCTGAACATATCTTCAGCTCTGATGCCAGTCAATCTGTACCTTCCTCAAGAGCTATCACTATTCTCCATGCTCTGCCTTCATCATCTCCTCCTTCAGGCTATTTCCCCTCATGCTATTGCTGCTTCAAATTCTATGGGAATAATATGCCCTTCTTCCTCATCCATAGGTACTTGTGGTCTAAATAAAAATTCATCTGGATCCTCACAATTTTTCCCACTAATCCATGTAGCCATGGTAATAAAATGCTCACCACATACATGAAGACTCCCGGACCTACCAGAACCACTCGTAGAGCCACTTGTAAATGCCAGTATAAAATCTCCTACATTTGAATAGTGTATTCCTGGAGTGGAGCACCCTATTCTTTGATCAGTGAATGAAATTGTCATGTTAAGTTTCATCATTAAATCTCTACCCAGAATGTTAACTGGCATTTGTTGTGAATATAACAAGGGGACAGACATGCCACATTCCCCTATATAAACAGGTAATTTATCAGTAAAGGGAACTACATTAGTTGCTCCGGGGAACCCTTGAACATTCATGGCAATACATGACATTGGGTATTTTCCCTCCCTTATACAAGAATGAGTCGCCCCAGTGTATACAAGAAAAGAAAAGGATTTGCCTCCTATCGTCACATTGACCCTTGGTTCCTCTTGGGGGTCTGGTGTTACTGATAGTACTGAACACATCAAGTCATCATGTCAGCTGTCCTATTAAGGGTACAAATTGATCCCTGTCCCTTTAAAGGATTCCCCTCTACCACAGTGACACCCCCTATCCTAGGTTTTAATGTTTGCCCTGCGTTCACATTCCGTTGTGCCTGCATAGGTGCTTGTTGCGATTGCCCTCGTGGTGGGTGCATTTGCACTGGCACCTGCTGTTGTGCCTGCTGTGCTTGTGGTGCCTGTGTCTCATAGGATTTGTGAGCCTGGGCAAAGCCCTCTTGTTTTTGTGTGCTGTATGGAGCTGGATAACCTGCCCCCCTCTTGAATTTTGTCCATTATGTTGCATGTTTCCTTGGCTTTTACCTACACGCACAATATGACCTACTATTCCAACACAATGGGGGTGGCACTCTGGCACCCACCTTGCTGAGCTTTTTTTACTTCCACCATGGGCATTTTGAAATCCACCTCGGGTGTTCTGAAATCCACCTCCTCTTCCTCTGAATACTACACCTCTACTTCGTGGCAAAAACCCATACCCACTTTGATCCACTTGATGTATATTATTCACCTGCAATGCACCCATTATTTCTTGCGTTCCTACTCCTTCTCCACTTGACAATACTGCCCCTTCTATAGACAATGTTGACAATTTCTTCTGAACTAACTTGACTTCCTCAACTTTCCTGTTCTCATCTTTCTTTCTATTCTTCTCTTGTAGCAATCAGCAATGATGCACAATAGTCAACTGTATCTCAGCCCATGGCTTCGCTTCCATGACTTCTTGTTTTTTCATTTGTCTCTGTACTTTTTTGGGCAATCCCTGACACAAAATATGATAGGACAATGCCACTGTTTTTTCCCAAGGCTCATGCGTCCCAAGCTGCCATCTCTCTTGAAGAAACAAAATTAATGGGGATGCCTGATATTGTTGTGAAACAATATAAGTTGGCCAATCGGGGAGAGGGGTGTCCTCTTACCATTGATGTGTGGTCTTTTTACAAATATCGACCAGTGAATGGTCGATATCAGTGAATGAGAATGAGTGGTAGTATATTGTGATAGGTGAGTCTGGTCTTTGAATTGTGTATTTGGAATACATTGATTTTTCTTTCGAACACACAATATGGATATTTTAATTGTAAAAACCAAAAAGATTACTTTTTGCAGAATGTGTATTGTCTTTTATATGTTCATAAAAATGTGTATGACACCATAAATCTGATTTTATGTTTTTGAACTAATTGAATCACTGGTCGATAATTGTTAAAAAACCACACATCAATGGTAAGAGGACACCCCTCTCCCCGATTGGCCCAATTTATATCGTTTCTCTTGAAGAGCCTGAATATAAGCAATAGGGTCTTCATCTTCTTTCATTTTATGTGTCATAATTGCACCCATATCTGACGTATCGGGATACCGTACCCTGAGAGCTCTCCAAATATCCGCCCTACAATTATTAAATGGCCCTCCATCATGCACCATGTTTTGTGCTGTCACACTTGCATATCCTGTTCCTTTCCAAATGTCGTCAGCTCTCTCTCCAAGAATAACTGGCAATAGCCCTTTTATGTCCCCTATGGTCGACGTATTTCCCCGGTCATTTTCTCTAATTCTTATATCCATTTTCCAGCCCCTGAAGTATAACTAGGTAACATGCATTTTAAGTTATCCTTATTCATCTGGGGCCATGGAATATATTGCAGTCTTGCCCCCTCTTCTCTAGTAAGGGGAACTGTGTGAACCCCATCCCATAATTGGACCCCATTATTGGGTTATTCAATGCCTGGATAATCACCCCTGTTGGTCTTTGTGCTCTAACAACCTTAACCTACTCACATAGGGTGGGGCTTCTCCTCTCACACTACACTTTCGTCTTTGGGAAAGTTCTCAATATGATATAGGATCTGGTGTTTTCTCCTTATGGTGCTCCAGATCTGACCATCTTACCTCTTTATCCAGGTTTTGAGTCCCCAAGGGGACTCATTTACCCTCCCCTTCTATTTAATGACCTGACTCCCTTTCTTCATCTGACATTGCTACCCCCTAACTAGTGTGATTACCATCCTCCTTTTCCCTATCTAAATTGAATCTATTCAAAGACAACTCTCTGCGTTCATTAATTACCATGTTTTCCTCCTCATCCCATGTTTTTGGTATTGCATATCGTCTGCCACTCCCTTGAGTCCCATACTCGGTGTTCTGTCTTATTTGCTGATATAACTTATTGATCCTCGTTACAATACCTTTTGCATCATATCTTTCCTCTTCTAGTGCTACTTTAGGTATTTCTTGAGCCACTTCTTTGATCAGGAAAATGTCCCTTATTGTTTCCCATCGCCCCTGTATTTCCTCGCTCAGTCTTTAAGAACTAGACTGGCTTCACAATCTCAGAGCCTTCTATTTTGTTTTATTCCTTCTTCCACTTCCTTTTGTTCTCTCGCATCCCTTTTTGCCCTCTCTTCTTCTTGCTTTCGTCCTTCCCCACTTATTTCGTCTGTTTGTTCTTCTTCGTCTCTTCTTCTCTGTAATCTTTTTTCCTTCACTCGTTGTGTCTCTTCTTCCTCTCTCATTCTTGCTCTCCTACCCCTTTCTTCTATTTCTTTCTTCTGACTTTCATACTTATTTTGTTCCACCCTCCGCTTTTTGTCTTTCTCCTGTGCTTCTCTATATATCCTTTCTTGTCGTTCCCTGCTTTTCCTTCCTTTCTCATCCTCTCTAAACCGCATCTCTCTGTCCCTATCCTTCTTTTCTTGCTCTCCTTTGTCTTCCTTTGTGCCTGACCTCCTCGATGCTTTTTCCATCTAACTTGAGTAATATCTGTCTTCCCATCCATTTGTTCTGTACCAGTGTGACCTCATCAGCCCTATCCTTCTCTCCTTTCCATCTCTTAATATCCTTGTCTATATCTGTTGACATATTTGACCTCTTGCCTCATTACTCTTTATCTTGTATGAACCTATATGCATATTCCTTCTTTTTGCTCTCTCCTAGACTGTCATCACTACTATAAGCGAGGGGTGCATATACTGGAGTAATATTGTCTGTCACTACTTTTAATTCTTTTAAAGTATAAAATCCAGTCTCCTCCGCATCTACATTCTTAGTTTCAGGTTGAGTAAGAGGAGCTGAGGGCTCAATGCCCTCCTCTTTATGCTGATTAATCATCCACTCCTCCAGTGGCGGGTCATCTTTCTCCTCTTGATACATTTTGCAGAGTTCTAAAACTGCCAGTCTTTTCTCTAATTTCTTTTCCATGTACGCAGCGTGCACATATGTGGTTATGTGTTGTAATAATGCCTTTGACAATGTTCCGTCTGTGGCCATCACATGAACATTTTATCAGCTATGCCCTTTACCCATTCTGCACTGTACTGTTTGAGTTTGGTAACATGTCGTGGTAATGTTTTACACAGGTCCATAAGAGGAGTGTTCTTCTTAATGCCAAGTCACAATTAACTGTCAATACTTACCTGATAGTTACCTTCTTATATTTAATAAATCTCGACTTGTCTCAAAGCACATTACTCATCACTTTTAATCTTTTTGTCTTCTGACTGGCACCAATCACTTACTGCACTTTTCAAAACTTCATACATCAAATAATAATCAAAATAATAACACAAGGCACATTAATAACCCCTGTGATCACTTTCCCATTTCCCTGTAATCAATCATAGTAGGAGGTATTCTTCCTTCGGCTCTAATTATATTACCCCGTAAAAGTTTAAAACATCACCTTCCACGGTCCTGACTGTGTGTATCCTCTCTTTTAATATTCCGGTTGGAATTTGAAACGTCTTCTTCTATCTCCTTGAAGTAGGATTACCTAGGCGTTCCTTTATCCACACACAATTTCCAGGTACCCAACTTATTTTCATAAAATATCACAATTCCGCACATTTATATTGCCATTTCTCTTAGTCTGCATACATCCTTACAACCGGTTTGAGGCCTTCGGTATCGACTCCTCCTCCAATCCGGCCGCTTAGCCTTCCGTCCGCAGAGCACCCATGGAAACCGAGCAGGGATTTCTTCAAAAAGGAACCTTCCCACCTTCTCGGTTGTTCTTGCAAGATTATTGCTATCGGCACTCTCCACCGGAAACTCCACGATCTTCCAGCTAATGGCAAAGGATGCCCGATCGTCCGAACCTCAAAGTCAAACTAGTTTAGATCGACACCATCCGCACTGCTACTGTGTGAGCGTTTGGCCCTTGGAAAGTGCATATATTACTGGATGGGATTACACCACAAAAATTCTGAGTCCAAATAACAAGACAAACTCAAGAAGATGGCAAGTTGCTGTTTTATTAGCAATTATCTAAAACAAGGAGTTTACAACAAACATCAACAGACGTACGCTCATTCTCTCAGCAATTTCCACATGAAGAACAATTATATACTTTCTTTGTGTGTCAGAATGATCTCATTCTACATGGCAATAGTGAAAACATATCAAGGGTTGGGATTGGTTATGGGACACATCTAGATTTACAATCATATAGGAGCTAGGTTTGTTATTGGTTGTCAAATATCAGGTGGACAACATATCCTACCTCTTCATACGTGTCATTTAAGAAAAATCAGTTACACAGTTTTACTTTGTTTTCTCAAGCCAAAAGGTCCTTCGTTATTTGGACTAATACAATTGGTTTGGTACGCTTGTGCCTTGTCTGGGACATTCGGTCCAATTAACAGCACACCAGCCAAGACCCAGGAACAAGTAGATAGGACATAGAACTGCCCTATCACCCAATTAGCCCAACAACTCGCATCACCCTTGCCTTCTACCATGACATTCTCTATGTACTTGGCCTTCCAAAGTATTCTTGTCCTATGAATGCAATGGGAGTGAGGGCACTTGCTATCGTGTCTGGAACTCCAAGTTCAAGCCCTATTTTCAGCCTCTACTCACGTGACTAGAGACCCTGATTCAGTTCATTCTGCAAGCTTTAAAATGTTTTAATGTATTAAGACTTGGCATCTTCTGTATTCTTTCATGCACCTTAATGTGAGAGGATTCATCCACCAGACTCATGATCCTCTTCAGCGTAGATAGCTGACCTCGACTTCTAAGTTTTTGACTTCAGGCCAGACAGCCTCCCAACACAGCTCCAGCAACCTGCTATTATACTGCGGCACAGTCTTTCATTTTCTCTTCATGATTCTTTGGCTGAATTATTTCATGATAGCAATGTCCAGTTGCTGTACAATGCCGGCTCCGCCTGCATTCTATTCACTACTTTGTAGCTAGCTTATGCAATGACTTGATTTATCTTGCATTTCAGCATATGTACATTCATTATACTTCTGATTTCTGCAGCACCTTTTAATGTGTTATCTTCTTCTTTTATACTTTTAAGGTCACTTGATTCTTTACGCCGTCATTTCTCCTCTAGGATTCATATATTGTCTCCATTCATTATTTCAGGACTTTGTGCACACTTTCTTATGATGTCATCAGTCCATGTTCTTACCTCTATCTCATATTCCTTCAGATAATTCCCCTGCAGGTTGTCATCAACTCGAGGGTACATTCAATATGGTGGTCTTAATGGATATCACCTTCAATATTCTTGCTGCAGCACACTAGCTGGTGTTAGACAAGGCGCAGTCTCATGTCTCCAATACAGAGGATGTAGGGGGGGTAGGATCTCCTGCGGATGTGCATGTCTGCTCCTCTACAGACACATGCAAAAAGAGTACAGAAACGGTGAGCCACCTCCAATGCAAATTGAATGGACAAAGTGGTCAAAATAGAGAGTTGTTCAATGACATTGTGGCCCTCAAGCAACAAATCAAGACAATGAAAAGGGAAAACAGTCAGTTCATCATCAAAGAGATGGATTCAAAACAGGGGTTTGACAAAATGCTTCAGAACATAAATATTCGGAAGCAACAGAATGTACAAATTACTAATGTGCATTAAAAGTGAAAATTGATGCAGAAAAGGGTCAGTCAGATTCTCAGGAAATGACCAAAATGAGGCAAGAGAACATGGAGCTTGTGGAGCATGTGAAGCAAGCAGAAGCTGACCTGTTACAGGCAGCATATTGTAGGGGTGTGCAGGAGAAAGAGATTTTGAAAGAAAAGCGCCTAGAATATGCATGCATAATACAGGACTCCCTGAAAGGAAATTACGCATTTCAGGAGTAATTACAGCAAATGATGGGTTGATTAGTGGCTCAGAGCAGGGTGCTGGAGACTAGTCTGGCCTTGGTGTCAGAATTAAAAAGCCAGCTCTCTGAAATCATTTAGGAAATAAGAAGAGAGAATAGTAGGTGTGAGGATTTTATAAATGAAATTGAAAAATATAAACAGGCCTTACCAATCAGGGTATGGGGTTGGGCCTTCTGATGAAGGAGAGAAACCCCTCCCATTAGGGACCTCATTACAGACATCCACCATTTCCCATGAACAAATCGAAACTGACCTCATGCATGGCAGTGTTAAAGAACAGGGAAACATGAGGCAGTTGTCCTTGCCCAAGCTTAGCCAAATTTATCTAGAAGGCCAGTTTATTTATTTATTTTTACATTTGTATCAGCGCGCAAAGCCTGTGGGCATCTAGGTGCTAGTTGCATCACATGGGAACAGAAGTAAAGGGGGCAGGGAGAGGGGGAGGACAGTCAGTTAAACAGAAGCATTTTGAGGTGCTTTCAGAAGATGTTGTAAGAGGCCTCTGATCTCAGGTGTGAGGCAGCTTGTCCCATAGAGAGGGTGCCTGGACAGGGAAGCCGGTGCCTTGTTCTTGTCTGATATTGATGAGCATTCATCTATACCACACAGAAGGTATCCAGATCAGCTTGGCCTGGAAGACTCAAATTGATATTGTGAATGCTACAGACCATGAAAATTTTATGATGAGAAAATCAGAGTTAGAATGGCTGAAGATGGATGGGACTACAAAGAGAACACCTTGCCCGCTTCACTGGAGGAGAAAAGGCAGAGCTTTAGCCTAGGAAGGGCATACTAAAAACCACCATATATTCAGACTCCCTGGAAGGAGGGATGAAGAAACTGTGTTTTATCCTGGCGCCGAAAGTGACTACAAGGAAAGTGACCATGAGAGTTCACTGCGGTCCAGGCGGGAGGAGTCCAGATCCTATGAGTCTAGGAGATATTCCTAGACTCATAGGATCCCAATCTTACAGAGATGGGACATGCCTAGAGGACAGGAAATGGAGTCCAAATAGCAGCTCTAAGTCAGAAATTGAATGGACTCAGGTACAGAGGAAGAAAAAGACATCAAAAAAGAGCAAGGACATTGTTAAAGACCGAATCAGACAGATCAAGGCCATAAAGAGCTTCCTGCTCCCATACCAAGTATTGAGTATGGGAGTACCTGAAATGTTATGAGCAGATGATGGCATAATTCCAGATCGCAAATTATGTGAATTGCATACGGAGGACCAACATCATTATAAATGGTTCACCTACAAGGCAACAATTTTAAAGCATTTTTCCACACACAGAAACCCACAAGAGGCCCGTAAGGCTGCATATAATTTGCAATGTGGGGAGGATCTGGCACCTAGGGCATTTGTGCAGCAGTTAAAGTGTGCATTTGCACAGACTACCCGGTGGGTGAACACACATAGTAGGGAGTTTGTGACCACCTATTTCGATGCACTCCCCAAATATATTATGACTTAGTTGGAGCATGATCTTCTTATCTTATCTTAACAAATTTTATAGAGCGCAACATAAGCATGAAGGCATCTTGGCGCTTAACAAGAGGCGAGGATCAGGTTGTGGAATTAAAGCAAAAAAGTTTTGAGGGCACGGCGAAAAGCAATGTGAGACTCGGTGCTGCGCACCATGAGCAGAAGCTGATTCCATGATCTAGCGACAGCCACCAAAAATGCACAACCACCAGTACGAAAAAGCCTGAACCTAGGAGATTTTAGGGTCATTGGAGCCTGGGACCGAATGGGTCGAGCCTGGGTTTACAGTATAAATGAATTCTGAAGGAATTCTGCACCCAGACCAGGAATGGCCCTATGCACAATGCAGAGTGCCTTGAACCTAACCCGCTGCTCGAAAGGGAGACAATGAAGATGTTGCAGCAGCAGGGACATTTGAGCTCCCCATGGAGGATGGAGGAGGGCCCTAGCAGCCGAATTCTGCAAAAGCTGAAGACGGTGCAGAATATATTTAGGGTGAACCAAATAGTGGGCATTGGAGTAATCAATATTACTGATTACTAAAGCGGATACAACAGGAGCATGAAACTTGGCCTGGATAAGCGGGATGAGTTTACGCAGAGTATGTAATTTGAAGTGGTCCATTTGGCATGCAGAAGAGACCTGATCAGACATGGATAAGGAAGCAAGGAGCCTGAGACCCAGATCTTTGATTGATGAAACCGGTTGGGGGAAAGGGCATAGACTCACTGGCCAGAACTCCGGGGTCCAGTACAGGGATGGCGTGACATATCCCACCACCAATATCTCGGTTTTACCACCACTGCGTGGTTGAGTGCTCATGATGTTCATGAGCACAGGACCTTGTATTGGGTAATTGAACTGGCCAACAGGATCTATGAGGTCCAGAACCCCAATGAGAGTAAAAACACCCCCAAAACCTCCAAACCATTGCACACACCTGCTGCTGCAAAGATTGTGAAGGCGAGAGCTACCCCTCCTTTGGACCTGGGGAGTGGCCTAGAAATACTCCTCCTGCCAACAAGAATAATGGATGGCTGAATGAACCCCTTCCCAAGTCCAATTGAAAGGTAGTCAGACATGGTTTCATAACCATGATCCCTCTGACCCTGCCACCTATGTAGGCCCTAGGTACAAGGGAACCAAACCAATCCTGGGATATGTATATACTCCCCCCAATCCAAGAGACAATGGGGGACCCCAACCAGGTAAGTACTGCCCCAGGACACTTCCCTCCAATCTTTCCTCAAGAGAGAAGTGTTACTCCACCTCTCAACCTGAACCTTTTCCCCAGATACATCCCCCGAAACTGAACTTCAAAAAATAATCCTTCTCTCTCTCCTCGCTTCCAGGACAATAGATACAGGAACCTGGGAAAAGGGAGACTCAGGATGGAAAATTATGGGGGAAATTTTCAGTAACCAAGCTACCCCGGGAGAAGGGACAGTTACCATTTTCAGGAGCAACAGAGGTATGACTCGAGACCTCCCTATAACCCAGAAAAAGTCTTGCAGCAGGAGCGACAGGTCCAGCAACTGACAGATGATCAGTGGCACATGCAGAGGACTCAGTCCAAACCTTAACCTAACCCTGCGTCCCGAAATTCCAATAATCATATGGTACATCGTTTTCTTAGTTTGGGCACACATTACACAATTTCCACAAGGGTAGTGTCCTGATACCATTGGCAGTCCCTGCAATCTTGTCTGTTGGATTGTTTTCTTTCTAACAACAATATCATTCCTCATCACTAAGTTGCGAACCGTGGTGCTTGGTCATGATTTTTCCACAGTTTCTATTGATAATTCCTTTGATTTTGTTGGACAAATTGCTAAAAGTGTTCGCAAACACTAAAGGAGTTTCCTTGCTTTCTTCATTTCTGTGTCACTGTTGATCCAGGATGCCTCCCTGTTGTTGTTGAATGACCTCTTGGCCACTCTTTTCACCAACAGGTAATGGTACTCTCGGTGAACCAATTTGTCTATCAACACATTGGCCCCAGTTTCATACGACTCATTAGTATTGCTGTTTTTCTTGAGTCGTAAAAACTGCCCAAATGGGAGGTTGTTCTTGACATGCTGGGCATGATGGATGCTGTAATGAAGTAAAGCATTTATATCAGTATTTTTGGTGTAGGGTCTTACTAAGAGGGAACCTTGATGATGGTATATACAGATATCCAAGTAGTTGACTTGATCATTGCTAACATTGACTGTACATGTCAAGTATCTGTTTTGTTCATTTAATCACTTTAAAAAGCTATTTGCTTCTTCCTCACGGCCCTTCCAAATTACAAACACGTCATCTATATACCTCAGCCAAGACAGAATGCAAGCCTGCAAGGTATGTAAGTTATAACATGCTGAAACCCCTTTTGGGATGGGGGAATTGTAATGATCTAAGTAAAAAGATCCAGATTATAATACGTAGTACTAAAATAGTGCTTCTAATTAACAGGGAACCACACACATTGTCTTGAAGATAAGATATGAAAGAAGTGAAGAGTTTTTAACACAACATACATAGACAACACTTGCCCCTGAAGAATGTCCAACATTGATTTGTGTATTACGGACAGAAACTTGTACAAGTTGGGTTTTTACATAGTATAAGAGGAAACATCTAATAAACCAAATTGGAAAGGAAAAAAAGGCCCCAGTTTGAAGAGTCACATGGAGGATTTGATTGTACCATATGATTAAGACCCACATTTATGGATCAAATTCTGTTGTTTGTTTAGATGTTGTTTTTTACACTATGTTTTATGTAATGTGATCATTTTTATTACTGTTTAAGAAAATGTTTGATTAATAAAAATGGTATTATTATGTATGAGAAGGCTTTTTTTTATAAAGTATTTTTTATTATTATTATTGTATTATAACAATAACAAAGAACAAAAACAAATCAACATAAGGACTATCATGGTCATTCTTAATCAACAAAGGCAATACACATATCAGCAGTGGTCAAAAGTCTTTCTTAGTACATATATTGGCGTGTAGTACATAGTACCCATTGCACGCTCCCCAGCATGTAGGAGGGAGTCTTAGATCGCTTCTTCTTCCCATCTATCCCAAATTTTCGAGGCTTTGTTGGGACAGCCCCTTGCTAAGTAGATCCTATGCTCCATCATGGCGCACACGTCCATATCCAGTTTCCATTGATCCAGTGTCGGGGAGTCAGGGGCTCCCCATTTCTGCGCTATATTACGCTTAATCAGTCCTGTTGCCGTATGTAGGAGCAATCTCTCCCACTTGTTAGCCTTGATTCCATTAGGTACCCCCAGGAGTAGGGCCTTTGGGTACAGTGGTATGTGCCGGGCCAGAACTCTGGAGAGCTCCCTACAGCATGCATTCCAAAAGGTTTGTATCCGGGGACATGCCCACAAGATGTGAAAGAAGGTTCCCTCCTCCTCCCCGCATCGGAGACAATTTGGGTTTGGGGCCCGTTTCCAGCCGTATAGGCGCGTCCTAGGGTAATATACCCGATGCAGTATTTTCAGCTGCACCAGTCAGAGCCTAGAGGGGATAGCGATTTCTCGGGGATGCATGAGGACTTGTATCCAGTCCTCTGGATCTATTTCCCCCACATCCACTTCCCATTTCGCCTTGAGCTCGTTCAGTTCGGGGGTGGCAAAGGAGGATATGGCATTGTATAAGATGGAAGTGCATTTAGTGGGAATATACGCTGGCAGGATGTTACGCTCTATGGGGGTGTAGTCCGGTACCCTTGTGTCTGCTGTTAAGTGGGTTCTTAAGGCGTGGGCCAGTTGTATGTAATGATACCGTTCCGTGTTCGGGATCTGGAATTGTAATTGCAAATCTTCAAATGAGGTCAGTTTCCCATCTGTGAGCATATCCCCCACTCTCGTGACCCCTGCTTTCTCCCATTTGGGCCATGGCTCAAATTTCCGGATTGCAGCTAGGTTATAATTTTGCCAAAGAGGTTGTGCGATGGTAACTTTATTTTCCCACCCAATGAACCGGTGTGCTTGTCTCCAGACCATAATGAGGTGTGTTGTGGTTGTGGGTGGGGGAGTTCTCGGAAGGGGTTGATAAAGGAGGGTCAGTGGATCTGCATTTTGTATAGTAGCTATCTCAGCGCGTATATGAGGTAGGTCCCAATTTCCGTGGAGAAGATCATTAACCACAGCCAGTTGTGATGCCCAATAGTAAGTTTGGAGACGGGGGACTCCCACTCCTCCCTCCCAGATCAATCTCTGGAGTGTGGTTAGCGCTATTCGTGGTTGACCTCCCCCTCATATAAGGTCTCTGAGAAGTGTCTCTGCTTGGTGAAACTCTGAGTCTGGGATTCTGAGTGGGGCATTCTGAAGGATGTAAAGGAATCTGGGAAGGGTCATCATCTTAAAGAGTGCCGCTCTACCCATAAGAGTCAGGGGGAGAAGTTTCCAGTGTTGGACATCGATAATGAACCGGTCTGTGATCGGTCGGAGATTGTGTTCTATATAACTTGTCAAGTCCCCGGATATCCAGATAGTATAGAGTAACTGTACCCATCCTAGAAAGGCTTCTCCGAATCCCATACGGCGCATGATGTCCCAAAGGCTGTCCCATCGAATTGAATTGAATGCCTTTTCGAAATCGATTGCCAGCAGGGCCAAAGGTCCGACTATAATCGGAGATCTCTCCATTGCCAGATGGAGACGGCGTAGATTCATCCGGGTCGATTTGTGGGGCATGAATCCACATTGGTCCGGGTGAATCAGGGTGGGTGCAACCAGTTGTAACCGGTTCGCTAGGAGCTTAGCGAGGACCTTGGCCTCCCCGTTAATCAGTGATATAGGTCTATAGGAAGCACATTTGTGTGGAGGTTTGTCAGGTTTGGGTATGACCACGATGGTCGCCTTACACAGGTCTGGTGGGAGAGTCCCTTGTTCCTGGGCGGCAAGAAACATTCTATGCAGGGGGGCCGCCATTTTGTCTGCCCCTAGCTTTTGCCAGGTTTCAACAGGGAATCCGTTTGGGCCCGGTGTCTTTCCCGGTTGGAGCTGAGATAGCGCCTCTGAAATCTCAGCCTCTGATAAGGCGGAGTCCAAATGGTCCCTCTGCTGCACGGAGAGCGTCGGCAACGTTACCCCATCTAAGAGGGAGGGGTCTAGTGGAGAGGCTGGGGCTCGGTACAGGTCTGCGTAAAACGTCGAGAAGGCCTCAGCAATCTCAGCGTCTGAGTGATAGCTGTCGCCCTGTGGTGTAACTATTTCCCAGACATGGCGCTGTCCTTCGTCTCTTCTCTGCAGTCAGGCGAGCAGTTTGCCCGCCTTGTCCCCCAGCTCGTATACCCTCGCTTTAGCCTGCCAATGGGCCTGCTTAGCGTCATCCATCGCTCTGTTCCGAAGGTGCTCTTGGGCGCGTTGGAGGGATCGATGAGTTTCAGACGTGGGATCCGAAATGTGTTTAGCCTCCCAGTTGCTCACCTCCTTCTCGGCCTCTAGTATCTTTTGGAGCCGGGTGTTCCTTTTATGTGTCGTCCAGGAGAGAATCTCACCCCTGAGCACTGCTTTATATGCCTCCCATAATGTCACGGGGTTGTCTACCGATTCCTCATTAATTTCGAAGTATTCGGCGGATACTTCCTCTAGGCGATCTATCAGCTCTGGGAACCCTAGGTAGTAGCTATTAAGTCTCCACGTTCTAGGGGGGAGGGCGCCCTGCATACATATTTCCATCGAAAGCGGTGAGTGGTCCGAGATGCCCCTAGGGAGCAGTTCTGCGGACATTGCCCTGTAGAGGTCGGTATGTGGTAGAAGGAAATAATCCAGTCTGGACATAGAACCGTGGGCACCGGAGTGGAACAAATATTCCCTAACATCAGGGTGTAACTCCCGCCACACATCCCGGAGCCCAAGAGCAGATGTGAAGTTGGCTAATCTGGTAGGGGTATCTGGGTTACGATTCCGGAGGTGGGAACGGTCCGTGTTGTTGTTCATGGTGTCATTGAAATCCCCCCCTAGGATGTTCACATCAGGGTGATGTTTCCCTATAAGGGTGGTGAGGTCATCCAGTAATTCCTGTCCCAGACCCGATGGAGAATAAATCGAGAAAAAATTGCCACACTTTGACCCCAGATCATTCCCAAGATGAACACGTATCGGCCCCTGGGATCCTGTTCTACGGTTTGTTGAATAAATGGTATACGTTTGTGTATCAGAATGAGGGTGCCCCTGCGGCCCATTGTGTACCCTGCATGAAAGGCAAGGCGATAGTTGGTTCTCTGGAAAAAGGCACAGTTTACCCTAGCCAGGTGGGTTTCTGTCAGGAGGGCCACATCAGGGGAATGTCTATTTAGGAATTGCATGATAAGGCGCTGTTTGATTCCTGACCCCATCCCATTCACATTCCAAGTGAGGAGTTTCAAGGATTTAGTGTGCTGCATGAGGGATGTGCGAGTTTGTGTAGAGGACATTTACTACGTATGATGGGGATTTTCAGGGTATAGCGATCCGTAAGAGATGGCGGTATAGTTCTCGCCTGTACTAAGGAAGCAGGGTTGCCTTGTGGAATAGTGCAAGGCGTCCCTAACAAGGGACAGTGATTAGTTCGGCCCATGAGCAAGTGGCAGTCCTGAAATAACCAACAAAGTTTTGAACTTTCCCAACTCACCCCCACCCTGCACTCCACCCCAACACAAAGTACCTGTCGCCCAAACATTGCTGATCCTTCACTTAAGGTGTCAGCTCAAAAACCAGACCCTTGAATAGGGTCAAAACAAGCAAAAAAGGAGAGAGGGGGGGGGAGAGGTCTGACCAGGGGAGAAATCAGATCTTTCCCCAGAGTTCCCACACTTGCGCCCATTGTCGACATCTTCCATGGTGGATAGATTACGCGTCGAGATCGGAGGCGCGGGCGGTGCACGCTCATATGTCCCAGCAGTGTTCCTAGGTCCTTTAGTAGGGGACAACAGTTTGTTCAGTGTTCTTCTTGTTGTGCTGCTGGCTCCAGGATCTCCTGTCCCCCCCGTTCTGGGTGTCTCCTCGGGGAGGCCCGCCTAGGTCCGGGTCGGGGTCGTCCTCTCGGTCTCCTTGGTCTTGCAGTCCAATCGCCCTCTATGTGGGCCTCTGCCCATTTCCAGGTCTATTGTGGGTAGTTGAAGTGGACAGTAGTACCCTTATGATAAATCTTAAGTTGGGCCGGGAAGAGCAGGCCGTATTTCACATTCATTTGAGCAAGCTGTTTCTTGAGTGGTTCAAAGGATTGTCGTGCCCGCTGCACTTCTCGGGTATAGTCCGAGAAGAAGGCGATTCGGGAGCCGTTAAGGGTGATCGTCCCTTGTGAGCGTGACAGTTGCAGGAAGGCATCCCTGTCGCGGTAGTTAAGCAAGCGGGCAATGATAGTCCGGGGCGGAGCGCCCAGGAGTGGTTTGCCCGAAGGCATCCTATGAGCCCTCTCCACTGAAAAGAATTTTGAGAAGGATTGGGGCTCGAAGATGTCCACGAGCCACTGTTCCAGCAACAATCCCATGCATTGCCCCTCTTCCCCCTCCGGCAGGCCCAGGATGCGAACGTTGTTGCGGCAGGACCTTCCCTCCCCATCATCCACTCTCGATTCCAGGGCTTTCAGGCGGTTTAAGGCTTGGGACAGCTGACGATTGATCCCGCCGATGTTGTCCTCCGCTTCGGAGATGCGGTGTTCGGCCTCTCCTGTTCTGGAAGTCAGCTTCTGCAGATCGTGGCGCAGGAAGGAGACATCCGCCGCCATACTGTCTATTTTGGACTCCATGGAGGAGCGAGAGTTGGCGATGGCCGCCATTACGTCCCGTAAGGAGAGGGAGTCATCTCCCATGGGGGAGTTTGGTCGTGTTGCTGCGCCCGCCAGGGCCGGGGTGGTAGCGATGGCAAACTGATCCATGCTGCTCTGTGTCGAAGTTCAATATGAATAAAATGACTGCCGGCTGGCAAAGAACTCATACGTTATTTGCACCCTTGAGGAGAAATAAGGCAGATTTTATGCCCTGGTCAAGGTGCAGGGTCATTGTGAATTATCAGCTCTGGTGGACACTGGATCCCAAGCCACCCTCCTGTCCAAAAAAGCCTTTCGACCAACTCAACTCAGGAATGGGGGCAGTTCACCAAATTCCTCTCACACCTCTTCCCGGACAACTCAAACATTTTGACAGGAATGACATTTCGGTCAAAGGGACTGCGGTCTGGAAATAAAAAATTGGGCGACATTGGTTGAAACACCTGGTGATAGTCGTGACTCCAGAGGCCACACCTTGTTTATTGGGGAACTATCACTTCTGATTGACTGTGTAAACAAAGTCCTCTGGACCCAGACTAACTGGCCTATCAAATTAAAAATGTGTACAAATTATGTCAGCATGAATGGTACCTGCCATTAAATTGACCAGTGCACAGAGATAGTAGATTTCACTTTCAAGAAAAACCAGGTCCCAGACATCACAGCCATTTCTGTAGGAGAACAAACAGATGATGGGAATCCTTCTCCATTCTTGAAAATCAATCTTGCTCCCAGTTTTAAGTGGCATTCCACACTGAAAGGGAACACTCTGAAATTGTATACCAGTCCACAATCAGAAGAAACATTGAGTCCCATGAAACAAGACAATGTAGAACCAGCTCAAAGTCTGACTGACATTCAGAAAAACGACAAACAGTTGTTGTTCCTAATTTAGATAAATGAGGGGGAGGGGCCTGTTCTTGCTAGATTATGCCTAAATAAAGAAATAAGCTTCATCAGTGAAGTATTATTCTGGAAACTCATAAGATAAGACCATTCCCATATTTGAAATTGATTGATAAATGGGGATAAATGGCAATGAGGTCTGGAAACCCCAAATTCCAAACATCTCCTGCCTAGCAGGTGAATGCTAAAAATGTCTATTGGTAACAAGAGCATAGACCATTATTGTTGGGTCATAAGAAATGTCCCATATGCCTTTTACTTAGGCAATGACATTCTCAACCGATTCGCAACCAATTTGGATTTAATTAATAATAAATCCTGGTCATGCCTGGGGGGTAATCCCATCGGCTTTGACAACACTGAAAAAAGCATTCTGGCCAGCGCAGTTACTGATTTATGCGGTTGAAGTTCAAGTGTGAGAAGATGTTGCCATCCCAGGACAGGTGCAGCAATTCACTATACCCCTCCAAATTCAGCGAGGACAGAACCTGAAACATCGGTATGCCTATATAAATTTCAATTCCCATCTTCAACAACAAGGTTTGTATTTAAATCCAACAACTCTAGTAGACCTAGAACATGACACCATTTGAATACTGTTGAATAATAGCGCCCCCCGAAATATCCCTTTGGGCGCACACACCTTAATTGGAATGGCGGTTGATGCCCAAAATTATTCTAATGATTTAGGTAATGAAATCCTTGCACCATTTCCAAATGACTGTTTCGACGTCAGCAACAGTATTCCTCCAGAAAAGATTTTACCATGCATGGAGGAATTCCTTGGTGTACTCTTCCTGCCCTTACGAGGCAGAATAGGTGACCTGTGACTTCAGGAGGGATGAGGTAGTACTCAGAGTCAAGGACCACTACCTTGAATCCCTGGAACCTCCTGTCCAGGTTAACACCAAAAAAGAGCTCTCACCACCCAACTATAGGGCACCACTGAAATAACCAAGCGTGAGGTCTTTCCAGGTTTCACGCAAATGGTCGAAGAACGGATCAATCTTGCCAATGCCTGTGAGACCGAGGAGAAAAGACAAAAGCTGAAACAGATTTTCCTGGAATTCCAGGATACCTTTTCAGTTGACTCATATTATTGTGGACGCACATCCATCCTTGCAACCACCATACCCAAGGACCCCTAGGTGGCTGCAGTATTTGTTAAGCAATACCTGTTACCTCTCGAATCCATGGAATCCACTCACAGAGATTGTAGAATACTGTGGGATAATTCTTCCAATCCACAGTATCATTAAAAACCCGGTACTGGGGATACTAAAACCAAATGGCCAATGTAGACTATGTGCAGACTGGAGGGAGTTGAACGGGTCCACATGTCAAGAGGGCCACTTCCCTACATCGATCAAGGGCTGGCACAGATCCTAGGGTCAAAGGTATACACCACCATTGATTTTACCATTGAGTAGGTAAGGCCAATACAAGCTGGCCTTTACCTTCAGCTGGCAGCAATATACGTGCACTTGTACTCGCTGTTGATAAATAAACTCAATAGTTCAACATCTTCCTGTACAAGGTCATTCCTTATTTGGGCAAAAGGGGAACGCTGGCCTATGTAGATGATGTTCTGATCAAGAGCCCAACTGTGGAGGAACATATAGAAGAAATCAACTATGTCCTAAACCAGTTGCATAAAGCCAGAGCAAAATTGTCCTTTCAGAAGGCACATGGGAGTAAGACCCGAGTGAACTTCTTAGGGTTTTGAGAGCACCCTTGAGGGTCTTAATCCTGAAGCGAAGACGGTGGAAGCATTATTGAAATGAAAAGACCCAACTACTCTGTAAGAATTATAAGCCTTCTTGGACTCACTAATTATAGTCGAAAGTTAACTGAAGAGTAGGCAGAGGCCACTAGACCTATGGTGGATTTATTAAAGGCCGGAGTCAAGTGGGAGTGGGGTCTGGAACAATCCAAGGCAGTTAAACAATAAATGAGTTCTTCTTGGAGACAGGTTTCTCAGATACTTGCCTAACATCGGTACTTTCGCAAAAGCATGACAAGGTCAACAAGGTTATCTCTTCTGCGAGCAAAACTTGACCTATGTGGAGGCAAAATTCAATGACTGTGAAAAGGCACTCGTGGCAATCGTCTGGGCATTGAACAATTACTCCCCATTCATCCAATGGGAGTACATTATTGTCAAGACTCCTCACCAAACCTTTCAATATTTACAAAGTGACAAGACTCCGGCCGGGAACATCTGTAATTCCAGAATTACTTCTTGGATCCTGTCCATGCAAGGCTTTCCTGTGGAGGTCAGATATGGCCAAAACAAGAAAACAAGAAGAGTCCCCTAGCACAAGGGTTGGAGAACTTGCATGATTGTGCTCAAGAAAACTGTCTCAAGGACGAAAGCCTAATGATGAACAACACCATGGAGGCGTACTTAACTTCCCTGCGCAAAGTCTATGAAGAAAACATGTGCCAGAGGACACCCACAGTTTATGTGGATGGGTGCTGCTACCATGTTGGTAATAATGGGGATAAAGGACTAGTGGCTGGCATTAGGAATGCCTGGGTGGATGATACTCCAGAAACCCTCTGAAGGTTACAAAATAGGACCCCAAAGTTGTCAGGTGGAAGAGTTGATGGCCGTTTATTAAGCCATCCTCACTGCAGTGCACCACCAACTCCAAGAACTGGTCTTAATCACTGACTCTTCTTATGTCAGGATGGTTTCATGGAGAACCTGATTAACTGGAAGAATTGAGGCATGCTTTGTGCCAACAACAAACCATTATAGCATGGCAAACAGATCCAGTCTATTGATAATCTGGTGACCTCTAATGAGATTACAATCTATTGGAATAAATTAAGTGGTCATTCTGAAATAGAGGGGCCAGAAAAGACTGGGAATGACCTGGCTGACCAGCGGGCCAAAACCAGAGCTCTGCAGGGGGATTTCATAGAAACGGAATCCCTGCTGGGTGAAATACAGGTTGCTGCTGTCACCAGGTTGCAAACATGTGCCAACAGTGAATTCTTGACTGTCCAGCTACCCCAGATGCAGATTTGATCACTGCACAGAAGGAGGACACAAATATAGGAAAATCCTATTGACACATTGAAGACCCTGTGAGTTTCCCTTTAACAGAGGTAAAGAGAATCTCTGGGTGTTGATGAAGTTTTCCAAGATGTTCCGGAACCAAGATGGTTTGTTTGTACAGAGAGCCCTATCTGGATGTGATCAGTGGGTGGTACCTCCTTCATTACGAAGCCTGGTGTTGAACCACGCACATGATGCAGCCACTGCCGGCCATAGGTGTGTAAACGAGGACCGAGTGACCTCTGATGGGCCCATAGAATCAGAGCTCGCCCTCGAATATCTTAAGACAAAGTAGCTGCACCTCGAGGGGGTTGGGGTGCAGGATTCAAGTACTTCAACACAATTCAATAAGGACCACTCAAACGGATCAGCACAGAGACTGTTAAGTTCATAAGCGTTTATTTCATCATAGCTGACACAGCGCAGCCCTATCTGCTGTGGTCAAGTTCCCTGCCTCAAAACCCCCCCAAGCATTACACAGAGCTCATTTATAGCAAAATGGGACGGAGCAAAATGCCCCCACCTCTCCCTGCACAGTCTTAAGCAACTACCTCGTTAAACATTAGCTCATTGGTCAATTACATTTAATTGGTCTAACCCTTCAGAATGAAATATGCTCTAGCATGCATGCCTGACTTGTCCTCCGGTGTTCTATTCAATTTATAGTTGATGCAGCTGGACTCTCTCAGATAAGGCTTCAGACACAGCCTCATTAAAAGTCTAGGTTTTTGTCCATTAGTCAAGTTTCTGAAAGCATGGTGTCCTCGAACGTCTTTATGTTCCTGTTGTATGTTCCTTTGTAACCCGTGTTTGGTGTATTTCCTTTTGGGGTACTCAGCCTCGATATTTTGATTTTGTTTTCACAGTTGGCGCCCGAATAGGGACCCTCAAGATTGATGCCGGATTGTTGAAGGTTGACGCACGCTATCGGACCGGGATCGGACGGTGTGACATAAGGGGCCCCCTGAACGATACGCGACACCTCAGCAGCGCTGCACGACCCGATCCTTGGACGATAAGCATGTGGTCCGAGAAGGCATCTTGACGAGGGTCCACTTATCGAGGCGGGCAGATTTGCTGAAATCACCATACACAAGGTAAGATTAGTTAGGTAAGATTCTTAGAAATCCGATCGGGCCTCCTTAGGTTTGGTCAGGTGAGTCGTGACCCGATTGTTAATTTAACCCTGACAAATTGAATTTTGGCGCATTGTATCTGCACATAATTATTGACCAGGTAACATCAAGAATTTGAGATATGCCTGGGAAATTGTCTACCTGCTTTAGGGTATTATTCCACAGTGATAGACAATCGTTGGAATTTAGCCGTCCCGCACCACAGGAGGGGTCGCCGGCATGTACTATGTACTGTAAGCATGGCATTGGAAGTATAGTATTTAATGACATTTGGCACAAACAAACCAGGCATGCCTCTGAACTGCAGTGGTCAATCAATGGTAGTTTTCAAATCCCTCGTATTGAGTATTTAGAGTCAATTCTATTAAAGACCTGCAGCATTTGATGTTTTGCAGAATTGGAAAAAAGAAGCGTTGCAACAACTTAAAAGTAGAGAGAAACATGCATGCCGTCATAAAACGAACGCTGAAAAAGCATTGTTATATGATCAGGACAAACAGTCTGAGGCGACTAAAAATATGGATTTCTCACTCGGTATTCAGAAAATCTATCCTTCTAATGATCTTCATATTTCTGATGAGTTTATTGACAAAATATTAAATGAACGAAGGCCTGGTGCCTCTGCGCCACAATCCGTATGTTCCTCTTCCTGCTGCTTTGCCTCTTCCTCCTGTTATTCCTGCTCCACCTGTTGTTGTTCCCGTTGTTCTTGCTCTGCCTAATGTTCCCCTTCCTCCAGCTCCCCCACCTCTTTTTATCGCACCAGTTATAGTACCTCCATTAAATATGCCTGCTCCCTCTCTTCCAAGTGGTCCTGAGCCGCTTGTAATCGATCGAGATGCAGGAACAAAGGTTGTCACTCGCAATACTGAACCGCCGGAGAAGAAACATGAGTTAATTGCATGGGCTAAGCATTGTATGGAGAAGGATGATCAAGCTAGGGTTTTTGCCACACTTTGTCATATGAATAATTTTCCTACAAAAATGTTTTTATTGAAGGTTTAGGGATTCAGTTATGTATAATGTGGGGAAGATTAAGTAACGCAGATCTTCCGCAAGGGTTAAGGGATCTAAATACTCTAGAGCCTTCTAGAGACACTGTGGAGAAGGTAAATTAGCATGTCAAGAGGTTGTTTTGGTATAGAAAGAAGTTAGAGAAGTTACAGGAGGAGGATGACGAGGAGGAAAATATGTATGTACAGAAACGGTTCAATCCGTGTCATAAATCGATATCTGAGGAAATGCAAATTTGTAAGAAAGACGCGATTAGATGGATTTCAGACATATCGATAACTCCAGTTGAGGTATATGACACATACAGTCAATATACGCTAGAAATGCAGAGGAAAGTGATACAGGTAATGGTAGAGTACCTGCAGGATGAGTGTGTAAAAAGGAAGATTAGTTGTCCCACAGAGTTATTGAGCATTTATAAGAGAGCTTTTTCACTTGACACTTCTTCGACTGCTTTAGCGCTCGACTTGACTCTGTTGCTTAGTCAGCGTTCGGAGTCAGCTACTTCTCAGTGCCTATGAGAGAGGTTCCTCCGACATTTGTCCTGAAGGTTGAGATTGCGGCCGATGTTGCACGGAATATAGTCGCTGTGGACATTCCTGCGCATTATGTATCGCAGTTCATTCACGTCCCGTTCTCAAGACAGGAAGTGAATACTATTAGGCAATCTATTCCTGATATTAGGAAAAATCAGACAGGGTTCTATAAAGAGATAGAGTCCGTTTTGCAGTCCTCAGTGTTCACCCTAGGTGACATTGATTTGTTGTTTCCTGTACTCCTGCCCGTAGATTTATGGAAACAAGTTAGAACTATTGACGATGTACCCGGGTTGGGAGATACATGGGTGAATATAACTAGACTCGATGGGGAAAGGCCAGCTGGTGAAAGACCGCCTCAGGTGATATTAACTTTGCCTGACAGAATCGTTGCTAAATTAAAAACCAAAATTCCCGAAAAGAGAATTATTTGGGACAAGCTTACGGCATGTGTCCAAGGAAAGTCTGAGGGTGCTACCGAGTTCTTTAATCGGTTCGAACAGGTATTCTCGGATTTCAGTGGACAAGATTTAGGCACAGAGTGTGGAAAAAGATTATTTGTGGACAAATTTGTACGTTGATTGCTGCCTGACATCCAGTCACAAATTATGTCTTCTGAGAGCGCTTGGCAGGCGAAATCACGATCAGAAGTACTGCACATGGCTCAGTACTACGAGAACCGTGTCAATAATGAAAAGGATAGGATTGAAAAACGGAAAGGCAATTTAAAAACTAAAGTGCTATTGCAGCAAATTGTTAGGGGCCCCAGAGGGGGTAGTTCTCAGGTTAGAGGTCAGTATGTCCCACAGGGGAATGTGCCCTTGGGTCCTGTGAACATTAACCAGTGCGCTTATTGTCGCTGAGAGGGTCATTGGCGAGCACAATGCCCCGTTCTTCAACAAAGGTCAAATAATACATTCAGTAATATGGGTAGGCGATCCAGAGGTGGCCCGGGTGTAGGGGGCCCTGGTAGAGGTCAGTTTAGACAGGACCCTCAGCAACCTTTTTCGCAGGACAATCAGACTCCGAGTGTGGACACCAGGAACATATTTGATCATCCTTCCGCTGCATATTTATCTGAAGAGCTTCCTTTTGATGATATTCTGTTTCGTTAGGATTGCCCGAAGCAGGGTTTGGAACCTACCTATATTCCCGTCAATCAGAAAGGTCCCTACGTTGAAATGGTGGTGGGAAATAGGAAACATCAGTTTTTGATGGACACTGGAGCACAGAAGTGTTCAATTGATCATTCACAGGTTCCAAACATTCCACTGTCAAGGCAAACCAATGTTTCTTTAGGGTTTTCTGGTACACCAGTTGTTTGTCCGGTTTCTATGCGGTACCTATTTCTTTGGGTCCCTTTACGGACCATTGTCCATTTCTGTTGACTTCGGATTGCGGAGAGAACTTGCTGGGGTTGAATCTGTTAAAAGAATTAAATGCAGTGATTTATTGTTCTTCTGATGGAGTGCGCTTGACGATTTCACCACAGCAATTTTCTGCCTCGCAATTCTTGACTAGACCTTTGCCTCCAGAATTCATTAATGTACCAGAGAGCGTGTGGGCTGTCGACGACAATGATGTCGGGGTTTTACAGACTGAGCCTGTCAAGATAATTTTGAAACATGGAATTGAGCTGCCACGCATTCCTCAGTATAAGATTTCAGTTGAGGGCGAGCAAGCTTTGAAATGCATTGTTTTCGATTTTGTGCATCGCAGGGTGATTGAAGACATTTCAGGAAGTTTGTGTAACAGTCCGATTTTACCCATGTACAAGAAAGGCGATAATGCAATTCCACTCCGTTTCATAATTGATTTACGTCCCATTAATAAAGTTGTGGCACCACAATTTCCAATTGTGCATGATGTAACGACAATCCTAACCATGATTCCAGCTACAGCTACTTACTTTAGTGTTGTGGACCTGAAGAATGCGTTCTTTAGTATTCCTATACACAAGGTTAGTAGATATTTGTTCGCGTTCACCTTAGGGGGACGCTCGTTCACATTTACTCGTGCACCTCAAGGGTACACATAGAGTCCTAGCATTTACAGTAGGGCTTTGAAAGAACAGCTTGATACCCTTGAATTGCCCTCTACCTGTACTTTGCTTCAGTACGTTGATGATTTGCTTCTAGCTGCTCACTCTGAGAGTGCCTGTAAGGAGGGCACTGTGTTATTACTTATCCATCTAGCTAAGCATGGTCACAAAGCTTCGCTTAAAAAATTCCAATATTGTTGTCAGGAGGTCACCTATTTAGGCTATCTCCTGTCAAAGGAGGGAAGAAGATTGACACCTGAAAGAATAAAACACATTTCTGGCATGTCTGTCCCAAATACACAGAAGGAAGTTAGGGCCTTGATAGCTATGGCTTCTTACTTTAGGTTGTCGATCCCAAATTTTTCACTAGTGATCAAACCGATGTTGGCTTTGACGAAGAAGGGCATTTCTTCGCCATTGCCATGGAACGTGGTACACCAGCAGTCATTTGACTTGCTTAAGACTGCATTATGCTCGGCACCAGTTTTGGGCACACCAAACTATGAAAATGCCTTTGTGTTGTTTGTGCAAGAATGTGATGGATGTGCTTTGGCTGTATTAACGCAGGAACATAAAGGGAAGAATAGGCCGTGCGGTTACTTTTCTTCCACCCTTGATCCTGTAGCATGCGCTTTGCCGAGATGTTTGCGAGTTGTCGCTGCTGCTGCCGCGTCTGTAAAACAGAGTGAGGGAATGGTCCTAGGCCATGATCTAACCCTGATGGTGCCTCACTCTGTAGATGTTCTACTGAACCGAACTCAAACGCAACACCTCACTTCTGCACAGTTGACAAGATATGAATTGATCTTGTTTGCTCCTCACATTCAAATTAATAGGTGTTGTGTTCTTAATCCGGCTGAACTCCTACCTTTCCCGCAAGATACTACTTGCGGCGATGAAGTGCCACATGATTGTTTGTATACGACCGAACAAGAGACAAAGGGTAAAATTGATTTGAAAGATACTCCCTTGGATGATTCGCAAGGAGAACTGTTTTGTGACGGCTCCTGCTTCAAACTTCCGGATGGTACATCCACCGCTGCTTATGCGATCACTACATTGAGCACGGTTGTGGAAACTAAAAGATTCACGGATAATTCTGCGCAGGCCGCAGAGATTATAGCATTGACCCGAGCTTGTGAACTTTCGTAAGGGCTTGCAGTAAGTATATATACTGATAGTCAGTATGCCTTTGGGGTGGTCCACAACTTTGGGAGACTTTGGTCAGAGAGAGGGTTCCTAACTTCGCATGGCACCAAAATTCAACATGGCTCTCTAATAGTACAACTACTCTCAGCGCTTGCGCTCCCTACTCAGTTAGCAGTTATGAAATGTGCAGCACATCGAAAGATTACAGATGATATAGGGAAAGGGAATGCTTTCGCTGATCAGATAGCTAGGCAAACTGCTACCGATCTCCTTACGGAAATGTATGTTTCAAGGGAATCTGTAGATGTTTATGCAATAGATGAGGGTGTTGGGTCTGTACGGGATATCCAAGCTGATGCCATGTTAGAAGAATCCAAAAGGTGGGCTGAAGGCTTGGGGAAACTTGATGATGACAGGTGTTGGGTGGACATAGTAGAAAGGAAATGGCTACTCCCTGACACATATGTCATGATGATGGTCATCATGGCCCATGGTCCTACGCATGTATGTGCCCAGAAAATGACAAAAATGTTAGAGAAAGTTTGGGCAAATGACAAAATTTCGAAAATTGCCCAGCACTACGTCCGGGAGTGCATGATTTGCCTGCAACACAACGTGGGAAAGCGGACAGTAGCTCCAAGGGGTAGTTTTGGGCCACCCTCTGTCCCCTTTGAAGTAATCCACTTTGATTTCATTGAAATGGAACGATGCGATAATAAGAAATATGTACTGGTGGTTATCTGTGCTTTTAGTAAATGGGTTGAGGCTTTCCCTTTTAAAGATGCTACAGCTATGACTAGTGCAAAAATCATGTTAAAAGAATACTTCCCGCGGTTCGGTTTGCCAAGAGTCATCTGGTCGGACAATGGTCCACATTTTGTCGCTGCTGTAATTCTACAGATATGTACAGCATTACGAATTGACAAACGGTTCCATTCGGCCAGACATGCTCAGAGCGCCGGACTAGTAGAAAGATACAACGGTATCATCAAGGACAAGCTCGCTAAGACGTGTGCCGGCACCAAACTAAAATGGCCAGACGCCTTACTGATTGTGTTGTTATCTATGTGCACAACCCCTCAAACTAAGACTGGGCTCTCTCCATTTCAGGCGGTAATGCGGAGACCTGCCAATATTTGGAACCTTCCGAAATGTAACTCGTTAAGAAATGTTGAAAATGTACTACTTTCAGAATATTGTAGCCAATTGACTAAAAACCTGTATTTGATTAATCACCAGGTATGAGAAGCTTTACCGGTGCGATACGAGGGCCCGGGCCACAGCATACGGCCTGGCAGTTGGGGGCTCATCAAATCTTTTGAGCACACCTCTTGCCTCGCGCCTCGCTGGCGTGGCCCATTCCAAGTCCTGTTGGTCACCCAGACAGCAGTGGGGGTCGCTGGGAGAAAGAACTGGATCCACGCGTCCCACATCAAGAAACATCCTCACCCTGTGCCACACGTTACAGAAGAAACAGAACCCCTCGCTGACACTGCAACCAATGATCCCAAAGCAGTAAGTGTCACTGAGAGTGTGTCGGAGAATCTCTCTGAGCCCGTGAGGCTTGGGGAAGCTGCCATTTTGTCTCCGCACTCTCTACAAATTTTGCATCCGGAAACTGCTATTTCAAATTCAACACCTTCACTTGCTTCCGACGTGTTGCTTCCAGCAGGAAGTGACGACATATTGTTTCCGGATCAATCAGTACCGGGAAAAGTAAGATATAATCTATGACCACGAAGATAGACTTACGGCACGGTTTTGCTGTGCATCTGATAGACTTACGGCACGGTTCGGCTGTGCATTCGGAGAAGGAAAAGAGTCATTGAGGGCTTGCTTTTTGCCCAAATTTGAGAAAGGGGATTCTGTCGGCTAGGGTTGTGGAAGGACTAAGAAGTCGCTTGACCAGGAGGTCGCCAGCAACAATCTTTGGAGTGTCCGTTTGAAGACTACGATGCCCGCCACCGCTACCGCTTGTATGGGACTTGTAAATAAGGGGCTGACCAACTGGGACAATGGACAAAATGCCTGGGCCCCGATAATGTATTGCTGTATTTTTATAATGATATTTGGGTTTGTAATAGTCGCTGCCTTAGGATTGTGCTACCTCGAGGAAACTCACTCTTTAGAACTTTTGTTGCCTACTGAAAGTGCACCCATTGTTCCTACTCCCTTTGTACATTTGCATACTCTATCCCCTAGGGATTCTCAGCACAGACAAAAGTACCACAATAACACTTTACTGCTTATCATGAATGCTACACATGCCATTTTCAATAAATCTAACTGTTGGGTCTGCTCACATTTACCGCAGCGCGGGGATAAGGGGCTAGGTTGGTATATTCATCCTTTACCATTGACAACTGCTTGCTATGCTTCTCTTAGAGCACTGTTCTTTGGCCGATGGAATGATAGCATTTCAGGGAACTTTGATGGCACCAATTTGAATAGTTTTGAGAAACGTGTTTTGACTCCCCTGGGATGCTCGCTTTTTGCAAATAAGAGTAAACTGAATGTTGCTTCTATTAGGCCTTCTGATAAACTGTCTCATCCTTTCAAATCTTTGATTTCCTTTAAGATGGCTCCAATAGGCAATTAGGATGCCATGCCTCCTTCTTACACTGTTAACCATAGCCCCGATTCAGTTTCTTTTTGCATACAGAGCAATGGAACTCAGTCAATGGGAAATTTTCTAGGTTGTGCCAACGTTGCAAATTTGACTGGGGAAAACAGACCTTTGTATGTAGGCGAACCTGTCTACTTTGTCTGCGGTAATGTAGCATTCCCATGGTTGCCCAGGGATTGGCAGGGAACCTGTTATTTAGGGATCCTGTTACTTGGGGTGTTTATAGTCAGTACAAAAGAAGTTTCGAAGGCTTGTCCACGGCGGGACGAGAATGGTGACACCCCAGCACAAATCTTGGGAGATATAGCTAAATCAGTTGTGCCATTTTGGGCCATTTTGGGCCATTTTGGGGGCAGATAGCGAATTCAGAAGATATCACAAAACTAGCGAGAGTACTGGAGAGAACTATCAACCGGACCACGGACTCTATAATATGACGTTAGAACAAAAGGTGATAAGATTAGTAGCACTTCAAAACTGAATGGCATTAGATGTCATTAGATGTCATTCTAGCCGAGCGTGGTGGAGTGTGCAAATTAGTGGAGTCCGCTTGCTGTGTTTTCGTACCAGATTCCTCCCCAACTATCTTCAAAGCAATACAGAATCTGCTTGTCCTTAGTTCCGAAGTGCATGTTCCCGGGGAAACTGGGATCTAAGCGCTTGGTTCTGGGACTTCTCGCGATCTTGGGGTTGGAAGGTACTTTCGGTCTTACTAATTATTTTGGGAATCCTGTTTTTTCTTTGTTGCTGTATTCAGTGTCTACCTGGTATGTGTTCAATGCTAGGGGGATGTTGCTCACAAGCGATAGGTTTGATAGGGCATAAAGTGTATGCCCCGGATAAAACCTCCAAAGAATATGTGTTGAAAGATATTGTAGCAAATGACCTAATGGCAATAGATATTTCCGATAGTGATTCAGGGTGCATGGACGATGATGCATGGAGTTATTTGCAAGGAGATCCAAAGTAGTTTTTAGCACTTGGCATAGGCCAAAAGGAGGGTTTGTCGAAAGAGAAAGTATATCGTGCCTCATATTATAATAAATATATTAATATTGGCCTACGCCAAGCTGCTCCAAAGTCGCTTGCGAAAGAAATCCGTGTTGCAAGGTCCTGACCTTAAATCCATGTAAACCGCCATTTTAGGTCAAACCACCATTTTAGGATTCGCTTTGTAAAAGTCACCCTGTGAGTTAAAATGGTGGACAATGTCATTCCAGAATACAACATGGCTGTCTTGACCTCTGTACATAGCTAATATGTAACTTGCCTGCAGGCCACTTGTTGAGGTCATGAACTGAGACCTTGTCCTTCGTTGACCTGTGTGTAAAAGGATTACTCGTGCAATGAAACTAATCCATGAGCATATGTTGAAACAATTAATTCAAATACTGAACGTAGAACATCTGTTTAATTACATTGTATTAATGTTAGAGAAGGCCTGCATGGAAAATCTTAGAATACACATTTAGTGCATAGGCTTGTTGATACATGTATTAAAGGCAAACCAGTTATATGCGGTTGTTCAAGACTTGGCATGAACCCTAGATCGATGATGTATTAAAAGGAATATTAACCCGAAGTGGGGCTGGACATCGTGCCCACCAAATGTATAAAAAGTGAATGCATTCTAATGTACAACGTCTCTCACTGAACACACTGAACCACGCTGGAGTTCGTTGTGTTCTACTGAGGGCCAATAGCTATCTGATTTTGCTCTGTTTTTGTAACTGGATTCAGTATAAAATAAAGTACTTTGCATGTTCCTTTGTAACCCGTGTTCGGTGTATTTCCTTTTGTTGTACTCAGCCTCGATATTTTGATTTTGTTTTCACAGCCCTATCTGTTGTGGTCAAGTTCCCTGCCTCGAAACCCCCCCAGCATTACACAGAGCTCATTTATAGCAAAATGGGACGGAGCAAAATGCCCCCACCTCTCCCTGCACAGTCTTAAGCAACTACCTCGTTAAACATTAGCTCATTGGTCAATTAAATTTAATTGGTCTAACCCTTCAGAATGAAATATGCTCTAGCATGCATGTCTGACTTGTCCTCCGGTGTTCTATTAAATTTATAGTTGATGCAGCTGGACTCTCTCAGATAAGGCTTCAGACACAGCCTCATTAAAAGTCTAGGTTTTTGTCCATTAGTCAAGTTTCTGAAAGCATGGTGTCCTCGAACGTCTCAACTTTAAAATGATCTTATCATTACACACTTTGAGCACTCCTCAGTTTCTTCTTGTTCAAGCCACATTTTGGTTACATGTATTTCCATTAAAGGCATTTTAGCCAGAACGATTTTTTGTCTGTTTTTAGAATATCTAATTTTCTATTCTGTGCTTTGCCACCTTTTTACATCATGGTAATGCCATTTTCGACATTATAAACACAATGCCTTTTGAATACTAGTATATTGAAACATTATATAAAACCATTTTCGCATAATTGCAACACCACATAAGTCCCTTTGAATTTCTCTGGTTAGGTTTAAGTGGGGGAGCTCCACTTCATTCAGCTGTTGATTCAATATATATATATATATATATACATATATATATATATATATAGGTCGGGACCTTCATTGCAGGGGTTTTCATACAACACTGGAAATCTTGCACAAGGTTGCTAATTGGCCACACATGGCCAGTACCTCCACATGTGTCTGTGTGTGCTTATTTCAAACCCAGTTCACTTTCACAAAGAGATCCCGTACAAAAAAAGTGCAATGGCCCTGCCATTGTCGTATTTGCAAGTCAATTTCATCAGGCCGGTCATTCACTCCTCTAGAGGAAACAAGTACACGTTGATTGTAACATGCTTGTTCACAAAGTGTATATAATGTCTTCCAGCCCCGAATTGTAAGGCAGAGACAGTTGCTGCACTAATGATCAATCACATCTTCTCCGTTTCGGCCTCCTGCAAAGGATTGAGTCGGAACGAGGAAGTAATTTTACCAGCGAGGTGATGGCAAAGATGTGGGAGATTCTAGGGGTAAAAAGAAAGCTTCACATTGCCTACCACCCAGCCTCAAACACTGGGGTAGAGCGATACAACAAGACAATTGTGAGCATCTTAAAGAAGTTTTTGGTGGACTCTGGACCCAGCTGGGACATTCCATTGCTGCATGTCCTTACATCTACACCATCTTCTGCAACAAAAATGTCTCCATTTGAGCTTGCGACCGGATGAAAAATGGTGGACCCTTAGCATCTGCTCAATAGAACCCAGGATCAGACACTGATAAATGCACCCACCACTCATGAGTACATCAAAAATGTAAGAAGCACCTCCAGCATGCGTTTGCTTATGCTCAGCGCAATTTAGAAAAGTCGGCTGAGGGAATGAAAATGTATTATAATCTAAAGACCACAAAGAAGGAGTAGGAGGTAGGAGACAAGGTCTACCTCTACAATTTCAAGAGGAACCAGACAGAGGAGCAGAAATTCCTTGCGTCTTGGCGAAGGAGCTTTGAAATTATAGATAAAACATCACCTGTTGTCTACAAGATCCGCATCCCAAAAGGAGAACAGACGAAAGAGAAATGGGTCCACATCAGTCAGTTAAAAAGCTATCATCCCAGACAAGCTTTACAATGGATTGAGGAGCCAAATGAATGTCGAGCTGAGGAACCATCGGAGGAATGAGAGGTAGGGATGAAAATCCTGGATGGAGACTAAAATCTATATAAGAGGGGGTACATTGAAAAACGTAAGAAAGAAAATTTGGTTTGAAAATGTCAATCTGAAAATATGTTGAAGGTTGTGTCAATTCTATTAAATTCTTCAGATTATAAATATGTGAGGTTGTCCCATGATTGTCCTATCTTCCTGGGAAGCAGGTTGTGTATAAAATAATGAACCTCTCTATTTGTTTGTATTTCTAGACAAATCACCTCCTTCCAATTTAGCCTGGTGATCTGGAGGAGTGGACAGCGGGGAGGACACCAGGGACCTATGGAACATCACCAGGGACCCATAGAAAGGAGGGGGTTCCAGCCCATACCCCCCCAGTGACCAAAGACACAATGGGGAGGCCAGAGCGCACACTCCCTAAGGAAGGCAAATGAGCCGGATGGGCCTAAATAAAAAAAAGACGACTTCGTAGGAAAACCCAACTCTCCCCTGCTCTTTTCCATGAGTGATCTGTCTAAAAGAGCCAGGGTGAGGACTTGTGGGGTAATGGCAGCCTCACATTGTCATAACTGAAAGGCCGGGTTAGGCCTTACTGTGAAATGCATTGGTCTAATGGGAAAAGACACACTGGGATATACATGCCAGCCCAAACCTTAACACAACGAAAGGGCCTGGTGAGTGAACATGTGTGTCTTGCTGAAATGACACAGTGAACAGTGTATTAAGGAAATTAAGGAAAGTGTGTGACTTTCTACAGATGAAACACAGAGCAAATTGAAAAGGCACATTGCTTGCGGAGAGATGAACACAGCATTTTCACTGAAACTACCACACATCACAATGCTGTGCACAGGGAGAAATTAAATAAGTGGGCTTTGCTCGCGAAATTCAAAACTATGCTAGGATCTTTCATTTCGGGTGACTAAGACCACTTTTTAGTACAAAAAAGGACATCATATAATTAGAAATGCATTTTCGAGTGACCAAACTGAACAGCACCCTTTCAATTTCATTTTGCCACATTGATTAAAATGCTGCAAGAAAGAAGAAATTAAATTTTTTGTAAAAACGGCATTGAGCAATGACAGAAAGACACAATTGCTTATATAAAAATATATTGCACTCGTAAAATAATGCCACGATTGAAAAGTCTATTTTGTTTCAGATGCAACATGTTAATCTCCTCAGGTCACAAGCAAAACATGCATTTATTTTGGGTTGGTAAGCAGATTTGTCAAGTGACTGCCCTGTTGCCGGCCTTTTGGCCACTTATCTAGAAGCCCGATCTCTGTGAGAACCTCGGTTCATGCATAGCAGGTATTTACGACCATCCTGGATGGGTGCAGTGCTCAAAGAAATACAAAGTATTAGATCACAATTGTGGAGATGCCAGCTTGGCCTACTGAGGTCCGAGAACATCTGGTGACAGAGATAGGCTAATGGCTTTTACCCCATCTTTAAACCAACATGCAGCCCAAGAGACTCCAGATGCTCTGAACCACATGGGTTCAGCAAAATGGAACACTGAAACTACTATTTGTCCATGTTAATTATGTGATTATTGACTTTCATTGCAAATGTTATTTAATCATTTTGAGATCGAGAGACTTACGGGGTTGTGGACAATCTTATTTTAAATCAAATTTTAGGCGATGGTATTAATGTGACTTTCATTTTGATGCGATTTGGAGGGGTTTTTTTGCATTGAAAAGGTGTTGCTAGCTGCTCTGTAAATGGCCTGCATTTGCAAGTTGGGGAGCTGATGACTTATGAAATCAGATATCTGATTAGGAAGTTTCATATATATTCCCAACTATGTAATTTTTCGACTAAAGGATGAAAAACCACAGTGTGACCGTGCTATAACATGCCGAAAATAAACATAACCTCTACCGATTTGTCATAATGAGGGGAACATTAATATAGTATATCATGGCATTCATCATTAAGTTGGTAAAATTTGCCATGTAGAGACATTTTGAGGGAAAATAACTTGACTTCAATCACAAAACTCCCCCTAGCCCATCCACAGGGAGGGTTTGGCTCTGGGAAGGAGGAAGAGAGGATAATACTCCAATGAGAAAGTCAGCACCAATAATCTGGCACCTTCCAATTGTAATAATTGGAGGTGTGGCCTAGACATTAAAAGCACTTGCTCTATGCCAGACGGGGCAGTGACAAGGAAAGACAGAGAAGGAGACAAGGCAAGCTGCTAAATATCTTGAAGCAGAACTACCTTTAACCCACCTGGGGGTATCCTAAGACAGCTGCCTGAACTCTTGGGTAGAAAGGCCTTAACATTCGGAGGCTTTTAACTTTTCCTGGGAGAGAGAAACTGGGGGAAGCCAACAGCTGACTAGGCCCTGATCCTTAAGGATAACCATATAAGGGATGAAAGATGGTGACGATTTTTGACTGAAGTTACCAGACCATGTTCTGTCCAAAAAGGAGACCGGCTGTCTTCCCTCAGCACCCCAAACAGATGTCCCATGTAAGTAGAATTGATCCTTTTGAAACCAAGTATGTGGGGTATCTGCCTGCCTTAATATCTTCCCTTCATAGTGGGCGCGGGACAAATTCTTTAGACTTGGCTGTATATTAATTTAATTAACTCCCAAATAGATTGACGTAGGTGGGAGCTTAGAAGAGTTTAGGAGAGTTTTAAACTTCCACCCTCTCTCCCAGTTGGAATAATGTTATGGTCACATTAATTAATTGGGGTTCCTGGTCACAAAAACAAATTTAATAATTGTCGCCATTTCCAAACCCTGCCTTTAAAACAAAAACGCCCTTGTCACTAAAACGAAAATCCCAACTGATTCCCCATCCAAAAACCTGCTTTTAAACAAAAGGTATACTTATACCAAAACGAAAGTCCCAATTGTCACCACTCCTTAAACATTATATTTAAACAAAGGAGTGACCTTGGCCCGAAACAAAATTCCTAAACTGTCCCCACTCCCTACAGCTGACCTTTAAACAGAGGGGTGCTGTATATCATGATGCCTGGGTCTTTGGTGCTTTACCGCATTTGAAGAAGTGCTTTGCAAAGAGGAAGTTGAAAAATTTACTTTGAACAATATACACTCTCCCCTGAGAGTGAGTAAGTGATCCTGATAGCAGAACGATTTTTGCATTGCTTTTGGGTGAAAGGGAAACACAGTGCTATTTGCCACATGCATTATTACAAATCAGTGTTTTCAATACTGCTAGCATTGAGCAAGTGTGCAGAGAAACCCCATGCTTCAAGCATTGTACATGTAATATGCAACCTGCTTTAAAAATCTAAACAGTGCTTTGTTGTTAATCTAAATGCTGTTTATTGTTGATGTTTTGTTTGGTGCCACCGAGAAGGTGGCATGAGTAACCAGCCAAGGAAATGATTAATTGAACATAAATTATAAATAAATATATATTCTGCCTATACCCCTGCCTGGTTCTTGGCTCATTGTTAGCACAGTGGAGGGTTCTCCATTGCTCTATGTGAGTCATAGATGGGGCATGTTGGATCCCAACCAACAGTGTATTGTGGTCTTGTTTAATTCGGTGTGGAAGAACCCCCTATGTTGAGCGTGGTCTCCCAATATATCATTACAATTTGCATTAAAGCTCCTGGGCCAGTTGGTCTCAGAATTGCAACAACTGAGTCAAAGAATACCTGACGGTGCACAGCTCAGGTTTGGTGGCGTCATTAACATATGCCCTGTTGAGGCATGAAAGATTGTGAACTAAACAAAACTAACATGGATCTTTTAGGCACCAAACCCGATCCGCCAAATTACATTATCATTGAACGGTAGGCTGTCAGGGAACAGCGCATGTGTTTACTGTTCATAGAGGAGGTGGGCTGGCCGTGGTGCAGACTGCAAGTTAAGGAGGGGCTTTGGGGAGGGGTAGGGGCGTGTGTTGTGTATGTGCGTGTGCGTGTGTGTGTGTGTGCGGAGTACCTCTGTGCATGTATGAAAGTCTGGAATGGGAGGGCGGGCCAGGGAACCGGGGCTTGCGGGCGTGTCCCCTGCTGAACACACAACTCAGCCCCATATGGGAGGGCAGGGGATGGAACGGAAGTTGCAGGGGTGTCCCCCACATTGGGAAAAGCCAGAGAAGTGGGCACTCAAAGGGATTGATGTTTCCCCTGCAGTGCCGAAGCTGGGCTCAGGGAACTGGGCTTCAGTGAAATCAGCCTCCAGGCAAACATCATGTGCTACAGAGAGTTCCCTGACTGGCCCATAGAGTCAGCGCTTGCTCTGTAGTACTTTAAGAAGAGATAGCTGCACCTTGAGGTGGATGGGGTGTAGGATTTCTTACTCCAACACCAATAAATAAGGGCAACTCAATGGTTTGGCAAAGGGGAGTCTGTTTAATGACAAGTACAAAAAACGGGGAAACATGGAAATCCACAGTCATGGGATAGCCTGTCTCGCTTCAACTCCCAACAACTTCATGCAAACAGTAACAGTTATACCCAAAATTTGTCAAGTCATCATGCAATTCTATTGGTTGGAAATGATAACTTACATATAGGTGCTATATCTGTATATGGTAACCGAGTGTGGGGATTGGATAAACACTAAAAGTTGGGCGTCTATGCCCTCCCTTCAAAATGACTACGGTGGACGTCACTAAAAGTACAACGTCCCATTGGTTCTACTATTCTACCCTCTTTAGGACCCTAGATTATTTGGTCCATTGTGATTGGTTTGGCTTCAACCCCATGCATAAATCTCCACTTTAATTAGTAGCACGCAGAATGGTCAACCAGGTGCCGGATGCCCCAAGATTCAGCCTGCCTCCATTCCATCAATCAGTACTTTAGTGTCTATGTGTCAATTAGTTGGCTGTGGTCAGCCTCGAAACTAGCTTCTTGTCAGAAAATGTTATGGTATCTTTTGTCTGGGTAACAGCCAGGGGTAGGTGCCTCTTCTCGCTCGGCTGATCACGTGCTAGCACACTGTGAATCTGCAAATTTTTCCTTCTATTTTGCACATTTAATTCTTATTTGACTTGCCACCTGCCTGGGCCTCCTTATCTCGACCTTCCAGGGTCAGGTTGCTCTTTTCTTAAGTTTCAATTCCCTGAAGCTACTGTCCGCCTCCCTCTCTTGGTCTGAACTTGACTTCCCAGGCACGGGCTGTTCCTGCTAAGTTTCGATTCCGTCGTCTCTTCTCATTTTAGCTGGAATATGAATCCTGTCCTGTTTGAACCCTAGTAACCTGAGTTAATTTTGCTTTTGTGTAAAGTGGACTCGCACTTATATAATGTGATTCGTTGAGGTAGATATACATATATATATGTGTGGCGCTTGCCGCTCTATTCTTCTACTAAGCATAGCAAGCGCACTGTTTTCTTAGCTTCTTGCGGTTACAAGCATATGTACAGGCGTTAGCTAGTTGAATATCTTCATCCTGTGTTACAGTTTAATTTTCTTTATATTTCAACATCGTTCCTCCTTCTAAATTCATGATGTTCTTTTTCATGGTGTTTCGTCTCTGTATGTCATCTTTTGATTGTCGTTGCTTTCATCTGTGAGTCTGTCCGGGCCCTTGTGTCATCACCATTTGTCTTCAATTAAGGCCTGTTGGGTTCCTTCCGGGACGGTGTTCAAGCAATCTTCATTTTGTGTCATTTGCTAGTATGGGTTTCTCAATGGATACCTTACTGTCCACGGTTGTCTGGTTATTGGCACTTCAATAGGTATTGCTCTTCTGATAGGAACTGCTGGTTTATTTGCTCATCATACATCACATATCTCGGTGTGAACGTTCCTGGAACTTCAAAATGGGCGAATGAAGTGCAGTGAAGTGGGAGAATGGAACAAAAGGCTCCCACCAATCCCCTCACACCCCTGGCCTAGAGGATCGCGGCCCAGACACCCGCCACGAGAGGAGTTTACCCACCTACCAGATGACCAGATACCCTGGTACAGGAACATACGGATGTGCCCACCAGCCTGCCCACCAGCCTGCCCTGCCCATGCCGACACCTGCGGCATGGATGAACTCGACTGAACCATTCAACAGTAAATGAACACATCGTTAGAGATGCCATGACGACCTAGCCAATGGTCAGCACACCCGTGCAAACATGCACACTGGACACTCCCACACCAATCCACACGAAGAACATATTCAGTGCTATGACGTAGGTGACGGACACACCCACTGACGCGCATCTTTATTATTTTTCACATAGGATTTTCAAAATGCAGAAACGCAAGACGCACAATGAACTCATCTAAAATGCTTGCTCACGCTTCTCCTAAACCCATGCATTGCAATGAGAAATATAACGAAGACATGATACTGGGGATAAAGCAATATGATACCATAACCTAAAGCGCCGTCCATCAAACGTCTCCACCTATGCACCAGGCCCAAGTAGGCCGCAAGCAAGAGCTTCCATGAACATGGAACGAGCAAGAGTACAGTTGCTGACCCTGCAGAATGAGCCCGGCGAGAGCAGACAGTCAAGGGCACAATGTTGCAAACTCGCATGCCGCAAGCCGACGCCAAGGTCACACCTGCAAATTAATCCAGGCACACAGTGGAAAATGCAATATTAAATGTGCAGAATTCTGCCTCAACCACGGTCTCTCCTCACTGACCAAGCCGAACCTGACAGGGTGCCAGGCCCAGGAGGAGGGAGGCGCCTGGATCCCACGTTTCAAGACACAGGCAGATACAATTAAGCGACTCAATGGACATCTGCGACGGTGGGAGTAGTCTGCCTTCCAGCATATGAATAAATCCTCACATTATCTGCACATACCCATAGTGATACATTGTTGCAAATGACGGGTGCACCGCGAGCTGGGAACAGCGATGGCCCCAGACTGGGGGGCTCGCGAGTGGACCAATCAGAACATGGGGCTCTTATCACTGACGCCATTAACATTAGCTAATCCTCAGGGGTCTTCATGTAACAATTTTCATGTATCAAATTGAAGGGACAACCCAAGTATACCACCTGACTGACCCTCAACCACTAACAACGCTCTCTATACGTATGTTATACTAACCCTACCACTCGAGGAACCAATCCAGAGTGGCAATAGGTTTTTTTGCTAACTTTTCCCAGGTGACGCAATTAGCGCGTCAGACTAAGGTAAAAAGGGCCTGCGAGCCCCACGGTTAGAGAGAGAGTGTCAGGACGGACGCGTACGATCCTTGACCCATCCCTGCCGTTTTGTTTAATAAACAGCAGAATCACCTTGCTTCTTGCGTGTGTCTCATACTAATTTTTTTTTGGGATATACGGGAGGAGTTGTGGCCTCCCTGCCCGGAGGTCCGCGGACGGCCCAGCCGACCCCGGGAGAATTTCCCCCCGACAAGTTGGAGGCACTGCTGAGATCTGTTTAAGATCTGCTTTTATTTTATTTTTCCGAGTACTCCCGTTGCGAGGAGGCCCGGCGGCGCGGCCCCCTCTGCCGCTGCCCCCTTTTGAGGAGTACAGGACCATCGCGGAACTGCGAGAAGACCGGACAGCGCAATCCGGATATTGGCCTTCGGGAGCCGGTTGAGAAGTATCCCGCCCGCGGTTGGCGAGTGTCCAGACGTGGTCCAGATGAGGGGAGGTGGCGAGCCTCTTGGAGGGGTGCACGCAGTCGAGCGGCCCCGCATCAAGAGAACTTGGTGAGTATGCCACGCACAACAAGCAATGTGAAATTGTGAGGGAGAACTTGGTGAGTATGCCACGCACAACAAGCAATGTGAAATTGTGAGGGAAGGGGGAGGAATTGAGGTGTTACAAAGGTGCGCGGCGAAGGTTTGATAAATTAGTGTTGACGGTGCAGTGAATGGTAGCTGGACAAGTGCGAGAGCAGTCCGCTACGTTACGGAAGAGGAGGGGGCGGAGCACGAAAACATCACGTGCGACCGCTCGTAGACACTGATTGGCCTAGGTCGCGACCACGTGTAAGGGTGTGTGTGTGTGTGCGGTTTCCTACGATTTGGTGATTATTGATCAATGAGTAGATGAGGATCCCTATTGATCGAGCAGGAAACTCGATGGATAGATGACGTTTCCCTGTAGGCGGTAGCTAGCTGGTTGCCTAATACGGAAGATAATTGGCTGGTTAAGCCCTCCTGTCGAGGGGCGTATCACACGCGAGGCGACGCAGCGTGCACAGTCCGATTATATTGTTGATTACCTTGTTCCAGGCGTGACAGGAAGACAGCTGTGGGGTTAACGGGGGTAGATTGCAAGCGTATTTTGAACTTTTAAAAACATATGAAGAACTTACCAGTAGTTTTGAAGAGATCGGTGACGTCACCAGTAGGGCTTTCATAGGATATTTCGAACACAAGGCATCTTTCTTTCGGAGAGTGGTGGGGAAGAGAATTATGGTAAGGGAGTGGAGACGGAGGTAAACGGTAACGAGTTGATCGGGGGAAGGTGAAAAGGGGGACGTGGCTGCGCACGGAGAACGCCGGCCACGGCAAGTGAAGAAAGAGGAGGAGGGGTAAGAGAAAGTGGGACGGCTGTATAAGAACATCACACGGGGCACGCAGCCGCAGGGGGCTACGTGCGCCTCGGGCCACAGGGGGGCGTAAAGGTGTTCGGTAAAGGAAGAAAAGAAAGAAAAGAATATACAAATGCAAATGCTATATTTTACTATTTTTCCTTAGCGGACAATCGCAAGTCCCCAAAATTACGGGGCCAGGTAAAGATCTAAGACTGTATAGTGTACACTGTTAGCAAGATAACCACTACCAAATGGGGGAAGGATAACAAGTGAAGCGCTACTATGTCATATGGGACAGGATCGGGAGGGTGGGGGAACACCCTCACTACCCCGCTACAGCACATATGTAAAACACTGTCACCCCATAGGGAGAAACTGATCAAGTATAGCATAGAATGGACACAAGGGACGGACAACAAAATGACGACACCATGGCCGCCTAATGGCAGTTTTGACCCATATACCCAACACTCGCTATTAACCCATCTGCATAACACATACAAGGGGAAGAAGTTGATACACCACGTGGAGGTGTTTAACTTATGGAGGATGTTCCAAGGGTCCCGACCAGGACCAAACGGAATGTTCATTATGGGGGAAACAACGGAAGAGGAGAAGATTAAGGAGGAAGGAAAGAATGGGGAAAAAGAGAGTGAAGGCACACAGAACACGGGGAACGGACAAGAGGGAGGAGAGAAGAGTAACAACATAAACGAAAAGGAAATAAAAAGGAACAGAGCGACGATATGCCCCTAGCGAAGTTAGTGAAAAAGGAGGAAGTGGGGCTATATCCTTTAACAGAACTATGAGACATGGTTCAATTAAGAGCGGCTGAGGGGTACTCGAACCCGGCATACAGCCCGCCACCATATACAGCCACAGGTAGCCACACGGGAAGGGAGCAGAGTAGTACGACGGGATCAGCTCATACGAAAATACCCGCAGGGGAAGGGGGGATCGGCGAAGAGCAGATCGCAGGAATAGGACAGGATGAGTGGGTAGCTGCGCAGGTATTATTAAAATTACGAGGTTCATTAACAGAAGAAGAGGAGGAGGTAGTAAGGAAAATGGACGAGGATAACACCAGGAAGAGTGAAAGGAGAGGGGAAGAGGGGAAAAGAAAGGGGGAAGAGCTGTTACGACAAAAGGAAGAGATTTTGGAGGAACGATTAGCAGAATTAAGGGATGAGCAGAATGCACTGATCAAGCAGCTCGAGAGAGAGGAAAGAGAGAGAGCACGGGAAAGGAAAGAAAGCAAGAATGAGTTGGAAAAAATGAGGGAACGAACTGAGGAGCAAAAGAGAGAAGCAGAAAGGGTGAAGGCAGTAGCAGAAAGGGTATCCAGAGCAGCACTGTGTGACAAGAAAAGAGAGGAAGAAGAGAAAGAAAAGGAAATGGAAATATGGAAAAGGAGATTACTATCAGAAACGACAAGGAAATACGAAGAAGGGAGGATGATAGAGGGTATATTAGAGCGGGAAAGAGCGAGATGGGAAAGGAAGAAAGAAGAAGAAAGGATAATGGAATAGATGAGTAGTGAAGTAATGGAGGAATTGAAAAAGAAAAGAGAGGAAATTGGTAGAGAAATAGAGGAGAAAAATGAAGGGGAAAGAGAAGATAGGAGAGGGGAGAGTGAAGTAAGAAGGTATGTATACAGAGACACAGAAGTAGCAACAACATCAGCACAAAGGGGAGCAATTGGCAAAGAAGACAAGGGAGGAATGGATCTAATAGACTTAAAAACAGTAACGATTAGGGGGAAAAAGACAGATTGGGGGTTGCCATTAATGGAGGACTTTTGCAGTGAGGAAGGGGAAGGAATGGAGAAGGAAGGAAGAAACAGTGAAAGGGAAAGCTTAGATAAATTATACATCACCCGGAAAAATGGAGAATCACCATGGATCTGCAGGAGAAAGCAAGAACTGGAGGGAGATGAGGAGGAAGAGCAAGGAATGGCAGAAAGGCAGACACGTGCAGCTACACCCTCACCATCCCGTCCAACATGCTCCACTACCTCACGCTCATTACGTGTAACATGCCCACCTAAACTCGCACCCTTCCCCCACGAACTGACACCCTATGCAGGCAGGCTTAGAGACCTCCCTGGACGCAGGCAGGGAGAACGAATACACACGCCCACATTAAATAAAGGAAATGATAAAAGAAGGGGAAGAGATGGAGGAGAAGAAGTTACGAGCAGGGGAAATATGGACCCCATTGACGATGTAGAAGACAGGGAAGAAGAGGAGGGGTGTACGGATTCGATTCTGTGGAACCCAAGGGGCCAACCAGGACACAACTTAATGCCACTACTGGAGAGGGGAGGGGTTAGACCACAATACGTCCCCTGGAAGCATGCAGACAAGGAAAATATGAAGTGCAGGCTCCCATCATTAAGTGGAGGTGCGGGAAATTGGATATATGAAATGGAAAAACACACCGCAGGACAGAAACTGGCAGTGGGGGATGTAAAGGGCCTTCTAATATCAATATTGGGGGATGCAGCAGATGACATCTGGAAGAGAGCAGGCTTCCCCGGGGTCACAATAACAAACACATCACACGATGGGGCACCATTCGCAAACTGCAGACATGCATTATGGCAAGCGCTGAGGGTACAGTACCCAGACACATCAGACATAGGAGCAATTACCTCACGCAAGATGCGTGAGAACGAAGATCCTGTTGATTATATCCAGGAAATTCAAGAGAAGTGGCGTAATGAAACTAGAGAACAATGGGACAAAACACCAGCAATATTCTATCATATACTAGTACAAGGGCTCCCAGAAGCAGTTCAGAAACAACTGAAGAAAGTAGTGGGGATGGAAGCAAAAGCATGGCCAGAAATACAACTGACGATAGTGCATCATTGTTGGACATGGCAAGAGAAAATGAAACAAAAGGAAGAGGATAGAAAAACGGAAGAGGCTAAATTGGTACAGAAAAAACTTACTAAATACACGATGGAAGGTGCACTAATAACTACACCTGCAACAATGACTCAAAACCCCACACAAGTAGTGGCTGCACAAGATCCCTCCCAAATACAATCATCACAGATTGTAACACAACAGCTGCCGCCACTCCAACCATACACGACTAACATGGGAGGAGGACACTCAACACCAGGAGCTGGATATTATAGTTACAACAGGGGAAGGGGAGGAATGATGAGGGGGAGGGGATACGGATATAACACACAACAGCAAGGGGGAGGATTTAGAAATTTCTACCCCACCGGGCAACCAGTATACCAGGACAACTCAGGAAGCTTTCCATGGCAGAACAGGGAACCACCGGTGTGTTGGATTTGTGGATTAGTAGGGCACATGTCTCGCACGTGTAGAGTGAGACCAGGCACACCATCATGGGGTGAACAGGGACAACAAGGGCCTACACAGGAACAGCAGGGCATCCAGCAACAGCAGGCATTGCAACAGGGAAATGGGCAGCAACAACTAGTAACACAACAACAGCCACAGACATATTCACTGCCACAACAACATGTAGCGATAACACAACAACCCCAAGTACAGCAAGTACAGCAACCTGCCCAAATCCAAGACCATAACATAACCTCTACCAATACACAACTACAGCAAACACAACTGGGAAGGGTGACGGTCCTGGGACACAACCCTTACACAGGAAGTGGTCAATCATTATACCCACAATAGGACAGCCCACAGACGGCCTTGGTGTGTCCCATCCTGTTGGTAACACCTAATAGTGCGGAGGAACCACGCATAGACACGGAAAATTATCATTCCTTGTTGACACCGGGGCGACCCGGTCTTGCATAAGGGAAGGTAAATTTAAGATGTCAGGTGAAGCCATGAACACCCAAGGATTCTCTGGGGCTGGGGGGTTGGTTCCCTTTACTGATAACATTCCCTTATCAATAGGGGATTATGACATGTCAGTCCCGCTTTTATATTCTAGGGCCTCACCAGTAAACATACTGGGGAGAGACATAATGAGCAGGTTGAATATGACAATCTCCTTTACGGAGGACGGCATAATTTGCTCCACTCCAGGAATTAACATGCTCACTGCACGACAAATTATGCAAGCATACTGTGGACAGACAGTGATTAGGGCTGAGCCAGTAGATGGTGAACTGTTCCAGTACGGGACAGACATGGCATTTGCATGGATGCCAGGAATAGAAGGAAAGATCTGGAGGAGGCCAGCAGCCTATTTGTTTAGACCAGAAACACCAGCCAATGAACCAGAAGGAAAGGTGATTTCAGTGAACATAGAGAGCATTATAGAAACTGCTGATTACATCGCAGTACATGCCCAAGACAGAGAAGGAAGAGCATGGAGGGCAGTGATAGCCCTAGCAGAGGGATGTAGGCTCACCCAGGTGTCAGACGAGGTGCTCTTCTCAGAAGAAAAGGAAGAAGGTGAAATGGTATTTATGATGAGTGTAGAAATATGGCTAAGAGTGACATACAAACAAGTGGCAAAGAAAATCGCAATGGCACTTGAAGCACCCACATCCACCCCAGTTCCCTTCTTTGAGGAGGATATGGCAAAGGTACCAACATCATTATGGACTACTAGTCCCTATGACGTGGGGTGCATAAAAAGTATAGGGGGAGTAAGAATAAAATTGAAAAAAGGTGCAATACTCCCCAGAGTGAAGCAGTACCCACTATCAAAAGAGGCAGATGAGGGCATATATGAAACAATAACGGCCCTTATAAATAATGGCATATTGGTACCATCAGAATCACCATGTAACACAGCTGTATACCAAGTGCGCAAAGCTAAAGGGGGGTCTTGGCGCTTCATCCAGGACCTCAGACCCTTGAACAACATAGTGGAAGCAGAATACCTCATAGCAGAAAACCCGGCCACAATATTGTGTGGCATTCCAGCAGAAGCATCACGATTTACAGTGATAGACCTCAAAAATGCCTTTTTCTCAATACCCCTGCACCCAGACTCACAAGATCTGACAAGCTTCACGTACAGAAACACAAAATGGAAACACACCAGATTGCCACAAGGGTACTGCGAGTCACCCTCAATTTTCAACAGAGTAATACAGATGGACTTGGGTAACATTGAAGTGGGAAGCACAGTGTTGCAGTATGTTGATGACATAATAATTTGCAGCACAAACGAAAAAAGATGCAGAGAGGACTCATTGAAGATGCTGACAATATTGGCTGAAAAGGGTTACAAGGTAGACAAAGAAAAGTTACAGTACTGTCAGGAACAGGTACTATACATTGGTCAGCTCATATCCCAATACGGAAGAAAGATTGCACCACAAAGAGCACAGGCCATTTCAAAAACGCTGCTGCCCCAAACAGTGAGGGAACTGCAGCAGTTCCTGGGACTGTGCAACTACTGTAGAGCATGGGTATTTGATTGCAGCTCATATATAGGACCCCTACTTGAGGCATTAAAAGAAGCTAACAAAGGGGAGAAAAAATTGGGGTGGACAATGGAAATGAAAGAGGCCTTTGATGAACTGAAAGATGCAATATCAATTGCTCCGGTATTGGCCACCCTAGATTATGAACGACAGTTCTTTATATTTTCACATTGCGACTCAGCAGTAATGAAAGCAGTGTTGGCTCAAAAAACAAGCATGGGTTACAAACCAGTAGCATTTTACAGTGGTCACTTGGATCCTGTGATGTTAGGACATTTCCCTTGCGAACAAGGTCTCGCCGCAGCTGCCTTTGCGGTAGAGAAAGCATCATCAATCACAATGGGGTGCCCAACCACACTATTTGTGGAACATGCACTATTTGCAATATTGAACAAGCCTAAGTCCACACTAACCACGCAGAGGGCGTCAGGTTATGAGATCATCTTATCTAGACCAGAATTATCAATTGTTACATGCAGTACAGTTATCCCCGCAAGGTTTATAGCAGAAGTAATTGAGGAAGGAGACTATGCACATGATTGTACGCAGACTACCGAAATGTACTCATGTACTAGAAAAGTTGAAGAGAACGTACTAGATGGAGGAGAGCTCTTGTTCATTGATGGGTCATCAACAATAGACCAAAGTGATGGGATAAGGAGAACTGGGGCAGCAGTGGTAAAAATGACAGAGGAGCCGGTGTGTGTGGCAGTGAAATGTGTACAATTACCACAGCATTACTCTGCTCAAGCAGCAGAATTGGTTGCACTGATCTTGGCATTGAAGGAAAGCTTTGAAAAAAGAGTGACTATATATTCTGACAGCGCATATGTCACGTCTACTGTCCACTCAGGATTGTCAAAATGGAGGAGAAGAGGGATTAGGAGAGCTGACGGCACCCCTGTGCAACATGCTCTCTTATTAGCTGAACTAATTGAAGTAATAAATGACCCCCAAGAATTAGCTTTGGTCAAATGTACCGCACACACTAATGGAGAAGATCATATCTCAAAAGGAAATGCAGCAGCAGACGCACATGCGAAGTATGCTGCATATTTTGGTGAGATATGGAACCCCCCAGAGTCAGAGAGAGGGAGAGGGAGGGGGATAGCTAAAGAGATGTTGATAAGAGAAGGGTACACCCATCTCCCAGCCACACAGATAATGGAGCTGCAAACGGCTGCACCAATGGCAGAAAAAGAAATATGGGTAAAAAGAGGATGTACAATGTCACCAACTGACGCACTATGGCGCCAAAGTAACACTGGAAAGATGGTAATGCCATTGGCACTATTGAACACCGCCCTGAGCCAACTCCACCACCCAGCCCACACAGGCAAGGAAGTTATTGCAGCACGAATTAGGGAAGATTGGTTCTGTCCCGAGCTAAATTCCCATGTGACAAATTTTATCAGCAATTGTCTCACATGCCAACAGTTCATGGCCGGTCACACGCTGAAAGTGATAAAAGGTTCTATACCCCGGCCAGAGGGACCCTTCCTGCACATCCATATTGACTATGTTGATATGATCAACGTATGTCAAGGAAATAGGTATATGATTGTAGTAGTATGCCCATTCTCCAGGTGGATTGAGGCAGGACCCTGCTCACACCCAGATGCATTTAGAGCAGCTAAATTTCTGGTGAGGGAGGTTTTCCCCAGGTGGGGAGTGTGCGAGGTACTGCGGTTGGATAATGGCCCGCATTTCGCTAATGAAATGTTCCAGCACATCACATCCTTACTGAACATCAAGCATAAATTTGCATGTGCATATCACCCGCAGGCCAACGGTATATGCGAACGCCTGAATGGCCTACTGAAGGAGGCAATTGCAAAGATACAGCAAACAAAGAAGAGTTGGTTGTATTGCCTTCCGCTAGCTCTATTTGAACTGAGGAATAGACCAGGCTCCGACCACCACCTCACTCCTCACGAGCTGGTGACCGGACGTCAAATGCGCCTTCCCCTTACGCCAACATCAAGAGCATTCACAGATTATGAAAATACTGCAACTGTTCTTGGTGATGAAATGTACCAATATGTGTCTTCTTTGATTACTAGTGTAGTGTTTGTGTCTCAACAGCTCGAGCGCACGCGGGGCGGGTCTAAGAGTGATCAACAAGAAGACGCGGATAAAGAATTGGAAAAGGAAAAACTGTGCAAAATTGCTAAAGGTGACCACGTGCTACTCTGCAATTTCAACAGAAAGTGGAACAGCCCACGCTTCACTGGCCCCCACCTGGTAGAGGAGGTATCTACGAGAGCAGTAAAGTTACAGGACAAACGTGCTTGGAATCACCTGCATGACATAAAGATCTGCAAACTCCAGACCCGCTCTAGCGTCACCGACAGGGCCATTGGAAGAACAGCAACAGCGTCACCCACGGAGGAAGAGACTTCTACCACAGCTGACGACCTAAGTGTCTCCATACCCTGCCACCCCCACACTACTAAAATAGAAAGGGGTAATTCCCATACCGCCCACCCCATGGTCACACGATCAAAGAGTAAAGAGACTTCCGCCAGTTGAGCCCCAAACCCTCTGCCCATCGACCCCCCTACCCACTGCAGTAATCACCCAACTGAAGGACATTGTCTTGCACATATACACATGTAGACACTTGAATGTTCTCTTTTTCTTTCTCGCACATGCAGGTACCGCGTATTATTGTATTGCTAAGAAAACAGATAACTAACAAAGTTCATTGCCCAGGGGTAGATGCTACCCTCAGACGATAACCACCCTGAAGAGCTATCACACCAATTTGTCTATCACATAAAAAGGCCAAAGTACCTGAAAAGAAGGAGGGTACGTGTCTACTACACAGCATTTCTCTTGGCCATAGAACAATCAATGCCCCATCTTCACCAACACTTGCCTGCCCTAAGTGATAGATCGCTTAGATTGGCGCGGGAACAGCTCTTCGCCTGGGCACTGAACGACTACTTGATAGGGAGAGCTTGAAAACAACAACTAACACTAATAACAAGCATATTGAGAATTTTCAGGCGGGCAACTTTCACGTCGCAAGAATAAGCTGCCGGCTGTAGCAAGGTAAGAGCAAAATGCCGGTCAGAATAGCATCTGTAATAAAGATGATAGGGATTTTGATGATCACCGGGTTTCTGGCTGCCTCTGTATGGCAGAAAAGTTATGCTATCAATATTTTGGCTGCACCCAAACCTAATATACCCCCACCCACAGCTGCAACAGGTGTTACGTCAGGTGGTACTAGCAAAATTCCACACAAGGGAAATAGAGTTAAACGCAGCACATACTCAGATAATAAAGGTATTGACAACTACATACAAGATTCAGCACACGTCTCGAACAACATGTGGTACCAACACATGACCCAAATAGGTAAGCAGACAACAGAAGACAGCTGCTACGTCTGCTCATTGATCCCATACGCCATGAGCGCTTCTCGAACTTTCGTTCCACGGAAATAGATGAAAAGACAGCACGATGTATAGTATACTTGGCACTGTTCCAAACGAGAGGGAGATTTCAAGGGACGGTGGTGCACCTGGTATGGAAAACGCGAGACACATATCCATACGAAAACAACTTCTTCAAGACTTATTTGAGTTACCACAAGACCAGTTTGCATGCTGAAGCATTCAGATACATGACAAGTGGCCCTGAAAAGGGAGAAACAAAGAAAGTAACACTACAATACCTACCATGTGATTGGTACGCCACTGAAGTTGCTGGTAAACAAGGATGTTGGGAAAGACCACTGATAACAATAACAGGGAAGGTGTACCTGGACAACAAATGGGACACAGGAGTGGTTGGCAGCAACATGGTAACGAGAGAAACTATTACAACTATTGCTGAACACAATGACAGATGTTGGATGACTAGGGTCAAGTACGTACCCATGCTAACGTGGATAGAGAAGGATGAAGACCCAATAACAATACTGCCGTTATCTGCACCTAAAGTATGCTACCAACATAGAGGAGAAGTGGACGTGGGATACAACACCAACTGTGCAAGCGTGATGGAGTTACCTGAGGGGGGAGCAGGAACAGCAGTATTAATGGACCATTACTGGGCCTGCGGAGACAAGGCATACCACACACTGCCCCCTCTGTGGAATGGTGTTTGCACAATGGTACACATTAATGTACCATCACTAGTGGTGCCCCACAAACATGTGAACGTGGCGAACTTCCCTAAAATGGATGAAGGAAACAAGAGGAAGAAGAGATCTGTACAACCTCAGAAGGGGCCAGAGAACCAAAACAACAGCAACAACACTGTCCTGAATAGAAAGAAAAGACAAGGAGAACCTCTGACAGGAAATTACCTATGGGGAAGGTCGGAAACAGCACTCACTTCAATCCCACCAGAACACAGACTATTCAGCTGAGCAGCAATGTTCTTCTCCTCAATAATACATCCGGGAATACAAGCTTACGCAAATGCAAAATGGCTCCAGATAACTCGATGGGAACTAATGATGACAGTTAATTCTACAGTAAATGGATTCAACGCAATAAAAGAGGAACTGCGAGCAGTGGGGATGGTAGCACTACAGAACAGATATGTACTGGACCTTCTCACAGCAATGGAAGGAGGAGTTTGCGCAAAGATAGGACAATCATGCTGCACATTCATTCCTGCTAACAATGTTGACAATGGTACACTGACAGAAGCAGTATCACAACTGGCCCAGATGCACTCCAAAATGATGGATGAAAGTAAAGGTGTGAAAAAGGATGACAGCTGGTTTTCGCTATTATGGTCATGGATGCCATCTTGGCTGTCGGACGGACTGAAGATTATAGTTGGATGCATAATACTGGCTGGAGCTGCACTGATCATAATTAGATTTTGGAAGGCCCGGAAGGCACGCACCACAGATGAAATGATCGAAATGGTTGGTATGCACCCCTTGATGCCGGCAGATGATGGCCAGCACACAGGCACAATAATAAAAGACAGAGAAAAACTGCGCAAACAGATCATCACCAACCACCTGGACCAGCCATCTGTGAAGCTCGAAACCCAAGAAACCCAAGGAGGTACATAGGGAAATGGGTATACTGCACACCTGGAGGAACCTGTGTATATATGTATTGGTCATTTGAAGACCATGTCAACCACTATGGACATTTGGGAGGAGTAACTAAAATATGGAGAGTGAGAGGAGATAAGGAAAAGGATATGTTTGTGGTCGACAAGTCGACCAGAGGGGGGACTGAAGTGGGAGAATGGAACAAAAGGCTCCACCAATCCCCTCACACCCCTGGCCTAGAGAATCGCGGCCCAGACACCCGCCACGAGAGGAGTTTGCCCACCTACCAGATGACCAGATACCCTGGTACAGGAACATACGGATGTGCCCACCAGCCTGCCCACCAGCCTGCCCTGCCCATGCCGACACCTGTGGCATGGATGAACTCGACTGAACCATTCAACAGTAAATGAACACATCGTTAGAGATGCCATGACGACCTAGCCAACGGTCAGCACACCTGTGCAAACATGCACACTGGACACTCCCACACCAATCCACACGAAGAACATATTCAGTGCTATGACGTAGGTGACGGACACACCCACTGACGCGCATCTTTATTATTTTTCACATAGGATTTTCAAAATGCAGAAACGCAAGACGCACAATGAACTCATCTAAAATGCTTGCTCACGCTTCTCCTAAACCCATGCATTGCAATGAGAAATATAACGAAGACATGATACTGGGGATAAAGCAATATGATACCATAACCTAAAGCGCCGTCCATCAAACGTCTCCACCTATGCACCAGGCCCAAGTAGGCCGCAAGCAAGAGCTTCCATGAACATTGAACGAGCAAGAGTACAGTTGCTGACCCTGCAGAATGAGCCCGGCGAGAGCAGACAGTCAAGGGCACAATGTTGCAAACTCGCATGCCGCAAGCCGACGCCAAGGTCACACCTGCAAATTAAGCCAGGCACACAGTGGAAAATGCAATATTAAATGTGCAGAATTCTGCCTCAACCACGGTCTCTCCTCACGTGACCAAGCCCAACCTGACAGGGTGCCAGGCCCAGGAGGAGGGAGGCGCCTGGATCCCACGTTTCAAGACACAGGCAGATACAATTAAGCGACTCAATGGACATCTGCGACGGTGGGAGTAGTCTGCCTTCCAGCATATGAATAAATCCTCACATTGTCTGCACATACCCATAGTGATACATTGTTGCAAATGACAGGTGCACCGCGAGCTGGGAACAGCGATGGCCCCAAACTGGGGGGCTCGCGAGTGGACCAATCAGAACATGGGGCTCTTATCACTGACGCCATTAACATTAGCCAATCCTCAGGTGTCTTCATGTAACAATTTTCATGTATCAAATTGAAGGGACAACCCAAGTATACCACCTGACTGACCCTCAACCACTAACAACGCTCTCTATACGTATGCTATACTAACCCTACCACTGGAGGAACCAATCCAGAGTGGCGATAGGTTTTTTTGCTAACTTTTCCCAGGTGACGCAATTAGCGCGTCAGACTAAGGTAAAAAGGGCCTGCGAGCCCCACGATTAGAGAGAGAGTGTCAGGACGGACGCGTACGATCCTTGACCCATCCCTGCCGTTTTGTTTAATAAACAGCAGAATTACCTTGCTTCTTGCGTGTGTCTCATACTCATTTTTTATTTGGGATATACGGGAGGAGTTGGGGCCTCCCTGCCCGGAGGTCCGCGGACGGCCCAGCCGACCCCGGGAGAATTTCCCCCCGACAGCAGGCTATATTTGGGACCTCCTCTACAATGAGAGATCCACCATGTCTAGTGGGCAGCACAAATACTCACTAAAAAGGTGGAGCCAGAAATGGACCAGCTACACTCTCCAAAGCCAACCTTTTTGCAATTTTCGCCAGCCCAGGGTTTGTGAGAGTTGCAACAGTGTCTTTAGATTGACTCTGCTCTGAACATTACCATAGAAACCATCCCTGAAACTTAGCAATACCAGAAGTGTCGATTATGATGATGAATATTCAGGTGACCATTTCACCAGGGAACCAAACCATGGTAGGTCAGAGGGCTCTCCCAAAATTTTGTTAAATGGCCAGCGTTAAGGAAAGGGAATGCTTTGATCAAACCAAGGATCTTCAGAGCTTTTGCCTAATGTGCTACAAAATGAGCTATTTTGGCTGCTCAGGTCCATCAGATGGGTCTGGGAGGCACAGGGAAACAAATTGGCCTTGCCCGAGTCCTGACAATTATTTTGAAAGGGGACCTGGGACCTTTCCTGGTACTTTCAAACCCTATGAGAGAAAGCTAAGCTCAGGTGTGTCAAAGGGGCTCGAGTCAAACCCCAGTGCAGCGGCACTGATAGGGCTGGACAAAGGGCCTGTTGCATTGGTGACATAGATTGTGCAAGTGAGCTCCACCAACCCCCCCACCTAAGGGACTTCCTTTCATCAAAGTCCTGGCACCAACCATCTAATCCTCTGCTCGGCAAGCCTCAGGCAGGCTTAATGAGGGAGTTTGTTCAGGGTTAAATCTAGCCACATTTAACGGGTTGCCTTAACATTAGCTGTAGTACCTCGTTCGATTTTGCAAGGATGTATGAGCGTGTTCAATAGTGCGCAAAGGCAATACTCTCTCAGAGGCTTTCTGTGCCTGTTCTCAGGTTTAATCCTGATGCAGGATTTGCAGCTGCATAGCTTTTTTATTTTCACACCTTGATTTCTTAATGTGTTTTTCTCATATCACACAATTTCAATGTATCTAATTACTTGCCACCCTGTTTGTTTTTCATTCTCCCTTTCCGCGGTATGAAACATCTATTTCCCGAGGAAATGACTCGGGATCATTAAGCAACTGCGTCTTTTTAGACTCATGTCTGCAGGCATTTTCGTCTACCTGCCTGCTTGTTTTCGGTATATTCAGAAGCAAAGAATACAAAAAGAACTGCTGTGGAAATGGGGAATCTTAAGTTCAAAAGTTCAAACCCTGGTGAAAATCTTGGAGTGTGGCCAGTGGAGAAGGCTGCTGTAAAACGGTTCCATGTCATTTCATCTTCAGGAATGACTTTGTGGTAATTTAATATAAAGTAATTCCTTTGGTATTTTACATCATCATTTTTTAGTTTTTATTTTGGGGGCTTGGGGGTCTCCTCAATGCCACCCTTTCCTCTTCTCTATTACCCCTCCACAAAACCCTTCTCAACCTTTTGTACGCCTTAACCCTTATATACCCAAATTACCACAAAGTAATTCCTGTCGATGAATTAACAGGATATCCTGTAAAACCACATGCAGAATTTATGGTGTATGCAATGATGAATGAGGTGCTGACTCTCAGACAGTTTCTTGAATGTGGGGCTGTTTATTGGGTACAGCAAACATCAGTGGTCCTCTAAGCAGATATCATATGTATCTATAGCCACAGCCACCGGTCATCCATCTCTTCCCCTGTCAGGTCTCTCCACTGGTCCCATGGAACACTCATCCTGTCAGCACATCGAAGTTCCATGATGTCATCAGCCTGCATACAGAGGCAGGGATGTGCAGGATACAACAGTTTACAAAAATACCTGCATGCAGCGTATGGCTGTCACTTGCTGTGGTAAATACTGTATGCACTCTTTCTTGAAACTGCATGAAGTATTTACAGCCTGATTTCGAGCTGGAATACTGCTTAAATCCTCCAAATAAAATCTCCAAACTGAACTTCCAGATTAAAGGACAAATAAAGTGTAGTCCATCACCCCAAATGGGTACCATAGGCTCACAGAATAATCCAGCAATCACAAAATATCATGTCTTTATTTATTGTTCGCTTGTTTGGTGCTTATAGAGGAAGTAAATACTGTTTCAAAGTGCCCACAGGCCAACAGGGATGGGACAGGGGGATGTGAAACAATTAAAATACATGAAAAAAAATAAATTGTGTGGAGTGGGAAGGGTGAACCTACTATCCCTTGTGTGTGTTCAAAACATGCAAGTGCAGAACGGAGGGGGAATGGGGTATGGGCTGGGGCGCTGATGGGTGTGCAACAGGTGAAGTGCAATGAAGGTAAGTGCAAGCCTCCATGGAGGAGGGTGAACCGAGGCAAGTGCTCAGGATAGACCAAAGCTCGGCCGATTCGGTGTGGGAGGTCAGGGCCCTGAGGAAGCATTTGGGCTCTGAACACCAAACAAGCTACTTTGAGACTAGCAGAGGAGCGGGAGGGAGGGAGGAGGTAAAGAGGAAAGTCTTGAGGAGCTGCCAGAATTTAAGGAAGTCTTGCTCAAGACGAAGTGGGCTGGTCAGAATGGTCGGAAGCAGGGAGCCAGCTGAGGATAGTGAACAACCTCCTGACCTCTGTTTAGCGAAACATTTTAAAGAGAAGAGTTGGTGCCAGAGGAGTGCAGAGGTCTACAGGATGAATATTTAGTAAGTGAGAGTTGGAGATAGATTGGTCCCTGGGCCCAGACAGCCTTGTGCATGATACAGAGGGATTTGAATTCAATCCGTGAAGAAACCGGGAGCCAGTGAAGACTTTTTAGGGAAGGAGAGATGCAGTCCCTGAACACAAGGCCAAGGATAAGTCTTGCTGCCCTATTCCGGATTAGCTGGAGACGTCACAGAGTGGAAGAAGGTAGATTCAGGAGGAGGCTATTGCAGTAGTCAAACCTAGAGAGAACCATGGCTTAGGGAACATTGAGCCTCTGGGGGAAGGTGAGAAAAGGTAGAATTTCTTTGAGAAGAATGAGTTGAAAGTGGGACTTCTTGGCAATGCCCTGTGTGTGAGGGAGGAAGGAGAGAGAGTATCCGAAGTTGACTCCAAGGTTTCTGGCTAGAGAAGAGGGAGCAGGGGTACAGCCCATGGAGGGAGACCAGAGTGAAGGGAAGAAGTCTGGAGCAGGGGTCCCAGTGGGAAGGTTCTCCATTTTGCTGGCATTGAGGCAGAGATCATTGGAAGTGCACAGGCCTTGTTGGCAGAAAGGCAGTCAGGGATGATTCAAGGTGCAAGCAGGTCAGCAGGAAGTTTGAAGAAGAGTTGTGTGTCATTAGCATAACACTGGAAGGTGGGGGAGAAGGAGGAGATGAGGAGTGCCAGCTGAGTAAGATAAATGTTAAAGAGCCAGGGCGAGAGCACAGAGCTCTGGGGGATACCACAGGTGGAGAAGGACGTAGGAGAGGCGAAGGTGCCCAGGATGTCTTGGGAGGAGTGGTCAGCTGAACCAGCATGTGCAAGGCCAATGCTCTTTGAAGAACAGAGGGAAATGCAGATCCAGAAGGGGAGGAGGACACATGCCACAAAGGAGAAGGTAGGGGACGTGGGTGCATGTCATGCCCAGTGTCACACCATATCAATGGAAACGGACTCAAAAGCAACCAATATCACTGTATTGCCTGAACAGGAACACCAACAGCCATATGCTATCCTACATTATTGAGATTTGGACCACGTTCTTCTACTATTTGCATAGGCTCCAGGTGTTTGTTTGGAACTGAAAGAGACAGGGTGGGTAAGCTTAATGGAGAGAGGGCAGAACATTCAAGATAGTTTTGCTGTTGTGTTGATGCATGAGTACCAGAAATGCCCTGAGCTCTGCATGGAGGCCACTTTCTAGGTGTTCTGTGTCAAGAGCAGATCCGTTTGTGCTCAAAGGGTGACTTTATGTTTTCCTGGTGCTAGAATGAATTGGGCCATGGTACGGTATGTCATTTGGTTGTAGAGGTGTAGTGTATTGATGTTTGATACATGTTGTTAGGATGATTCAATTACCATATCTGGGTTACATCATTCTTTTTTATTTTTTATTTTATTTGTTTTTGGTTTATTAAAGCCTTTACAAAATATATCAGAACTCATTTACCAGCATAAACAGTTTGATCATGTTATCATCAATCTCTATTTTGAAAGCTTCTTTCATGTCAAACTAGACGTCTCAGTAGTTTTCACAATGTTTACCCTCCATCCTATTATCTAATTCCAAGGAGAGTAAACATTTCACCATTGCTATCTGGACCTTCACTCTTCTTGCATGAAGGATCTGTTTCCACAATGTTTCTGCCGTTAGTATTCTGTAGTCTTGGAAAAGTTGTTTAAAATATTGCTTTCTCTTCTCCCTGAGTGTGGGCATTCTCTCCTCCCTGAGTGTAGGCATTCCATTAGCAAATGCTGCAAGGTTTCTATTTGTTGTAGATCACATCCAAATCTACAGTAATTTTCATTTGTTGTGATTTGGGTGACATAATCGGTAGTCACATTTTCTGCTGCAGCATAGACTCAATCAGAGACCTTGATGGGTGGACAAAACTGAAACAACATCTAGCAGATCAAACCATGACCTAGCTAGGCATGCCAAAAGGCATGCACATCTTTGCAATGCTTTGGAAACCATAGAAACAACTGGAAAAAAGGACTTACAATCTTGTGTCACCCATGCTCCTAGCACTATCCTCTAGCAGGCAGGCCACATTTCACTGTCTCACGTTGCCACTGTCAGACCTTGTCTACCTGTCTGTCTCTTCCTCTCTCTCACAGGTAGATGGTAGCCTATGTGCTCCAAGCATCTGAGCATTGGCAATGTGGGAAAGTGGCAGTCTGGAGCCTCCACTCATGACCATACGCTAGGTGCTAAGGGTCAGGAGAGGCAAGACCGTTTGCTCCAGAGAGAAACAACTGCATGAGATATGAAGACCTCAAACACCCCTTTCAACTCTCTGATAGGCTCAGTGAATGTATGTATGGGGGGGCGTTATTAAGTGCAAAGGTTAGACAAGGACCTCTGCTTTTACAAAAAATAATGCAAGACGGTAAAGTAGGCAATAAAGCTACCATCAACCAAACTTAAAGGTTTTAGACGTTTACTGAATTTTAAAAAGGTTGGGTTCTTTCTGTAGGTCTGCAGGCATGCAGGCAATGTGTTCCAGTATCTTAAAAACTGTACCAGAAATGTTTTCCAACCTGCTTTAATTTGTTCTGACATATGAATGGTTCGAGCCCACTGAAGCTGAGCATAAGGATCTTGGCGGCTGATATACTTGTAAACATCCAGATTAAATTGATAGAGTAGTGTGATTAGCTAACAGGCACAGCCAATTAAAACACACTCTTTCATGGATGGTAAGTCAGTGTAAGCATGTGATTCCTTATTAAATATGCTTATATTTTCCTCAATTCACCAGTAAAGGAGCAGTCACCTTTTTTCCACTTTTTTGCAGGCCGGCCATATGTTTTACACCTAAATAAATATTATTGCCGAATCCAATCTAGAGGAAATTAAAGCATCGACCACCATAACCTGTTGTGAAAAGGAAAGCTATGGAAGCACATCAAGAGAAAGAAACTGTTTTTCTCTACTGTTGGAATCTGAGAGATATCAAGTTGCCCAGATTTCTAACCGCTTCGGATGGCAAAGGCATAGACTAAAGTGATTTGGCCAACACATACCATTCTCTCAGGAGGATAGCTCAGGGGCAACGCGCTCACATTGGAAATTGGAAGACGACACAGAGCAACACAGGTTCGATCCCCAGGTCCCTGCTTAGAAACCTCTGGGTTTTTAGTGCGTTATAAATAATCTATCATATTGTTACAGGAATTTAAGGTGCCATTTCCCACCATTATTTCAGCTTTACTCCAATTTGTTTTGCCGTCTCAAATCTCAATGTAGATCAGCTGTTATGCCCGCTGTTGAACTGGGACCTTTGCCCTTCTACCAGCACTAATAATACCAGTGCAGAAGCAGTTATGCATTATATATCTGTATTTAGGTTCTGTCCTTCCAGAAATAGGCAGAGATAGGCAGGGGCTGTACGTGATTATCATCTGTCTCTACAGGGGTCCTCCCAGAGCCAGGGACCACATTTACCACTGACAGCTATTTCCACTACAAAGGGGGAATTATGAAGAGGGTACTGATTTTCAAGACCAAGGTGAGGTTGACTGGTTTGTGCCCTAATATTTACAGTTGGTATGATTTCTGTGATGAGTGTCAAAAAATTGAGCTTGGAAAGTTTTTGAGCTAGATTGAAAAGCTATGAACCGACATATGGTTTATCTTGTAGGCTCCTTTTAGTTGCCTGCTCCTTTTCTGCCTTCTTATTACAGGCAGGCCCCTATTGGGTCACATCTTGCCCTTGTTTTATTTTTTATTTGGTCAAATGGTCCTTAACACATTATAATTTGGAAACACATTCCTAGACCTATATGAATAATAAAATACACATTTTAAATCTAAAAGAAATTAATACAAAAGAAGCAATAGAAGTATTAACTTTACGACAATTGATTTATAATTGTTAAGGAAGGCGTTCCATGAATGCTGCATACCTGAGATTCCTGTAGAGGGACGTGGAGAGGTAGACAGTTTGTCCAGTAGGTTGTCGATGTGAAGATAAGGCGACGAAGGAACCAGTCCAACTCCCACCCGCACAAACACAAGGTCAGAGGGGAACCGGGCTCCCAATGGCACGAATGGGTGCTTCCCTGATTAGCGTGGCGTCAGGAAAGTGCAAGCACTGGCAGGGAAGGCCGACTTCTGACTGGTAGAGGTACGCTGGACTGGCAGTTGAATACCGAACTCCGAAGAAGTGAAGCGATGACAGGACTGTGTCCTGAGGTTCAGTACCCAGGCAGAGACAGGAGGCCAGGCAAAGTGGAAAGTGGAAAGGTAGAACAAATCCCCAAGCTGGGGACTGCTGACAGGTGGAAACCAGGAGGCTAGGGTAACAAAGCAGAAAACTCAGAGAAGCTGGGGAACTAAGGAAGGTAAGGACCCAGGGAGGCCAGGGAACCAAGAAACACAAGGGTCCAGGGAGGCCAGGGAACCAGGGAAGTAGAGACCCCAACGAAACTGGGAACAAAGGAAAACAAAGGAAAACAGGGTCCCAAGGGGACCAGGGAACCAAGGAGGGGACCCCTGGGAGCCAGAGAACCAAGACCAAAGACCGAGAAAACCAGGAAGGCAAGGACCCAGGAACAGGGTCAGGAGCTGAGAACAGCAACATGAATCAAGCAGGAATAGCTGGAGGCGAAGCAGAAGATTCAGGAATCAAACCACGTTGGCTTGTTTCTGAATTGAATGCCCTGATAAGGGGCCATCATGAGGACGAGGCTTGGAACGCAAGCCTGCGTACTTCGATCCACACATGCGTGGACCGTCGCCACAACAAGGCCCAGAAGTCAAGCTTGCGCTTCTCAGACCTGAAAGGACAGCGCCTGTGCGGAAGGTCGGACACAGCTGCCGGCGCATGCACGAGTCGGAGTCAATGGTACCCAAGGAAATGGAGGCTGCGAGAAAACACAGCCTCCATAACCGGAACCAAGGGTAGACCCTCCACGACAAGGTCCGCCGAACCCGGCCACCCCATCCCAGGAGCTGTGACACTATGCCCCCTTCCAGAAAGGCCAGGAGCCCCAGGCTTCCAGGGGTGTCAGAGATAGAATTCACGAACCAAACAACCCAAACAAGGGGCATGAACAAAACTTCGTAGCTCCCAAATGCAATCACAGGCAGGCAAACCTTTCCAATCCACCAGGAACTGGAGCAGCCCCCGTCAGATGTAGCGTCTACATCAATAGAAGCCGGATGAGAACAAGAATGCCCGTACAGATCAGACACATATGGCTTTAGTCAGGAAATATGTAACACAGATTGGAACCGCCAAGATGAGGGCAATTGTAAACGGAATGCCACAGGAGATACCCCTTTGGTGATCTTGAAAGGCCCAAAGTAGCGAGGAGCAACTTTGGTGAGTAAGTTACGGACAGGTAGGTTCTTTGTGAGGATAACCAAACCAGATCCCCTTTCTGAAGTGCAGGCTCAAGGTTTCATTTCCTGTCTGTCTGTGCCTTCATGTGCTCTCGTACCTCCGCGAGACTACTGACGACCAGTGTGTGTTGCTTCTGGATGGTTGTAGCCAGCCGGTCGGCATATTGAATGGCGTAGAGCAAGATGGGACGAAAAGGTAGCAGTTTTGGATGTTGCCCAGAGGAACAATGAAAAGGGCCAAGGTGCATAGTTGCAAGTGCCGAGTTGTTGTATGCCACTTCGGCCAACTCCAGATCGGTCTGGAAATTTGTCTGGGAGGCGATTGCATAACAGCCCAAGTATTGCTTTAACGTCTGGTTAGTCCGTTCGGTCTGGCCATTGGTTTGAGGATGATGGCCCGAACTGAGAACCTTGTGAATGTCGAGGTGGCTACATAGCTGGCTCCAAAAGGAGGAAATGTATTGGGATCTGCAGTCGGATAGTATATTCTCAGGTAACCCATGAAGCCGATATATCTCGTGTAGGAACACTTGTGCCATCTGGATATCAGTGGGGATCTTGGGAAACGGAATGAAGTGGGCCATCTTGGTGAAACAGTCAACAACCACCATGATGCAGGTATGTCCATCATAGAGTGGAAGATCGTCGATAAAGTCAGTGGCAATGGTCTGCCATGGGTAAGGCTGTGTTTCTGTAGGATGAAGCAGTCCTAATGGTTTCCTTCTTGGAGCCTTGGTTTGAGCACATGCGGTACAACACTCCACATATTGTTTGATCTGACACCAAAATTGTCTACCGATCAGCTCCTGGGTAGCTCTGATTCCACGATGCCCGCTGACCTTGGAGTCATGGAACCCTTGCAGAATCGCAGTCTGGAGATGGATGGAAGGTATGTACAGCCTGTTGCGAAAGAAGAGCAATACGTTGTTCTCACACACTTGGGGCCGATTCATCAGTCCCATCCGGCCAGGGTCAGATAAGGTGTCCTGCAAGATGGAGCACAGATAGGGAGAAAGAGTGAGCAGGAAGTGCTTCGGGGCAATCAGTGGCAAGTCCAGGTGACTTCTTCAGACATTGTCCTTAAAGGAGCGTGACAGAGCATCGGCCTTCAGGTTCTGGGCACTGGTTATATAGGTGATGATGAATTCATAGTGTGAGAAGAAGAAGGCCCAACGGGCCTGGCAAGAGGTGCAACACTGAAGGAAACGCAGGTACTGCAAATTCCGATGGTCAGTATGTACTTCCATGTGAAACCTTCCTCCCAGCAGATGATGCCTCCATTCTTCGAATGCTGCTTTTATGGCCAGGAGCTCCTTCTCGATCACTGCATAGTTTTGTTCGCTTGGTGATAGTTTGCGGGAATAATATGCCATGGGATGCTCAATCCCCAAACCTGGTTCTTTCTGCAGAAGAACTGCTACGATGGTAAAGTCGGACGCATCTGCCTCAACAACAAAAGGTATTTCATCATCGGGACATTGCAAAATTGGAGATGTGCTGAAGGCCTCCTTTAAGTCTTTGAAGGCAGCTGTAGGCCTGGAATCCCAAAGGAATGGAACCTTGCTGCTTGTCAGACGAGACAGAGGTGTGGTCAGATGGGAAAAACGGGGTATAAAGTGCCGATAAAAATTGTCAGACCCCAAAAAGCATTGAAGAGACTTCTGGTCAAAAAGCTGTTTCCAATCCTGAATGGCTCGTGCTTTGGCGGGATCCACAAGGATGCCTGAACTACTGACCACATATTCCATGAATTCTATGCTGTCTTGGTGGAAAAGACACTTTTCTGCCTTGGTGAACAGATGATTTAGGGACAACCGTCTGAGAACCTCCTTGATGTGTGGTATGTGTTCCTCCAAGCTCGTGGAAAACACCAGAATATCATCAAGGTACACCCAAAGAGAAATCCCAAACAGGTCTGAAAGATGTCATCCATGAAACGCTGGAAGACAGTCGGGGCATTACACAGAACAAATGGCATTACCCGGTATTCATAATGCCCAGATGTTGTCTTGAAGGCTGTCTTCCACTCGTTGCCTTGCTTACTCCGGACCAAGTGGTAGGCCCCACGGAGGTCCAGCTTGGAGAATATATACGCAGAATGGAGTGATTCAATTATGTTACGGATCGAGGCAAGGGATACCTGTCCGTCCGGGGAATGTCGTTAAATTGTCGATAATCAACACATGGGGGTAAAGTCCCTTCCTTCTTTTTCATGAAGAACGAAGGAAATCCCTCTGGGGACATTGAGGGTGTGATGTATCCTTTACTGAGGCAGTCCTCAAGGTATTCCTGTAGCACCTTCTTCTCATTAGTGAATAACGTATACACCTTCCCATGGGCAATCACAGCACCAGGCAACAGATCAATGGTACAATCAAAGGGTCTGTGAGGAGGTAGAGGTATCTCCCCAGGTTCGGCGAGCACATTGTGGAATTCTACATAATCCTGAGGCACCAGCGACAAGGAACAAAGCCTAGGTGACTTGTGACCCAGAGGAAGAGGTCCTGCCACAGTGGTATTCTGGGTGGTCCTGGAGGAACAGCATTCTTGGATGCACCGGGTGGATGCAAATACTAAGATTTGTGTTTCCCAATCAATGCTAGGATTGTGATGCAACAGCCAGGGCTGTCCCAAAACAATCAGGTAGGAGGGTGATTTAATCACGTCCAAAGAAATGGTTTCCCAATGCTCGTTGATCTGTAGAATCAAGGCCCTGGTGTGTTGTCGTATAGGCCCAGAGGACATTGGGTTCCCGTGGATTACCTCCACCAATGTGGCACAATCCTTGAAGAGAAGAGGTATACCACTGTTGACTGCAAAATGTTCATAAATGTAGTTGCCAGAGGCACCACAGTCCAAAAGACCCGAGACATCTATCATCCTGTTCTGCCAAGTCAGTCGAGTCTTCAACACTAACAAGACTACTGGCTGTATGGGCCGAAGGACTGCTTCTGAATCTGGAAGGACTCAGAGGGATGAAGGGCCTGTCATTGCCTTCCCCATACACGACAGGCCTGTCAGTTTTCCGACTTCCTCAGTGGTTGCAGAGGACAGGTACGCAAGTAATCGCCAGCAGTCCCACAATATAGGCACAGACAGAGGTTTCTTCAGTGCTTCTTCTCAGCTTCGGTCAAGGGCCCCCTTGCAGCACCCAGTTGCATGGGTTCTGGGCTTGCATCTGTGGAGCCTCGTGCCCCCCTTGGTGTGGTTGATGGTCTGGGAAATGACCTCTCGAACCGGCATCTTTCACCTCTTCGTTCCGCCAACCTCTGTTCGATCCAAAGTACTTGTTCAAGGAGTGTTTGCAGAGAATCGGGTTCTGGAATGTGTAGTAGCTCATCCTTGTACTCCTCTCACAAACCTTGGCGAAACAGGGTCTTCTGGGTTATTTCAGGCCATTGTGAGTCAGTTGCCAGTTCCTCGAAATGACTTATGTAAGCGATGATGTTACTGGAACCCTGCTTGATATTCATCAGCTGGTTCTGTACAGCAGCGACCAGATTGGGTGACTGGAAGACATCCAAAAATGCCTTTTCAAAGGTTGTGAAGTCGTTGAGAAAGTGGATTCCTAGCTTAATTGTCCAGTATGTATCCAATCTTGGCCTTGTCCTGACTGAAGTGAGTGGGCCGAAAAAGGAAATGTATTTTGCAATGGTTGCAGAATTCGGCCACCCGTCTGGGGTCACCATCGAATTTCAATGGTGAGGTGTGAGCCATGGCACTCTTGACCTTGGAGGCTTCTCCATCTCCTTGAACCACCATTTGCACAGGGCAATGGTTTCTTGATGTAGCGTGGTTATCTCGGAACGAAGGGCCCGTATTTCTTCCCGGAGTTCCTGGGTTTCATCCATCTTGGAGTCAGAACCAATAGGTAGGCATCTTAATCCGTTAAGGAAGGCGTCCCGTGAATGCTGCATACCTGAGCTTCCTGTAGAGGGAGGTGGAGAGGTAGTCAGTCTTTCCAGTAGGTCATCTATGTGAACATAAGGTAATGCAAGGAACCAGTCCCACTGCCACCCACACAAACACAAGGTCGGAGGGGAATCAGCTCCCAACGCCACGAATGGGCGCTTCCCTGATTAGTGTGGCATCAGGATAGTGCAAGTACTGGCAGGCAAGGCTGACTTATGACTGGCCGAGGTACGCTTGTCTGGTAGTTGAATGCCGAACTGTGAAGGTGAGAAGCATTGACAGGACCGTCTTCTGAGGCTCAGTACCCAGGCAGAACAGGAGGCCAGGCAAAGTGGGTCTGGAAAGGTAGAACAAATCCAAAGCTGGGGACGGCTGACAGGTGGAAACCAGGAGGCTAGAGTAATGAAGCAGGAAACTCAGAGAAGCCAGGGAACAACAGAAGACAAGGACCCAGGGAGGCCAGGGAAACAAGAAAAGCATGGGTCCAGAGAAGCCAGGGAACCAGGGAAGTAGAGACCCCAATAAAGCTGGGAACCAAGGAAAACAGGGAAACAAAGGGACCAGGGAACCATGGAGAGGACAACGGTCGGGGACAATGGTACCCAAGGAAACGGAGGCTGTAAGAAAACACGGTCTCCATAAGCGGAACCGACGGTAAACCCTCCACGACGGGGTCCGCCGGACCCGGCCACCCCGTCCCACCCGCCAGATTGGTGTTGTGACAATAATTAGTTAAAAGTATACTTAATTTAAAAATTCACCAAGTCAATAGCAGCAAGAAATCGATAAAGTCTGAAAAGAACAGCCAATGGGACAGCAATCCATAAAACACATATCCCATACAAATGCTCATGGCTTTATCTTTAAGTCTTGGGCATGTTCAGGCAGTTCTATGTTCTCTCATCGACTGACATTTTTTCGATGGGTTTTTAAAAACACTTTTAAAAAAAAAACTAATTGAATTGTCTTTTTTATTTATTTATGGGGCTACTCCCCGAGCCCCACTGCCCCATTGATTTTTTATGTATTCCCAACCACACCTGCCCCTTATATGCACTTCCCAACCCCCTCTATTTTTCAATGGGTTTAAATATGGTTTCTTTAAAAAAACATTGAAAAAAGGTTTGTCAATGAAAGAACGGTATACGGTTTAGAGAAGCATTTGTTACCTGATTCCAGTGTGGACCCACACTCCACCAATAAGTGTTTTAGAGTCTCCATGCAGGCTCCACAATATTGACAATCTGATTTTACCACTTCTAAATCTTTCCACATGTATCGATTGGCAGATGTTGGCAAGATGCTTAGACGAAAGCACAAAATAGCATTAGCATATCTCCAAGATGGAAACCAAGTTAGATATTTAGCAGGAGCCCCAATAGAATGAAGACCACTAGCTAAATCCTTATATTTTTTATACTGTGACACTTCTCGACTCTATTAGACCAATCGTGCTGCCAAAGCCTCTTTTGACACCGTATCAAATTCATTTGGAGCTCTTGCAGATTAAAACCCATCTTTAACCATAACCCTTCACAGATTATGTCCTAAAATGTATCAATGTTCACAGTATATCACAAAGAAGGAACGGGTAGCTTCTGTCCCTGGGTGAGCTCACTTAAAGAACCCTTTCCGGAGTTTCAATGTAATGTTCCAATCAATTAATCACTTTCATGCCAATGAAACACAGTAGCGTTTTTCTGTATATTTTTTTTTGTATATTTTTCAAATCTCATTATTTATTCCTGACCCATCAGTCTTATGCAGTTCTTAGCCAATGCATTTCGGACCTCCGTCCATCGTCATGGCTATTAAAACTGTTATGTATCAACCGTAAATAGTTCCATCAACAGGTTATGATATATATATCAATTCGAACAGTTCATCATCATAAGGTGCATCCCACTATACGAGAAAAATGTGAAGTATAAAATATAAATTTCACATACCAGGTGATAGTTGCAGTCCACGTGCAATTCAAGAAAATAGAAAAACATACAATAATCAAAACGAAGTTCATTGTAGTGCATTATTCAGCTATCTACTTAACATTTTGTTTAAAAGGTATGACTCACTACCTGTGTGTCTTTTTCTCCCAGAGCGCTGATCCACTCTGCTATGTTTTTCAGAGCAGCCTGTATTCACTGTGAAATTAAATGTACATGTTAGTTCCCCTCCGATTCAATTCAAATCTGTGTGATCATCCCTCCTGTTCGTTCGCTTACCTTGCGTCCTACGGTCTGCAGTGCTGAGCTGGCTCCCCGAAAAGAGTTGCCGCCATCATTGCAAGCATATATAAACACTATTCACCCTCACGCATGCACGTGACTTACTATCTCTCACTTATATGTACTCGGTTAACATTCTCCGTGCAGTGCAGTTCTGGGATGTGTGACTCTACAAAGATCATATCTACTTCTTGATCGCTTATTGTACTGACAAGGAGATAGTTGTGAACCGAGCAGATAATTAATTTTACTTACGTAGCTGGTGTACACTACTCTCTTTGGTTCTGCGCATGCACGCGAGACCGAGAGGTAGTGTCCCGCTGTCCAAATGGTAAAATGGATTATACATGAGTCCTCAGAGTGCCAAACTATGGATACCTATATCATTTTTGCAGTTCTAAAAATGAGTGATTCCACATGTTCACAAATATATATGTGTACTGCTGCTTAATGTAGGATATTATTTACAATATCACCTTTGTTTCCTTTCCATTACAAATATTCCTATCATTCTTACAGTGCTTATATTTTTGCATGTGATTGTCTCTCTGCTTCTCTTATGAATCAGATCTGTCTGATCATATACATTATATATATTCTCTAGCTTATGAGATTAACAATCTGCTCTATGTGTATTCAAATGATCACATATTTTTAACTACAGCATAATTTCATCTGCATTTTACATATGTTCAAACTAATCTCTAAACCGAATCTGCTGTTTGGCAGTGACACACTGCCTTACGTCCCACAGGGGGTGCATTCCCTGCAGGACATAGCGTGAATTTAGTATAGATGGTAATTCTATAACCCTGAATATCATGTTACCAATAGTATTCAATTGCAACTCGAGTTACAAAAAACACATAAAGTTTAATTCTTCATTAACGCCCCCCGGTTTCAGGGAGTCAAGACGATCGATCCAAAATGATTCTTGTTGGTTGAGTCTTTTTCCCAAATCTTCATGTGCATTAAGCAGCTGAATAGCTTCTAGAACCTGTATTCTCATTTAGCTGATGTTATGTTTTTTTAAATTCTAATGTCTTGCCACCGCTGAATTTACGCTATTGTTCCGTATGCAAGATCTGTGTTCATTCCACCGTAGTTTTCCTGCTCTTTTAGATTGGCCTACATAATAAATGCCACATGGGCATTTAATTCCATAAATTATGTTTGGTGTATCACATGTAGCGTAGCACTTTAATTTGATCTTTTTGCCCGTGCGTGGGTGCTCTATGATGTCTCCTTTCCTTATAAAATTACAATTACTATAATGTAAACATGGGTATGTCCCTTTTTCTTGCCGTCTCTAATGTTTTCTTTCCAGGTCTCCCTTTCACCAATCTGTCTTTTAGATTCACGCTACTTTTGTACGCAAAGGTGGGCATTACTCTAAACAGATGTTCCACTCTTGAGTCGCTTGTCAGTGTGTTCCAGTTCTTTTTAATCACATTCTTGATCTTGTTACTTTGTACAGAGTAACATGAGACGTAAACTATATGAGATTATTTCTTCTCCTTCTTTGTCTCACTGTTGGGAAGTTCCATTAGACGTTCTTTTGCTGCCGCTATCTCTGATGGTTTGTACCCTCTCGCTTCAAATCTTTCACCCATATGTTCAATTTCTGTTTCACATGTAGTGGGGTCGTTCACAATCCTTTTCACCCTCATCATCTGGCTGAAGGACACATTTCTTATCAGACTTGGTTGGTGAAAACTTAAGCGGTGGAGAAGATTGTTGTGGTCTGTCTCTTTTCTATAAATGTTGGCTGAATAGTTGTTGTTCTCGATTTTTATGGCCACATCCAAAAAGTGTATTTGAGTTTTTGAGATTTCATGGGTGAATTGAATCTGCTGATCAATGCTGTTAAGGTATGTAAAAACATTTTTTTTTCAAAGATTCTTTTGATGGCAATCCAAATTCCAAAAATATCGTTGATAAATCTGACCCACATTGAAATATATTTTCTCCATATTGCATGATCAAAAACATGTTCTTTTTCGAATTTGTGCATGCAAGTATTTGCATATGTGGGGGCCATTGAAGCTCCCATCGCTGTCCCAGATGTTTGGATATAGAATTTATTCCTGTATTGAAAATAAGAGTTCTCAGAAATTAATTGTAATAATACAAGAATGAATTCCTTGATTGCCTTCAAATCTCCTTCCGTTAAAATTAACCAGTCTATTGCTTCCATACCTAAGTCATGAGGGATAGACGTGTAAAGGCTCTTTACATCGACCATTAACATGATTGAATCCGCTGTGTATTTGTTGTTCTTCAATTTTTCCAGTAAATGTGTTGTGTCCTTAATGTAGGTATCTGTTTTCTGTATGAGCGGTTGTAGAAATTGATCAATGTATTGCCCTAATGGTTGTAATACGCTGTCTACACCAGAGACAATGGGCCTACCTGGTGGTTTAATTAGATGTTTATGTATCTTCGGCAGTGTATAAAAGTTTGGTATTCTTGGGTGTTTATTAGTGAGAAAGGTTCTTGTTTTACCACTTATCCAGTCCAAGCTTTCAGCTTTCTCTAACAGTTCTTCATGATTGTTCAGTATTTCTACCGTGGGGTCACCATCCAGTTCTGAATAGACATCAGAATTCATCAGCTGATCCATGCATTCATTGTGGTAATCTTGACTGTCCATAATTATAAGCGCTCCCCCTTTATCTGCAGGGCGTATAGTTATGTTGTCATCTCCAAACAGACCCTTAAGTAAATTATATTCGTTAGGTTTCAAATTGCTGTATTTTGGACAATTGAATGAGATTTTCTTCAAGTCTTTAAGTACCTGTCTCTGAAAAATGTCTATTGATGGAACACTTATTGGTGGCATAAAATCGCTTTTCTTTCTGAATTCTTGTAACTCTTCCTGATCTTGCTCTTTTGTTTGTACCATTTCAAGTTCATCAAAAAACACTTTCAGTTTTAATTTTCTTATCAATTTGATTAAGTCGATTTTCGTCTCAAACATGGTTGTGCTGTGTGTGGGAACAAAGCTTAAACCTTTTTGAAGCAAAGTTATCTCCTCATTGGTCAATATTCTAGATGATATGTTAACTACTACATTTTCTTCTGTCTTGCTCCTCTGGTTTCCACTCTTTGATATTCTCTTCCCCTGTCTCATTCTTTTCTTCCTGTTTCTCGTCCTAAAAAAATAGCTGCCGCACATGGTTCTCTTCCCAATTCTCTTCCCATTGATGTTGTCGGTTCTGTTTGTCGCCCTGATGGAGTTTTCTCTGTGGTGTTTTGTTTGTCCCTAGAGTCTTCAGAGTCAGTACTTGAAGTATTATCTGTACTTCCTTGATATTGTTTCTTCTGGAATGGAGTCTGGTATTTATCCATCCAGGTGTACACCTTACCGTTTAAGTAATCGTAGGTGTCTCTCCAGAATTTTCTCACTTTCTTTGATGCTATTTCACTCTTGTCGGATTCTAACTTCTGATTATTCTCTACCAAAATTGCCCCAAGTTCTTCTTGGCCAACCAATGTGCTCAGTTCTTTTTCAAGTTCTCCAATTTCCTCATTTAGGGTTTTGACATTCTTAGTGAGTTCTTGAATTGTTAAAAGAATCAAATCTAGGGAACATTTATTTAAAATTGCCTCCCATTTGCGCACAAATTATTTATTTTCTTTACAAAGCATAGGTCTCAAGTTTATTCTAAGTCCTCTTGGGATTCTTTGCTTCTTATAGTATCTACCTAGAGTTATGGCATGTAATTTCCTGTTGATATCCTTCTGAATTAAGTATTCCAATTGTTTTAATTTCTTTGTTGGATTGGGATCATCGGTCTTTGTCTTCCATGTAGAATCACTGATTTTGGCCTGGTTTGCCTCGGCTTCTTCTGGCGTGAAACCTAAGGTTTCTGCTCTCACATTTGTAAGTTGCTCAATGTCTTCAAATGACATGTTTTTGTGTGCCTCCACCCGATGTGTGTGCCACAAGGAGTACATTCAGAACTGGGGGGAGGGTGGGCACCACTTTTGCTTTAAATAGTTCACAATTATTTCTTATTCTTCACAATTATTATGGGAGCTCACCCTGTAGCCTCGGCACAAGGTAATAACAATATCAAAAAGAAGGAACGGGTAGATTCCGTCCCTGGGTGAGCTCACTCAAATAACCCTTTCCGGGGTTTCAAAGTAATGTTCCAATTAATTAATCACTTTCATGCCAATGAAACACAGTAGCATTTTTCTGTACATTTGTTTTGTATATTTTTCAAATCTCATTATTTATTCCTGACCCATCAGTGTTATGCAGTTCTTAGCCAATGCATTTCGGACCTCTGTCCATCGTCAGGGCTATTAACACTGTTATGTATCAACCGTAAATAGTCCCATCAACATGTTATGATACATATATCAATTCGAACAGTTCATCATCATAAGGTGCATCCCACAATACGAGCAAAATGTGAAGTATGAAATATAAATTTCACATACCAGGTGATAGTTGCAGTCCACGTGCAATTCAAGAAAATAGAAAAACATACAATAAGCAAAAGGAAGTTCATTGTAGTGCATTATTCAGCTAGCTACTTAACATTTTGTTTAAAAGATATGACTCACCACCTGTGTGTCTTTTTCTCCCAGAGCGCTGATCCACTCTGCTAAGTTTTTCAGAGCAGCCTGTGTTCACTGTGAAATTAAATGTACATGTTGAGTTCCCCTCCGATTCAATTAGAATCTGTGTGATCATCCCTCCTGTTCGTTCGCTTACCTTGCGTCCTACGGTCTGCAGTGCTGAGCTGGCTCCCCGAAAAGAGTTGCTGCCATCATTGCGAGCGTATATAAACACTATTCACCCTCGCGCATGTGCTTGACTTACTATCTCTCACTTATATGTACTCTGTTAACATTCTCCGTGCAGTGTAGTTCTGGGATGTGTGACTCCTCAAAGATCATATCTACTTCTTGATCGCTTATTGTACTGACAAGGAGATAGTTGTGAACCGAGCCGATAATTAATTATACTTACGTAGCTGGTGTACACTACTCTCTCTGGTTCCGCGCATGCGCGCAAGACCAAGAGGTAGTGTCCCGCTGTCCAAATGGTAAAATGGATTATACATTAGTCCTCAGAGTGCCAATCTATGGATACCTAGATAATTTTTGCAGTTCTAAAAATGTGCTTCCTGGGATAGAGAAACGTTGTTCCTTCTGGTGCGTGAATGCTGGCCTTCACAAAGTCTCTTATTTCTTCGTCAGTTAGGACTTTGGGTTTCCATCCTGGCTGACATCAATCATGATTTTCATCCCCATGGCTTTCTTTGCAGTTTTCTGGCACTGAGAGATTATCATATTGATAACACAGAATCCTAGTAATATCATCACTAACCGGGCTCCCAGGAATTTGAATGCATCTGCCATCCATTGTGGAACCCATGAGAATAGTGATCCAAACCAACTGTCATCGTCTACTTTGTCAGTTTCATCAATCATCTGATTCTGTAGTTTTGTCAGCATATCTATGGCCTCAGTTAGAGTTCCATTTTCTTCATCGTGTGATGGTATGAATGTCAACATTATTCTCCAATTTTTGCACAAACTCCTCCATCCATAGCTGTGATCATGTCAAGTACATATCTGTTCTGGAGAGTCATCAATCAGAATGTCCTTAACTCCTCCTTGATTGCGTTGAAACCCTTTATGGTTGTGTTGATGGTCTGCAGTAACTCCCATCAGGTTATCTGTAACCATTTAGTATTTGCTCCAACTTGGAATCTTGGCATGAAGATTGTTGTGAACACTGATGAGGTGAGGCTAAGCAGCCTATGTTCATATGGGATTGCATGAAAAGCTTCTTCTGATTTGGCAGAAAAGTAATTTTCCCTCTTCATTTGAGTCAGCAGTTCCACAGATCTCTTCTTCCTCAGGTGAGCATCTGCTTTTGGGGAAACTGTCAATATTCAAGTCACTTTTCGGGTTCACCAACGCTGGAACGTGGAAATTCACTATTCTGCATATACCTCCCCAGTTTCTTGGCAGTCTGATGTATGCTCTGGACCCACATGCCCAATAATGATCCGTAATTACTGCAGTTTCATGCACCATTCCTGGAGCATCAAAAATGTGTCCACAGTTCTGATTGTCTCCCATTTTTCTTGTGCCATTATTCCTGAAGCAGAATTTTGGTTTTTACAGTGTCGCAATCTGCAAGGTCCCTCCTCTGTCTTCGACCCATGTCAGCAGTTTTGCAAGCTTTGGCCATAATGACTTGCATCCATTTCGCACTATGTTGATGGTAGGCTCGTAGTGACCTATCACCATCCATGCTCTGCATATCACTATTCCTTTCTCCCATCTGTCTGGTGAATACACTGTTCCCCAAATCTGAATTTGGCCTCTGTTCTTCCAACTTCAAGCCTCTTCTGGGGTTTTTTCTTGGAGATTTAGTTTCTGTTTCACTTCTCTTCTGATTTCTGCTCCTTTAACTCTAGGCTTCTCATAACTGATCACAATCTGTTTTGTTTTTCCATTGCTTCTTGTCTTTATGTCCTGGATATAATCATCTTCATTTGGATAGGTTGCTTCAGTTGCCCATTTCAGTGAGGCCTTACTACCCATGAACTGGCCTCTGATCTTGCACATTGCTACATGCGAAAGACACTGTGCTGTCTGGACATCAATTTCTACAGCTACGAAGATCTTGGACTTCCCCATGCGGTACGGTAGGAGTGCACAAACAAAGCATTCCCCTTCTGAACTTTGTCTTCCAACTTCTTTCATATGCTGGTACCAAATGTTGTTTCCCAAATGTGCTGTGCTGTCCAAGTAATCGTTTAGTTTGTTGTTGTCTCCGTGCATGCTGCTCTTGATTCTTAAGGTTTTCATGTAGCTCGCTATAACTACATCCCTGAATGCATCTGTATGGCTCCTTCTTGCTGGAGGATTCTCAGGTATCCCGGTCTATGGTACAGGTCTCCTCATCTGTGCCATTTGAGTAGACAAAAGCCTGGCAGTTCTTCCCTTTTCCTCATGTATCTTTTTCTTTCTAGTTAGAAATGTCTGTATCCACTCTGGCATCGATTCAGTATATGGTTGTACTGTAGAACTTGTACTTGTCCCTTTCACTGGAACATATGTACTTGTCCATGCTGTCTCTGTCGGTCAATTCTCTAACTCCTATTGTCTCTTCAGGATTTTAGCTTCTTCCATTTATCTTTTCACTTTGCTTGTAGTGGAATTTCTCATAGCTGTCAGTCTCTTCTTCTTCCATGCTTTGCATTGTAGTTCTGCAGTTATTGACACTATGCCTGTTGTGTGTGCATTCAGTGCTTGCATGCGTGTGGTTGTCAGTATTCCTTTTCCATTCAGACTTTGCCAACCCTGTCTCTGGCTTTTCACTTTGCTTGTTACTGCAAGTGTGTGTGTTTCATTGCTAATCACATCCATTTCAAGTTCATTCATTCCACCATCAGATCTTGTAGAGACTGGAATCACTATGTAAGGTCTGGGTGCCTTCGTAGGCTTCATGCGTGCATCATTAGGTGGTTGCAATGGAATTGGAATTCTTTGAGCACCAATAAAAAATGCAGTTCTAATCATTAGTGACAGTAGGGCAATGATACAAATTATGCATAGATGCATTATTCCCCTGTACGTCAACCGGCAGCTTTTACTTCCAGAGAAATATGAACATCTTTCCTCCTGCGGTAGGACGAGTTTGCTGCTCTGGATCCCGATCTCGATCATCTGTTAACATATGGTAACTTTTAATACAGTTCTAAACACTATTATATCTGGATTCTGTTTGTTCTGTTTGCGAGCTGCAGGTACTTAAACAATTGTCTCTCTTTGATTGAACACTGGATTGTCTATCATTTCTGGACACAGTTCTCTTTTTCTATGTGTATGTCAAAAACTGGCAATAATCCAACAAGTCTCAAAATTTACTAACTCCCAGTCTGTGCCTCTGGTTTGCTTCATTCCCAAAGACATGTTGTGTCCTTGTCAATATGAAAAATAAGAAATGAGATCTTTGGCACTGCTCTCTCAACTTGTCCCTCGGTGGAAAGTTTAAAATCTTCTCAAATAGTTCTGTTGATTGTTGCATCACAAAGGCAAGAGCATGCCCATCTGTGTAGAATTAGCTGGGTTTCTGATCAATGTGAGGACGTCAACATCTACTGGTCTCCCCACAAGTTCTGGGAAATCCGTGAATAGGTGAAAGAAAACTTTACTTGCCAACCTGCCATCTTCTGGTGTCCTGTCTTGCTGAGTTTCAGGACTGTGGCTTTCACTTCACTGTGAACAGTGTCTGCACTTTCCGTGTGCGTGGAGAGCTACCTGCATAACAATACTGTTTAGGATTATGCTGAGATGTTCTGTATTTGCTGGATGTCAAAGAAAGGTTAATACATCTGTCGTTCTTCTGACAAGATCTGGACAGTCTTCAATTAGGTGATGATAAGCTCGTTCACTTCCTTCGCTTCCTTCTCTGCTTGGGACATTTGGTTTTTCCTCACTGTATTCAGGAAGTAGGAGGAACTGCTCGGCAATCACAGTAAGCAATCTCGTTATAGTCTTTTCGTTTTCAGGATCCTGAAGAAAGTCAGTGTCTCTGGTGAGCCTTCCCACCAATGACGGTTACGATCTTAGCACTAGATCGAAGTATGTGATCACATCTTTGGTGATGTCACTATTGTGGCACACCATAAGTGATTCTGAACATGGTCTCTGTGTGGAAGGAATCTGGATACTGTATTTTCTTCCAATTTATGTGCCCGCGATCAAAACTTTGCATACTATTTTACAATCAGGGCTTCAGTGTGCCTCAGTTCAAAGTTCAAAGTCGACAGACTATGTTGTGGTTTATAAATGCAATTTTCTTCTTCACCCTGCAACTAGGATGCACAGAGTGTCAGTTTTTATGTCCGTATCCTCTATTTTGCTCAGAGGAATGTCCAAAGTGAAAGCACAACTTTTGCACAAAAGTTCTTTTTCTTTACTTTGCTGCTTATCATGGGTCCTTCTTCCTCGTCATTGATCTCGTCTGTACCTGCTGTGGTTCTTCCCCGTCATCCATAGTCTCTTTGCGCTAGGGTTCAGGCAGGTGGCCTACTCCGATGTTTGGTTTGATGTCACCCAAAAAGATCCAAGCTCTCCTTCCTTGTAGCTTTACTGCAGAGGGAGTGCAGTCTTCCACTGTAAAGGGACCGTTAAACCTTGGCTCGTCCAACTTTTTCTTCATATGGTTCTTTCCCAGGACGGTGTCTCCAGGGAAAATAGATGGAACACAAAGTCCTTGAGCTGTGCCTGTAGTAGTATCTCCTTCTGTGTTCCGTGCTGCCCTGCACCCTTTCCGTCGTCGCTGCAGCTAGTCAGAAATTACAGTAAGGCAAGATGTCATGCAATTCAAGTAATTTTGCATTTCAGACCCTAAGATTTGTCCTGTTGACTGGGTATCACATCTAGCTCTGTCTCGGGGTGTCAGGGGAGTGTGCATTCTTCTTCCTGTGGCTATTTCGTGCGGCGTAAGATGATGATCAGAACCAGGTTGGTTTCGGAGTGCATACAATGCCAATGGAAGGCAGTGCAACCATCCCTTTCTTAGAGTTATCTTCAACTTGGCTATCCTGTCCTTTAATAGGCCATTGAGCTTCTCACATATTCCATTACCTTGTGGGTGATAAGCCGATGAGAACTTGTGCTTTATACCAAGCAACAAGCTAATCTGTTCAAAAACTTCATTTACAAATGGGTTATCTGATCTCATGACTTCACCTGGGAAATACCTCCCTCACTAAAAATGTGACCGCACAGGTAGAGTCTGGGTGTGTACATGGACCTGCCTCTATCTATCTAGAGAATGGACATACCACAACAATTAGGTATCTGTACCCATTACATACTTGGATCATATCGACATAATCAACATGCAAGTGCTGAAAAGGTCTATTTGGCCTTGGGATGACTCTTCTCATTACTTTTAATGTGTGCCCAGCTGTGAATTGTTGGCATATTATACAGTTCACCATAATAAATGCAATGTGCTTGGTTAAGTTCGGTATAAACCAGTCTTCCGCGAGTGTTGCCGCTAGATTCTCTTTTGTCATGTGTGCTGGATAGTGTAACTGTTCCAGTGCTATTTTTAACAAGGCTATAGGCACTACTGGTTTACCAGTGCTGTCTTGTCACCACAAGCTTTCGGAGGGGTTTAAACAACAACCTTGCCGTTTCCATACGTTTTTTCCCTCCTGTGGTGCCTCCCCTTGGAGTTCCATCAACTATGTTTGTCCCAGATTATTGTAGCTTTCAGGTGCACTCTGTGCAACAATCATTTTCTCATTTGTGCAAGCGACTTCCACCTCCATGATCATCTCACTCCTGGATGCCATACACTTGGCCTCCGTGTCTGCTGCTTGATTTCCTCGTGAGATGAAATGTGTCCCTTTCGTGTGGGCAGCACATTTTACGACTGCTATGCCCAGTGGGAGCTGTAGTGCCTTAATCAGCCTGTCAAATAAGGCTGCATGCTGTACTGGTGTGCCGTCCGCTCGGAGGTATCCCCTCCTTTTCCAGCGCGCTAAGCCTGCATGCACTGTTGACGTCACATAGGCGGAGTCACTGTACACTGTTACTTCCTGGTCTGCATGATTATCAATTGCGAGTATCAACGCCAATAATTCTGCAGCCTGTGCTGAATAATGAGATGGTATTCATGCACTAAGGAGTACTCAGAATTCTCCATTTGCTGTGTGCTTCATCACTGCAACGCCTGTATATCTTTGCCCATCGTTTTGATCGATTCTCGAAGAACCGTCAATGAAGACAATTTCTCCTTCTTCCAACGCATTGTCTTTCACTGTGGGGATTTCATCATAGAATTCTTCATAAGTCGCACAGTCATGTATTGGCTCTCCTTCAGTGACTGGCTCTGCTATGAACATAGCTGGCTTCACTATCATGTATCGGACTATCTTGATTGAGGGATTCGATATGATCACTTCATAAGCAGAATCTCTCTGAGATATCGTTGTGCCCTTCGGTTTCTCTAGAATAGGAAATAGCGAGTGCTCAACGTACAATGTCATTGAGCATCCCATTACAATGGTAGTAGCTTTCTCTATGCCGAACGCTGCGGCAGTTAAACTTTGTTCGCAAGGCAAATGGCCTCTCATCACTGGGTCCAAATTTCCACTATAGTATGCTAGGGGCTTGTACCCCAATGAGGTTCTCTGTGTGAGCACTGCCGTCATAATGCTGCCATTCGTGTGTGAAAACACGTAAAATTTCTCTACATAATTGGGGATTCCTAAAACTGGTGCAGTGCAAATTGCTCTTTTGAGTTCAGCAAATCCTTCCTGCAGTGTCTAAGACCATTCAATCATTTTTTTCGTCACTTGTACCTTCTTTAGGGCCTGAAGCAAAGACTTAGTGTAACAGCTGTAGTCGAAGACCCATGCCCTGACATAATTGCACAGGCCTAAGAAACTCTGCATCTGCTTTACAGTGTGTGGCTTGGCTGTGTTTAGTATGGCTTCAGCTCTTTCTGGGGTAACTCCTTTTCCCTTCATGAGAGATCAGCTGACCTATGTAGAGTACTTCTCGTTGACAATATTGTAACTTCTCTTTGTCAACCTTATATCGTTTTTCAGCCAATATAGTCAATAGCTGACCAGAATCGTGTCTGCATTGCTCCTCTGTCGTGCTGCAAATTAAGATATCATCCACATACTGCAAGACAACACTTTCTAATGCAATATTGCTTAGGTCCATCTGCAGGACACTGTTAAAGATAGAAGGAGACTCACATTACCCGTGGGGTATCCTTGTGCTTTCCTCACGCATCTGTCTGAATGTGAATGACGTCAGATCTTGTGAGTCACGGTGCAACGGGATTGAGAAAAATGCATTTTTCAAGTCAATCACGTGAAATATTTTCCATCAGTCGGTATACTACATAGGATTGTAGCTGGGTTAGGGACTAAAGGGAACTCGGCTTCAGCAATATCATTTATCGACCTCACATCTTGAATTAACCTCCAAGACCCTCCCTTTGATTTTTTGATAGGTTAAACTGCAGTATTGCATGACGACTCTGATGTCACTAAGATGCCCTGCTCCAACATAGCCGAAATCGTCTTAAAAATTCCTTCATCTGTCTCCCTGGACATGGGGTATTGTCGTGCTTTTTGAAGAATTGCTCCTGGTTTCAGTTTAATTTTCACTTCTTCAATAAGCCTACGTCATTGGGGCCTGTGGTCCACACTCAGACAGGTACCTGTGCCATGTTGTCCTCAAAATATTCAGGACGGTTCTGTGCCAACATCATTCTCTGAGGCTCTTCTCTTTTGATCATTTTCACCTAAAAGTTGAGGTTTACCTCAACTTCTGTTTCTCCCATATGTGCTTGCTCATTAAACAGATCGTCATCAGTGACATCAGTCAATCTGTACCCTTCTTCAATGGCGATTACTGTGCACCATTGTTGGCCTTCATCATCACAACCATCAATCAAAGCCATTTTCCCTCGTATTGCAGCTGTGTGTATCACCGAGGGAAATACTTGTGTCCCCTTTCCTCGTGCATAGGTATTCTTGGCCTGAGCAAAAATTAATCGGGGTCCTCATAGTTTTTTCAGCAAGGCCTGGGAGCCCTGCCATTAGCACGCGTATTCCATATGCAAATATTTCTGGTTCTAATGGTATAGCCTTCACAGCTGTTTATCCTGCGTGTGCTCTAATAATTTCACATACGTTTGAATAGTGCATTTCTGGAGTTGAGCATACTATGCCCTCCTCTGTGAACGAGATTGGCATATTTAACTTCATCATTAGATCTTGACCCAAAATGTTTACTGGGGTTTGTCGTGAATATAATAGAGGTACATTCATTTCACATTCTCCTATAGAGACTGGAAGTGTGTTTGTAAAGTGAACACGACTTGTAGCTCCTGTGAAACTCTGAGTTCTTATAGCATCACCGGACAAGGAAAACTTGCCTTCATGTATACACGAACGTGTTGCACCCGTGTCAACTAGGAAAGGAATATTGTTTATCCACTACAACGACATCCATCCTTGGTTCCCGGTGAGGGTCTGGTGTCACTGATAGGATAGAACTCATCATTGTTCCCAGTGAGCTGTCCTAGTCCATATATAATTTTGTCCCACCTTTTGCGAATGGACTTCCCCCATCACCAGTGTTACCTCATTTCAGGGTTCACAGTCTGTCCTGTGCTTACTGTCTGTGACAGTTGCATAGGCGACTGGTGAGACTGTCCTTGTGGAAAACCCATCAAATTCTGAGGTTGCGAGCTTTGCTGTGCTCCTGGCATTTACTGTTGCACTGTGTGATTCTGTGCAACTCCCTGCTGTAAAAACACAGGTGGATTCACCATACCTGCTCCTTTTCCTTGGCCGGTCTGCATCATGCATTGATTATTGCATGTGCGTGCTAAATGCCCTGTCATCCCACACAACCAACATACTGGCGGTGGTCTGATCACTTGCCCATTTGACATATCTTGGTTGCCATTTTGCATGTTTTGAAAACCTCCTTGATTTTTCTGGAAACCTACCTGGTTACTCTGCCATCCTCTTTCTCTAAATCCTCTTCCCCAGGGGTAGCATCCCATACTGCCCTCATTATTCTGTAGTGGATTATTGACTTGTGGCATGCTCAATTCAGCTGTGCTAGTAATCATTGCTCCTTCAAAAACATATTTTGGCAATTTCTTCTGCACTAATTTTGCCTCTTCACCCTTTCGTGCAGCTTCCTTTTTTTGCGATTCTTTTCTTCCAGCAGTCTGCAATAGTGTGCAATGTTCAGCTGTATTTCCCGACCATGGCTTGGCTTCGATTCCTACCAATTTCTTGAGCTGTTTCTGTACCGGCTCTGGCAACCCTTGGCACAATACATGGTAGAACACGGCTATAGACTTCTCCAAGACGTAAACATGCGTCTTGGAAATTCTGTATGTAAATCAATGGATCTTCCGACTCTTTCATTTTCCGATTCATTAAAGCTCCCATGTCGGAAGTATCTGGGTATACCACTCGTAGTGCTTTGCATGCCATGGTTCTGCAGTTGTTAAATGGAGCTCCGTCATGCGCAGTATTAACTGTGGTCACACCAGGGTAACCCATCCGTGTCCACACATCGTCTGCTCTATCACCCAGTATGGCGATTAAGAGACCTTTGATATCCGTGATAGCTAACGTGTTCCCTCCCATCTTTTTTTCTAGCTCGTGTATCCATTTTCCGGCTCCCGATGTCAACATTGGAAGCTTATTTTTCAGGTTTTCTTGATCCATGTGTAGCCATGGAATATACTGTGGTCTCGCTCCTCCTTTCTAGAGCAACGGAAATTGTGACGCATAGCCCTCTCTCTCTTCTCTCATTATTCTTCTGTTTATTGAAGGGATAATGTTCCCGCATCTTCGCCTACCTGGCAATGTCTTTAGCCGACTCACATAGGGTGGTGGAGACACCCCCTTCTGACCGTGAAATACTTCTACATCTTGGTCTGACTGTGTGGCTAACTCTGATGCCCTCGGTGCAGGCTCACTAGTGTCTGACCATCTTATCCTTTTTCCTCTTGAGAATCGTTTTTTGCATCTCCTCTCTTCCTCCTTTTCCTCACGCTCCTCTCTTTCGGTGTCGGACATTGTTTGCCCCCAACTCATGCAACTTCTTGCATCCTCCTTGTTCCTGCTTATTTCCAATCTATCTAGGGATACTTCTCTATTCCCACCACTTTGGGGGACATCCTCAGTGTCGTAAAGCTGAGTGCTCTCCAGGCACTCGTCTTCTCCCTCCCCTTGGGGTACTTGTTCTAGCCCCATTTCATCATATATCCTATCGATCGTTTCCCCGATACTTCTGGTGTCAAAGTCATCCTCAATATTTGCCCTAGATGGGCCTGGTACCGAATCTTACTCAGGAAAGAATTCTTCTATATCTTCCCAGTCTACTACTGGCTCAGGTTTTTTAACCTCTCTGCCTTCGCTTACATTCTACATCATCATTGAACTGTCTGCACCTCCTCGCTTCTTCTCTGATCCTATCTTCTTCCTCTTTCTTTGCGTCTCTACGTTCATTTGCCCTTCGGATTTCCTCATCCCTTCGTCTCTTCATTCTTTTCTCTCCTATCCTTTGCTCTTTCTCTAACCTTCACTGCTCCTGTCTGTCTTGATCATTGGGTGCTCTCTGTTTACGATCATGTTGCCTTTCTTGCTCTTCATGATATAACTGTTCTCGTCTCTGTCTATCATTTTTCCTTTTTCTTTCATTTCTCAATCCTTTTTCTTTTTCCTTCTCCTTTCTCTGTACATTGTCTAACTTCTCCTTTTGTTTTGCGTCATCAATGCCTTTGCCATCGAGTTTCAATAAAATCTGCCCTCCCATCCATTTGTTCTTTGCGAATGCTATCTTATCAATTCTATCCTCGCTTCCTTTCCATCTTTTGCCTTGTCTCTCCGTGTCGAGAGATGTACTTGCCTCTGTCTGGTCTCTTCTCTCATCATAGCATCTCTCCTTGGCCCTCGGGACTTTGGAGGTAATATGTCTATCTCTATCTTTATCTTGATTCTCGTCACTACTTTGTATAGGTGACTCATACGCCGGGTTGCTATACCCCATGGCTGCTTTAAGTTCCCTGAGTGGGTATAACCCTTCCACCTTATCATTTTCAATTTTCGTTTCAGAGGGGGCGGGTGGCGCTGAGGGCGTCTCATCCCCCTCTGTGCATACATTAAGTATCCAATCAGTTGGCAGTACCTCTTCCTTGTCTTGTTGATACATTTTCCACAACTCTAGACTAGCTAGGCGTTTGTCTAACGTTTTGCCCGTGTATGTGGCGTGCAAGTATGTCGTCATGTGGAGTGGGAAGGGGTTATGTGCGGAAGCACAGGTCCCTTCAGATCTCATTCTGCAGATTTTATTTTTACTGTACCACTGTCTACGGGGAGCTTCACGGTCTACTCAGCCGAATAGCAAATGATTTGTGATATTACCGAGGACCTAGAGTTACTTTATGTCAACGGTAAATGGGTGTCTTGTCTAATCAATAATCGAAAACCATCAATCTCTGCTAAGTGTGCCCCGAGACCCCCATCCACCTCACGGGTGCTGCTATCTTGTCTTAAAGTGCTTCGGAGCAAACCCCAACTCTATGGGCCGGTTGAGGGTCTAGGAGCACAGTGGTTGTTTCCCCCCTTTCTACATTTCCTGTTTTGCACTGAGAAAGAAGAAAATATAAAGGAACTTTGAAAACCAGTTGTAAATTTAACTACAACACACGTGGGGAACCCCCACCCCCCACTTTAAATAATCTCAGAATGTTTCCCTAATTATACGTGTTTATTTCTCTACCATCTCATTAGACCACACCAACCAATTTAGTAACGGTGCCGGTGCTTCTGTGAACCCATTCCTGTGGAGTCCTATAGGACTTCACAGCAATGTGGAAGCAAACAAGTCTATTCTGGGGGAAATCGATTGATGTGATGTGCCGCTCATCCTAGATGATGTAACACTAACAGATCAAAGTTATCCTGTTTCCATCATAGATGATCTGAGGACTTGTGGTGTTGTGGTCACTCTAGGACCTGGGGTGGAGACACTATCATGGTATGTAGCTGGCCTTTCTAGATGCATCCTAGCTGTTCCTAATTCATGAGCACCGAATCATTGGACTACAGAAGATATGGGCCCTTGTAGCCCCAAGTATCCAGGGAGATGCAGTCTCCTTGGCACGGGATAATTTTTTCAAGATTCGAAATTCAAAGCTCACTTCAGTTTTTTAAGTTACATGTATAAGCTTGCAGAAGCCGAACAGAAGACTCCACTGAAACCACTGCAACCACTTGGGAGATTTAGAGAACTCCAAAGACCAAAGTCCGGGTTCGTGGCATAAACGTCCGGCTCATAAAACCACCAGTCCCTTGCAGTAAAAAGCTGTTGCACAAAGCTGAGTCGCATACCACACACCGGTATGGCCAGATTGCTTTCAGTTGTCCTTTTTCTTACACACTATAGTACAGTCTTTCGGCACAGAGCCTAGGCAGTTAAATACTTATAGGTGCATTCGTAGTGGCAGCCAAAGTTAACTTCAAAAATGTTAAGCACTGCAAACTTCACTCAGCAATGGAAATGGCAAAGGGGTTTCGTTAGTGATGAGTAGCCTGCATCCGTTTCTGAGGCTTCTGTGGCATTGGTTTCAGTCAAATAAGTCACTACGAAGCTCAGAACAAACTGGTAAACTGCCGTTTACGGTGACCTGCCCGTTTGACCACCATAATGTACCGTTATTCCTTATGCCGGGTCCATCAGATGCCGGTGGTGCGCTGTGTATTTGGGCGAACAGCCAATTTTCACAAGCACGCAGGCACAATGAGTCCCGCCGCACGCTGCATTAAACAATTGCAAACAGCAGGCTTGGACTCCAGGCGCTGCCGCAAGGGCGACGGGCAGATGAATAAATAGCCACGCAAAAGTCTGCTGGAGTAGCTTGCCGGCAAATTGGGCTACTCCTCCTACTTGTTGGTCCCCCGCATTCACAGCCACAAACAGTGGGCTTGGAGTAATAGAATTACTGTGATGAGTGAGATGCTGATAGTCAACAGTGTTCCAACATATTATGCTAAAAACCCGGTCTTTTTGACCCTGCATTAGGATTTGTGGCCATAAGGGCCCTTGCATCCCAGGACCAATCTTCAAGTACAGTGGTGTCATACTGCCTTCCTTCTGTAAGGATCACATATCTACCCTCATTTCCTCCCACTGTACATGATAGGGGCAAGGTCGATATAGAAATTTGCCTTGGTCTAACCGGGTGCCATACTTCATGTGTCTCTAATGGTCCTAAATCAAAGCTACGTAATCTAAACTCATCAACCGAGGCTATAAGATTCCTATGCACAAGCGGTGAGGGCACATCTATTATGGCAATATCAAGTCTGTCCCCCTAAAGGTAATTCAACACTTGTTATATCTCCAGACAAAATAATTGCAACAATAGAACGTCATATAGCAAAGTCAAAATTACCTGGCAATTCATTACCCGACTGGTCTTCCTTAAAAAATGAAGACTCCAGAATTGGCCGATTTTCATTCACAATTTGATCATCTTGAATTGGTTTTTGTGTCTGAACAGGCAGTATCTGAGCTCTCTCATGAGATCTCCACCAAGGCAGTTATAGAGTATAGAGGGACAAGCGCCATGGTTATCTCTTATTCCCCTCTTCCCTAGTTCCCATTCATCCGTTAAAACGTTTAACTCACCACATTGTAGTGAGACATTTTTTCTTATTCCCTGTACCCTGCATAGATTATTGCTTAATTCTTCCAAGGTAATCCTAAATATCAGGGTGCCACATGGCATCCCACTCCTACCCACCAATTCATGGGTAATCAAATCAATAATGGTCTGCGCACAGGAAGACGGATGGTCTATTAGACCAGTGGGTCCATTCCCTTCAGCATCTATAGTGGGAAGCTTTGAAGGGCTCCCCTGAATCAGTCCCAATCACTCCACACTCCTCTAACTCTAGAGTTCCCAACTCCTTCTGGAGTTCAACCAATTTATACATTTCACTCTAAGGCATTACATCATTTTACATTTGGAAAAAATCACCTCAATATTGTTACCTTCTGAGACCCCTTTTATCCTCAACGGGCCAACAGGGGATGCTCTTGTGGTAGGGGGTGTTAGATCAGGTAATACCTTACCCCATGAATATGCACATTAGATAAAATGATCTGAAACAACGTGTTCTAACAGGGACCTTATGCATCTCAATGAGGGCTGTTTTTGCAATTCAGTGAAAATCTGGTGCATGACACAAAGGGGATAGACAAAGGCTCCTACCTCTTACTCTGCTCACTATCTTTTACTCTGCTCCTAATGCCTCACAAACTCACCTGCTTTTCATTGTCTTCCTTTTCCCTCATAGTACCCTTTGCCCCTTGCAATGGCACCTTGTCAATCAGCCCATAGGTCCTGTAATTGCACCACTGCCACTCACAGCACCTATGGTCCCTGAATCCAACTCCTGTAGCTCACTATACTCCTTCTCCCTCACAGTGTCCTTGCCCTCTGTGATTGTTCCTCACAGTGCATGACCTCTTCATAGTGAACAGACTTTCCGCTACAGCCCCCTTCTCCACAGAGCATCTGATTTCTCTTACAGCAGCCCGTATCTCACACAGGAACCTTAGTTTTCATTACTCCACCTGCTTCAGAAGCAGCAATGCCCGCCACAGCACCTTATTTCACCTGACTCTAGATCTTGACTATCTCAGGCCTCTCTCCCTCACCATGCTCAATGAACCTCACAGGGACGATGAGCCTCCCTGTCTGTGGGGGCTGATTACTCATTACATACTCTATGCACATGTCTGCAGGGTGGCGTGCAGTGACAAGCGTTAGGGGTCACAAAGGTTCACAGACTTTATCAGGCCAGCTTAATATGCAGGGTGCTGAAAGGACACTGTGCGACTGCTGCTTCCCTTTGCTTCTGGTCGTTCATGTTCCTGCCTTTTGTGATGAACAGTAGAAAGATTGATTGGAAATGTAATCAAACTCAGGCACAACAAGCACCGAACCTTAAGATTCAGTGCTTGGACCCTTCTTCTTCTCTCTCTACACCTCCCTCCTAGCCCCTGTTATCTCCTCGTTTGGCATCTCCCATCACATCTATGCTGATGACACAACTCTTCCTTTCTTCTGACCTTCACCTAAAACTATCTTCATGCCTTACTGCCATAAAGAACTGGATGTCTTCCCGCTTTCTCTCCCTTAACACTGACAAGACTGAAGTCGTATTCTTCCCCTCCACCCTCTTCCCCCTCCCTCCCCTCCACCTTTCATTCACTTTCCTCCCTCTAATCTCCCTATCTCTCTCCATACTCTTGATTTAGGCATTCACTTTGACTCCTCTCTCTCCTTCTCCCACAACATCTTTCTCACTTCTCGCACCTGTCGCTATCACCTCTTCAATATTCGTAAAATCCATCCCTCTCTCACCTTCCATGCTACTAAACTCTTAATCTTTTCCCTTATCTTCTCCCGCCTCTTCTACTGCTCTTCCTTATTCTTTGAACTACCTAGTTCTCATCTCGCCCCCCTCAAATCTATCTACCATTCTGCTTTTCGCTTCCTCTGTCTCCTTACCCCCCGTGACTCCATCTCTGCCTCCCTCTCTTCCCTTGGCTGGCTTACATTTCACTCCCAACTTAAATTTCACTTTCTCTGCCTTGTCTTCAAATCTCTCCGTGGTCTTGCTCCCCCTTATCTCTCCTCCCTCCTCTCTTTCGACTCTCCCTCTCGTTCCCTTCGGTCTGCGGACCATTTCCTTCTCACTGTTCCACCGTCCCCCTGTGCCCTCTCCCGTTTCCGCTCTTTCCAACTCCTAGCCCCCCTGAACTGGAACTCCCTTCTTCTTGCAACCCACTCTACCACCTCCTTTCCTCATTCTGCACCTCCCTTAAATCTCTCCTTCTCCACTCTCTTCCTTGAAACCCCTTCCCTTTCCTGCCTCCCCTCCCTCCTTTAACTTCCCCTTGACCATCTCCCTCCTCTCCCTTACCTCCCCACTCTCACCTTCCCCTTCCCTCCTCCTACTCCCCTTCACCTCTCCCCCATCCAGCCCAATTCCACTATTCTCCCTATTCCCTTCAGTTAATTACTCTTCTTGCTGTTTTGTTGATTGATTCATATTGTTATTTGCTTCTACCGTTATACTGTTTATGTTTATGCATTAAGTTGTTCAATTGTACAGCGCTTTGGTGTAAAGCGCTTTATAAACTAATAAATATAAATACAAATACAAATACAACATGCATGCACCTGGCTGGAGGCTTTATGTATTGTCTTATGTTGATATGTTATGTTTCTTCACATACCTTCATAAAATAACAAAACATAAAACCCAGTTTAAACCTATCATTCCTTCCAGTTCCTCTTGTGAGGAATTGCCATCTGGAAAGGGTGTGGAAGTCCTGTTGGTTTGTTTGTTTGTTTGTTTGTTTGTTTTATTACTTATATTGCGCACCAGACCCAAGGGTAACCGGGCGCATTTTATACGACAGCTCAAAACTTTGTTTCAAGATCACATGGCAAAAATAGCAAAAATAGAGCAACAAGAATAATATACAACAAAATATACAGGAGTATACACAAAATATACAGGAATATACAGCATGTGGAGTGTAAAAGCATGTGTTTACGGTCCTAGGCAGAGATTCCTAGGCTTGAATATGTCCAGGCAGTAGATGATCTAAAGTGTGTCTGCATTTTTGATCCACGTTATAGGGTTGTGTCGGAAGGTGGGGTAGGGTTGGTCAGTCTTCAAGGTGGATGGTAGGGCGTTCCAGAGTTGAGCTGCTTTCACCTGAAAGCTGCAGCCGCCAACTTTAGTCAGTTTGACTCTAGGTATGGATAGGTTATTGGAGATAGCAGATCTAGTAAGTCTTGTTGGTTTTAGTTTGGTGAATATGGCAGAGAGGTACTGCGGTGCAGCGTTGTTAAGGCATTTGTTGACCAAAGAGGCAACTTTTAGAGTAGAGAGCCAGTTGTTAGCTCGTCTGAGTGCGGTGATGTGGGCTTTCCTGGGAATGCAAAGTGCTGCTCTAAGCGCGTTGTTCTGCAGAATTTGAATTCTTTTGATGACTTCCTTGTTAGCCCCAATATAGAGCGAATTGCAGTAGTCCAGTTTTGATAACACGAGCGCTCTAGCGAGTGTGATGCAGCTATCGTTTGATAGGAAGGGTTTGCCTGCTCTTATCAATTTGCAGGTGTAGGCGGTTGCTGAAGCCATCGCATTGACCTGCTTGTTGAAAGAAAGGGTGGAGTCCAGGTAGAAACCCAGAATTTTAACCGCGTGGGCGGTTGTGATTTGGTTGTTGTCGATATTGAAGGAGGAGTAGTTGGGGCCCAGTTTTTTGAGGGTGGGTGGTGTGCCCAGGATGATGATTTCAGTTTTGTCATCATTCAGGCATAGACCGTGTGTGGCCATCCATGCCTGGATGATGAGATACACTCTGTTCACCAAGGCCAAATCCTTGTCGTAATCACCGGTAAGTGGTAGGAGAATCTGGGTATCATCTGCATAATTAGTGTAGGTGATACCAAGAAGGTCCAGATTATCGAAAAGGGGCTTAGTAAAGATGTTATAGAGTGTAGGCGAAACACAGGATCCTTGGGGCACACCACATGTAATGGGGATGGAGTCTGCTGCTGCAGTGGTGGAGAAGACTCTCATTGTCCTGTTATTGAGGAAGGATTGGATCCATTTTGTAGCTTCTTCTGAGAAGTGCGCGGCTGTATCCAGGTGCCTGCAGAGGACCTTGTGGTCAACAAGGTCAAATGCGGCTGATAAATCCAGGAGGAGGAGTAAGGCTGGTTTGCCTTGATCCCTTAGCTCGTCAATTTGCGCCTTTAGGTCTAAGAGGGCAGTTTCGGTTCCATGCTGGGGACGGAAGCCAGACTGCCGTACTCCTAGTAAATTGTTGTTTTCAAGGTGTTTCTGTATTTGTGAGTACGCCACTTTGTCTATGATTTTTAAGAGGAATGGCACAGTGGTGATTGGGCGGTAGTTTGTGGGTATGGCAGGGTCTAGTGTCTGTTTTTTGAGCAAAGGGAGTACCCAAGATTCTTTTAGGTTGCTTGGTATGGACCCTGTAGCGAATGAGGCGTTAATGAGTTTTGAGATAAAGGGAGCCAGGTCTCTAGCTGCGTCCTTTATGTTGAGGTGGACATTGATCCCCCTGGCAATTAGATGGTTTGAGTGACAGTATGATTTTTTCTGTCTCAATAGTAGATACTTTTGAGAATTTGAAGCAAGGATAGTTGGTGCTATTTTCAGGAGGGGTGATATCTGTTTTGGGCTTAGTGTCGAGACTGAGCGAGGATTTTTTCGTGGCAATTTTAGATTGGAAAGATGTTTCTTTATTAGCTAGGGCTTGCTGAATGTTGGTGCACCATGTTTTATCTTTGACACAGTTGTCAGGCACTGGGATGGGGGATTCTATTTCCTTTAGGATAATGAAGAGTTCTTTCATGCTAGAGTTGGCTTGGGCTATTCTATTGTTGTAGGTTTCCCGTTTGGCTGCTAGTATTTCCTTTTTGTAGAAGGTAGATATATCTCTCAGGGTGCTTTTATTTTCTTCCGATGGTTGTAATTTCCATGCGACCTCGCATTGTCTTTTTTTGGTACGAAGAGATTTAGATGGGGGGTGTACCAGGAGTTGAGGTGGGCTTTAGGTTTGCTGCGTCTCACTTTGAGTGGTGCAATTATGTCCAAGGCAGAGGACATGACTTTGTTGTACTCATACACTAGTGTTTCAGGGTCCAGGTTGTCTGGTAGTGAATTAAGTGGGGGGAGGATGAGCAGGAGTAGGTTGTCCGGGGTGATGTTTTTCTTATTTCTGGTTGGGATGGATGGTGCTGGCTGGACTGAGGCGGTAGTGGGTCTGATCGTTTCTAGAGCAAAAGTTATAAGGAGATGGTCTGTCCAAATTAGTGGGGAGATCGATAGGATGGAGGCATTGCAGTTGTTGTCTGCCACCCAATCGAGTATTCTACCCTTGTTGTGGGTGGGGTGAAGTACTTTTTGTGAGAAGCCTAGTTCAGAGAGTAGGTTGGCTATTCGAGTTGCCTGTGGGTCATTTTGGTCATTGAAGCCTAGGTTAAGATCCCCTAGCAGGATGACTTGTGATGATTGTTTTAGGTTGTGCGATAGGATGGTAGAAAAGTCCTCCTCAAAGGTTCCAATAGGGCCTGGAGGTCTATAGATAAGGTGGATAGTGAGGGCTTGGGAGTTGTTAATGACTAGTTTAGCTGTTAGGCTTTCGCATGAATTAGTGTTGTTCGAGGGCTTTTGATCAGATTCCCTTTGCATATGCTCCATGGCAATATCATAGTGTACCTGTATGCCCTGCTGCAACAGTACACATATCTGCAGCATCTGCTCTATCAGTGGCACAGAGTAGTGTCAGAGGACACAGGCACCCATTTGACAGCTGCAGTAATAGCAAAGTCTCTGCAGCACAAGGGTTGAATTTAAGACATGTACCCCTGTACCAAAACCCATCATTATGAATGCATTTTCCTGGTGGCAGATGAATCGCTAATAATAGGCCTTACCTGAGTTAAGGTATGATGGATTGAATTCTCCTAATTATTTCAGCCACAGCAGTTTTATATCACACATGTGTCAGCCTTATGAACGTTGCTTGACTTAGAAGGGGCTATGCGTATTATCCCCAGACAGGAGTATCTCTACACCGATAGTAAGACTGTAGCCCTTGGGAGTACCTCTCTTTGATTCCATTGTGAGGGCTGGTAACCCCTTCCCAGAGAGGCAGCCACTCAACAGGAGGCTGGCTTGGGAAAAGGGATCAAAGGAACACACCCATTCACACAGGAGTGCCTCACACTAGGGCGCTGCCTTTCCATTGGCCTTTGATTGTTTCGAGAAGGGGTATGGGGTTAGTGTAGGTAGAGGGAGCTCTTAATAACTGGAGGATGGTTCTGCCATCTTGTTTCACTCTGCCTCTATATATCCTCCCTGTCCCATCCACTTCCTGTAGCACACAACACTTTGGGTGTGATGTCAGAAGGCAAGGTCCACTGATTCTAGGAGCAGGGGTTGGCAGACTAGATTTAGTCTAATCACATGCAGGATTTTACCTTTAAAAGAAGGGGTCCCCACCACTTCATTGATTCACTCTGGAACACACATCTGGGAAGTTTAATTGGATCTCATTTTGGAGAGTTGCACTTGCCAAAGCTCTCCACAACTGAGATGAAGAAGGAGCAGTTTATGGCAAATGAGAGCTCTGCCCCATAACTACTCCCACAGAATGTAGGGGATGATTCTTGCTGTGACCAGAACCTGTCACTCTCCACCCGAATCTCTCAAACCTGGGAAAGCAGAGCCTGAAAGGACTCATCCTTTTCTTAATCCCCAGAAATGGATCCCACAGTATCTGGAGGACCACATCATCTAAGGCTCCCTGTTCAACTGTAGCAAAACTGACTGAACCGCTGCTGAAGCAGAGTTTGAAACCATTGGTTCTGAGGGATCGTTCCGGTGCAACTTTTTGCCATGCCTCTGAACATTCGAACAACAGTGCCTGTATCTTCAACCAACTTGAATCTGGCTCGTGCCTACACCAACCATGTCCTCTGCTAGGCTTGAATAAACCACTTGACTACGGGACCCAACTCGAACCCCTGAAGAGTCCCTTACCAACTCAAACCATGGGTTACACCCTGATTTGACTTGACTCGCCTTTTAACTGACACTTTGCTGAACCACACACTGGAGCAACAGGATCACTGTTTCAACCCATCGCCATCGGATGTCTCAAACCACTGGAGCATCACCCATCAACCCTTACTTCGAAGAGCAAAGAGCTACAGTATTCAAGGCTGCTTAATGTCTGCCTGCTGCTTGGGCACACACAACCCAAAATACCCAAACTGAGCTTGATACGCTCACATCACTGCTTGAAGCCGGACTCAATGCTGTCGACCCACCAAAGATCCAAAATAAGGCACTATCGACCAATAGCTACCCCTTTGTTCCATTTTGGACCCTAAGATTGGTTAGATCACTTGTGCACCTTTTTCACCCAAAGACACATCCTTTCTGTGGTTAATAGTTTGCCCATTACCCCGGTATTCATACTCATAGTGATACATTCTTGTGTTCCATCTTCTCTGTTCTTTCCACAGGGGTTGGTTTTGTACAGTTATTTCTATTTAGTTACAGATGGTGTGTTTGATTAAATCAGATATATTTTTCTAGAACCTGGATTTAACATTCCCCTTATTTTGGACTGTGTTACTGTTCTGTTTGGGTCACTACTGGCGCACACCCCCACCCCTCTTATGAGCATAGACTTCAGTGTGCCCATGTTTCCAAAAAAAGACAAAGGAGGTATATCTCTTAACTGGGTCTGTTTTACCTTTATGATTGTGTTGGCTTTCAATTTGCAGAAGTGTGAGGGCTGAGTGAACGTTTTAGCCTCTACTTATTCTTGTACTCCTGCAGAGCAGTAGTCAATTTGTCACACCTCTGCTATGGAATCCCACATTTAAACTCCATGTACCAGATTGTTTTGAAGCGTTAGAGTGTGCAGCAGAGGGCTTTGTAAAGTGGTAGGATTGAATCGGAACTCTAAAGAGGGCAAAGGTCACCTACCAGCCCAATGGTAAGTGTTCTAACGCTATTAGAGCTTGTGCATGGGGAAAAAGGGAAGCCTCACTGGGGGCTTCCTGTGAAGGGGCTTGTTCGGTACTCATTGCCCACTGGCCAATGTGTACACATGTGCTATGTTAGATCAAGGGGCTCCAATTCAGAACCATAGCATTCTTAGAATGCCTCTCTTGTCCAGAGAAATGTTGCATATTGTCCTTCACCTAAGTTATCCAGACCGTAGACTGTGAAAGGAAAAGGAAGAAAGGGACAATGTAAGAGGATTGTAAAGAAGATGAAGATTAACAGTGCATAAGTGAGCAATACAGCAAAGGGAAGGAGAGTGATGGCAATCATGTTGATGAATTAGGATCCTTTGGGTGGACCGTGTCTCAGTTAAGAAGGGGTCATGTTTTTACAGTGTTTGCTTTTGTGAAGGGCTCAGGAAGTGCCCGAACCACTGTGTTGGACTGGTATAGGCCTTTGACTCAGTTTGTTGTTAACACATGAACGTTAGTCAGATTTGGAATGGTACAGATTTGGGCCAGGAGTGGCTTGGCCAAGAATAGACCATATAGAAGTCGTAATGTTGTTGCAGAACATAAAGGGGAAGGGGACGTGCTGCTCTGTCCCTAGTGTTCTCTGGGATGCTGCAAGCCTGGTGCTATGGTGGGCAGGACACGACTATGAAATCAAAAGGTTTATGCTTGACGGCTATGGTTTGAAAATATGGCTCTATTTATGGGTGGTGGCATATAATAGGAATGAGTGTTAGTGTGAATAATGGAGAACTAGCTCCTATGCTACCGCGTCCTTCAGGATGGTGTATAAAAAGTAGGAACCAACTAACACAAAACTTCTATTAAAATAATGCCCAATGGAAGGTTCTCCTAAGATGGTGAATGACTAAGAGCAGAACATGTATATCTGAAATGTTCATTTTGATCTGGACAGACCTAGCCTGCGCTCATGGCAGAGGGGATCTCACAGGCCTTAGAGCCTCCACTCCAAGCTTGGGGATTGCCTAGGTTGCTCGAAACAGTGCGAAGAACAGAGGAGAAACAGGCAATGACATCCTCTATTGATGGTTAGAGGCAGCTTTCTACAATTTCAGAATGTCTGAAGAGAAACTAAAGATGCTCTAATGAAGTGGTGCAGCATTAGATTCGTGCTTGGACATTCCTGGCCTAGAAAGCATTGCACGTAGTGATACGTTGGCAGTCCATACACTATGCACTGCACACTAAAGCCGTATGTATACTTACAGGTCGTCCCTTATTCGTCGTAACATGATTCCAAATTAATTATCACGAGTGGCTGGAACCAGGTTTATCTACACTGTGCATTTTCCTTGAGCATTGAGACTGCTTGTATCATGATGATAGTGTCTAGGGATCACTACTGTTTTATTTACAAAATAGAAAGACTTGAATGTGTTCGTTTAAACTGTTTCATGGTTATTTGGTGTATCCCATATAGTGCAGGGTTACCTTATTTGGTAGAACATCTAGTTGTCCACCAGTACAAATACACGGAAGGGTATTGAACTACAATGATGAACATACACCTAGACCAACAGAGGAGGTTGCACTATCTCAGCGGCAGAGGGGGGAGTGGTGCAGATACTCTCCACTGAAGATCGGGGGAGAGGGGGAACACGTGGTGTACTTGAACAGGGGAGGAGTTGAACATTCCTGGTTTCTACCTCATCTGCTCCCATATATTGATAAGTTAACCCATTATGATGATGATAATGAAATGGGTGTGTTTAAGATAAAAACTATGATCCATCAGAGTCCAGGAGGATGTGTGCATTGCTGCTGTAACACAGTGATACTGAGGATGAGGAGGATGACTCCACAGACGCAGAGGCCATATAGTATCAGAAGCTCAGCCCAAGTTTGAACAGTCCCTCTGAGAAACACCTTTCCTGTCACAGATCAAAAAGTACTTTGCATCCTTACATGGTATTTGGAGTACATCACAATTATCAGCACCATCACACCCAGTTGAGTCCATCCTGTGTCTTGTTAGCTTACAATGCAAATCAAAAATGTGGCAGAACGTCTCACAAAATAAGCAGCAACTGAATCCGCCCCCTTGCACAGTCTACAGGAAAAAAGCATGCCGGCGGAATGTAGGGATTAATTATGCTGTCCTGTATTCTGCTGCACCATGTGCAGACATGGAAAGAAGAGCAATGATCGAACAAGCAACTAATATCAGATAATCAGCCTACCCCCACCAGTCCACACAAGTAGCCCTGAAAATACTGCGTCTGTGTTGTTGCTTAGGACGCTAAGCCCTAACCCTGGTATGCCAGGGGAGCCGATTTATGAATTTCCCAGGGGGTGCCCAAATATAGGAAGTGACATCACCAGCGGTTATATGACCGCATTTCCACGTAGTCGCCAACTTGGTATGACGGGGGAGCGCGGGGCGCTGAACAGGGGAAACATTGGCTAGCATGTACTGCATATACTAAAGTCAAGTAAGAAGGAGGTTTAGACCTTCCAGTTGCATTCCAGTAGGCCAACACTGCCCCTACTCCACCCCTCTATAATCATCCAGGTTGTAGTAGCCCTCAAAAGGCAGAGCAACACAACTAGGATGGGTGAACGAAATGCCATCCCATCCTGTGAGTGTGTCAAACCTCAGAGCAAAGACTGTGTGTGTGTGCCTCCTACCTTGGACCACAATCTCACTCTGGGCAAGGCTCTTTGGGCAAGCATTCAGGATGGGTCTCACACCTTTAAACAGTGTGATATATTGAGTGGATACCTCACTCCTTGGAGCATAGTATACCCGTTGCTGGTAATCTCACAACTGAACGTACAGTTTCACTCCTGGTCATCTCAGTGACCCCATGTATATTAATAGAGACAGTCTCCCATCTGGGAGAATTATATTTCTGTTAAACCACTCTGAATTCTCACTCCAGTTTTCTCGATCTATAGATCCATACCATATCTATTCATTGTGTGTGCAGGGGTGATAACTTGTGTCTGAGAGAGCTCATTCTTTCATTCAGGAGAGATAAAGGGGTAACAACCCCCTGTATGTGGGATCAGGCTAATTTTGCCCCATGGCCCCTCACTCCAGAATGAGTGAGTAGGTTTTAAGACCCTGCTGATTCTGCTATCCTACAGGCATGAGCCTTCTATCCCTTGCCCCATCACGGCGTCCAACATCCTGAGCAACAGTTTATGTACAGCAGGCAGTTCGGGACATGCCTGTTGCCAATAGAATGTAGCCAGATCTACTATTTAGACACTGGGAGAGTGCCATGAACCCACATTGGTGGTGAGGAAGAACTCAACATACAGAACACAATGGTATAGTGTTGCAGTCCTGCTGAGAAATGACAATTTGGTCTGTTTAAATGTAAAGCAGAGTGGCTGAGAAGTACACACACTGTGCCATTAAAAATAAAGCAGCTGTGGTGGGTGGAAGTGCTGCTTCGTGGCATCAAGAGTATGCAATTCCCTGCGTGGTAGTGTTGGTCACTTCCCATTGAAGTATAGCAGTCCTATTGAGAAGTGCCATTAAAAGTGAAGCTGTCCAGTAGGCTGGATCAGTGCTGCCCCATGAAAGGTGTAGAAGCCTCTGTGAGAAGTGGCAGTAGTGTCCCAACAGTGGGAAGTGTAGTATTTTCACATTAACTATGCTTAAGCACTTTAGGTTATTAAATAGTGCTGCTACATTCTGAGTAATTCCATCCCTTTAAATATATTAGCTCTTGTATAACCGCAATAGTGTTTAGTTATTCTGATGATGATGAAGATGATATCAGACTTGCTCAATAGTTCTGGTTCTCTATTATTAAATGTACTTCAGATCTTCAGAGTCTCGGGAGGATAGCTCAGGGGCAACGTACTCACCTTGGAAGCAAGACGACATGGAGCAACACAGGTTCGATCCCTCGGTCTGCGCTTAGAAACCTCTGGGTATTATGTGCATTATAAATAACCATTTGAATTTGAAATAAATAAATCAGCTGAGAAGTGCTGGGGCCTTGTCAATAAGAGTGTAACAGCTCAACTGAGAAGTGTTGATGTTCTCCCATCAAAAGTATAGCAGCCCCACTAAGATGAACTAGCATTGCCTCAACAAAAACATAGCAGCCCCACTAAGATGAACTAGCATTGCCTCAACAAAAGCATACTATTACAATTATATAAGCCCTGTTGTCAAGAGGGGTGCACAGATGTACAAATACATCCAACCCAAAAAGATTTTTAGAAATTGAGGGACAGACTTTGCATCTTTGCCTCCATTTCTAAAAATCGTTTTGGGTTGGGTGCACAGATGTACAAATACACCCAACCCAAAAAGATTTTTAGAAATTGAGGGACAGACTTGCTTTGCATCTGTGTCTCCATTTCTAAAAATCGCTTTGGGTTGGGTGTACCTCTACATCTGTGCACCCGTAGAAGTATACCCAAACCAAAACGATTTTTAGAAATAGAGGGACAGAAGCACATCCGTCCCTCAATTTTTAAACATTGTTTTTTACCCGGCTTTTGCCCGGGCCGCCAGAGAGAGACACAGTATGGATGGAACAAAGGGCCATCCATACTGCGTCTCTTCTCTCCGCCGGGGGGGGGAGGCTCAGCCCCGACCTCATTCTGCCGGGGGGGGGGGGGTGCCCGGGACCTGGAGCACCCACGTACTCGGCGCCCCTGTGGTATGCCATTGATGCATGGCACTGAACGTATATTGCATCAAGCTACTCTTGTGAAAGTGATGTTGTGGGTACAAAAATACGACAAGCCAGATAACAATACCTGCTCTATGCTAACCTGGCTACAATATTGAACATAGATCTCTTGCTCCTACTCTTTTGTAGAAATCCCTTCATTCTGGTGGCTTGTGTGAAAAGCTGATCACAACTTTAAAGTTCCTGGCCACGGTTCTTTCTCTCAACAAGTGGTACCGGTAGTCGATGGATTAAACGTCATAGCTGCCTTATGAATTGTGAGACAATGCACGTTACCTGCTTTACCTGTGTTCATTTCAAGGAGACCACTAAGCGGGTTAGCCATCAAATTGCATCCCTCGCTGAGTTTCTCCCTCTTGTGTACTTACTTGAATGGTGCAACATGGCTAGGGCACACGCCTTGGCAGTTCAAGTGGATTCAGTACCTTTGGTGAGGTTCAGCCTTATGCGGGAATTCATGGGCAGTTGGATTTAAAGGTAACATTGAATACCCAATGGATTTCTTTAGGGACTCATGTTTCAAGGCAAAAGTGGGCAAATGTCATCATCATTGTTGTTCCTGGGGGAGGAGGGCTCACATTAAACCACACAGACAGGATACATAAGGGGCAACGATGCTTTGCTGCAGTATTTGCAACATCAAAAGGTGAAAGAATGTTGGCATCAGGGAGACTATCACCCAGCCCACATGTTGCCAAAGACACTGGGGATGTCAAGCTCCCTATTGCAGACATCAATGGCCATTACATCACTGACACCTTTTAAAAGTTCTGTGAACAGTTCCAGTGCAGTCTCAGGGATGGAGATGCTGTGGGGCGCTCTCCTCAGTGACTCGGGTTCCTGGAATACCGATGGGACCTCAACGGGAACAGACGCTAGCCACTTAGCTGCACAGATGCTTAGTGCCTATCTGCCTTACATTTGACCTGTGGGAAGGAATCATGAACCTATACAGTACTGCAAGCAGTCCATATACCCAGCAACACTTGTGTGATTTGCTATTAAATCACTATGTTTTTTGTGTGGCCAGGGCTATTGTCTGTAACCACAGGGGATGCTCTCAGTACTCCCTGGTGAACAATTGACATCAATACAAATGAACAGTCATTTCTTTATGGAGGACTATGGAATGACATCTCTTCATAGCCAGCACACCAACATGGGTGAAGACGATGACTTGCTACCCGGTAAATGACAGGCACCAACAAGTGATGTGAGTTTATTTCATGGTGAATGTGGTTGTGAAGCAAATCACTGTAATAGTGACTGAGAGACCAAGCCCAGTTGCTTGCTAGCTGATGACAATCTCATTCACACTGTAAATCTCTTCATGTCACATATAAATGTGATTTCACCGGGCCGTTGTGCGCAGGTCACTGGCAATACTTCCAAGCCTCCACTAATTGTTTTGCCACAGCCCTCCACTTTTCAGAAAACCATACACTCGTCCCCCTTGACAGTCTTTCCCAGTTACAGTTCAAAGTACTTTCACAGCCATGATCATGGGGGCTGTGTGAAGGGGAAAGAGGTATTTTCTCGCTGGGACACCTGTTCCTGTCTTGACTCCTCAGCAATGACAGGTGCAGAGTGAGGCTCGTCCTCACCACCTTCTTGTCCTCTTCCTCCATCTGCTTTCCCTCAGGTTGGGCCTCTCCCTGATGCTCTGCTTCCTGCAACACCTCCATGCAGGGATGTCAATGCAACAAAATCCCTGGGGTAGTGGAAGTGACATCACATAATCTATTAACATCACAGGAATTGGTGTGACCTGATCTTTGACACTGATTGCATCACATGACGCGAAATCATACGTTCTTTGCCCCTGATGGTATCACAGGAATGTTGCAGATGTGCAAACAAGTAAAATAACAACTAGCTTAGGAAGCAGCTAAATGACTATTTTAGATATCAACAATGCTGTGCCTATCATGATGCCTTGATGTCTGGAGAGCGGGTTCATGGTATGAAAAGGGTGCACCCAGAAACATTATAGGCCACGGGCACTGCATTCATAGGCAATTGCAGCCACATTAACACATTTCCTGCTGTTCTGGGGGGCTTCCAGATTATGGCTGCTGTAGCCTCATATTGGCAGATAATGCAATCCTAGGCATGTTACAGCCTCACATTCCAGGCGTAATTGTATGTATGTATGTATCTATGCATGTATGGGATTTACAAGTCTCAAGCCTAGGTGGGAGGCAGCAGAGAACTGTACATGGGGGCCAACCTGGCGGTTACAACTAAGGGCTTAACAGAGGAGCTGGAATGGATGGTGGAGCAGCGGAGAGAGTCTCCCGAGGCAGAGAATTAAGGCTGCCAACCTATGCTATATGCAGTCTCGAAGGCCTTAGTAATACTGCTCAATGGCAGTCAAATCCTCCTATTCATGGTATAACAACCACATACAAGGGACCGCTCACGCGCTACAATCATACGCCGAGTTCAGTCCCAAATGACCCAGTAGCGTTATCCAAAGGCAGACAATTCTTCATAGTTAAGGTGCAGTCACCCCATGTAAGGAACAGTCTCACCTACTCAGTTGCTGCCATCTTAAGTGACCTGCAGACTCAAACGCAGTATTAATGCCCTACCTTGGCCGTTAACACTTGATACAGAACCACCACCTGTAACATGGAGTTTCACATGTACAGTTGCTGTTACTGTACGTCCACACACGCACCCAGCTTCAGCGTCATCGTACATAAGGTACGACCTGAAAACAATACAAATTGCACGGGGTGGACTTCACTAGTCAACACGCTGCACTTACTTACGATGCCTGTGTGCCTGGATCTGAATCCCAACTTCGATGATACACGGTGCTTTGGTCGAGCTTTTGCTCTTTTTTAGTGTTTTTATCTTTTGCTACATGCGCCACGTCCGCATCGTATTGCTGATGTGCGACTCTGGAAACAAAAGATGTCCACCCCCAGTTTACCCATAGCGCTCCACAGCCAGCAGGAAGCTGCTTTGGTCCTAGGAGAGGGATTTTGGAGGTAGGAATGTTACTTTCGATTCGTGCTCCTGTTCCATGTAAAGAATCCAGGAAAATTGAGGGATATGTAAAACAAACATGAACACATGATTTTTATGAAGTGTTTGCAATGGGCACTGCAAGGAAAATGACCCACTTTGTGTCAGGTTTGTTAGTTCAAGGTCCTGCTCCCACAGCAAACTGGCGAAAAGATGTCAAAGTGAAAGTGGGAGGCTAGCAAAAGGGTACAATAGAGCGGAGAGAACAGAAAACTGCAGAAAGGTCACACAACAGTTTTATTAACCCACACCACTCCTCAAGTCTGAATGCTTTAAAAACTAAGCACAGATGTATTATTTAAAACGTGAAAACCTAGCAGAAAGTCATCCAAGAGCTGCACAAGACCAAACACTATAGGAGAACATGGGAAAACAATATAGTTTGCCCAGGACCAAACGTATTTGGAGAAATGGGGAATATAAGATTGGGCCTCCTGATACTAAAGCAACATCTTTGCCATGTCTACGAACAAACTCTGGAACATGTAGAAAACCACCAACTATTGGACCAGGCACAAGTCAGCTCCAGACCCATGAGAGGGACAGAGACACCACTTCTCTCTATTTGGGACAACCTAGAGACCAATTCAGACTTCAACATAAACTCTTCACTGGTACTACTGGACCGCTCTGCAGCTATCGACACAGTCAGCCACAACATACTCATCTAGAGACTGGAAGAAATAGGGATATCCGACACAGCGCTGCTCTGGATTAAATCTTTCTTGTCTGACATAACATAAATAGTATGGATACAACCATTCAAATCTGCACCACGGGACACCACCTGTGGAGTATCACAAAGACCCTCTCTATCCCCACTCCTCTTCAACATCTACATGACCCCACAAATCAACCTCATCAAAACACACGGCTTCACCTACTACAACTACGCAGATGACACCCAAATCCGCTACAAAATCGAAGATGCACAATAGGAGAACACAACACTAATAGACTCCCTCAAAAACTCTATGGATAGATGAACACTAACAGCCTCAAAGTCAACCTGGGCAAGATGGAAATCATGATTATATCCAAAAAAAATAAGGAAGCAACCGGTTCATCCCATGGCCCACAGAATTAGGAACAGCACCCACACCATCCAAAGTTGTCAAAAACTTGGAATCCTAATGAACAACGAGCTAACCCTAGAACCGCAAGCAAACACGATAATCAAGAAATGTTCTTCCACCAACACACAATCAAAAAGATTCTACCACTCCTCTCCTTCAAGCACAAGCCACTGGCCATCATCTCCCTCATGTCCAGGATAGACTAGGCCAAGTCTATACCTTGGAATGCTAGACTATTTACTGAAGAAACTGCAGCGTACATAGAACCCAGCTGCCAGACTTTTCCTCAAATTCTCAGAAAAGGACCACATCACTCCAGCACTAAATATGCTACATTGGGTGTCAGCCAAAAAACAAATTACCTTCAAAACAATGTGCATAACACACAGAGCAATCCATGGCAAGGGAACAGGATTCATACAAAAGAAAATCACCATTTACCAGATGACTAGAACACTCAGATCCAGCAACAACATCTGCCCAGAACCTAAACCGCACATGAGGAAACAACTCAGTGGATCAGTCTTCTCTTGCCTAGCTGCTAAACTTTGGAAATCCCTCCCCAGAGAGATTCGAACCATGAAAGACCATCTAAAATTCAGAAAACCTCTAAAAACCTGGCTCTTCAACTCAGAACTGGAAGAAACCGAATGAGCAACACCCATGCCCCATGGAATGAACACACAAATGGAAAGACAGGGCTTAGCCCAGACCACAGCGAAGTGCAGGAAAGTAAAGAGGTCTCTGAATGGGAGGGATGCCCAGGTGCACCGGTTCCCATAGACAGCATTACTGGTAACAAAGGAGAGGGATGGGACCGACCTAATTGTACCACAGACAGAGGGCATTCAACATAAAAGGGAGGGAGTGGTGACTGAACAGATGGACAACTGGGCACAGGGAGCCCAAGGGCACAAGCAAGACGTGCGCCCTCCTCAAGGGGCCTGCGGAGGCGATGGTTGCTGTACATCAGGATGTGCCCGGGGGTAAAATGTTGTGGACATTCACTATCCTGAGCACGGGGATGGAGACAGTATCACCACTAAATAGCCCTGTTAATGACCCACACCTCTGCACAGAAAATAGGAGTGGAAATTGTAGCGCACCACAATTTACGATATTGGAGGGTATATGTGCCACATGCAGCCAAAAGTATCGGCACTAACCAACCACACTAAAAAAAATGCATCCCTCTGCATGCACCTCTCAAACTCTAAACTAAACACAGCCATACCTCTACAGCACAACAAATCACACACACTTCACTACACCGTAACAATGAAACAAACAATACATATCCTTGCACAACAGCACATGATGGCTACCCACCGAAAATTCACACCTACACTCAGCGAACGGTGTAAACCGAACTGAAGCAGCGAACAGCACATCACAGCTCCCTTGCTCTGTATTCCCTCTTAGCCCTACGAACTTACCCCGCCACACCTTAACCGCTTGCTTTACAGATCTGCCAGAGCGCCAAGAAACCACACAGGTGGTAAGAGTATGCAGTATAAAAATCCATAACATAACATTAGATGATGTCATGGTCTATCTTGGATCCCTACTCACAATTTTGTGGCCCAAGAGCAGAGGATCATGGGTGATTAAAACATATATAAATAAAATTGGAGAACATGAAACACCAAACTGGGAATCAGGTCTGTTTGGTTATTGTTTGATTACATCACTCCAACCTTAATCCATCACACCTTGTGCCCTCACTCATGCCGTTTTCTAGATGTGCAGTGGTCTAGCTATATTTATCCTCACAATGACCCAGACATCCTTTAAAAACGTTGATAGAAAAGGCCCCCAAGAACTTGGGGCCTGAAGGTCCCAGCCAGGTTTACTCTGCCATTGCCTGCCTGTTCCTCAAAGCATACAGTTCAGTTCAAAGCGTGGCCCCTGTGTCTCACCATACTCATGTGCGCCACCATGCTCCCTACTTCCCCTGATCCCTTGTAACTTGTTGCATCCTTCCTCACCGTCCCTTCGGTCACCTCGCCATTGCAGTGTCTCCTCTCCCTCACAGTGACTTCTGTCTCACACAGTGCCCTGCCGGCCCCTCAGAGATGCCCCAACTGACCCTCGTAGGGCCCCTATCCCTCACTGTTCCCTTGTCTCTCAACTTGCTCTTCACCTATTCTGCACAATGGAGGTCAATCCTGCGAAGCCTCCTGGGGGACAAATGCTTACTGCATGTTGAGGTCATTACTTTGGCGCCTCGCAGTCTCATTCCTGTTCTGCCTGATGGTTGAGGACATTCCTACACGACTTCCAAGGGTCACACGCGGGATGATCATAACCTGTAAAAGCCTTTCTCTATGCAGAGGCCATAACTAATCGATTTAAAAACTGTAGGGTTTTTTAATATGTGCACTGTCTTTTTAATCTTACAGGGTATGGTCTAATGACAAAAATATCTAAACGAACACATGCAACAGAAGTTGCACAGTGTTACTGCTATACAAATGTTATAGTATTTGCATTTCAATTAAAACAATGTTTCCTAATAAAAAGGAGAGCCAGTGTAGAGTAGGTCTGAAGAAGCTAACAATATGTGTTGCAGTGTTCGTGGTCGTTGTGTGCTTCACCGTTCGTGCGGCTTACATGGAGTTCATGGAGTAAACCTTAGAATTTAAATAACTGAGGTCTAAATTTGATGTACCCTGCACGAGTTGTGCATTCAAAGTTAGTGGGCGGATCGGTGAAAGCGTCTAGAGTCAGCAGCCTGGACACAAAGGGCACTATTGCTGGTCATAGTGACCCTTAAAAAGGTTGACATTCAACAAAAGAATATGTATATATGATTAGAGGACTAGAAACCTCCATGTCAACAACCCCCCCGCCCCCACACCTACGCCATGTTCTGATGTATAGGAAATCCACAGATCATTTTCCTACAGCAATAATGTCCTGCCTGAACCTCTTGCTACTTAAATTGCCAGTGGTTTCTCAGGCTGCAGTGCAACGCCCACCGGTCGGTCTTGGATCCAAGTGTTGGCGGGTCAAGGCAATTTTACTGGCTGTTCTTGTTCGATGTCAGCGCGGACTCTTGCAGCATTCGCTACCGGAAAGTGATCCCAGCTGAGATTTGGCAGGTTTAGGAAGTTCCCAGGGCTTTGAGCTGCTCGGTGCAGTTGACCAAAGTTGCTTCTGTTATGTGCACAAGAGCACTGTAATGTAACAGGTCGATCAGCCACAAGCTGCCACCAGCTGCTTCTATTGCTAAACAGAAGTACCACAAGGTTCTGAAATATTATTTTCATACAACTCTTGTGTGCATAACAATAATCAACTCACCTGAGAGTGTCTGTACAAACCTGACTTTTGCTTTGGTTCAAACCCTGTTATCACTTCTTACCTGCTGGAATTTTTCCATCTACCTCTTTTAAGCAAACCTATTTGTAATCCAGAGCCTCTCAGGTGCTATTTTGCGTCACCTTGTGGTTATCTCTCCATCATCCCATTTCCTTTTATGCGGGTTGTCCAGTTATACAGCAACTACTGATTTCCAAGCCTACCTCTCCTCCTGGGGATTCCTCCATTGGCCTACATGCTCTTTGCTTTCATACAGGCCGCCCAGTGAATGAGAGCTTCTATGTCCCCAATATTCTCAACCCCCTGGTGAGTTTTAAAAATACAAACAGACCCAAGGCCCCTTGCTTTTATCCAGACATTTGGATGAACAAGAGCTGTCTTATTCCTTCTCCACTCCCTGTAATTTCAGAATCAGCCTAAAGTCCTTTTGCTTTGATCAAGATCACCCAGTCCCCAATACCCTCTGGGCTCCCATTTGGTTTGCTTTCATCCAGACCTCCTGGTGCATGAGGACGTCAGGATCCCACTGCTTTTCACAGCCCAGGAATGTCTGCATTGGTCTTCTGGCCCTTAGCTTTTTTCCAGATCTCCATTTGCTTTTATCATGATCCCCTGATGAAAGAGATCATGAAGGCTCCCATTCCTCCTCACCTCTTTGGGGTTTCTCCATTGACCTAAAGACCATTTGCTTTCATCCAGACCACCCTGTCATCCTGACCCTTTCAACCTGTGTTCCGCCTCACCTTCGGGTGATCACTACATCGGTTCCTGGGTTCTCAGCTGACCTATCCATGATCATACAAGACTTTGTATTTTGTATTTGTATTTAATTGATTTTTATATAGCGTTTTACACCAAAGCGCTGTACATGAGAACAACACAGTAAAATAAAATGCAGATGAAATAGGGAACACAGAGGAAATCTCTATTTACAATAACCTTATTAACCAGAAGAAACAAGATAAGATCTCAAAGAGACCCGGAAAGTAGAATAGAGAGAAATAGATGAAAGAGAAAGGAAGAATATTCAAGTGTAGAGGGGCAAGGATCGAAAATGAGCAAAAATGATTCTGAGCACAGGGAGGACGAGGAACAGCAAGAAGAGAATGGGAAGACGAGCAGAATGAACGAGAGGGAATATACAGTGAAACAAGAGAAGAGAGGTATACAGGTGTGAGGCCATGGAGAAATTTAAAAACTAAAAACATAAAATTTAATTTTAAATGATGCTGAAAAGTAAGCCATCCGAGATCTGCCAGGGAGGAAGAAATAACGTCACAAGGATCTAGGAGAAATAGGACACAAACAGAGGAATTGAATATGCATTTCAGAGGGGCTAGGTGAGATAGGGGGGACCCAACGAGAGTAGAAGAACAGTAGAAGAGCTGGCAAAAGATTAAGGCAGACACCAGGAGTTGAGTTACCTTACAAGTCATGAAAGGACAGACTTTATGAATGTTGTGCAAGTAAAAACGGCAGGAATGCGCAGATAGAGAGATGAGATGACTAAAGGATAGATCTGAGTCTAACTAAAGACCCAAATTAGGGGCCATAGAGGAGATAGGTAACTGAGCTAGGGGAAATGTTATGAAAGGGGTGAAGAGGAGGTGAAATAGTAGTGGAAGGAAAGAAAAGAACATCAGTCTTAGCAGCATTGAGTACCAAGATGTGGTCCATCATCCAAGATTTAATAGCAAGGATACAGGGTCTGAGCTTGTTATAAATATCATCAGTGAAGTGTGGGAAAGACAGAAAGAGTTGAGTGTCATTAGCATAGTAATGGTGGGATAGCCCAAAAGAAGAGATAAGGCTAGGAAGTGATGAGGTATAGAGAGAAATGAGGAAAGGACCAAGGACAGAGCCTTGCGGAACACCATAAATAAGCGGGAATGTGTTGGAAGAAGCCCACAGCCCAAGAGACTGAAAAAGTTCTATGGGACAGGTATGACTTGAACCAAGATAGAATAGAACCAGAACAACCACAAGAAAAGAGGGCAGACAATAGAAGCAAGTGATCAACAGTGTCGAAAGCTGCAGAATGATCCAGAAAATTAGAAGAGAAAATTGTTTAGCATGACATACAGAGTGCAAGGAGTCCAAATCAGAAAGGAGAGCACCCTCAGTGGAATAGAGGGGACAAAAGTTGATTGAAAACAAGGAAGAATAGCATTACAATAGACTAAAGTGGAAACCTGAGAGTAAACAATACAATCAAGAATTTTAGAAATGTAATAGGGCAGAAATTAGAAGCAGAGGACACAGCAACAGAAGGTATCTTTAGAATCAGGATGATGGTAGCATGCATACATGAGGATGGATAGATTGAAGTTTATAGACAGGAGTTAAGCAGAATTGTAAGGCAGGGGACACGTGAGGGATAGACTTTAGGAATAAGTCTGGATGGGAATAGAGTCCATTGGGGAAGAGGTTGGGTGAGCATGAGCAAGCAAGAGAGAGGTCTCCTCATTAGTAATGGGAATGAACATAGTAAGAGTCTCCCTAGGAGTATCAAAGAAATAGAAGTCAATTGCATTATAGAAGATTCAATAGCAGAACAAAAAAACAAGGCTTACCTTTCTCTTTACTTATTTTTCTAACTAAACCCGAAATGAACAAGACTTATAAAGTCCTTGTCAATTTTTATGGTAAACCTATGATACCATCCATAATGCATATCATATTTACATAAACAAAATACCCATCCTGACTAGACCGAGCACAATCAAAGAAAAAAAAAATCACAATTATCTAAACACAAGAAAGAAACCTCCTTCCTTATATACATGTCATAAACGTGTGCGGGGGGTGGGGGGAGAACATATTCTGCTCTGCAAAATATTAAAGCACCCCTTCTGGAATTCAGCCCTACCCCTTTTGCCAACCCCTCCACCTATCCTTCTGATGGACCAATCAAATCATGGCAAGACTGTTGCCTGACAAGCCAAACCACCAAAACGTCCCTTGGATGGTGCGGTGTGGTTAGGATAAAGGAGAAACTGATGCATCAAAAAGTCAGCGGTGCCCAGGGGGCATCAATGTAAATTCCTCAAAATGCCAGTGAGACCACACATCCAATGACAGCACAGAAAGCCTTAGCAAATGAACTTTGGCCCTGATATCGTCATAGGCAGCATTGTCATATGACCTTTGACCCTGGTGACATCACTGCGCATGTGCAAATAAATCACACCTATTATAAGTATACAATTACTAAATAACAAACAGTAGAAAAACAGACAAAAGATTATTTTACTTTCTCATCATGGACTAACTAGGGCGCTGTCTCGATATGCCATAACTGCAGTCTTGAGGTAACAGGACATGCTCAGCAACATTTTCATGGGCATTAGCACTGCCTTGTGCCAGTGCAGCTTTATGTGGTCTCCAGTTGCCTTCTTATGCAAGCTAAAGGTGCGCATGCCAGGTATTGTACCAACATGCCAAGCAAGACCCATACACCTGAATAGTTTCTTCTTCTGCCAGGCTAGCCATCACTCACCATGTAAAGTAATCATATACTGGGCGCAGCCTCAAGCCCTAGTGACATGATCAAATGCCTAGTGTGCCTCAATCACCCAAGTAGTGCCATCTTATGACGGGTAACGCATGACATTGTGGGTATGATCAACATGTGTAGGGTGCATACCCATATAGCCACATGTTTCCATCATATGTGAGGTGAACTCTCTTTTGATGAGGCACTGCTTTGTGCCACTGGCCAAGGAGAGCCAAACCCCCCACGAGTGGCATATTTAATGCAAAAGTCATAGTAAAATAATGTTACAAAAGGCTGTATTGGTGTGGCTGATTCAGGGGGGCTATTTGGGGTGTCATGTTGGTGCATATGTGGGTTCAATGTTTCAGCTTGATTGTGTTTAAAGTACACATTGAACTGAAACATTTCGAGATGGTCCCAACATGAGCAGTTCATGAAAAATAGGTCCTCTTAGCAAAAGTGGTTTGCCCATTACCACAGAATGTGGTCAAGTGGATAAACCAGAATTGGAGCTTAAGTGGCCTGGTATCACAGGCTCTAATTTGCCGAGTGCAGCACTTCTCTGGGCATCTCATCCAGTTTTACATCAACATAGTGAGATATCTGCATTGTTTTTTTCGTGAGCAGAACCAGTTGTCTGTGTTTTATAATGAGGATATGCAAAGCACTGAAGCATCTTCTAAATCAGCCCAAAAATATAAGACATCTATATTGAAAGTGCTGTTTATTCTCATTTCTAAAGAGCGCTTGCTAACATCATTTTTCAATATAATATTTGGAGAATTCCAAATAACAGATCTAAACGTTTTATGCGACTGAATGGTAGACAATGGGCCTCATTGGGCAAACGGGGAGCAGGTGCAAGTAGATCTTGGTCACCTAGGCTAAGCCCTGCCCACATGCTGCCTTCCTGGTTGCCACTCTGTTTCCCTACTTAAGGAGCCCTCCAGCGTCTTTTCTTTTGCAGATGGGAAGCAGGGGCAAGGGGATCTAGATCACCTGGCCTAAAGCCCGCCCACCTTCTTAGCCCTGCCTCTTCATTCCTGCTCTTAACTCTTAGATCAAGGGCGTTTCTCATCCGGGCATCCGAAGCAAAGCTGGACGGAGAAAAGGACCATTCCTGTTTGGACCTGTTCGGACCAGGAGGATCCAGGGCCTGAACCCCTGCTCAGACAGGCGGTAAGCATGCACCAACATGTGTTTACTCCCTCTGTCCCCACAGGCCATCGCTACTCCCTCTAGTCCCCCTGTGATGTTCCCTTGTGCCCCCCCACCCTTCTCGCACACAGGTGTTGCCTGTTTTACTTGATTCCCCTACCCTGCTCCACCCCCCCTCCAGCCTACTTCTGCAGGAGTCTGTCCTGATACATTCTGGTTTCAACATCACTGTCTTGTGACCAATGTTGGATTTGACTTTCATGGACTTCATTGATTCACAGTGCATCACCCTTTCTCATGGTGGCCCTGAATCATGCTGTTCCCATCTTCATCTTGTATCCAGGCTTCGAACATTATGTGTTACACTGACGTCTGCAATTGTATTCGCTCTCCCCTCTTGCTTCTCCACTCTTTTTGACTGCTTACTCTGTTCTCTCCTCTCCCTTTCGCCCTTTTCCTATCTCCTCCCCTACTCCCCTACTTTCTTCTATGCACTTACTCTATCAGAATTGTCCCTGGACCTATTATGATAGCAACCTTGTCTGTTTTCTCCCTCTCCAGTCCAGCACTATCTGAAATGTTGTTAGGCTTAGTACAATAGTCGCTTGTTTTGTTCCTTCCCTCCCTTTCTGCACCCCTCTCCCTTACCTTTTGTTTTCTCTGGCTCTCCCAGAAATGACGTCAGGCCTAGTACGGTAGTCGCCTGTCTGTTTCCATTTCCTTCTCACTCTCCCCCTCCCTTCCTAATCTATGTCTTAGCTCTTGCACTATCTGAAATGTCGTCAGGCCGAGTACGATAGTTAATTTCACATCAATTTCACATCTTTACTGTTCATGGCATGTAAGAATGTCATTGTATTTTCCCTTGTTTCCTCCCTTGCCTTGAAGCGCTTTAAAACACATTGTGTATAGGCGCTATATAAATAAACTATCATATCATATCATCATATCATTACAAATGAGGCGGTCCAGAACCAAGGGTGCCGGTAAGCTCACTGGCACCCTTGTTTCGGACCCCCACACTACGAGTCTGCCTGCCGGGGCCGCTGCGCCCGACAGGTCTGACCCTGGTTGACGCAGCGGCCCCGGTAGGCAGATTCATCATGGAATTACCAGCAGCATTGGCAACAAAGACTCCATGGGAATGGGGACTTACAAAATCCGGCGCCTGACTTCCCGCGACTTGTAATGTCCCAGTGGCACCGGGAAGTCAGGCGCTGGATTCGGTGTTATAGGGTTGGCAGCAACCCGGCGGTTGCACCCGCGGCTTGCTGCCAACCTCGTAATGGGGACCAATGTTGTAAGAATGAAAGGCAGGTAGGCCACTGCAAGTCACACTAGTGCAGCTGCAGGATGAGCATAATTATTGGTGGCAAGAACTTAACTCACTGAGTTACCCCTCCATCCCTTCTACATACTGTATAGAGGGTCATTTCTGAAATGTATAAAACTAATTTGAGATAACTATGCTGCGCCGTTTGCAATGACATGTCACACATAATACATCAAAGCCATGGCAAACGCTATTATATAGCGGACTTCTTAGATGCGCTGTGTTCATACTATCTGCGGAGTCAAGGTGCGTGTCAGGACCCCTAGGGTGTGTCACTGGAGGCAGCCCGCACAGACCCCCTGATCTATCAGACCACTGAAGCAAGAAAACAAAAAAGGGGGTTAGGACAGAAAAGACCTAGTCCTCCTCTTGCTGTGGGTACAATAGAGCAATACTAGATTAGTTGGCAGCCAATGTGAAAGCAGTGAGATCAACAGACATGGCAATGAGAGGGTGGAGCTGAGCAGATAAAGCGCAACTCTAAATCATGTGAGTTGGTTATCCAGGTCTGTCTGTGAACGCGCCCAGAGTGCAGTAGGCAAAGCAAAGCGTTAGAGTGTAGGCTTGATGAATCTCAATGCCAGAGGGGCGCACTTCGGCGGTGGCATAGTGAGAGTAGCGATTGGAGGCAGGAGGTAGGTTCGGACAATTGGGGAAGGTAAATAGATGGGGCATGATCTAGTTCCAACTTAACTGGACGCTGGAGACCTTGGCCTTAGGAGTAGACTTGGTATGGAGCCAGTCTTTAAGCCATTTTAAGCAATCCAGAGTTTAGTTATTTGGGCAGCAATCAAGGAGCCAAGTAAGTACAACCTTGGCTGAGGCAATACAGCTTAATAAAAACTGAAGTGATGGAACAAATATTGCTGTGGGTAGAGTTAGGGCCAGAACCTAAGCTGAAATCAAGAAGCAACATCATGAGACAGCGATCAAGGGTCAAACTTCAAACAGCAGCAGTAAGGAGGCAGCATTCAAGGGGCATATTTCACAAGACAGCATCCTTAACCAGCAATCAAAGAGCACATTGTATATGGCTCTAATGATATTTAGCAGTCTGGGAGAAGATTTCCTAAGGCAGCAATCATAAGGAACCTTAATCCTAAGCAAACAGTGCAATCAATACAGAAGAACAGCTTACGCACAGCACAATGCTAGTACATGCAGTTTAAGAGTGTGGTGTGCTCGAGTGTTTGTTGAGCGCGGTGCCACCATGTCAGCGAGCACTGTGCATTACCAGCCATGCACACAATTATGCATGCTTAATAAACAGGAAGGGCCCACGCACACCTGGGGTTTGCCGACTGACAGTCACAGAGCCTGCTGTGTGTTATTAGCGACAGAGCTGCTAGTGTTTTCTCTCCCATGCTGGGGATCCCCTCCCTAGTGATTCATTTTCCCTGTTCCTGACATGGGCCTGGAAGGAAAGGCCACTGTTGTGCAGTACCCAGGCAGTCATTCAAAAGGGCACCCCTGGTGGCAGAACACAACAACTGGTGACAACGGAGGGATGGCTGGATAAGATGAGGAAGGGCCCCCCGTGATTGTGCCTCCAACCTCCCAGGCAGCAAGTAAATCAGTATCAACATCCATAACTATAAAATAGTTTGGGGTGCAAGGAGCCCCATTTGTGTAACGCCCAAAATGGGCCATGTGGACAGAAAGAATAGAACTAAACTTTGACACCATGCAGGATTTTGAGCCAGACGGAAGAAAACAATTGGCACTTCTATTTTATGCAATCCCAGGAGTCCATAAAATATTTAAAACCCTAAACCCTGTTGACACATCATATGGCGAAGCCAAGAGAGTGCGGCCTGACTATTTTACTTCCCAAGTGATTTTTAACTGAGGCAAGCCAAGAAGGTGCCTCTGGAACCGATCAATGCTTACCACGCCCGTCTCCAACGGATGGCCTCGACGCGCGTGCTGCTAGGTGAAATCTATGCACTAGGAAAAAGCTGAGCAAAGGAAAACAGCTGCAGTGTCGGATCATCATAGGGGCAATCCTATGCCAGCAATGATTTAAACTGGAGCTTCGGTCAACGTGTTGAGCTCTACGCAATACACACGCAGGAGTCCCACCCAATGTTACGCCTGACGAGAGTACACATCTTTGTATTTGGCAGTGACACCTTGATTGCATTACAAGGAATGGCTCGGGTGTTGTTCTTGCATATTGACATAACTGCTGAGGGGAAAAATCTACGTAACAGACACAGACATGGCCACACTGCACAGTTGTGATACAAGCGAAGAGCTAGGTCTTGTGAAGTTTGCATATGGTGTTCATGCAGAAGCTGTAGAAGCCTTGCTCGAGGAATTTGGAGACATTTTCGAGGGCATAGGGCACTTGCGCACATACCAAATAAGTCTTCATGTCGACCCTACAGTTCAACCTGTTCTGCTCAAGCACCGGCAAATTCTGTTCCATCTCCGTCCCAAGGTTGAAGAGGAGCTACACAAACTGGAAGATGCAGGGATTATTGAAAGAGTATGTGGCCCCATCCAGTGGGTCTCACCCATTGTGGTTGCCAGAAAGTCCAAGAATCCACAGGAAGTGAGGATCTGTGTGTATATGGGCCTGACCATTGATGACCGTTTAACAGATATACAGGGGTTGCAATTCTTCTCCAAGTTAGACTGATGGTCTGGATACCACCAGATCCACTGCACGAATACTCACAATACATTACTACCTTTTTTTCACGCCACACTCCATCGATAACTACGCCTTAGCATTGGCATCTCATACGCTGTGGACATTTTCCAGAGCACCATCAGAGGGGTCAATGCAGGTATTCCCGGAGTGATGAATGTCAGCAATGACATTCTCATCTTTTCATCGTCTTATGGAAAGCATACCTCCAGATTGAGAGAAGCCCTACGCAGGATCAGGAAGCATGGCCTCATGCTAAACCAAAACAAGTGTGAATTCTTGCAAAGACCACCTCGACTTCTTTGGCTTTGTGTTCCTCAAGTTTGGCGTCTCGGCAGACCTGAAGAAAGTCACAGACATTAAGTCAGATTCTGCACAGAGCAACCAGTCCGAAATGTACAGTTTCTTTGTCATGGGTAACTATTGTAGAAGATGTATGCCTCACCTGGCATCGATATCTGAAACATTGCGATGAATGACGAGAGTGTCAGAGCCCTGAGAGTGGGGTTCTCTTCAACAAAACGCATTTGAAGCTACGAAAGAAATGCGCAGGCAGATGATGCGGCCATGTCAAACTTTGACCCCTGGAGGCTGACTGAACTTATTGTGTATGCCAGCCCTCAATGCCTGGCCATGGAGTTGACACAGAAAACAATGCATGATGAAGTCCTTCCCATTGCGTTTGCGAGCTGTGCTCTGACGGCCCCAGAATCTAGGTACTCGCAAGGAGGCAATCATGGTCCTGTGGGTCTACCATTATCCATCTGTACCTGCATGGTGGAAAGTTCAAGGTGCTGATGGATCAAAAACCATTGATTCCAATCTTTAATGGATCGTGGTTCTCAGAGCTGGAACAGGCAGCAGAGGAGATTGCTTGTAGATGCATCCCTTGGCAGTCTACAGGGCAAGCTGGGTCTCCAGCACCATTTCAATCCATGGGGCATCATTGGGAGAAAGAGATTGCTGACTTTGGGTCATTGCCCAATGAGTCATCCCTTTACCCGGAAGTGTAAATTGTTACCTCCACGTCTGCGTTAACGGTAATCCCAAAATTCAAACGTATTGAGAAATGGACCCTCCAATTGCAAAAATACGATTTTTCCATTGAACACCACCATGGCGCTGTCACGCCCCGTCTTACCAGTGAGGCTGTTGCTTTTACCCTTGGCAGGCCCACTGGAGCTTACAACATATGCGTCCCTGGGGATTGCTACTGCACAATCTGTGTCCTTGGAGACTGCAGCAGCGTCCTCTGTTGTCAGGGCCCAGGATTATGGGGGCCGCCATGTTGGTTGCATCACGCATGTGCGCTGGACCTGCATCTGACTTCAGCGCATGCGCAGTGCACATGGCTTGGTCGGTTTCCCATGACAGCACATCTTTTGAAATCAGGCTTCAGATCCCATAGAGAGGAGCTCTGTGCCCTCAGCACCTTGCGTCGCAAACTTTTCTGGAGGTGACGCTAGTGTGCGGATCTATTGCTGCCCTTCCAGTTGCCTTGGTCCTTACTTCTGATCTCTTGAATTTAGCCTCTGGGTTCTTGCTCCTTGCTCCTGATCTCTTGACCCCTTCTCCTCTGTATCTCCTGGTCGCATTACTGTGAAGCCTTTTTTCTTTGTTATTTTTCTCTTGACTCCTGGAACTTTCACTGGGTCATCTTCTATCTTCCTTCTCCTGTCCATTCTCTCTGCTCTCAGCGAGGGCTCCTAATTTCTCAGCTTGGGCTTCCCACATCCAGTGGTCCGCACTGCCTGGCACCAGAATAATCCATGGGTGGTCTTTCCCTGTGCTGTTGGGAGAGGGCTTCTGGTTTCTGGATGTGTTTCCATTTACAGTCCAAGGACAGGGGTGGGGGGGTCAGGTTTCCTCACTCCACAACTACGGATCGCTTTGGATTCCAGGCTTTCACCTATCCTGAATTGACAAAGGGACAGAACCAGAACAACAGGTACACAGTAATCACGAGGGGCATATCTTGACAGATGACAGATTGTGACGCCTACAAACCACTCCAGACCCGGACATGAAAGCATTACAGGAATTACGGGGTGAGATGCAGGCACTCCGTACCGAAGCAGCCAACCTACATTCCGAGAACACAAACTTGTCGACTGCTACTTCCGCAGCCCTTACTGACAGCGCAGTCGCTGAAACCAGTTCTGTACGTTTTGATGCGGATCCCAGGAAATTGACAGACTTTTGTAACCATTGCACCATTCAGTCTATGCTTTACCCCACTCACTTTTAGATTGACAAAGATAAGATTGGCTATATCATTAGTCATCTGTCTGGGACTGCTTTGGCTATATGTTTCTTTGTGGAGCCCATTGTTAAATGATTTTACCTGATCAAGCTGCTAGTGTTCAGTGCCAACTATTGGAATTATGTAAGAGGTCCTTGCAGCTTATTTCTTACATCAGCTGCTTCAAGCAATTGGCAGCTGAATCCTTATTGCCCAAAATTACACAAGCAATGTTGTTTCACAGAGGCTTACAAAACAAATATAAGGATGAGCTTGTCCACATCCCTGAGCCAACCACCATACAAGGATTGATTGGGCAGGTACTGCAGATCGACCACTGCCTATCTGAGAGATGGAGTGAACGGTGGCGGACGGAACAATCGTTTTCCCCGATTAGTTATCAATCCAACCAGCGTGGCGCCTGTGTAGGGAACCAAGGATTCCGGAGGGGAAGCCATGCAAATTGGAGCATTATGTAGTACACTGACAGATGCCGAAAGACAGTGTCAGAGAGTGAACCGTTTGTGTCTGTATTGCAGAAAGCCTCATCATTTCCTTGACTCCTGTCCTGTTAACCTTCCATTCTGTTAGAAAACTGAAAGACCTGCCTTCTGATGGGGAGTACAATGTGATTCCTGCTGTGACTATTGAATCTTCCCTTACCATACCTGATCCTTTGCTGCCTTTGGTCCCGCTTTTTATCCTCCAGCTATCTTGTCATGGAGTATCATGGAGACTGAAGCTTTAATCATTCCTGCATTGTTGGACTGTGGAGAAACTGGCAATAATCTGGATGAGAAATTTGTGATAAAGAACAACATGCCTAGAAAACGAAAGCAACGCAGCACTGAAATCCAAATCATCAATGGCACACCATTGTCTTCAGGTCCAGTGGTTAGTCAGTCACTCTATCTACAGCTTACCATAAACCAGCATTGCAAATGACTGGCCTTTGACATGATCAAATCAACATTTTACCTCATGGTGTTAGGCCTACCTTGGCTGATGAAGAATAACCCTAAATAAACACGTGTTTTGATATTTTCCTCTGATTTCTGTAATTCCCATTCTTGTCTTTTGGACGAAACGATTGCTCTTTGGAGTTCCATAATGGGTCAGAAGCCGAATTCTCCCATACAACGTATTTCATGTCTTGACTTTGCCTACCAAATATAATCAGTACCAGGTCGTTTTCTGAGAACCTGAGTTCATCCCTTTGCCACGCAATCGTGTTTTTGATTGTGAAATTGACCTGATACCAAAACATGCCTTATCTAATTCTTGGATATAACATACCTTATCTAATTCTCGGATATATTCTCTGACCGAATCCGAAAAGGCAGAATTAAAGAAATACTTGGCAGAATGCCTCAAGCACGGGTATATAACACCATCAATGTCTCCCTTGGGTTCTCCTATATTTCTGACAAGGAGGGGACCCTTCTGCCTTGCATTGATTATTGTCTCCTTATCAACATCACATCGAAAGATCGGTATCCGTTGCCCATGACAACTGACATCTTGGAGTCTCTCCTTGATGCCAAGATATTTACCAAGCTTGACCTACGTGGAGCATACCGCCTGGTTCGTATTTGCCCAGGGCATGAGTGGAAGATGGCCTTGAAAACACCTATTAGCAATAATGTTCTCTGATCTCTTGGGACGTTATCTATGGGTTTACCTGTACAATATACTTGTCTTTTTGCGCACTCAAGACTCTCATGTTATTCACGTGTCTGAGATACTTCGAAGGTTGCAACAGAACGATTTGAATGCACAAATGGAGGTCCTTGGTTACGTTATCAACGCCAGAGGCATCGACGTGGACCATAGGAAGGTGCAGGACAATCTTTCTTGGAAACCACCATATGACCTGAAGTCTTAACAGTGTTTTCTTGGCTTTACCAATTACTACCCGTGCTTTATTCCTGCATTTTGGTCGAATTTCACAGGATCTGACTGGTGTTTAGAGCACCAAACAACCCTTTCTGTGGACCAGTGAGGCACAAAGGGTGTTCCAAGCCCTCCAAAGGGCATTCACTAAGGCACCAGTCTAACAACATCTAAACAACACCCTGCCATTTATCGTAGAGTCTGATGACTCAGACCGGTCACTAGGCAGTGTTTTACTGCACAAGAACCTGCATACACCAATGGAACTTCCAGTAGCATTTTATTAATGCATATTGACATCCTGTGAACAAAACTATTTGATAATTGAAAAGGAACTTCTGGGATCAAGGTGGTCTTTGAAGAGTGGCATCAACATCTTTTGGGAGGAGGCATCAAAGTGGAAGTGCAAACTGACCATCATAACCTTCAGTATATCGAAAACCCATCAATGCAGGAACAGCAGACAGACCAGATGGGCATATTTCTTTATGCAGAATGATTTCTTTGTCACCTACATTCCCGCGATCGCAGACAAAAAAGCTGTTGCCCTGTCCCGTTCCCTTCAAGAAGACGAGCTCTGAGAGAACCCTGGCTACATCCTCACTCCATTTTCTCACTTCTTAGCATCAGTACAACCCCTTTTGCAGCGAGTGCCACATGCTACTGCAGTGGATTCCGCCATCCCAGCCCTTTTGGTTCAGCCTCGAACCTGTTGAGGAACAGTCTACTCTTCCATGATGATAGGTTACATATATCCACTGAGGAACTGTGCCACCTTGTTTTTTTCTCAGTTACACAACTCCAGCCTTGCAGGACAATGTGGATGTCATTCACAACAGAGTTACTACAGAGGCAGTTCTGGTGGCCCAGAATGTGCAAGCAAGTAAAGGATTATGTTCTTACCTGTCCAACATGACCCAAGCCAAAACCGAGCGCAAGCACCCTGTGGGACAACTACAACCTTTGGAACCCCCACCTCTCCCTTCTCATGCCATTGCCACTTATTTTATAGTGGATCTCCTGCGGTCCAATAGATGTACCTGCATGATGGCTGTTGTAGACTGTTTCTATAAAATGGCTCACTTTTTGGCTCTCCCTGATTTACCCTCAGTGCCTAAAATGGCTTTGGTATTTTTCCAACATATTTACCACATAGACGGCTTTCCTGAAAAAATTGTGTCCGACCGCGGTTCTCAATACACGTCTCGTTTCTGGGCTTCTTTATGTAAACTCATTGGGGTCACCACCACCTTTAGTTCAGGATACAATCAACAAACAAATGGTCAGGTAGAGTGCACCAATCAAACTTTGGAAGAATATCTACGATGCTTCATGGATGGGATTCAATCATCCTGGTGTGATCACCTTCTTATGGGTCAAGTGGCATATAAGAACTCTATCCACTCTGCTAATGGAGTTAGGCCAATCTTTTGTTGTTTTGGTTTTCATCCCAATCTGATACTTACCACTCGTATCACTCCTGGAGCCGTGGCATCCGGCGATCGCCTTCTCCATCAGTTCCAGGAAGTGCAACTTGCAGTGTTGGAACAGTTGACTGCTTCCTAGAAGGTGTATAAGACTGCTGCAGACCAACATTGAGCCCTGGAACTAGAATATATGGTTGGGTATCGAGTGTGGCTTTCCACTAAGAACTTACCCCTGCAGAATGTGGCTCCTCGCTTTTTTGGTCCTTTTCAGATTTCTCATGGTATTTCCTCTGTGGCCTTCTGTCTTTGTTTGACTGCTGCTTGGCGCATCCATCCAGTGTTCATGTTTCCTTGTTGTAGCCCTACCATTTGGACATTTATCATCACTGTGCTCCGCAGACTGGGCCCTTGCTGGTAGATGGTGCTCCTGAGTTCGAAGTGGATGATACCTGTGATGCTCTTCTACATTGTGGTCGCTTGTTCTACCTGGTGTTCTGGAAAGGGTATTCTGCCTGTGACAACTCCTGGGGACCGGCTTCTGGTGCACATGCTCCCTGATTAGTACATCATTTGTACCTGAGCTGTCCTTGGAAGCCTGGTGCTCCATCCGGTCTTTGGGGAGGTGGCATGTCACGCCCCTTGTCTTACCAGTGGGGTCGCTCCTTGCACCCTTGGCGGGCCTGCTGGCGCTTACAAGATCTGTGTCCCTGAGGACCACTGCTGCACAATCCATGTCCTCAGGGACTGCAGCAGCATCCTCTGTTGTTGTGGCACTGGACTATGAGAGCGGCCATGTTGGCTGCATCGTGAATGTGTGCTGGATATGCATCTGCCTTCAGCGCATGCACGGTGCGCATGGCTTGACCCGTTGCTCATGACAGTACATTTTTTGACGTTGGGCTTCAGATCCCATAAAGAGCTCTGTGCCCTCAGTTCCTCGGGTTGCAATCTTTTCTCGAGGAGATGCTAGTGTTCGGATCTGTTGCTGATATTCCAGTTGCCTTGCTCCTTGTTTCTGATCTCTTGAATCTAGCCCTTTGGTTCTTGCTCCTTGTTCCTGATCTCTTGACCCCCTCTCCTCTGTATCTCCTGGTCTCATTATCTTGAATCCTGTTTACCTTGTTATTTTTCTCTTGACTCCTTTAACCTTCCTTCGGTCATCATCTATCTTTCTTTTTCTGTCCATTCTCTCCCCTTTTGGGGAGGGGTCCTTATTTCTCACCTTGGGATTCCCACGTCCAGTGTGCTCTGCAGTGCTCTGCACTGCCTGACACCACAATAATCTGAGGGTGGTCTTTCCCTGTAGTGTTGGCAGAGGGCTCCCAGTGTCTGGGTGTGTTTCTGTTTACAGTCCAGTTACTGGGGGTCAGCTTTCCTCACTGCACAAGTAGGGACCGAGTTGGACACCAGGCTTTCACCTACTCTGGATTGATGAAGGGACAGAACAACAATTACACAGGAATCTCTGATGGCATACCTTGACCAGGGCTAGTAATCTGGCTGATTTTCACTCCTGGCACCACATGACAATTTGGTTACAGAAGACCACCTTCCAAAGGATTTGACTATGTCAGTTATTGTGAGGGTTGTGTATCGTCATTCCTGCCTCACTGACCAACATAGTGGTGCTCCTGCTGCACACTGGGAATCAAGGGATAAGCAACACCAAGGCGTGGTTAAGAGAAAAAGTATGGTTCTCAGAGCTGGAACTGGCAGCAGAGGAGATTGTTTTTGGATGCATCCCATGTCCGTCTACCGGGCTAGCTGGGGCTGCAGCCCTGATTCAATTCATGCCCAAGGCGGAATTCTTGGGAGAAAGGGATTGCTGACCTTTGGGTCATTGCCCAATGAGTTATCCCACTACCGAGAATTGTAAATTGTTAACTCTGCTTCTGCGTCAGCAGTAATCCCGAAATTCAGAAAGATCGACACGAGGCATGCTCAGCCCGAGGTGTTCAAGAAGGACAATGGATCTCCCTTCAAGGGTTCAAAATGTGAGAGCGATTCTGGAGAGGCTAGGGGTACACCACCAGAGAATCACACTGTGCTGGCTGCAGATGTACATTGATGCGACCGTGAGGATCACAGTGGAGGACCAGGTCGACCTGGAGAGGGCCATCTATCCGTTCTAGAGGGAATATTGCTCCATCCCACATGTGGCAGCTGGTTCAATGCCTACATGGTGCTGATGGATAGAGTGCCATGCTCCATGATTCCCATGGCCTGGGGTGGCAAGCCCCTACATTCAACAATGAAGAATGTTTGCAAAGAAGGAAGAATCGTAATGAGATTGAGAGTAGCAGGAGAGATGTGTGGCAACCTACCATCGATGCCAGTGATTAAGTGCTTGTCAAGATCTCAAGTCCTCAAATTAAGTTAGCGCTTTCTTTAAACCCATCCCCATGCGAGTCTTTCCCGGGGAAGGAGGCATGGTCACTGCATGCAGACATGTCATCATCTATTACCAGCAACTCATCTAATTTCAAACTGATACCAGTGAGTCAACCAGCATATTCCCTACCTACATAGTTGGAGTCCGGGGTATAGTCAGGAGTCTGAGCAGGATGTGTAAGATGGCCTCAGCTCTGCGGAAGGACAAGGGGATGCCAAGAGGCCAAGAAGACCAGAGGCAGAAGAGGCAGTGGGACGTCACCACAAGGGAAATATCAGACCTCTGGCAAAGTTCAAGCATTATGGGTGTGAGTAACTGTGGGAACGAGTGTAAGAAGCCACAATAATGTTTTATTAGAAAGAAGAAGGGATGTAGAGATGTAAGAGCACGATGCGCTCGAGTGTTTGTTTAGCAGGGTGCCACTATGTCAGCGGGCACTGCTCACTCACAGCTATGCATGCAGCCATGCATGTGGTGACACAGGACCGCCTCACCACATTTAATGAATAGGCTGGGTCCCACGGTGATGCTATGGCTTATTTGCGGCGGAGCCAGTGGTGTTTGCTTTCCCCTGCTGGGGAGGGATCCTATCCCCAGTTATTCATCTTTCCTGTTACTGACCTGGGTCTGCAAGGCAAGGCCACTGTTGTGCAGACCATGGCTTGTGGGTCCCCTGAAAGAGTCATAGTGGTTCTCTGTTATGATGTAGTGTATGTGCTAACGATGAGGACATGTGAATCAATGCTAAACATTCAATTGAAGTGGTGCTGTGTATTTAGTGCGACGAACACATCAACACTAATGGTGATGTCAACACATGAGGGGCCCGTCATAGATATTATTATTTTTTTCTTTGACTGTGCATCTCTTTTTGCAAATATTGTATTGTTGGTATTTCTTCATGTTCGTGTGTTGACTTGTTATTCTTTGCTTATCTACGAATTATTGTTGTGAGATTGTATGATTTATTAAATCTATTTCTGGTATGAATTTTACCATTGCTATATTGAGTGAATATTTGTTCTCAAATTGTCTGACTTTTGAGCTGGCTTTGAGTGATGATTTGACATCGCCATTAGTGTTGATGTGTTCGTTGCACTAAATACACAGCACCACTTCAATTGAATGTTTAACGTTGATTCACATGTCCTCATCGTTCCTGGAGGGACAATTTCATTGTTTTGCTATATGTTCTCCCCAGTCCCTTTCAGAGTTGGGGGTCACCTTTTTGTGTTAATCACGGTTGTGCAGCACCCAGGCAGTCAATCAAAAGGGGCTAGGGGTGTGGGGGGGGGGGGGGCGGGGGGCTGCTGGCAGAATACAACAGGCAGCATGCCCAGTAGGAAAGCAATGACCACTGAAGGTTATTAGGGTTCTAGAGGGAGAGATTTGGCCACTTTAGCTTACCTTGGTTTTGTGCTGTGAGGTTGTCAAGCCAGCTCTATGTAAACAGGAGGCATCACAAACTGAGTGATACCTTGAGGTGCGTTTGTGGGACCTTTGTGGGAGATGGTGCCTTTAAGCAAATTAAGTCAGTAACCTTAAAACTACAAACTGCACAGTTGCGCATTGGCCAGAAAACCAGGCTGACACTGGTCAGTCAGGTCACCCATTGTGGAATTGCCCTATTACCCTATGGGACTGTCCGAGCCTGGAAGTATAGGGCCCAAACAACAAAGGATGATAACACTGGTTTGAAGGACCTCTTAGTACCATGTAGTGTTATTTTATTACTTTTGATCCTATTATTTGTTGTATGGAAAGACTCAGTTGTTTGACGTTTGTACATTACGATTGTTAAGCTCTAAAACACAGAACCCGTGTACTCAGATGAAAGTAAAAGCTCCACTTTTAATTTCAACATCCCACTTCAAAATATGGAAACAAACCTTTTAGTTTAAAAATGGAAAACATGCGTGTTTTATTTAAGCTTTTTTCAGTGTATAGGTTGATATGCTAATGCCCACATCACTCACACATCAGAGTGGAAGGTGCAGGCAGAGAGTTACAGGATATGGGAGAACCAAAGACTGGGACGAGGGGTTTGAATTAAGAGAGGAGTGTGCAAAGGGAACGAGTGGACATCAGAGGGGGGCATACATAACGCCTCAGGATGAACGGTTGAAGGGGGTCTTAGAGGGCAATATGGACAGCGACAGTGCCCTGGAAAGATAGCGACCCAATCAGATCACTGCTTTTCACTCCTTCTACTGCCTCACGCTTGGACAGGATAGGTTTGCCATGCTTGCAGGTTGTGTAGAGCATGTGTTACTGGCTTTTCACTGGGCACTGGATACAAGGGGAGGGCACCAGGCTACAAGTAGCAGCCGCACCAGCAGAGACATGCAGGGTAATTCATAGATTTCAGCGCAGAGGCAGCACACGCGAGCAGCGCAGAGCGCTAGCGTGCGCCAGCGTGCGCCAGCCGTGTGCACTAAACAGCATTCTGGTGCACCGCGTATTCATGGAATATCAAAGCCATTTTGAGCGCTGGCGCAGAGAACATCCGCAGCGCCAGTTACGCCCCCAGGAATGCCCCTTGCGCAAGGATAAGGCATTGAAATCCCCAATGCAGCGCAAAGGGCTTCGCTAACCCTGCACCAGTTCACAGGGCCGGGACAGTGCATTTGGGGGGTGTGCAGGAAGTTTCACATGCGATAGATGTTGGGCGAGCGGGGCACATGTATTTCGGGGGTGAGCGTGAAGTATCACACGCGATAGGCCTTGTGCGAGCGGGGTACGTGTATTCCGAGGGGTGCGCAGGGCGAATCACATGCGATAGGCCTTGGGGAGCGGGGTACGTGTTTTCCGAGGGGTGCGCGTGGAGAATCACACGCGATAGGCCTTGGGGAGCGGGGTACGTGTATTCTGAGGGGTGCGCAGGGAGAATCACACGCGATAGGCCTTGGGGAGTGGGGTACGTGTATTCCGAGGGGTGTGTGGGGAGAATCACACGCGATAGGCCTTGGGGAGCGGGGTACGTGTATTCCGAGGGGTGCGCATGGAGAATCACACACGATAGGCCTTGGGGAGCGGGGTATGTGTATTCCGAGGGGTGCACAGGGAGAATCAACACCCAGCAGTGACAGGCACCTGCCAGCAGGCCCCGACTCATGTCCCCCCAACACCTCATGATGATCCACAATCATGGGCCTTATGGCCACCCAAATCACACCCCACGCCACCCCAGTCCAAACACACAACTAGGTATGACATCCACCCACAATGAAATCCCCATCACATGATACATCCCAAATGGCAAATATGCACATCAACATATTTCCGTCACACCCACACAATGTGTGCATTTGATTGAGAAAACACACATTGTGACATGCATGAAACCAGAGAATACCACACATTGAAGTAGGAAATAAAAATGTATTAAACACAAAAGCAAGGGAATGAAATGAAACACACAAAAATGGAAATAAATAATGAAAAGATGCATGTCCAAAATATAAACCAAAAATGCATGATAGCAAAATCCAAAGCAATCCAAAAGCACATGTCCAAAGTGTCAGTTCGGCGAAACAAATCCAAAGTGCAAAAACAATAAAAAACCATTGATCCATGGAAAAAAAATAATAAGAAGCCAAATCCATTGTCGAACTATTTACAAAGTACAAATCCAGGGTCCATGTGCCCAATCATTGAAATGAAACCTATAAAAAAAAACGACCTAATGAAGAACTATATACAAAAACGTGGGGCATTGTCCAAGCTCCCCAAAATAAATAAAAACAGAAAGGATACCTAACACTAACTAACTATATACAATGGTGGCGGGCAAGTCCTACGGCTCACTCTGTGATATCCCGGGCCAGGGCATCATCGAACTCCATGTCAATGTCCTGGAGGCGGGCCTCTGCGCTGGCCCCGTGGTTTCGCAGGGATGCAGTAATGGCCTCTTCCAACTCCCTGCGAGTTGCCTCGAGGCACTCAGCCCGCCTCAACGCCCGGCGCATGGAGAACTCTGCCCTGACCATGGTGAGCCGCACCTCTTCAGCCCGCCACCGCTCCGCATCTATCCGCTGGCCCAACCGCTGCCACACGGAAGACACTCCCATTCCAGGGTCCTCCTGCCCTCCAGCCGATGCCTGCTGCTCTGATATTGATGGCCCCGAGCCATCATCGCTCCCACGTTGAGCCTGCTGCTGCTGTCCATGTGCCCTGGCCGATGATGCTGACACATCCTCCATCTGCTGGTCTCCAGTTGGTGGGGTGTCCACCCCTGCTGGACCTCCGACTCCCGACTGTGGCAGGGATGGGAGCTCCACCAAGCTGGCTGCGTTGGTCAGGCCAGGTCCATAGGGGGCCCTGGTGGAATCTGGGCCAGAAGACGGCAGGGAGAACGACTGGCGCATAGTCTCCACAGAGGAGGAGAGGGCCGCCAGAGTGCTCGACACATGTAGGAACCCTCCGACCAGGGCCCCTCCCAACTGTGCCACGTTGCCACGCAGCTCTTTGTGATGGCGTGCGTGGTCCCCCCAGGAAGCATGCATGTCATCACGAATGACACGTGTGCGTAACGCGACACCAATCAGGACGGAACCCATACGGTCAGGGGTCTCCTCATCCGCAGGTAGTGGAGTGCCAGATGCCGTGGGCCTCCCCACTAACTGTGGATGGACCTGGGACGGGGCATCCCTGATGGTGCATGGTGGTGCAGTCACAGACATCACCGGAGGGTCATGAATCAGGGCTTGTACACCACAAACACAGTGGATACAAGGATGACTAGACTGCATAAGTGAATCAACACATTATCACAGAAAGGTGTCATGGATCCATGGCGTTTCAAAGTCACACACACGCTACTCAGACACACAGACATGTACACCATACACGTACATGAGAGCACCACCCATCTCTCACACCCCATCCATGTCCAAGAACAGAGACAGGCATGCATTCCGCATGCTGCTCCCCATGTCGCATTGGAACACATGCACCATCCATGTGGTTCACGCATGACTGGTCTCACATGCATTACCATGATGTCCCGGCACACACACATCCATACATGGCCTATGTCACACATACAGGCAATTAGCTGACTACCAGCACACTGCAACAATCCCTGTTTCACACAGCAATGCATGGCCACTTACTGCTCAACTCCAGACGGGTCTGCCTCTGAAGGATCTGGACGTGGAGCGCTGGGCTTATGCATTCCAGGACCCTCATCTGGATATTGTCAGGCTGACCCAGCACCCCTCTGCATCCTCTGCCTTCAAGAGGCACCGGGCCTTGTTGAGGGTCCTGGACCTGAAGTCCTCCCAGAGCTTCCGGACGTGTTTCATGTTGCGGTTTGCCAAACGCTCCGTGTTGATGGCAACCACTATGTCCTCCCAGATACTCTCCCGTCCTTCCTTGTTGGAGCACAATGGTGTGAAGAGGGCATCATAATGCCCCAGAACTTGCTCCACCAGGGTACCAACTTCCTTATCGGTGAAGCTGGTAGCCCTCTGCCTCTCTGGCTGGGGGTCGCCAGTGTTCTCGGATGGTGTTTGCCCCGACATGGTGACCCCCGAGGCACGTGTGGGTGGGCAACTGGGTCCTGGGGCTGGGCTGTGGAGCGATGGTATCCCAGTCGGGATGGTATCCAAATGGGATGACTATTGTTTGTATGATGATGCAAGATGTTGGGTCGCATTAAAATGATTACACTAGAATGTTTCACAGATACACATCTGGGTACTCTCGGAATTCTCGAGATTGCATATAGAAACTATTAAGTTATTTCCGATATTTCTGAATTTTTGCAAAATTATGGCGTAACTCAACGCTTGATATGCATTGAAATATTATGAGGATAATAGTAACATTATTATGATGAAATAGTGACAAGGACAGATATAAATGCAGATTTTGGTTTTATTTGAGATGGTCATTTGTGGCTAGCAATGAAATTGGTTTATGTAAATACTCGTTATGACTGTTTTTTCTTGTTTTCTCTGTGTATGTTTTTTCCTTGTACTACAGAAATTCGCCCTGATGAAGGACCAAGTATAGGTCCGAAATGCATTGGCACATCATTTCTGCTTCTTCTTAACAAATGAAGTAAAGAATCAATTTACTAAAAGTTTTGTTTTGGATACATTTTTTTCAAGAGCATTTTTGTGCCTTCAGGCACAATTTTCTACAACGTATCTATTTACTTAATATGAATGAATTTAATTTCCTTCAGTAGTCTTCACTACAATTGGCGACCCAAGGTCTGATGGCAATTCTTTCCCATCAGACATTTATGCAACTCTTCGGTACACCCAGTATAGTGTATACTGGTTTACTTGGTGACGCCATTAATCGCCTGTTCTAATTAACTAGTAGCCATACGAATGCAAAAAGAAACTCAGCGGTGCCCGCCCTAACCACTTTTTCTTTGCCATCCCAGTCGGGAGTCTTCTGTTCCAGCAGGGGTGGACACAGCAACTGGACCCCTGCAGATGGCTGACGTGCAGGCACCAAATAGCAGGGCACGTGGGCAGCAGGCAGGCAGCAGCAGATGGCAGGTGGGAGCATGCTTGGGGCTCTGGGGGGCAGGAAAATGACCTTTTGGGCAGGAGCGTGGTCAGCTTGATACAGAGTGATTAGGCACGTGAAAAACTGCACGTCAGCGTGTAATTCGAGGAAAGGCCCTTAGCGCGTAAGCGCGTCTGTGACATTACGTGCACAGGCGTTTCCCTCAACACGGGTGCATAGTGAATCAGCACGTGAAAGAAACAACACGTCAGCGTGTGATTCGAGGAAAGGCCCTTAGCGCGTAAGCGCGTCTGTGTCGTGACGCACAAGCGCGTTGCCCTCAATGTTCATTGTACACATGCAATAACTGCACATCCATGTGTCACTGCGTGCAATTGGAGGAAAGGTCCTTAGCACGTACACGCCTAAGTGACGTTGCACGTGTGGGCTGGCTCAAAAGGCATGCGTATGGCACCATTTTCTCGTATGTGCTTTTTGTGGAGAGCGAGTGCGTGATTCTTGTACTTCTTGTCAGTTCACATGCGATTACTTCACAACGGTTCCAGTTCGTACTCCCTGTTTACTCAGACAGCATTCAATTCTTCTTTTGGCGGGGGTGCTGCCAAAGCGCACACGTGCGTCTTTTTCACGTTCTTTTACCAGGCAGACGGTGAGTCGCGCACGTATTTTCCAACTGTGGTTGGCCCATGTGTCGCGTACCCCTTCAGAGGTCATTGTAGGCTGCGTGTATCACACGTACGCTTATTTTTGTTTTTCTGGGTGCCACAGCGTAGTGCGGGTTCATTTTTCAATGCACGTGGTCTACCAGGGGTTGCGTGCACGTTTAATATTGTTTTCGGGTGCCTGTGCATTGTGTGACCCATCATCTTCCCCCAGGGGTCACAGACAGCCTTGCTAGAGCACTAGGGTATGAATTCCATCTAGTAACCTACCCGTTTCACCCCAATTGCCCAGGACAATTGTTAACTGCAACTCCCATACACACAACAACATCAGTGCCATGGTTGGGAGGCGACCAAGCAGTAAGGGAGGCAAAGGTGGCCGAGCAAAAAGAGGTGTGCACGGTAGGGGACGTGGCCAGGATGTGCAGGGTGGCCCAAGAGGCCAGTGTGTGGAGGGCCAATCGGGGACACCTATGCCCCCGCACCTCCCAATGGTTGGGGGAAATGTAGCTGACACCATCCCAGCTCAACCCTTGTTAAACCAGCCCATATTGTCAACTGAACCGGCACAGGATGACTCCCAGGCTGACTTCCGTGTCACCAAGTCTAAGCCACGTGTGGCAGTGAAAGTTGCTGTCACCAGGCTACGTGGATCTGGGGCAGCAATGTAATCTGTTGCCCCAAGTAGCCAGGGTAAGGAGGCTGCAGGGGCAGCTGCAGCTCAATCCACCCCAGCTCCGAGTCTCCCAGCCGGGACAGTGTCGGTCCAACTCCATCTCACCAAGGTTGGTCCTGCCAACATCACCCTGCAACCAATGCCTGCAGTGAGACCTTTGGTCATTGTGCCTTTGGAAAATTCCAGTGCCCAGTCCACCTGTGCTTCTGCCCCTACCAACCAGAGCGGCGTAAGACACTCAGGGTCTGCACCACCTTCCAAGAAGAAGAAGGGTGCTCTTGCAGTACACGCTGGGACCCCAGACACGGCTACACACTCCCGCACGTCAAGGAAGCATAGTTTCAATAATGCTGAACTAGATGCACTTGTGGCCTATGTGTTGGCACATAGCCACAAAATGGTGGTGACCTCAAGGTGCAAGACTACGCCTGTTCAACGTAGGGCCCACTGGCAGACCATTGCGGACCGCATTAGTTCCCTTGGATTCGTGAAGCGCACAGCTGATGATTGCTCTAAGCGGTGGAATGACCTGAAACGCAGAGCAAAGAACAAGCTGGCTACCAATCATGCCTCTACTCTGGTGACAGGCGGTGGGTCTCCATCAGAGGACGACCAATTCACTGAACATGAGTCTGTCGCTGGAGGCTTCATCACAAAGGATCAGATCCAAGGCGTGGGAGACCTACCAGATCTTGAAGCATTGTCCGGTGAGTGCCCATGCATGTGTGTGCAATTCATGTGTATGTTGCTTGGGTGATGTGTTATGATTGAGTGCCAGGTGAGGCTGTGTAGTCATGACTGGTATGGGTCACCCATGTGGTCCCTCCAAACCATTCCCCCAGCCTTGGGTTTGGGTGTGACAGTATCCCTTCTGACCACAGTTGCCAATTTGCACCAGATTACTGCAGTTGCCCTTCAACTGTCATCTTGCAACAACATTGTTCATAATTTTTCCTCTTCATTCAGCCTGATTGTTTTAATCCTTGCCATTTTTACCACGCATTGTTTTGCCGTACTGCCACAAATGTAACATACTTCTGTCATGGATTACATCCCACAATGGCCCACATTTGTTACCTTGTTATGGGAATGATTTAACCATTCAGGCTGATTGAGTAATGGCCTGCACACAATCATTTTTGGGCCCTGTTTCAATGTTGAATATGACTGTTGTCTTCTGTCATGTTGAAGTGACTAACCATTGATGTATCCATCTGCCTGCCATCACTGCATCAGTGCACACTGGATTTCTTGCAGCGTGTGGCACATGCGTGTTTTGTCACACTATTTTGCATGTTTTATCTCATGATGTCCATCTCACATGGATGGGTGACAGTACTTATTTCCTACCATATGGCTGTACTTGTGAAATGTACCATGGCTATGCTACGTGACATCTGTGTGCTGGCATGTGTCATGTATGTGTATTGGACATGCCACTCACAGGCTAATGTGTGATGCCAGTGCTATCCAGCATGCAGCACGTGTTGCTTTTCCATCTTGGAGTCCTCAGTGCCTGCTTTTTGCCTCCCCTTCCAACTCATTGACAGTGCATGCATGCCAGGGTTATTGTCATGTGGGACATGTGTAATTTATGTACTGGATCTCTGCCTCGTCAGGCCTATGTGTGTGTGCTAAGGTGCTCATGCCTGTTTCCATTTGTTATCTTTCATGTTTTAGCAGGTGATGAGGCACTTGATGCTGTTGAGGAGGAGGAGATGGTGCAGACCCAGGAGGAATCACAGCCACAACCGGGCACCACTGGAGGATGTGGGGTGGTGGTGGGTGAAAACCCATTTGTCCTGCAGACCATGCTGTCCACGTGTGTCTCTGGGTACACCTCCGGGGACCTCTATGAATCAGATGCTGAAATGGACATTGAGAGATATATGACGTCGCAGATGATTGTTTCTGGCAGGGATGCTGTTCTGTCCAACCCACCTGCACTGGGGGTAGACCCCTCTATGGGGATTTCAGTGTTGGAAAGTCCGCCTGTGGCGGTTATAGATGCAGGGTCACACTCCACAATGTTTGCTCCTGTTCCTGGGCCAGCAGATCAAAGGAGGAATGCAGTCCTGCAGCCTCAGGCAGTGCCAGCACAGCAAGGTGCACATTGCCTTGCCCCAAACAGGTGTGGTGCCCACTAATGCGGTGGCCATGCAGCACCAGGCAATACTGTGTGGGAGAACTCCATGTACAGTATAGCAGCACAACAAGGGGCATCGTGTGAAATAATGGCTCAGGCAATGGATAGGGTAGCCACTTCCATTCTCCCCCCTGAAAGGCAGATGGAGCTCCAGCCGCAGCCGCAGGCAACAGACTCCATTTGCCACTCACACAGGGAGGACATGTTGGGATCCAACAGGGACCGACAGGCTGGACTGGAGACTCTGCACACAGCCATATCTGTAGAGTCACAGGCCCACAGGCCAGCCCTCAGGTTAGAACACAGTTCCCTCAGAGATACTCTGGGTGAACTTGAGGTGTCCCGCAGTACAAGGGCAGAACAGCAGCTGGAGCAGCTGACACGTACACTGTCAGCTGAGCTCCAGGCAACCTGTCAGGAGATCCGGGCATCACGCGAGGCCATGCAGGCAGAAATGCGTGCTACCCGTGAGGTGCTGCATGGGGATCTCCGTACCATTATCCTCCAGAACCAAACCTTCCACACCCGCATGCTTGCTGCCATGGATGACCATACTAGAGTTTTGCGTGGTCTGCCTCCCATATCACGACCACCTACTGATGTAGTAGCAGAGGGTGATGACAGCGATGACAGTTCTCCCACTGAAGCATAGCAATGCAGGCCATGAGCCCATGGAGTTTTTTTTTTTCTCTCAACATCCACGCATGTGGGTGTTGGGGTGCACCCTGTACCTCATCCCTCCTGGGTGCTCCCCCCCCGGTCACACATGGCCATGGTTGATTTTATTTTATTATTATTTTTTTTTTACAGTGTGTTGCTTTGTGTGGCTCCTGTAGGCATCCACTGTGTATTCCAGCTGGGCACATGCAGGGTTGTCCTGTCTTTGGGTTAGATGCCTGGGTTCCTGACACACACACCCCTCCTGATTCCCCTTTCCATGGGCTTGCACAGGGTGTGCCCAAGTGACAGTAACTTACACAGTAACATTGGGCTCCCATGAGTTTTGTGGCCAGTCTGTAGTCAAAACTGTGTGTACATCGCTAGTGGGGATTGTTGTTCGATTTTCCACTGCATGGTGGATTGATATTTGCTTGTGTAACCATGTCTTTATCCTTATATACATGTAGCTTTTTTATGTCTTAACAAGCCCATCTCCTTTGCAGATGCAGTTCATGTTGTATGCAGTACACTGACACATTTGCCTGACACCAACACTCTGCAGTTGGAAGGGGTCGATGTGCTGCCTTAGTCAGGTTGTGACACTTGCAGTACTTTAATTTTTTGCTGTCATATATTGCCACTGTTTCATCCGTACTGATGTTTTGTGTTGCTGGTAAGTATTTGTTCATGTGTGCTGTTTCTTATTGATTACTGAGAGCATATTGTCTGTGGCCTGTTTACATTAGGGACAGTGCACTTTGTGACACTTGTGTCATGTGTTGTGCATTCATTTGGTTGCTTTCACATTGCATGCCATTCCATGGTGTGTTGGGTAGCTGAGATGGGGAGGGGGTGGGTGACATGGCACTATTTTGATGTGGTATTTTGCAAGGGGGTAGTCATTCATGCTTCATGAATGTGTGTCTTTTTGTGACACAGCATTGGGTGTCTTTAAGTAGGTAGGGATGCACACAATGTAACACTTCCAGGTGAACAATCTCGGGCTGGTATGGTTGTGACAGTTGACTGGCGCTTTTGTCATCATCATTGATTGTCAGCTGGTATGTGTCAGGGCTGTGTGCCCTCCGCAGGGGTGGGATTTTAGGTGAAGTAATTTGCCACGAGCTGGGTACGGGCTGCCTCACCACGTGCCCTTTCGACTCCCATGCGCAGCGGCCGTGCATGTGGTTGGGGATGTGGGGGCACCACCATGTTCACCGGCACGCCCCGGCGGGTTGCAACGTTGTGCAGGACACATGCTGCCACTATGATCCTGCACACTGCTGGGGGCGCATATAGCATCTGCCCACCAGAGCGGTCAAGGGAGCGAAAGCGTGACTTGAGCACTCCGAATGTGCGCTCCACTATGCCCCGTGTTGCAATATGGGCTGTATTGTATCTTACCTCGGGTGGTGTGGTGATGTTCCGAATTGTTGTCATCATGTAGGTGCTCAGAGGGTAGGCACTGTCCCCTGGGGAGGTGATGATGGCTATCATTAGTGGGGTTTTCACATTACTCAGTATCTGACATGCATGCATGTGCAGAGGCATTTATACTCACCAATAAGCCATGTGTCGCCATGCCGCCCAGCTTCCAGGTCCCGGTTTAGGGGTGACATTCTGAAAATGAAACTATCATGGATTGACCCTGGACCGTTGGCATATACTGAAGTGATGATTCCCTTGACATCACATACTACCTGCACGTTGATTCGATGCCGGTGCTTGCGGTTTCAATATATGTGCTCAGTGGCCCTGGGAGGACGTAGAGCCACATGGGTGCAATCAATGGAACCTAGCACATTGGGGAAGTGTGCCACCCCGTAAAAGTCCTGGACCACGGCCTGCCTTTCTGCAGGTGTTCTGGGCATGTATATGTGCCTGCGGACTGAGGGGCGTGCAGCCATGATGACCAACATCTGGTGAAGGCAGCGTGACTGCGTGGCCTGTGACACACAACCCACTCTGGCACTTGTCCGCTGAAATGAACCAGTTGCCAAGAAGTGCAGTACATTGAGCACCTTTTCCAAGGGGCTCAGTGCTTGCGAGCACAGGGTGGGTGATGTGAGGTCATCCTCCCACTCACTCACCAGGTCGAGGATTATGTTTGGTGGAAACCTGTATCTCCCATACACCTGGTCATCAGGCATCCCAAAAAGGCTGGTCCTGGGTAAAAAAATGCGGGGCTTGTCTATCCTCCTCCTCCTGCGGTGTCCCACTACCACTGCTGCGAGGAACGGTATATTCATCGTAGCGTCTGAACTTGTTTGTTGTTTGCACGCACTTTTATGCTGCGCAGGGCCGCTTACGCCTGCTTTCTGCTGGCGTAGGTGTTTCCAGATTAGCGCGTCTTTTTTGGCGCACGCCTTTCCCCTGTTTGATTCCATGAATACGTGTTGTTGGCGCGCGTGTGGGCGTTTCGAGTATTTACCTCCTGTATCTTCCCTGTAACGCCCACATTTTCAAGTGTTGTTCCCCATTCTGCGTGTTACGCCCCGTGTTCCGCCCACTTTACTTGTGTGCGCTGTGTTGACGAGGAGAGGAAATTACTGACGGGCCCATTGGTCAGTACTCACCCTCGAAAACTAGTAATGCATGATAGCTGCACCATGTGAGGACAGAGTGCAGGATTCACATACTCCAGCAAGCTTCAATAATCAGGACTCAGTAAATTGGCAAAGGGAAGTCCGTTTAATGATACATACATCAGCAGATGGAAATCAGCAGCATCATGAACACCTGCCTAACCCCGACTTCCTTGAACTTAAGTCAAACAGCCTCTTTTATGGGCAAAATCAATCATCATTGACGTCTAATTCTACAAAAAATCATCATGCAATATAATTGGTTGGGAAAGGTAACTTAAGTATAGGTGCTATATCTGTATATGGAATAACGCAAGTGGATTGGATAACTCTTATCGGGTGGGCGTCTACGCCCTTCCCTCTACAACACACGTGATTGACGTCACTACAAGTATGACATCTCATTGGTTATAGTGTCTATAGGACCCTAGATTACATGGTCCCTTGTGATTGGGCAAGTTACACACCTAAACATAAATCTCCATTTTAATTAGCAGCATGCAGAGTAGACACCCAGGTGCCTATTGTCCCAAGATTCACCCTTCCTCTCTTCCATCAATCAATGTTTTAGGGCTATGTGTCAATTAGTTGGTTGGGTATGACCTCGGATTTGTAGTCTCTTATCAGGAAAAGTTATGGCACCCTCGAGTTCTGGATGACATCAGGCGGTGGTACATCTTTGCGCCTGTCTGGTCATGTGCTGGTCCACCGTGAATCTGCTTCAGTTTCCAACCTTTTGTGCATTTAATTCTGTGTGCGCTTGGCCACCTGCATGGGCCTCTCTTATCTTGACCTTCACGGGCGGGCTGGTATTCTTTGTAGTTGGAGTCTCGTGAGCTCATGCTCACCTCCCTTTCTCTGGTTGACCTCGATCTCCCCGGCATAAGCCTCTCTTTATTGAGTTTCGATTCCGCTCCTTCTCTGGTCTTTGCTGGGTTTCTAAACTCGGCCTGTCAGGCCTTTGGCCGCCTGGGTACATTTCTGCTTTCACAAAATGGAGTCACACGTGTAGATTTTGCAGTATTGAGGTAGATATATGGCTGGCGCTTGCCGCTCTATTCTTCTACTAAGCATTGTAGGCAGTATCGATTTCTTAGCATCTTCCGTTTCAAGCTTATTTACACACATTCAACAGGGCGGTTGCTTCCATCTTGTCTCATGGCACCATTCTCTTACGTTTTACCAATGTCTATCCCCTGCATCCATTATCATTATCCTTGCAGTTACTAGTACTGGCATACGTGCTTTCAGTAGCCAATTCCGTTTGTTCTCCTGCTGCTCGGGCCCTTGGTTTATTTTCATTGGTCTTCCATTAAGGCTTTAAGAGTCTCCTCGTGGACCGTGTGCAGGTATTCCTCACTTCGCATCAGTGGCTGGTAAGGCTGTCTGAAAGGGTACAGTGCTGCCCAGGGTTGTCGCGTTATGGCTGCTTCAACCGGTATTGATCTCCTTATGTACACGGGGCAGAGTCCCAGTGCGGCTCTCTGTTGGTTCATTTGCTCCTCATACGTCACGTACTTCGGCGAGTACCTTACTGGCAACTCGCAATGGGGGGCAGGGGTGCAGGTCATATCTGGGACCTCCTCTACAGCTGCGCTATGTGCGCTTTCCCTGTGCGCGTAGCGCACCTTGTTCAATGGCGTGTCAGCCTGCGTGCGCCACCCACGATTTTAGCGCACATCCCAGGATTCACACGGGCACTGAATTCCATGAATCGATGTGCGTGGCTTTGGCACGCGTGTGCTGCGATTTTCACACTTGCGCTGTGATTTTCACACTTGCGCTCCCCTTTTCGGCGCACATTTATTCCATGAATCGGCCCGTTGGTCTCTTCTCCCCTGGAAAGGGGGCATTGGCAGGCTAGAGCTGCACGGCTTTGGGAAGGGAAAGAATTAGTGTCTTTGTGGGAAAACTGGCAAACAACTCTCTAATGAAAACGGGCAACGCTCGGATACTGGGGCTCTCACCCTCTTTAGGGGACCAGTCTCAATCGCCCACTATGCCATGACTGTGATGTTAGCAGGATGGACAGTAGTCAAATTATGCCAAATTACATCTCTAAAAATGAGAGGAATCACTGGCAGAGCTGGCACATAAATGATGGGCGAGAGAGTGCGCTGACGCAACCTCAAGGTTGCATGATAAAAAATAAGAATAGAAACTGGTAATGTGTATCACCTAGCAATGTGTGAATTCTTGGCCAGTATGCAGACTGGCAATGTGGAAACATTGTGTCATTATAGAAACTAGCGATGAGTTCATACTGTCCCACTATGGAAACTGGTAAATTGTGCATACCTAATCATCATGGAAACTAGTGATGTGTGCATACATTTGAGTCTTTCGTACAACAGAAATGTATGCATGCTGGGGCATTATACTTGAGCCATAACCACCCGTTCCACAGGCTGGAATGGGTGGGTGCAGTGACCCACTCATTCCAACCCATGGAACGGCTGGTTACGGCTATTAACTCCCCCCCCCTCTCCCGCCCCCCACCTCACCCCTGGGTTTGCAATCTGGAAACTTGTTGTGCTGAGAGCAATGTATTTTGTGTCAATGAACAGAAGCCACGCGGTCCCGTTCATTGAAATTAAATACTTCCTTAAGATGGCCGCCATGGATCAGTTAGGTGCAGCTACATCCGGAGACCCTCTTTTTTTTCCACGGTGGCCAGGAGGTGCACTGAGCGGCAGCAGCACTGGCAGCAGGTGCTGCTGTAGTAATAAGATGAGTGAGGCTGGTGGTGGGAGGGACTGGAAATTGAGCCATCCGGTTGCTCAAATGTGGAATTGGAACAGTAGCTTTAGCGCACAATCAAAGCAACCTGAATGCTTGACTCCCCCATTCAGGGTGCTAACAAGTATTAATATGTGCATACCGAGCAAGTATGAAGACTAGTACTGTGTTTTAATTGGGCTACTACAAAAACCATGCAGCACAGTGGAAGCAGAACCATTATGTAAAATGATACCATTAGTGGGGCATCAAAAAACTGGTAATCTGTGCAAATTGGCCATTTTGGAAACTGGTCATATATGTTTCCAGGGCTTTTGTGATTTCTAAAGTAAGTACTCATTACAAGTAACATAATGCTCGAGTAAGCACACACTACTAGCTTCACAAGAGCCCTGAAAATCCTTTCCAAGGCTTTTGTGAAGCTGTAAATGTGTTGGAGTGTTGTGTTACTTGTAATGTGTAAATTACTTTATAATTGCGAACACTAAAATGTGGGCCAGGATATTTTGGTTCCTGGCAATGTCTACTGGTTGGTGCATTGTGAAAACGTTATTTGCATGTCTTAAGGGGACATCTGGCAACGAACAGGATATGTTTTGCAGTAGTCGAGTCATGGTGCTATTTCACCCATCACCAGAAATACCTGGCGGGGAATACAATGATTTTTTACATTTATTTATTTAAGGATGTTTGTCTCATTCCATATGGTAAATACACATGATCACGCCAGCCCATAGTGAAAAATTGTTCTAAACAAGGATAGGAATATGTATTCGTTTCCCATTTAACTTGCACGAGTTGCAACAATTCAACTCCTTGGAACAATGAGTTATATGATAACTGCTATCTTCCTTTTAGACATATTTCTATTGCCATTGATAAATAGGACATTGAGGCCAAAGCCTGAGATTTTTCCTCATTTTGTGTCTGACGGCCGACAGGAGTGCCTAATTCTTTGGACCTGGATAATTATTCAAATGTCATGCAGGTACAAATGAAGACAAATTAAGGCAGGAATTAGGTCTTTTTTCAATTCGTGGAACTGAACCAAAATCCATTTTAGTGAAGATGCAGCGACTGGCTCAGAATTAATTAAGACCCTGCAAGATTAAGCAGACAAGCAGCCAAATTTAGCCAGAGCAGCAGTGGGTCTGAACGGAGAGTTCATGTCAGCAAAACCCTTCAGACAATCTCCATAGAGAAAGTTATTCTGAAAGCAACCAGAGAAACAATGGCCCCTCTAGGGGGGTGCAAACAATCGTCGATCAAAAGGATTCATTAAGGGTCTGCACCCCTGCGGAGTTGCTAGCAACTACCTGCCGAATGTCAAGATCCTGACGCGTGACATAGTGGGGAGGGGACTGCACTCTCCTGCTGACATTTAGGGTTTAGGAGTGGGATGCATCATGTCTCAAGTAGAACAGCTGGGAGTGTTCTAGCCGTCACCTGCTGGAACTCAGCATCATGGAGCAAGGCACCCTGGGACGGTGCTAGCAAGTATATGCCAGAAAAGGATTAGATGGTAGAAGACCTTGGGAAGGATCTGACAATCACTTCCAACACCATGAGCAGGTGCCAGCAGTCAGTCACATGTTCAAAGCTATTGTTGGTGGCAGGACAAACTGGGCGCCCTGTTTTTGGGTCTTTATGTAGAGCATCTTCAGCAATTTTCATGGCCTCTTGGCATTTTGTGCCCTGAAAGAGAATGGGTTGGGAGGTTACTTAGTAGGATCGGAGGGATTTTGGCAAGGCTGCTGTTGCTGTCTGTTGATGTTTGCAGATGATGTGAATGCACTCTGTGTGCATATAAAAAGGATAGCTCAGGGGCAACCCACTAGTTTTTGAAGCAAGAAAACGCAGAGTAACACATGTCCGAATCCCAGTCCCGTGCCTAGAGGCAGGTCCGCAGTGTTGAGCATGTTATGTTATGCACGATTAATTAATGAATTAATTATCCAGGTGGGTCTGCATGTTGCATGTTTGAGGAGCTCATTGGTGTTTAGTTTGGAGTGTCTCAGTGTGTGGAATGGTAAGTGGGTATGTGTATTGGTTGTCAAGTGTAGGTGATTCAGTCAGATTCATGTGTGCACAACATGTTTTGGGTCTGTTCCATTGTTGTGGTAGTGTGGTGAAACGTGCATTTAGAGGAGTGGGAGGCTTTGTGGTTAGTATCGGCTAAAGGGGCTGTTGGTGTGCTGATGTTTCCCTCTGGTAAAGCTGGCATCAGATTGCATCCGCTTCACAGTACATGTTTCTAACTGTCTGCCTGGTTGATAAGCCTTCAGGCCCTGTGTGGTCTGCTTAGTGTGCTCCTGCATTTATATCAGCCCACTTAGATGTTGTGCTGTTTTGCTGGTAGGGAATTTCTAGGAGGATGCCTGGCTTTCTAGAGTGTGGTGAAGAGACAGCTCTTGCGTGCTTTCTGGAAGATGAGGCCTTCCTACTGCATGTGCCTCGCTTCCACTTCTCGATTTAGCGAGCTGCTGTGAAGAGTGTGGTGTAGCTGGATCTCAGTGGTTTCGAATGGTTGTAGTGTGCAATTTTCATTTGGACAAATTCTGTCCCCCGTCATGTAAGGCCCGGTGGGCGATGCAGACTGCTCTGAATTGGCAGCGAGACTCAGTAGCTAGTATACTATATACAGGGATGAGCCTAAGATCTGATAGCTTTGTAAAAAGTGTGAAGTGACATCACGTAATGACTGTAATAACTTATTACAGGTAGAGAGCAGCTTAATGTTCCTAGTTTTACGATGATACTAGTTGGGGTGCCCGGCGTTGCCCTTGTCCTGATCAAGTGGTGTCTCCTGTGCCCTGGAGGATGTTGCTCTTGTCCTCATATCAGAAAGTCTTGCTTCAGTTTGCTCTGGCATCTCATTTGCCCTGGAGAAGGTTGCTCATGTCCTTTAGTCGGCAAGTCGTGCTACTGTTTGTTGTGTTTCAGAAACTCTTGATATTGATTTTCGCTTTGCATCAGATGGAGCTTTTGTAATTGTAATTGGTTGTTTATAACACACTAAATACCCAGAGGTTTCAAAGCGCGGACCCGGCAATCGAACCTGTGTTGCTCAGCGTCATCTTGCTTCCAAGACGAGTGCGTTGCCCCTAAGCTATCCTCCCGAGCTAGCTTTTCCAAGTGATGTTCGGTTTTTGTGCAGCATGTTTCAGTCACGCAGCGGCTTCAGCACATTTGACAAAATGTGCAAGAAACATTGATTGATTGTGCTCTCTTCTTGTGAATGAACTTAAGTAAACTGTTACCTTGCCATTACTCATATTTGGAGTGGTGTGATAAAAAAAGTTAATTTTCTTTTGTTAATTCCTTTTAAAAATGCGTTCATAAACACTTTCGAACTGTATACATTAGAAATACATTACAAAGGAGTAACCAACACACTGAACATTATGCTTCAGACACTTTTCCAAATTTTGCCTCCTTCTTGTATCTACTTTAGTGAATCGGGTGAGCATCAGTAAATGAGGGTCTACAAAGTGATTTTTTTGCATCCAAACATAGACTAAAATCTTGCCCCAGACAAATGAGGAATCCATGCAAAATTTGGTAGACGTGGGTTCAACGATGTGGATTTGTATAGCCGGACAAACATAGACACATACATACATTCAGCTTTATATATTAGATTACAAACTCATACACTTGTTATCATTGGCAGGTACTGAAGTGACAGCTGCTATAGGCTGAGTTTATTTGAGGCACCACAATGGCATTCGTTATGGGCTGTTATTGCCACATACACAGATTATAGACATTACATTCTTTTAATTTACGTTGGTTCCAAGAGGACAGACATTGCAGGCGGGGGTCATTGGTCAGCACTGCAATGTCACCCATTTTCAAACTCATCCTAGTCATGTACTCAGGTGGTATCCATTATTATCTGACATGGTTGGCATGCACCACGGTACCACCACCCACCAGAGTCTGGTATCAGCTGTGGGTGCCCAGAAAAGACCCATTCTAGATGGGCACTGTGTCACTCACCACAGATTGATGCACCTGGCAAATCCTCACATGCCACCCATTAAACTAAAAGAAATGTGACAAATCTGCAGACATGACTGGCTACTTTTAACCATCCCAGGTGGCATTGTGCCACCTTGTAGTTCCAATGAACAGACAGAATTAGCAAAGCTGATGAGATCAGGGGATGCAGGAGCCAAGATGTATTAACTCTCAGCCGGCTCAATGATGATTTCTCAGTATTTTGTCAGGATGTAATTTCTTGCTCAAACTGAGCTTCTTCCAAACAACGAGAGAGAGAGACATCAGACTGTCTAATTATAATAAATAATGCCACTTCTGGATGCAGAGCGTGCTGCAGTGCTGTTTTAGGATGCTGCCTCCTCGCAGCGTTGCAGCGGCACTCCTGGCGGCAACAGCTGGACCTGTCCTTGTGGGTTTGCAGTTCTTCTATGAGATGACAGGCGGGGAGGTGCTGCGCTCACTTGCATGACAGGCCTGTGTGTTATTTTCCCATTGTCATATGTTTCCCAGTATGCAAAAGAGGTGGTCGGAGTGCCGCAGGAGCAGAGCGAGCAAATTTGTGAAGTTGCCCACAGGCTCTCATGCCAGTTAGGGGAGTACATGCCAAGGTGGTGATCGCATCCTCAAGTTATTCCCTTCTCTCAGACTTTATCTTGGATAAGACTATGGAAAAATATCAAAAAGAAGCCTTTGCTAGAAATGAACACAACGCTGATTGTGGGGAAGCCTATCTTCTTCTCAAAGCTAGGCTCAAGCACTCCATGCAGACAGCAAGTGCTTCCCTGATCCCCTCGCCCAGAACCCACCAGGAAAATGAACACCCATTTGCAAAAGTGAAGAAATGGCTTGACAACAGCCTTGCAGACCACAAATCCAAAGTGAAAATTTGAACCCCTAAAGCAGAAATCAAATCTGGGATCTGAGAAAATGCCACATAGTCATCTGGAGAGCACATTTTAGAATCCAAAATCTTATCAATAAGTCGGCCGAGTTATCTACAACATAAATGACTAACCAAGACCAAAAAAGCCATGCTATTGAATCGTGTCACAATATTACGAATCACCTAGCTTACTGCTTTGCAGAAAAAAGTTGAAGTGATCAGAGAACATATTCCGCTTTGTAAAAACGTCCTATACCGAGCATCACACATCACCATTATAGCACCAGCCATATTTTCATTTTAAGTAGTCACTGTACCAGAGATAACTAAAATATCCAGCAGACTGAAAGCATTAAAAGCTACAAGAACATTGTGCCCTGCTAGCTTTATACAATAACTGATTACTACCTTAGCTCTATCCCTATGGTAAGACATTACAACTCCCCCCAGACCTAAGACAGTCTTCTCGTTCCCCCCGAAACAACCACACTTACTACACTGCACAAAAAAATAAATACTGATCCATCAAGCCTTCATAAATCCTGACCAATTGCTAATTTATCAAGTGAAGCAAAAATCCTAAAATGAAAATCATGCCTCTACACCCTGAGGCACAATTTGAGTCAAACCAACTCCTCCATGATATGACATGATTTGATGTGGCATTTATAACGTGCCTGTACACAAGTGTTTCTAGGTGCAACAAGACGGGGGGGGGGCGACAAAGGAGGACAAAAAAACGATCTTACTAGGCCTTGTGTCATTCATGTCGTGCAAATGTGGGGAAGATGGAAGGGGAGAAGTTCAACGGGGAGTGGAAGTGGTAAGTGCAATTAACTCAGAAGTGCAGCCAGCCCCACCTAAGACCCACCTGTTTGATGATGGAGAAAACTAGTCAGATGATAACATAGTATAGTGGAATTGCGTTGTTTTGTGTTTCTCTTTCTTTCTTTGTCTTTGTGAGCGCTCTGAGGCCTATGGGTGATTTTGCACTATATAAAAACTACGATAGATAGATAGATAGATAGATAGATAGATAGATAGATAGATAGATAGATAGATAGATACATAGATAGATAGATAGATAGATAGATAGATAGATAGATAGATAGATAGATAGATAGATAGATAGATAGATAGATAGATAGATAAGGACTGGGGAGCCCGTATGCAGTGCAGGGGAAACTGTACATGCAGGGCCTCTGCTCGAGTTCAGATGGTGACCAGGTGACCAGGGAGCTGAGTATTCAGGTACATCAGCAGGGGACAGTAAGAGAGGAAGCAGAAGCGAAAAAGAAGGTCTTGAGTTGCTTCCGCAACCAGAGGTGGTTCTGCTCAAGTTTGAGAGAGGCAGGGAGGCTGTTCTAGAGGGAGGCCCCAGCCGAGGAGATTGAGCTGCCCCCAACTGTCTGCTTGGAGAAGCGTCTGACCTTCAGAGAGTTGGAGGTGGATGAGCGGAGAGCTCGAGAAGGACGATGTTTTGGAAGAGAAAGTTGGAGGTAGAGCGGTCCCAGGCCCCAGAAAGAAAGTCTTGTGCACAATGCACAGGGTCTTGTAGTCGATCCTTGAGCCAGGGGGAGCCAGTGAAGAGATGTCCGAGCTGGAGAGATACGATGCATGGGCTTGAGGCCAAAGACAGGTCTTGCAGTCATGTTCTGGATGTGTTGTAATGGTCGAAGAGTAGAGGCAGGAAGATTTAGAAAGAGTCTGTTGCAATAGTCCAGCCTTGAGAGGACCAGAGCTCTGAAGCAGTGAATATCTGGGTGAAAGTGAGTAAAGGAAAAATACATCTGAGGAGGTGCAGCTGATAATTTGACTTCTTAGAGACGTCAGAGATGTGAGGAGAGAAGGAGAGGGTGGAGTCGAAGATGACACCAAGGTTCTTAGCCTCACAGGTAGGGGCATGAAGAGGCCCATAGTGGGCAGCCAGAGAGCGAGAGGAAAGGAGGGACGGGCATCCCACTGAGGAGGATGTCAGTCTTACTGGCATTAAGGCAGAGATCATTAGTGGCACACCATTTTGGAATTGTAGCCAGACAGTCTGGTATGAGAGAAGAAGCAGAAGTGGCTAAGGGGAGCTTGAAAGAGAGCTGAGTGTCATCCGCATAACATCGAAAATTGGAACAGACAGTAGCGATGCAGTGGGCAAGAGGTGCCAGGTAGTGGTTGAAGAGACAGGGTGAGAGGTTAGACCCCTGGGTAACACCACAAGTCGAGAGAGAGATAGAAGAGAGGAAAGACCTCAGTTGGACCTGACAGGGTCGGTCGGTGAGAAAGCAGGTCAACCAGGCCAGGGCCTGATCAGTAATACCAAGGTTGTCCCGGAGTTGATTGGGCAGGATGATATGGTTGACTGTGTCAAAATCAGAGGATGGATCCAGGAGAATGAGGACAGAAGGGAGATTAGAGTCAAGATTGGAGAGCAGATCTTCACAGGTGTTCAGGAGAGCAGTTCCCATGCTTCTGGCTGCTCTGGAGAAGACTGGTGTTCATGGTGGCAACCAACAGATTCAGTATGTAGATTAAGCTGGGAGATGGCCAGTTTTTCCAAGAGTTTGCCCAGGAAAGGATTGATGGAGATTGGGCGATAGTTAGCCGGAGAGGAAGCCATGATTACCATTTAGGCTTTAGACAACCCTCCTAAACATCCAGGTAGCAACATGCCAAGGACAGGTCTTGGAGTCCTGTCCTGGATTAGTTGCAAAGGGCGGAGAGTAGAGGCAGGAAGGTTGAGAAAGGGAATGTTGCTGTAGTCTAACCTAGAGAGAACCAGAGCTCTGGAGACATTGAGCTTCTGAGGGAAGGTGAGAAAAGAAAAAATGCCTCTGAGGAGGTGAAGTTGATAGTGGGACATCTTCGACAAGTTTGTAATATGAGGAGAGAAGTACAGAGTGGAGTTGAAGATGACCCCAAGGTTTTTTGCCTCACAGGAAGGTGTTGGGAGAGGGCCCAAGGAGGGCAGCCAGAGTGAAAGAGGGAATACAGGAGCAGGGGTCCCAATGAGAAGGATCTCGTTCTTGCAGGCATTGAGGCAGAGATTGTTGCAGTTGCACTTGTCCTGAAGAGCGTTTAGACAGCCAGGAATGAGCGAGAGAGGAGATGAGGCTGAAGGTAGCCTGAAGGAGAGATGAGTGTCATCTGAATAACACACAAAGTTAGAGGAGACGGTGTAGATGAAGTGGGCAAAGGGGCCACCTAGGTGTTGAAAAACTGGGTGAGAGGTTGGAGCCCTGGGGAACCCTGCATGTAGAGAGAGTGGTGATGGAGAGAAAGGACCCCATTGGTCCCAAAAGGGACGGTCCAGGTGGAAGGAAGTCAACCAGGCGATGGCTTGATCCAGAATACCCAGGTTCTCAGAGAGACGATTGATCAGGATGGCATGTTTGATCATGTTGAAAGCAGAGGAAAGAACAAGCAGGATGAGGACAGAAGGAAGGCTAGAGTCAAGATTATTGAGCAGGTCTTCACTTGGTGGTAAGGAGAGCAGTTTCCATTCCTCTGGCTGTTCTGAAGCCATACTGATGATCATGGAGACAACCAACTGATTCCGTGTGCAGAATGAACTGGGAGATGGCCATCTTTTCCAAGAGTTTGCCTAAGAAAGTAGTGATAGAGATCGTGCTGTAGTTTGCCGCACTGGAAGGATCCATGGAAGATTTCTTCAGAAGGGGGGTGCACGTGAGAGTGCTTAAAGGGGAGGGGACGTTCCAGTGGAAAAAGAGTGATTACAGAAATCAGCCAGGGCTGGAACGAGGGTGTCATTGTGGTCCTTGATGGTTCTGGAGGAGCAGGGGATCACCTGCTTGGATGACACTTTCATAGATTGCACTTGTCTAGAAAATTCATCAGGAGTGATCTGAGAAAAAGAGAAGTCAGGAGGAGTGGGAGAGCCAGCCAGAAGAGGGCCATGGGAAGTAGAGGGAGAGGACGAGGAAAGAGGGGAGGAGAGAAAGGACAAGATGACCTGAGATTTAGTGTAGACGTGAGATGCCAAAGTCATGCAGAGGGCCTAGGAGGGAACAGTAGAGGTGAAGATTGCAACAGGATTGGCCAGCTCATTGCAGTTTTTGAAGAGTTTTTCTGTGTTGTTAGAGGCTGCATGCAGAGATGCAGGCTTGGATGTGATCTCTCTTTTTGGACAGGACAGAGAGTCTGTATTGCCTTGGAGCAGGCGATAGGCCAGTTTGTCAGAGGATGTGCCACATGCCCTCCACTTACTCTCAGCCACCCGATTCTTGCGTTTTAGAGTGGCGGGGTCGGAGTCATACCAAGAGTTGCACTTGGAGGTAGGCTTCAGGTGGATTCTCATGACAGGGGCCAGGACATCAAGAATGTTAGTGATAGAAAGATGCAGGCTAGAGAGGGCTGTGTCAGAGTGTGAGCCAGGAGCAGGAGTAAGAGGAGGAGAGAAAGTAGTAGCAAAGGCCTCCAGTGACACGCGCTTCATGGGCCAGATGACGAGAAGGTTGGTGGCAGTGCTGGGGTGGGTTTCACCTGGGGGACTGAGAGCTTCAGGTGGGAGGAGAGCAGTCAGTCCAAGAGCGAGGAGTGGTGAGAGGGTTAGAGAGGGGGATGTCTGAGGAGATGAGGACATCCAAGGTGTGCCTTGGCAGAGTGTGTCAGGCCAGAGGGTAGAAAAGAAAGAGAGAGTGTCGCAGAGATTGCGGAAGAGCCTCGAGGAGTGATTGGAAGCATCCAGATGGATGTTGAGATCTCCACGTAGGAGAAGTTGACAGGTGGAGGCAAGAAGAGAAGATGAGCACATTCAGAGAGGAAGAGGGTTGTCGAAATATAAAGTATATTGTGCCTCCTATTGTAATAAATATATTTAATATTGGCCTACGCCAAGCTGTTCAAAGGTCGCTTGCAAAAGAAATCTGTGTTGCAAGGTCCTGACCTTAAATCTATGTAGGCCGCCTTTTTAGGTCAAACCGCCATTTTAGGATTCGTTGTGTAAAAGTCACCTGTGAGCTAAAATGGTGGACGATGTCATTGCAAAAATACAACATGGCCGTCTTGATCTCTGTACATAGCTAATGTGTAATTTGCCTGCAGGCCACTTGTTGAGGTCATGAACTGAGACCTCATCCTTCGTTGACCTATCTATGTGTAAAGGGATTACTCGTGCAATGAAAACTAATCCACGAGCATATGTTGAGACAATATATTCGAATACTGAACAGAGAACATCTGTCTTATTATATTGTATTAATGTTTAAGAAGGCCTGCATGGAAAACTTTAGAATACACAGCTATTGCATACGCTTGTTTTTACATGTATTAAAAGCAAACCAGTTAAATGCAGTTATTTGAGACTTGGCACGAACCCTAGATCAGTGATATATTAAAAGGAATATTAACCTGAAGTGGGGCTGGGCATCGCGCCCATAAAATGTATAAAAAGCTAATGTATTCTAATGTACAGGGTCTCTCACTGAACCCACTGAACCACACTGGAGTTCGTTGCGTTGTACTGAGGGCCGATAGCTATCTGACTTTGCACTGTTTTTGTAATTGAATTCAGTAAAGAACAAAGTTACTTTGTATGTTCCTTTGTAACCCGTGTTTGGTGTATTTCCTTTTGGGGTGATTAGCCTCGATATTCTTTTTCTGTTTTCACAGTTGGCGGCCGAATAGGGACCCTCAAGATTGATGCCGGATTGCTGAAGGTTGACACACGCTATCGGACCGGGATCGGAGGGTGTGACAAAAAAAAGGGGCCCCTGGATGAGACGCGACACCTCAGCAGCGCTGCACAACCCGATCCCTGGACGATTAGCTTGTGGCCTGAGATGGCATCTTGACGAGGGTCCACTTATCGAGGCGGGAAGATTGTCCGAAATCACCATACACGAGGTAATATTAGTTAGGTAAGATTCTTAGAAGTACCGATCGGTCCTCCTTAGGTTTGGTCAGGTGAGTCGTGATCCGATTCTTAATTCAACCCTGACAATTTGAATTTTGGCGCATTGTATCTGCAGACACAATTATTGACCAGGTAACACCAAGAATTTGAGACATGCCTGGGAAATTGTCTACCTGCTTTAGGGCATTATTCCGCAGTGATAGACAATCGTTGGAATTGAGCCATCCCGCACCACTCGAGGGGTCGCCGACATGTACTATGTACTGTAAGTACGGCATTGGAAGTATAGTATTTAATGATATTTGGCACAGACAAACCAGACATGCCTCCGAACTTCAGTGGCCAATCAATGGTAGTTTTGAGATCCCTCGCATTGAATATTTGGAGTCAGTCTTGTTAAAGAAAAAGGCTAGACCTGCAGCATTTGATGTTTTGCAGAATTGGAAAAAAGAAGCGTTGCAACAACTTAAAGTTAGAGAGAAACATGCACGTCATCATAAAACGAATGCTGAAAAAGCATTGCTATATGACCAAAACAAACAGTCTGAGGCGACAAAAAATATGGATAGGGCTTTCTCACTTGGAATCCAGAAAATCTATCCTTCTAAAGATCTTCATGTTTCTGATGAGTTTATTGACAAAATATTAAATCAACGAAGGCCTGGTGCCTCTGCGCCACCTGCGTATGTTCCTCTTCCCGCTGTTGCACCTCTTCCTGCTGTTATTCCTGTTCTTCCTGCTCAACCTGTTGTTCCTATTCCTCCAGTATTTGTCCCTCCACCTGCTCCTCTGCCTCTTTTTATCACACCAGTTATAGTACCTCCATCGAATTTGCCTGCTCCCTCTCTTCCAAGTGGTCCTGAGCCGCTTGTAATCGATCGAGGTACAGGGTCAAGGTTGTCACTCGCAGTACTGTACCACCGGAGAAGAAACATGAATTAATTGCATGGGCTAAGCATTGTATGGAGAAGGATGATCAAGCTTGTGTTTTTTCCACACTTTATAATATGATAATTTTCCTGAGAAAAATGTTTTTATTGAAGGTATAGGGATTCAGTTATGTATAATGTGGGGAAGATTAAATAATGCGGATGTTCCGCAAGGGTTAAGGGATCTAAATACTCTAGCACTTTCCAGAGACACTGTGGAGAAGGTAAATGAGCATATCGAGAGGTTATTTGGGTATAGAAAGGAGTTAGAAAAGTTACAGAATGAGGATGATTAAGAGGAGAATATGTATGTACAGAAACGGTTCCTTCCGTGTCGTAAACCGATATCGGAGGAAATGCAAATTTGTAAGAAAGACGCGGTTAGATGGATTTCAGACATAACGATAACTCCAGTTGAGGTATATGACACATATAGTCAATATATGTTGGAAATTCAGAGGAAAGTGATACAGGTAATGGTAGAGTACCTGCAGGATGAGTGTGTAAAAAGGAAGATTAGTTGTCCCACAGAGTTATTGAGCATTTATAAGAGAGCTTTTTCACTTGACACTTCTTCGACTGCTTTAGCGCTCCACTTGGCTCTGTTGCTTAGTTAGTGTTCAGAGTTGCCTACATCTCAGTTGCCTATGAGAGATGTTCCTCCGACATTTGTCCCGAAGGTTGAGGTTGCTGCCAATGCTGCACAGGGTATACTCGCTGTTAACATTCCCGCACATTATGTATCACAGTTTGTTCACGTCCCGTTTTCACGGCAGGAAGTGAACACCATTAGACAGTCTATTCCTGACATTAGGAAAAATCCGACAGGGTTCTATAAAGAGATGGAGTCTGTTTTGCAATCCTCAGTGTTCACCTTAGGTGACATTGATTTGTTGTTTCCTGTACTCCTACCCGTAGATTTATGGAAACAAGTTAGAACTATTGACAATGTACCCGGGTTGGGAGATACATGGGCAAATATAACTAGACTCGATGGGGAAAGACCAGCTGGCGAAAGACCACAACAGGTGATATTAACTCTGCCTGATAGAATCATTGCTAAATTAAAAACCATAATTCCTGAAAAGAAAATTATTTGGGACAAGCTTACGGCCTGTATCCAAGGAAAGTCTGAACGTGCTACCAAGTTCTTTAATCGGTTCGACTAGGTATTCTCAGATTTCAGTGGACAAGACTTAGGCACAGAGTCTGGGAAAAGATTATTTGTGGACAAATTTGTATGTGGATTACTGCCTGACATCCAGTTACAGATTATGTCTTCTGAGAGCGCTTGGCAGGCGAAATCACAATCAGAAGTACGGCACATGGCTCAATACTATGAGAACCGTGTCAATAATGAAAAAGATAGGATTGAAAAACGGAAAGGCGGTTTAAAAACTAAAGTGCTATTGCAGCAAATTGTTAGGGGCCCCAGAGGGGGTAATTCTCAAGTTAGAGGTCAGTATGTCCCACAGGGTAATGTGCCCTTGGGTCCTGTGAATATTAATCAGTGTGCTTATTGTCGTCGAGAGGGTCATTGGCGAGCACAATGCCCGTCCTTCAACAAAGGTCAAATAATACATTTGGTAATATGGGTAGGCGATCCAGAGGTCGCCCGGGCGTAGGGGGCCCTGGTAGAGGTCAGTTTACACAGGACCCTCAACAACCTTTCTCGCAGGACAATCAGACTCCGAGTGCAGACACTAGGAATATATTTGATCATCCTTCTGCCGCATATTTATCTGAAGAGCTTCCTTTTGATAATATTCTGTTTCGCTAGGATTGCCCGAAGCAGGGTTTGGAACCTACACCTATTCCCGTCAATCAGAAAGGTCCCTACGTTGAAATGGTGTTGGGAAACAGGAAACATCAGTTTTTGATAGACACTGGAGCACAGAAGTTTTCCACTGATCATTCGCGGGTTCCAAACATTCCACTGTCAGGGCAAACACATGTTTCTGTAGGGTTTTCTGGTACACCAGTTGTTTGTCCGGTTTCTATGCCGGTACCTATTTCTTTGGGTCCCTTTACAGACCAGTGTCCTTTTCTGTTGGCTTCGGATTGCGGAGAGAACTTGCTGGGGTTGAATTTGTTAAAAAGAATTAAATGCAGTGATTTATTGTTCTTCTGATGGAGTGCGCTTGACGATTTCACCACAGCAATTTTCTGCCTCGCAATTTTTGACTAGACCTTTTCCTCCAGAATTCATTGATGTACCAGTGAGCTTGTGGGCTGTCGACGACAAGGATGTCGGTATCTTACAGATCGAGCCTGTTAAGATAGTTTTGAAACATGGAATTGAGCTGCCTCGCATTCCCCAGTATAAGATTTTGGTTGAGGGCGAGCAAGCTTTGAAATGTATTGTTTCCGATTTTGTGCATCGCGGTGTGATTGAAGAAATTTCAGGAAGTTTGTGTAATAGTCCGATTTTACCTGTGTACAAGAAAGGCGATAATGTAATTCCATTCGGTTTTGTAATTGATTTACGGGCCATTAATAAAGTTGTGGCACCACAATTTCCAATTGTGCCTGATGTGACGACGATCCTAACCATGATTCCGGCTACAGCTACTTACTTTAGTGTTGTGGACTTAAAGAATGCGTTCTTTAGTATTCCTATACACAAGGATAGTAGATATTTGTTCGCATTCATCTTAGGGGGACGCTCGTTTACATTTACTTGTGCACCTCAAGGATACGCAGAGAAGTATTTATAGTAGGGCTTTGAAAGAGCAACTTGATACCCTTGAATTGCCCTCTACCTGTACTTTGCTTCAGTACGTTGACGATTTGCTTCTAGCTGCTGACTCTGAGAGTGCCTGTAAGGAGGGCACTGTGTTATTGCTTATCCATCTAGCTAAGCATGGTCACAAAGCTTCGCTTAAAAAATGTCAATATTGTTGTCAGGAGGTCGCCTATCTAGGCTATCTCCTGTCAAAGAAGGGAGAAGATTGACATCTGAAAGAATAAAACACATTTCTGGCATGTCTGTCCCAAATACACAGAAGGAAGTTAGAGCCTTGATAGGTATGGCTTCTTATTGTAGGTTGTGGATCCCAAATTTCTCACTAGGGATCAAACCGATGGTGGCTTTGACAAAGAAGGGCATTTCTTCGCCATTGCCATGGAACGTGGTACACCAGCAGTCGTTTGACTTCCTTAAGACTGCATTATGCTCTGCACCAGTTTTGGGCACACCAAACTATGAAAAGGCCTTTGTGTTGTTTGTGAATGAATGTGATGGATGTGCTTTGGCTGTATTAAGTCAGGAACATGGAGGGAAGAATAGGCCGTGCGGTTACTATTCTTCTGCCGCTTTGCCAAGATGTTTGCGCGCTGTCGCTGCTGCTGCCGTGTCTGTAAAACAGAGTGAGGGAATGGTCCTAGGCCATGATCTAACCCTGATGGTGCCTCACTCTGTAGATGTTCTATTGAACCGAACTCAAACACAACACCTCACTTCTGCACAGTTGACAAGATATGAATTGATCTTGCTTGCTCCTCACATTCAAATTAAGAGGTGTTGTGTCCTTAATCCGGCTGAACTCCTACCTTTTCCGCAAGATACTACTTGCGGCGATGAAGAGTCACATGATTGTTTGTATATGACCGAACAAGAAACAAAGGGCAGAATTGATTTGAAAGATACTCCTTTGGATAATCCGCAAGGAGAGCTGTTTTGTGACAGCTCCTGCTTTAAACTTCCGGATGGTACATCCACAGCCGCTTATGCAATCACTACATTGAGCACGGTTGTGGAAATTAAGAGAATTATCCATAATTCTGTGCAGGCTGCATCGATTATAGCATTGACCCGAGCTTGTGAACTTTCCGAAGGGCTTGCAGTAAACATATATACTGATAGTCAGTATGCCTCTGGGGTGGTTCACAACTTTGGGAGACTTTGGTCAGAAAGAGGGTTCCTAACTTCGCATGGCACCAAGATTCAACATGGCTCCCTAATAGTGCAACTACTCTCAGCGCTTGCGCCCCCTACTCAGTTAGCAGTTATGAAATGTGCAGCACATCGAAAGATTGTGGATGATATTGGAAAAGGGAATGCTTTCGCTGATCAGATAGCTAGACAAACTGCCACAGATCTTTTCACAGAAATGTATGTTGCGAGGGAGACTGTAGATGCCTATGGATGAGGGTGTTGGGTCTGTACGGGATATCCAAGCTGATGCCACGATGGAAGAGTCTAAGAGGTGGGCTGAAGGCTTGGGAAAACTTGATGTTGATGGATGTTGGGTGGACATGGTTGAAGGAAAATGGCTGTTACCTGACGCCTATGTCATGATGATGGTTGTAATGGCACACGGCCCTACACATGTTTGTGCCCAGCAGGTTACGAAAATGTTAGAAAACGTTTGGGCAAATGACAAGATTTCGAAAATTGCCCAGCACTACATCCAGAACTGTATGATTTGACTACAACACAATGTGGGAAAGGGGACATCAACTCCAAGGGGAAGTTTTGGCCCACCTTCTGTCCCCTTCGAAGTTATTCACTTTGATTTCATTGAAATGGAACGATGCAACAATTTAAAGTATGCCCTAGTGGTCATTTGTGCCTTTAGTAAATGGGTTGAGGCTTTCCCTGTTAAAGATGCTACAGCCATGACCACTGCGAAAACCATGTTAAAGGAGTACTTCCCCAGGTTCGGTTTGCCGAGAGTTATCTGGTCGGACAATGGTCCACATTTTGTCGCCGCTGTAATCCTACAGATATGTACAGCGTTATGAATTGACAAACGGTTCCATTCGGCCAGACATCCTCAGAGCGCCGGACAAGTAGAAAGACACAACGGTATCATCAAGAACAAGCTCGCTAAGACGTGTGCCGGCACCAAACTATAATGGACGGACGCCTTACCGATCGTGTTACTAGCCATGCGTACAACCCCTCAAACTAAGACTGGGCTCTCTCCATTTGAGGTGGCAATGAGGAGACCTGCCAATATCTGGAATCTTTCAAAATGCCGAAATTTAAAGAATGTTGAAAATGTACTACTTTCAGATTATTGTAGCCAATTGACTACAAACCTGTATTTGATTACCACCAGGTACGAGAATCTTTACCTGTGCGATACGAGGGCCCGGGCCACGGCATACGACCCGGGAGCTGGGTGCTTGTCAAATAATTTGAGCGCACCTCCTGCCTCGCGCCTCGCTGGCGTGGGCCACTCCAGGTCCTGTTGGTCACCCAGACAGTGGTGCGGGTAGCTGGACGAAAGAACTGGATCCACGTGTCACACATCAAGAAGTTTCCTCGCCCTGTGCCAGACGCTACAGAAGAAACAGAACCCCTCGCTGATATTGCAACCAATGATCCCAAAGCAGTAAGCAGCACTGAGAGTGTGTCAGAGAATATCTCTGAGCCCAGGAGGCTTGGGGAAGCTGCCATTTTGTCTCCACACTCTCCACAAATTTTGCAACTGGAAACGGCAGTTTCAAACTCAGCCTCTTCACTTGCCTCTGACACGTTGCATCCATCAGGAAGTGACGACATATTATTTCCGAATCAATCAGTACCAGGAAAAGTACGATACAACTTGCAACCACATAGATAGACATACGGCACGGTTTGGCTGTGCATTCAGAGAAGGAAAAGATCATTGAGAACTTGCTTTTGCCCAAATCTGAGAAAGGGGATTCTGTTGGTTAGGGTTGTGGAAGGACTAAGAAATCGTGCGACTAGGGGGTCGACTGCAACGAACATTGGGGTTTCCATCCGAAAAACCGCTACGGCCGCCGCTCATATTGGACTTGTAAATAATGGGGTGACCAACTCGGACAATGGACAAAATGCCTGGGCCCCGAAAACGTATTGCTGTATTCTTGTAATGATATTTGGGTTTTTTATAGTCGCTGCCCTAGGATTGTGGTACCTAGAGGATACTCATTCTTTAGAACTTTTGTTGCCTACTGAAAGTGCACCTATTGTTCCTACTCCCTTTGTACATTTGCATACTTTGTCTCCTAGAGATTCCCAGCACAGACAAAGTTACCATAATAACACTCTACTACTTATCATGAATGCTACACATGCCATTTTTAATAAAACCAATTGCTGGGTCTGCTCACATTTACCACAACACAGGGATAAGGGGCTAGGTTGGTATATACATCCCTTACCGTTGACAACTGCCTGCTATGCTTCTCTTGGAGCACTGTTCTTTGGCCGATGGAATGATAGCATCTCAGGGAATTTTGATGGCACCAATTTGAATAGTTTTGAGAAACGTGTTTTGACTCCCCGGGGATGCTTGCTTTTTGAAAATAGGAGTAAACCGAATGTTGCTTCTATTAGGACTTCTGACAAACTGTCTCGTCCTTTCCAATCTTTGATTTCTTTTAAAATGGCTCCGATAGGCAATAAGGATGCCATGCCTCCTTCTTACACTGTTAACCATAGCTCCGATTCTGTTTCCTTTTGCATACAGAGGAATGAGCTCAGTCAATGGGAACATTTTTAGGTTGTGCCAACGTTGCAAATTTGACTGGAGAAAACAGACCTTTGCATGTAGGCGAACCTGTCTACTTTGTCTGCGGTAATGTAGCATTCCTTTGGTTGTCCAGGGATTGGTAGGGAACCTGTTATTTAGGGATCCTGTTACCTGGGGTGTTTATAGCTAGTACAAAAGAAGTTTTGAAGGCTCGTCCACGGCAGGATAAGAATGGTTATACCCGGCACAAGTATTGGGAGACATAGCAAAATCAGTTGTGCCATTTTGGGGGCAGATAGCGAATTCAGAAGATATTAGAAAACTAGCGAGAGCACTGGAGAGAACCATCAACCGGACCACGGACATACTCTACAATATGACGTTAGAACAAAAGGCGATAAGATTAGTAGCATTTCAAAATCGAATGGCATTAGATGTCATTCTAGCTGAGCGTGGTGGAGTATGCAAATTAGTGGGGTTCGCTTGCTGTGTTTTTGTACCAGATTCCTCCCCAACTATCTTCAAGACAATACAAAATCTGCACGTCCTTAGTTCCGAAGTGCATGTTCCCGAGGGAAACTGGGATCTAAGCGCTTGGTTCTGGGACTTCTTGCGGTCTTGGGGTTGGAAGGTGCTTTCGGTCTTATTGATTATTTTGGGAATACTGTTGTTCCTTTGTTGTTGTATTCAGTGTCTGTCTGGTATGTGTTCAATATTAGGGGGATGTTGCGCACAAGCAATAGGTTCGATAGGACATAAAGTATATGACCCAGATAAGACTGCCAAAGAATACGTATTGAAGGATATTTTAGCAAAAGACCTAATGGCAATAGATATTTCAGATAGTGATTCAGGGTGCTTGGACAATGATGCATGGAGTTATTTGCAAGGGGGTCCAAAGTAGTTTTTAGCACTTGGCATAGGCCAAAAGGAGGGTTTGACGAAATAGAAAGTATATTGTGCCTCCTATTATAATAAATATATTTAATATTGGCCTACGCCAAGCTGTTCGAAAGTCGCTTGCGAAAGAAATCTGTGTTGCATGGTCCTGACCTTAAATCTATGTAGGCCGCCATTTTAGGTCAAACCGCCATTTTAGGATTTGTTTTGTAAAAGTCACCCTGTGAGCTAAAATGGTGGACGATGTCATTGCAAAAATACAACATGGCCGTCTTGACCTCTGTACATAGCTAATGTGTAATTTGCCTGCAGGCCACTTGTTGAGGTCATGAACTGAGACCTCGTCCTTCGTTGACCTATGTGTAAAGGGATTACTCGTGCAATGAAAACTAATCCACGAGCATATGTCGAGACAATATATTCGAATACTGAACAAAGAACATCTGTCTTATTATATTGCATTAATGTTTAAGAAGGCCTGCATGGAAAACTTTAGATTACACAGCTATTGCATACGCTTGTTGTTACATGTATTAAAAGCAAACCAGTTATATGCGGTTATTTGATACTTGGCACGAACCCTAGATCGGTGATATATTAAAAGGAATATTAACTCGAAGTGGGGCTGGGCATCACGCCCATAAAATGTATAAAAAGCAAATGTATTCTAATGTACAGGGTCTCTCACGGAACACACTGAACCACGCTGGGGTTCGTTGTGTTGTACTGAGGGCCGATAGCTATCTGACTTTGCACTGTTTTTGTAATTGAATTCAGTATAGAATAAAGTACTTTGTATGTTCCTTTGTAACCCGTGTTTGGTGTATTTCCTTTTGGGGTGCTTAGCCTCGATATTCTTTTTCTGTTTTCACAGGGTGACCTGGCCAGGCTGCATGTAAATGGTGGCCACAGTTAGATAGAGGCAAGGAGAGATAGAGAGCCTGCAGACCAGGCATTTGAAGGAGGAGTAGACCTACATAGGGCTGACAGAGGCTGGGACCCACTCCGGAAAGATCAAGGCTACACCGGCTCCAGGTCAGTTGGTTCTGGGTTCGGAGAGCATCTTGTAGCGCTCTGGGAGGAGAGTGTCCAAACTCATAACAGAGCTGGCCATGAACCATGTCTCGTGAGTACATCAAGGTCAAGTTTTTCAAGGAGATGACAGATTTAAATATTTATTTATTTATTTATATAGCACGCAGACAGCCCAGGGGCATTGTGGCGCTGTTACTTGCAGGAACTTAGTTACAGGGGGTACAGGATTGGTAGCAGTCATTGGCACATTATGATTGCTACAAACAGATTAGTCATTACAGCTCATGCATCTTTGGTTATTACATTACAGACAGTTTATTGGCAAACATGGTGCTGCGAGAGACCTTATGTGAAGAGGATGGTTTTCATAGCTTTCTGGAAGGCAATGAGGGAGGGCTCACCTCGGATTGTGGGAGGTAGGGCATTCCAGTGCGATGGTGCGAGATAAGGGAAGCTGGTTCCTCCAGCTCTGGCTCTTTTTACTAGTGGCACACAGAGCATGTTGGTATATGGTGGCCTGGCTGGCCTTGTGGAGGAGACAGGGTGGATTCTTTGTGAGAGGTAGACTGGGGCGGTGAGGTGGATGCACTTGTGGGTCAGTGTCAGAGCTTTGAAGATGATTCTTTCCCTTATTGGTAGCCAGTGGGCTAGTTTTCTGGCCTCAGAGATGTGTTCTCTTTTTGTGATACCTTGGGCAGCGTGTAGGGCATTGTTCTGTATGATTTGTAGCCTTTCCAGGTTTTTGTTGGAAGTTCCTAGGAAGAGTACATTGCAGTAATCTAGCCTGGAGCCGGTGATTGCTCTGGCTATGTTTGTGCAATTCTCTTTGGAGAGGAAGGGTCTAACTGCGTTGATCAGTTTGGCGTGGTACGCAGCTGAGGAGGCTATTGCGGTGACTTGTCTGTCCATGGAGATGTTGGAATCCAAATAGACACCAAGAGTTTTGACCGAGTCAGAGACAGGTATTTTAATGGAGTCAATGGTGAAATCACTGAATTGGGAGTCTAGATTTTTTAGCTTGTCGGGGGTGCCTACTGTGTCGGGGGAGCCTACCAGTCAGTGGAGTGTTTGACAGCCGATCGAGAGTTGAGAGTAGCGACGTGGAGCAGTTTGCCACATTTGAAAGATTTCCATGGAGGGGTACAGGCTTGACGTACAACATGCCAAGGTGATAGAGGGGCCCAAGGATGGGGAGCGGAGGAAGAAGAGGAAGAGGAGGGTGCCAGAGAGGAGGTGGAAGGAGTCGCAGGGAGGAAGTTAAGATGCGGGATGTGCCTATTGAAAAGGCAGCGATTAAGCTGAGGGCCATGGACCAAGACAGTGCCATTAAGGTAGACATTAATGATCATCTTAGAGGTGTGGAAGAAGGCCAAGGGGACCTGCCAACATGTGCCACCATTAATGGGAGAGGAGGAGATAGGAGAGAGAGCAAAGACCATATGATGGGTCCATAGGTCCGGTGATGACAAAGAGGATTTCGGTGAGAGTCTGTCTGGAGGAAGCACTGGTGTTGGTATCAGCGATAGTGAAACCAGGGTTGGCAACCAGGATGTCCTTCTTGAATGTATTCCTTCCAGACATAGTGAGAGGCATAGGGTAGGAGATAGAGTTAGAGAAGATGGGAGAACCAGAGAGCACCATAGAGGGTGCAGAGGAGGTAGGTGGGAGGGGAAGGGCCTGAGAGAAGAGAAAGAGATGCACAGCCCAGTGATACGCAATTTGGGATGCACAGAGGGGGAGGCTGGGGTGACAAGAAGGAAGACACAGGAGGAAAACAAGTAACTCACAACAGTGAACGGCGCACCTTGCGGGGGGAAGGAGCCTACAGAGGCCCAATAACAGTGTAACGGTAACCAGAATGCAAAACAAAAACTTTCCTAGAGGGAGGAAAAAGGCTCAGATTTTTTAACACAGCACAATGCAAAACACCCAGATGCAACTTTCCCAGAAGGGGTAAAAAGTCTCAGATTTCTTTTGAACACAGCACAAACATTATCTCAACATTGATAGAAATACGACCATGGGAACTAAAGCTATGGGCCAAAATGTGATGATAGCTTCCCAGAAAAGTTCACAGAGTGGAGATTCAGGAAGATGATAGCTTGATGAATTAGATATCTGTATCGAAAATATTGTGTTCTTAACTGTCATATTTGTTCAATAAATTACAGAAATCTGCCATTCGAACCTACAACATCGTGCCAAAATGAGACACATTTCATTAAGTCAGGCATGATTGACCATTTCCAAAACACATAGGGCCTCATTCTGATTTGGGCGGTAAGGGTTAACGGTCACTGGTACTGATGCCGGTGCCGCCCAATTCCGAGGTCTCTTAGCGGGAACCGCAAAGGATGTGTCGTCAGACCACACGTCCTTAGCGGGTCCTGCTAAGGGACCAGGGTGCTAATTACGGTACCGCAATTTGCGGTACCGTGATTAGCGCCTTCCCCATTCCCATTGAGCCCTATGGGTGCTCAATGGGAATGGGGAATGGTTTACTGAATGGGGACTTACCGGGTCCTCCAGGGTCGGAATGACCCGGTAAGTCCCCATTCAGCCAGACCGGATCCGGACCCGGTATTGGAGGCAGCCATGGTGCTAATAGCACCATGGCTGCCTCCAATCTCGGAATGACCCCCACAGTTTGTGACTCTTACTTGTAAATTAAACATGTTGACCATGTTGTAGTTTTTGAGGTAAAAACTGAATTGGTCAAAAATGCAATTTCAAAGGGGTGGAGTTATGACTCAAAGGGATGATGCTTAGTAACCAAAGGAAACAATCACTGCAATGGGGAAGGACAATAGATGTCCAACCAGAATAGTTAGTGAATCAGCTGGCACATCCTAATTTAAATAATTTGGGGAGTGGTTAAATATTAATAAGGAGATGCACAATGGGAAAGGGGAGAGCACTCTGACATTATCTGAGTAGGAACTGCTGGAAAAATTGCTGGTGAACCAACATTTCATGGGAGGTGGATTAGACCAGTAGGAAACCAAATTCTGGAAAGAATCAGGAAATGCAAATAGAGGGATTGCTGTGGGAGGCCTCCAAGACTGAACCTGGAGAGGCCATAAAACCAAGTCCTAGGCGGCCCACGAGAGGATTCAGGAGCCCTGATTAACTTCCCCTGCACCAAACCCAGAGATCTTCCATGCAAGTAAACGTGTCCAACAGAACCAAGTGTTGTGGGGATCTGTTTGATTTAATATCTTCCTAATATCTTCCCCATAGTAATTGGGTGGGCAGACCAAGTAGATCCTTAGTATTTTCACTAAATAATAATTTAATTAACTCCAAAATAGTCAAAGGACGTGGGGTGAGCTTGGGGGAGTTTGAAACCTTGGATCTCTTTCCTTGCGCTGATTAATGATATAGGGCCTCATCACAAGTTGGGCACAGTGGTAAAATGCGGCAGTAACGCTAATACCCCCACATGTACCGCTCTGCCCAATCGTGAGTTGGGCGGAAAGTGGAAGTTTTACCTCCAGCTTTTTGCTGCAGGTAAAAATCTCCCCATTCTGCCCATTTCTGGCACTATTAGTGTGGCGCTAAATGCGCCAGCACTAATAGCGCCAAGAAACCCCCATTGGGTTCAATGGACCCAATGGTAGTGGGGATTTACCTACCCACTGCAACTCGGGATCCAGACTGAGTTGCAGTAGCACTAACAGCATTGGGCGGTATCCTGGAGCAATTACCGCCGGGATACTGCCTAACTTGTGATGAGGCCCACAGTCATTTAAAATAAGTGGGTATCCCTTACCTTATTGTGGCCAACTCTATAATCCCCTAAAGGCAAAAGTTGTTTGTAAAAACAAAATTCTGAATGGTTTAGCACTACCTGAACCCTGCCTGAAAGCAGAGGGGTTCCAAATCATAACTAAATATCTGGGTTTGTGGCATGGGAAAAGTGACTTCCCAAAGTTAAACAGAGTTAAGTCACTGATTTAAAAGCACATGCCTGCAGAACATGAGAAAGTGACCCCTGATAAAAGAGAGCTTCTTCATTGTATAGTGGTGGAGGAAAAGGAGTTCCATATACATAAAAAGGGTTTGCAGGAGGATGAAACTCTGCTCTGCACTCTAATTGCAGTGTGGCTATTGCTTTAAGAGATCTATATAAACTGGAAAAGAGGCACAGAGTGCCGGCGTGGAATCCTTTGGTGAGTCCAGTTACTCGTCAGTTAGTCGTTACCAGAACGTTGTTTCGTGTGTGACTGTGACTGTTTCAATCTGATGGTCTTGGGGGACGGAGTAAAGCAAGGCGAGTCATGGCAATTTCATCTGCAACTCGCAAGCTCGAACCTATGGAGAAGACCAGAAACATGCTGAGTGGTCGTGGGGCTTGTGGCGGGGGTGGCAGCAGCTGCAAGGTGGCAGAGTTTGGTGAGTCCTCTGTCCGAGTAAAGGAAACTGGAGGTAAGCCATCGGCGCCGGTGTCAGCCAGTGCGCCGACTTTGCCTGCCCCGTTGGCCCCCTTCCTTACCACTGATTGGAGAAACGCTCCTATGCAGAAGGGGGTTAGAGATCATCAAGCAGACAGTGAAGTCTGAGTAGACCAGGAACAGGAACGGTATGCGGTATTGGAGGGGGGCCTCACTGCAAACATTACAAAGATTCATGTTTCTAGTGTGGTCAGACCGCCTGCCAACAACGAAAACTGCCAAGCTACCCAAAAACCTTTAATTTCAACTACAACAGTGTCGCTGCTAATGTTATCAGTGTCTCTAACCCCAGTCCTGAGTTAACAGAGGAAAGCGTGGTGTTGGAGAACCGACATTTAAACATTACAAATCCATCAAGAAACATTGACTTAGATACTCATGTCGGCAGCATTCTCACCACTTTTAATATGGGAAATATGGCAAATATTCAAATATTCCTGGCACATAACAGTCTGGGGAAAGTGTGGCAGCCGGACTTGGTCTGGCCACTTGGGCAATCGAGGAAAAGCAGCGAGTGAGCTGGCAGCTACTCAAGCTACCCAAGATCTACCTACTCTACAGTAGGCACAGAACACACAGATAGCGGGTCAAGATAGGACTGGTGAAACTGGTTCTCTCTCTATGTGTGATGACGGAAGTCTGCCCCAAACAAACCTTGGCCAAACATCGAAGGTGAATTCTGGGCTGATAGATGACCGTTTAGGTTCCCAGACACGCCCAATATTTGAGCGGGAAAAAAAAAACATTCAGATGGTGGAACCAGAGGAGGTGGTTTCAAGCTCACTGGTGACAATAAAAGCTATCATCCACGAACGCAGGGCAACCCCTATTACTTTGCAGCTCCAAAACACCCACAAACTTCTTGCTTAAAAGCAGAAAGGCAAGTATTAGGGTTAGGCTTCGGCTCAAATGAGTTAGTGGCCGATTCAAACCCATTTGGGGCCCAGATTCAGTTGAGTGAGCAGCTAGCAGAGTCATCAGTACTGACAATTAACGGGACAGAAAGTCCACTAAAGATCCCAATGCAGTAGCATAAAAACTCTCTGGGAAACTTGAGCCAAGAAAGTGGAAAAATGACATTATTTTTCCTGGTAAAAACCAAGCCAATCCAAAATTGGACCAGAACTGTTGAGGAATTATCTGATGTAGAAATGTTTGAGGGTGTGAGAGACCCCTTAGAAATTGCCAACTCAGAGTCCATTATTCTGCAGAAAAAAACAAGCTACTGGGCATATAAGCGTCCGGCCCCAGTTTTTCTGGATAAAATCTTGTAGGCCCCTGCAAGGTCCCTTTTACCAGTAACATCACAAGAAGTAACTACTCCCTCGAAATGAACATTTACAGCCTCTTCCGGCCAGACCAGCACCCTGGGTCACCTAGCATTTCACAAGTCAAAAGCAGGGAGCTAGGCTATGGAAACCTCATTGATAGGGGATATCACCAGAATTGAAGAAATTATAACAATAGTCGATTCTGGAATGCCTTTATCGTTGAACAAATTACCTGAAGGCTTTCTACAGTAGGGCCCTATGGCATTATATCCATCAAAGGATGCAGAAGGCTACCTAGAAGGGAGGCAAGGGGCTTTACAGAAGACTCTGTGTGCCCTTGGCAAGGACATACCATTGACCAACCAGGGAGAAGAGTTGGAGGAAATAGTGCAACCGTCCTCAGTAATTCTTTCATTGATGGCTGAATCAACAGAAACATCTCTTTCAACTCAAGATAAGCCGCGGGCCGTCAGTCCTGGACATTATCAAGGAAGAGGGGAGGCCCATACCTTTCAAGACTTTCGTAGTGTTATGTGGAGGTTGACAATTCCAATGTCTGCTTTCTAAAATTATATGAGATGATCAATGATAACATGAAGGACCAGGGAACATTACTTGCTATGCTCCACTGTTTTTAGAGGGCTATATCACTGCGGCTAGAGATGGTGCAGTTAAGGATACTTCCACATGTGACAAGAGTAAAAATCCTGGAACCTCAATAATACATGAGGTAGACTCAGTATGGACTGGACCTAGAAGTACCCAAGGTGGCAACAATGGATCCATCAACAAAAGAAATAAAGAATATCAGTCCACAGACCCTGATGCACAGTGCCGGCAGGGAATCCAGATATGTGAGGACTTGGCTGCCGTAGTGGGCTTTAAAATGACAAGGAAAAACAGCCTGTCTGGAGTTCTACCTCTAGTCCTACAAGCCGCAGATTGCCTATCGGTAAGTCAGTACATTGTACGGGTCTCACCATCAGCTGATATCATCGAGATTGAGAATGAGGGGGAAACCTCACAAGTGTATCTATCCAACTGTGAGAAATCAGAAGATGTCTCATCCCCTAATCCCCGGGGATCTCTCTCTCAGGTAGCCAGGGCACGGCCATTGCCTTTCGATCCAGACCCTGGGGGTGGACCAGTGCTGGAGGATCACCTGAGTGAGGGGTCTTCGGGGATTGGGACACTGAATGGCAATACACAGCATCCCTCTCCCTTTAACACCTTTACCCCATCTTAGCTGGTAGGATACATGGAAACTTTACCCCCCCCCCCCTTTCTCTTCACAAACACTTCCAAACGGACAGCCAGCAATGGGAGAAAACAGACTCACAACCGAGCATTGTTCCTTACATGTCCCGCTACTATGGTCGGGTGAAGTCAGGCAATTACTGACAATCACTCACACTTGACTTCCATTAAACATCCCCACACAGATAAAATGTGGAGCACAATAGCACTGAGTGAGGCAAAGCACACAGTGAGAAACCTGAAGGTGTCTCCCTAGCTGGTCCCCGGGGATTTGTCATCCAGGTGGCCAGGACACGACCATCGCTGTTGGATACAGTTCCTGGGGGTTGACCAGTGAGGGAGCATCACCTGGATGGGGGAGTCCTTGGGGAGTGGGAGTGGGACACCGATGGTCGAGATGCGGCATCCCCTTGCTTTCAACACCTTTTCCCCATGCTACCACGGAGGATATTCCAAAAACTACCCCCCCCTTTTCCGACACAAACACTTTCACATAACACAGAAGATAATGGACTAACACCAGAGCCATTTACCTGACATATCCTAATACAAGGGTCAGGCAAAGTCAGGCAATTGAGCAGAATCACACACACCTGGCGGCCCTTTTCCTTCCCCACAGGGATAAAAGGTGGAGCACCAGACCACAAGAGGAGCAAGGGAGACTGCATGACGTGAGAGCTAACTCAGCACGGCAGTTCAAGAGGAGGCGAAAGACGGCGAATACCGAGACAAGGAGAGAAGTAACATTGCCCTTTCTGATCAAGGCACGTGAAAACTCCACAGATGGAAACATAAAACCGTGAATAATAGCCAGCGCATGTTGCAGCAGATGTCTACCGTACGCAAGACCCTCCTCTGCTGATAACCAAGCCGGGGATGTTACCAACCTTGACTCCAAGGATAAAGAAAGGCAAGCAGTTCATCACAGCCGGTGAGTCGAGGGAGAGTCGATAAGAAACTGAACTGTGTTGAACGATAAATAGCAAACAGCTAAAATGACCTTTTGAAGAAGCATAAGGAAACTGATGATAAAAGAGGGGGAATACCGGCAACAGAGGAGTCCGGCACCACTTGGTTGCTCAGGCAGAAAACTTGATGGTAGAAACTACCGGAACCAGAATCCCTTGGGAATAAGCGAAAAGAGGTCAAACTGGTCATAATGATAATGATAATGATGTGTTATTTATATAGCACCTTAATTCAAAGCGCTTAAGTCATACAGGGGTCTTGTAAAATGCTCTGTACCATCAAAAGTCTTTGAACTGCAGATGATTGAGAAGCGAAGGGAAGTGAACCCCGCTTGGTGAAATGAGTGCATGAACAGTGTGTTGTAAAAGTTGGCGAGAGCGAACCCGGAAGAGGGCAGCTGACAATCAGGAATGAAGTTGGAATTACTGTTTTAAAAGACATTAAGACTTGGGAATGTAACAAGTATTGGAAGACCAGGGGACGTGAATTGTCCCCCTTGTCAAGTGTGGCTGACCTCGGTCGAGGGAGATCCAGAGGTGAAAATCTATCACCCAAGGTTCATTGTGAAAGGACCTGTTCAACTCATTTGTTGAATATAATATGTGAGGGATCGGCGCCCGGAAGAGGGGGCCCCGGAGGAGAAGCCATCACCCAATGTGAACTGTGGAAAATAACTTGTTTGTTTGTTGTTTGTGGAATACATCAGGCCCTCGAAGGCAAGAGACTTTTTAATGAAAACAGACTTTACCATTGAAAAACCTGATAGCTACAACGGAACTTTCAGCTCGTGCTGATAAAGCCTGAGCGTGTGCTATGCTCCTTGGTCCCACCTTGTCCCATGCTGAAAACGTGGGGAAGGGAGACCCCTGGCAATCACATCCTGACTTATGATTTGAGAACACTTATTTTTTTATTGAAACCCTATCCCACACTATTTCTATAATTAGTTGTCAAGACTTGGCAGTAGGTTATTCTTAGTATGGCGTGTTTATTCGACACAACACCACTAGGGCTGCTTTATTTTTCATTTCATGGTCGATGCTTGCTCCCTTCTAAGATTTATGTTTAGGTTAGGCGTTTTTCCATCCTGCATTAACTGTTCACCCTTGAACTGTGATCACTTGTGTCTGTCTTTGTTGTTGCCACCATGAGTTCCTCACAACACGAAGGACCAGCAGTTTCGAGATGGCAGCCGAACTAGGGGAGAAAGATGGGAAACCATAAAGGGTTTGCAATGAGGGAAATACCCTTGAACTTTTCATCAAGAATCCATTACTTACCAGAAACCTTTGAAGCAGAAAGCATATGGTGAGGAAACCAGACTGAAGACTCCTGTATTATATGTCAGAGATACCGAAAGCCCTCCTGTATAACCAACCAAGATGGCTAGGAGCGGCAGCCGCTGGGGTATCATCCTTGGCTCCAAGAACAAAGAAGCATTAGAGAGATCAACACAGGCAGGGAGTTGGGGAGACTGATGCAAGACCGGTCTGTTTTGAAGTCAAGGTTGCAAGCGGCAACATTGCATAACGAGTGCTGGAACAAACATTGTTAAACGTGTGTGATGAAAGACACGAGTAAAGCTAAACTGCTGATGAATGTTTGAACTTGAGAGGGAAAGATACAATACCATTAACAGAGTGGTCCGCCTTGCTGAGTGTACTCAATCGAAGGTCTCTGTAAGATATCCCGCCAAGAGAAACGAAAGCCAAAAGATTGATGAGAATATTGTATGAAGTGAATCGAAGCGGTCCTGCAACGGTTTAAGCAAAACCCATCGCACATTCGAAAATCTTTGATTTTGATATCAAGAGGTTCCGAGCCTGTACAAGGGAGATCGGTGGTCCAAGCCCGAATGAGGGAGACGAAGGGTAAACATTGTGGTACAAAGGGGTCCAAGCTTGAAAGAGGGAGACCCATGATAAATACTGGAAGCGAGAACCTGTGCATGTGAAGATCCTAATAGAAAAATACTTTGATATTTTTTGGTTACGACAGGCCCCCTGCAGTAATAGACTGTATTGGAAAAGAGACTTTGGAAGAAGGCCCTGATGTCTATGCTTTGAACTGTGTCCTCGTGGCAGAGAAGCCAGAATGTGTGCGAAGCTCCAACGTGCCGCCTTTTCCTGTGCTGAAAACGTGGGGAAAGGAAGCCAACTGCTCAACCGTCCTGACATATTATTATTTCTTGAACACTTTTTTTTGTTGCATACATAACTCCCCCACACCCTTTTGTATTTAGAAGTGGCGATTGGTACTAGGTTTTTTAGTATAGGCCCTTATTTTGACAGAGTCTCGACTAGGACTGCATTATTATTATTTGATGGTCGTAGCTTGCTCCCATCCTTAGATATAGGTCAGGCAGGCATTCAGCCAACCCAATGAAGTTCAATAAACATCTGAACTGAGATCACTTGTGTCTGTCTTCACTGTTTGATACCATGTCTTCCTTACACAACCTATTTTCGAACTCTGGGAAGAGGAAAAAGACAGGAAGAACAAAGCAGGCAGCAAGGTTAAAGAGTAAAAATCTGAGCAGTGCTACAGAGTAAACGCTAAGAGGAAAACCATACAGACTTTATCAACCCTAGCTGCCATAGAAGGAAGAGATGGGCCAGAGCCAAATAAGGCTAATAAGACCCAAGACGTAATATTCACCTCTGCCCAGTGTCAGACGCAAGGGGTGATTAGGACTAAAAACGATGAGGCAGTAATGGCCTCACCTCCTGAGAAGAACTGGTTGATTTACTCTGTAGAAACTGAGGATGTGACCCTTTCCCCTGAAAATGTTATAAATGCTGGAAAGGAAAGTGAAGACACTCATCAAACAAGTCTTCAACTGAAAATTGACGAACACAAGACTCTATGTTATAATCTTACAAAAAAACCTATGGCGGCAGATGTTTCACATCGACATTTGAAATTATCTTTGGACGATCACCCCAAGCTCTAGGTGACAGAGTTATCGGTGGAAATGTGTAATTTCAAAATACAAGTGTCTAATTCATCGGGTTGAAACATAAGAGAGGAAGCTAGCACCCAGATACATAGTGTTAGCCTCACAGAGGACTTGTTTATTACACTGGATCAAAAAAGAGCACATGCTGATAATAACTACAAAGCAAGGCAATCAAGGGCAAAAGAGTGCCCCGATCCAAGGGATCCTGCAAATAACTTTGAAAGAAAAGAAAGAAAAGTCAATCAATCCCTTAGACTTCGCATAGAAAGAATCCTGGACAGAGAGGAGCCGTTAATCTTAAACAGACATAACGTTTTGGCCCTATTCCATTTATTTCCCAACTTCAGGTTGATATCTACAGAGGACAGTGATTGAATTCATAGATGAGGTTTGTATGGATTCAGTCTTCCTTCATGTCCATTCACCAATAGTGATACATACCTTGATGAGGGGCTTGGGACTGAGTTTGACTTAACAGTGATGGAATGAGAGAACGAAATTGCCAACCTAAAGTTTGGACCTAGTGAGCTCCATCAACTTAAAATGAGACACATGCGGAATAGTGAAGACCCAACACAGGAGACATTGGAAATGGACAAGGCTGAGGGTGTGAAGCAGCTAAGGAAGTCCACTGGCCCAAATGGACAGGCAAAGAGAAAGAGACCCTACATATGGGAAGAGAGCTACTGAGGATGAGAATTAACACAAACAGGGGTTTGGAGTCAGGAAGAAAGGTGGAAATCCCCAAGAAAGCTACTCAACCAGTGACTGACGTATGGTTGTGCTGCCAGGCACATTCACAAGATCATTCCTCCAGTAGCAGTTGGAGGGGAGTAAACCTAGGTTATTGGAGTTGGCCTCATGGAACACCAGGGGTTTCTCCCATTTGTTTAAAAGGGTAGACGTTAAGCTGGGAGATGTCGCCCTCATCCGTCTACAAGAAACCTAGATGCTAGATAAACCTAGTTTGGATGGTTATACCATCTATATTAACCCAGCTAAAGTAGCCGACATGGGAAGACTATCTGCAGGTCTCCTATTTGCACTGCGGAATGGGATGGGTTTGGAAATGATGAACATGGAAAACCCAAATCCGTTCTTGCAGAAAGTGGTCTTACGTTGGCAGCCCATCAGCCTGGATCAACCAAAAAAGGGAAATAGCCAACTTATAATAATACATGTTTACTGGGATCCAGTGGAGTTGGATGCAGCAGCATTTATAGGAAAGATGTGTGATCTTATTGATGAAACTTATGTGACTGAGTCATCATCTCTCATAATCTGTGGTGACCTGAACCTGACCTGTCTAAAAAAAGACTTCTCAATTAACCGATCTATGAGTTAAAATTTAACATCATCAGAAAAGAGGGGTTTGCCCTTGATATCAGTAATGGACCAGAGGGACCTCCATCTCTTGAATGTCTGCTTTCAGAATGACATCCCCTGTAATCCTACCTGGACAAGAGGTACCCAAGTGGCAATAATTGACTACATTTTTGTTTCCAGTGACCTAATTCACAGTATAGAATCATTTGGTGTGCTAATGACCACGGCCAGTGAACACAACCTGCTAAAACTCAGGATAGGAGACATGAAGAAGAAGGATGTAGTCCAGATGAGTATGGCTGTGGAAGCAGTCAATGGAGGCTGCAGAATAAAGATGTCTTGAAAGAACATAAAGAGCTTGGGAGATCAATATTCAGAATGGGCTAACTTAAAGGAATCAAACAAGATGGTCAACTCCTTGGACTACACTGCCATCTTGCAGTCCTTTATGGTTACAAAAAAAGTCAAAGGTGTGGCCAGGGGAAATATCGGCACACCTATAACAACATCATGGTAGCTAAAAGAAAGGCCCTAAGGAAAGCATGGCAACCAGTGCTCTAAAGAACTGATACACATACTGGCTGTGAGGATACAAAGCGACAATTCTGCAACAAAATGCAGAAGACATGCTGCTGGCTATAAGCAAAAAGAGCACAGGCGAGGTTTGGGGCCTAATGAAGAACATGGACATTCCTCATGCTGCGTATCAAGTAAATGGGGTCCCAGAATCAACTTGGTTGGCCCACTTAAATCCCTCTATTGTTCTGAGATCCAAATGGAGGTGGATAAAGATAATGGCTCGGGAGGTGTATGGTTGGTTGAAAAGAACCTAGAGGATATCCTGAGCTTGATCAAGAAAGCCAGTGCATCCTGCACTCCTGGCCCAGATGGCATGACTAATGTCATGCTAAAACAGGAACCAGAGATGAGGGCCCATTTTTTCTCCATGATTTTCAAAAAGATTGAACTGGAACAAAGCATTCTTAGTTCCTGGCCATTATTGTACCAATATTTAAGAAGAGCATTAGGGACAATCCAAAAAAACGATCACCCTATTGCCCTTCTGATCATCACAGGAGACATTTTTGGATCATGCTTGTTGACATGGCTGAATAGATGGGCCGGTATGGAGGGCCATTTGGGCATCCCCCAGTCTGGCTTTGTCAAAGGCCTGGGCACTAGCCCTAACATTGCCTTAACCAATCTGCTGAAGAGCAGGGCTCCGAGGGAAAATCAAAAATATACATTTGACGATTTGGTGCAGGCATTCGACTGCATGAGCAGAACCAGACTGTGGAAGAAGTTATTTAGGTGTGGCTGCCTTAAAGACCTCGTAGACCAGATAAAAGCATTACATACTGGGGCAAGTCTGAGGGTCAGGTTGAATGCAGTGGGCCTCCTCTCAGATGTAATATATACCTTTAGGGGAGTTAAATAAGGCTGCCCACTAGCACCCGCACACTTCAACTTCCATATCTCGGATACAGGAGAGTCCCTAAAGCAGGCAAGATCCTTTCCCCCGAAGATAGGTAAAATTCCAACGGGTCATCTGCTATAAGCGGATGACCTTGTATTAATGGACAAAACCATGATAGGACTCCAGCGACAGCTAAGAAAATTGGAGGAATACTTGGAGGCACATGATCTAGCAGTGAACAGAGTGAAAACAAAACCCAGGTTTGTTGGTCAAATCGGAAGCAGCACCTGCAGTTTAAGTGGTATCTAGGTTGTTCACAGATCAAACTGGTCGACTCCTTGAGCAAGATTGAAATAAACACAGAAACAGCAATAAAACACAAAGCAAACATCTGGGCAAATCAAGCAAGGCTGCTCAATAAAAAATCTTGTTGATTTTCTTTGGTACCATTGTTGGATTTCTACAAGATGAAAATCACAGGATCTCTATCATACGGAGCTGATGCTTAATTTTTCATTCATCATTTCTTGTGGTCTGTGGCAGAGATTTTTTTTTTTTAAAAGTATTCGGTTTAGCACGAACTATACCAATACAAGTGGTCTGGCATTAACCTGGGCTGATCTCCTTAAAAACCATAATAGAATGGAGAACGCTGGCTTTTGAGGGGAAACTTACCCACGACTTGCCTCATTCGCTTTTTGCACTGTTGAAAAAAGAACTACACCAGGGCCATGGCCAATATTTTAGGAAATGTGATCTTCATTGAAAATCATTGCTTGAAAGACTCTCGGTATGCGAGGAGAAACTACGAACAAACCCAAATAAGGATAAGATCAGTCCGTGGAGAGCGGACTGGATAATGACCCTGGAAGAAGCAAACAGGCTAAAGTTATGCCATCATTTGAAGTATGAAACCAGGGCGTATGGCTCAATTCCTAAACATTTTTTTTTTTAAATCCTCGAACAGCCACTACAGAACATTGTTCATGATTATTCGTCTTAATTTGTTTCCCACTCATTAGGTGCTCTGTGTAAGGGATGGTTCTGGAATAGGAGATACACATTGTAGATTGTGTACACTAGAGACATTTGATGATTTTTTGCTCAGCCTTACCAGGCTGAGAACAAAATCTTTGCTGTGTTTTATGAATAATTGTACTTCTATGACACCTGATGGAACTTGTTATTGTCTGGGGATCGGACCTCCTTGGTAATAACTGCAGTTCAGTTTTTAAAAGTTGTATTTTGGAAAGACACTACAGTGGTTCTGAGAATACGGGAGGGTGGTCCACCATAACTGAATGTGGCAACAGACAATGGAATGTTGACTACATAAGACTTTTTAATGTTGTGTAGATGATTTATATGGACGTATTATTTTTCTTTTGTTTTAATAGTTTTAGGGTTATCATGTGATTGAGGAGGGATTAAAACTGTTTTTTTTATTTTCTTTTTTGCTAAAAAGTTTGTAATAACTAAAGCGCAAAATAAAAAAATAAAACATTTAAAAAAGGGTTTCGTTCTTAAAAGTCTGTTGTGCTCCAATACCGCTAGAAATGCCAAGTGCGCACAGATATAAAGATATAGGGGCTGATTCATGGAATTTGTGCGCCGAAAGATGGGGATTTGTGCGCCATTTTGCCCGAAGAATCCCTGTTTACCAAATGCGGATTTGCGGGCGGAATGGGGCACAAATCCCCATTTTTCGGTGCACAAATTCCATGAATCAGCCCCATAGAGTGCTGCATTTGTGAAATTTCTTTTTACCAAAAGAAAAATGTTGCATGTTATTTAAAGTAAACTTCATGTAAAGTATATTGCCAAGCGTATGATCCGGTCATGTTTCAAGGTGCTACCCGTTACTTAAAGTTCATCCCATGCAAAGTATATTGTGAAGTTAAATTGTTTTGTCATGCCCAGTGTGCTGCACAATTCTGTACATTAAGAGTATTTTATGACTGACCCAAGTATCAGAAGTATTCTAGAGATCTGTTTTTCTATGTAATTGGACCGTCACGTGATGCCCTCGTCCATATGTTGCTCAGGTGCAGGACAGGAGGCTATTTACACAGCCGGTTCCTGATTCCTGCATCGAGCGCTCTTGTTTCTATTCATGGTAAGTGTGGATTGGAGACATACAGAGAATTGTAAGAATTTGGATAATAAGTGATAGATTATTTCTGACAATATTATGGTATTCTGGGCCAACATTAGGATCTTACATCTTTTTTTGTCCCTAGATCATGATGATATATTGAGGTTGGCTGCATTTCTGCTATCTTAAGACAACATTACAACATCCACAATTTGAAACAGACGAGGGAGATACAAGGTTAGTTCTTATTATAGAGATTTATGTTTCTAGAACCATGTAGTGATGACCATTTTATGGTACACCGAGTGTGGACCTCACATCAGTGATTAAACATAAGTATATATACTCTGTTTTTCAGCTACCGCTATGGTGATTCATTCTCTGATAGCGTAAGAATTTACAAGTTATTGCTCTTATTTATAGATTTAATCTATAAATAGTTCTGTATGGATACTTATAGAAGTTCTGACATTTGTTCTTATTTTTGATTATTAGATTTCTGAAAAGGATAACAGTTACACCTGAAGAAGGGGAGGTCGGCACGAAACGCGTAGTGTAGAGTATATATGAGAGCATTCCAACGACACACCATTTTCGTGAATAATTGATTGCTCCAATATGATTTTGAATCGTTGATGAGTTAAATAACATATGTTACAACCAACACAATGTATCATTTGGTTAAAATTATGAAATAAGAATGACCATTGTTGTGTTTCTTCTTTTCTTCTTCTCTTCAAAAATGAAATAGTATGAGGAAGATATGATTTAAAATTGAAACTACATTTCTGATACAAAGGAAATATATTGTTTGACTTTGTTTTATGAGAACTTTAAATGTTGAAAACCAGTACTATGGATTAAAATTGTCCATTACACTTTTTTCTTGAAACTTTAAGAGGAATGGAGTGACTGGGTAACTTGTCATGTGATTTTGAGAAGCAGATTGCTATGATTATTAATGTGCCTGCAGCTAACGACAAACCCGGGGCCCTTGATACATATATTAACATTAAGATTTGATTTAGAAGCATATTAAAACTCAGTATCAATAGCAGTGCACCTCCTTGGATTTAAAGAAAAGCATTTGGGCCACAGAGTGAGGTGGAATGTCTTGTGATTTGTGGAAATATTAATTGTACATATGAATTAATATATATGTATTCCTTCTACACACAGGCCTGGTTCTTGGCTTTCCTATTGCTAAAGGAGGAGGAATCTACGTGGTATGATGTAGTTCACAGATAGAGCTAGTTTGAATTATATAAACATGTATATTGGTGTGACACTTTGATTGGGGTGGGGGGGTATTCTCTGCAATGATTGTTGCCACACAAATATCTCCTGCATAAATGTAGGCTCGAGCCGGTATCTAGCTTTCCTGTTTTGATTCATGACAAGTGCATTGTTAACAGGCTAGTCATTTTACCGCAATGCCAGTACAGTGCATGGCAGGCTGTTGATTCATTGCAAAATGACCACTGTTGGCATGCACCCTGGGAGTCAGGGAGGTGTCCAGAGGAATATGATTGTGTAGAGTTAATACAAAAATAATCTGATTTGGTATTGATTGTTGAAATATATCAGGAATAAAGTGCAAGGTTTTTGTTCCTGTATAGAGAGAGTTTATAAGGTTGTAAATAGCCACTTTTAAAATGGGTACCATTAAAATGGAAGAGGCCAGAAAACATCTCCTAGCCAAGCTGTTCATTCAGACTGGCATGAACAGGAAGCTGGGTGCTGGCAGGCTAGAATGGCACAAGAAATAACATCAGAAGGCACTGACATTTGGCAGGATGATGGGATGTTACATCAAGCTCTGGGCAGGTTTTACATAACTTAACTTAAAATGTGCTTGTGGAACAGGCTAAAATGGCCCAACTCAGTTACATTTCTATTTGCAAATAATTGAAGAACGATTGCAGAATAAAGAGGCCAATATGCAGACTCTGTATAGAGAGCTGGACAAGGACCAGCAATCACTCATGCAATCGGAAGGTATATTACAACAAAGCCAGATTTTGGAGCTCAAATGTGCTCTAGAGGTACTAGCCCTTCCAATAACACCATAGACCATATTGAAAGTAACTATAACATCCTTGGGAGAACCACCATCCAAACAAAGGGGCATCTCACGCCCAAGCCCTCCTTTAGAATATATAAACTCAAAATTCTTAATCAAATCCTCCTCCGAAATAGGATTAAGCTGAAGAGTGGACTGTATATTTCCTGGACCATTAATCACCTGCCAAAACGCTGCTGTGTTAGTCTGCTTCAACAACCTCAGCATTGCCTCCCCATCATTCTGCCACATAATGTGCCTATGTTTTTCTTTGGCAGTTTTTATTCCACTTATCTTCATCATTAATGAGGCCTTACTTCTTTGAATTTGGTGTATACATTGCCTAAGAGCCTTTTTACGTTGTTTAATATCTAAAATCAACAATCTAACAATCACTTGTCTCTTCCAACTATACATGCTCAGAACCCTTCCCCCCCTTTACCTATAAGGTATAATTAATGTATGCCCTGGTGTTCTTTAAACTCAGTAATGGATTAGACTTTATTCAGGCCTACCGTGGAAAACCATTCACGACTAATTCAGAACAGAGTGCATGCACATACATGTATGTGCGCGCGCGCACACACACACATCACTTAAGGCTTTACCTGTTAACTTTGATACATTTGATTTAACCATACTGCCCAAAGAAACAGTTGTGGCAAGAGACTTCCAAGAATTGGCCTTCAGAACAGCCGCTGCCCTACTTCAAGGGCAGAATAAGGCATTCCACGTTCCTAACATGGTCCAATCAATGAGGATTCATATCACCGAATCTTACGCCTGAAGATAATTCGACTGCACTGCATGGAAACTATGAATGGTGGCCTTTAGCCTCTATTTGTCTATAGTTACTATCTGGGTTGTTCTACTTTCATGCATCCAGATTGTATGTAATGCTAGTGCCCCAACCCCACCGCCCCACCCCTGGGCCGCCGGATATCAACCACCATTAAATGCAGCAGCATGCAAAAAACAACAAAATAAATACAAATATCTATATATAGAACAGGTGCCACATTGAGAATCTTGTCTAGTGACAGTTTCCTCAGCAGCACAAATCCACAGAGGGCTTTGCCATGTTGTTCTCTCCTTGTCATCCCTGGAGGTGTGCAACCAAGGTACCTCCCTCGATTGCAGTCATTTGCTCAAGTATTAAATGTGGCTGGTACTGTTCCTTTTTTTCATATTACTGATTAAGTGCCTGATTATGTGTTTTATGAAATGTGGCTAACAGCTGTCTCATTGAACCATCTGAAATGTAACCCTCGATAGACACTTAATAAATATTAAATAACATAGGAAAATATTCTAAGAAATTTGGTAATAGAATAGTGATAATCAACTATCCCATCTTTTACCTGGGACTACAAAACGCCACCTCTTGCTGTCCCGTAACCTGAAATCATCTGTCTGTGCTTGGTGTCAACATTCCTGGATTACCCTAGAGGTGCTGTACATTTTCCTCCTCTGAGTCTGGTAAGGGGATGGCAAGAGTGAAGAACACCTCAGCTCGTTTGCTGATACAAATTTGTCTCTCCAAACAGATAAGCTGCTTGTTTGTTCTTCACTGGTCACGTGATATTCTCTGCCCAAATTCACACTGGCAATAAGGCTTTTAAACTCTGGATGGTTTACAGCTCTTGAATGTACACTCTCGCCCAGTGCACCAGAGTGCTATTACCCCCCTGCCACAGGCCCACAGAGGGTGTGCAGCTGAGCAGACAAAGGATACTTATTACACTCATTAGTCCTATGACATGGAATCGCAAGAGCGACGCAGGTGGCAAGAATTTGTGTCTCTATGTTATTGAGCTTATATAGACCTTTGGCCAAAGCACTGGACAAAACAAAAAACAAGAAAAATGATGCCTTCCAACATTCCAAATAACTAGGAAGAAGAAAGTGAAAGGAAGAGCTCTTTAGGGCATGAGTAAAAATAAGGGAATGATCTAATAGGACGCGGGAGCACAAGGAAGTTTAGGAACAGCAAAAAGAAAATGAGATTGAGAAGAAAGGTTCTTGCTTCCACCTGAACTGAGATAAGATTTCATAATTTTCTTATCCCACTGCAACATTATTTTTCCCATCTTGCTTCTCCCTCATTATTACTTATGTAAAGGCCTTTTTAATCATGTTTTTGAATGTCAATTACAGTATACTGATTCCCTGTGTAGAGGAGGTCCCAGATATGACCTGCACCCTTGCCCCCCAGTGCGAGTTGCCAGTAAGGTACTCGCCGTGGTATGTGACGTACGAGGAACAGCTGAACCAACAAAGGGCGGCAATGGGCCGCTGCCCTGTGTACATTAGAAGATCAATACCTGCTGAAATGCCCATAACCAGGCAACCGTGAGCAGCACGGTACCCAATCAGACAACCGTACCTGCCATTGGTACGAAACAACAAGTATTTACAGACTGTCCACGAGGAGACCCTGAAGGCCTTAATGGAAGGCCAATGGAAATAGACTAAGGGCCTAGGCAGCCCCGAGAACAACCAGAAGTGGCTACTGAAAGCTATGCATGACATTATCGACAATTGCAAGGAGAATTGTAATGGACGAAGGGGAGAGACACTGTGAAAACGTATGAGAATGGTGCCATGAGACAAGACGGAAGCAACCGCCTTATTGAACGTGAACGTGTGTAAATAAGCTTGAAACGCAAGATGCTAAGTAATCGATACTGCCTGCAATGCTTAAGTAGAAGAATAGAGCAGCATGCACCAACTATATATGTCTACCTCAATACAGCACAATGTACACGTGCGACTCCATTTTGTTTGAGCAGAAAAAATCCCAGGTGGCCCAGGCCCAACTGGCTGAGTTTCACATCTAGGTCCAAGCTGAGAAAAAGAGCGGGATCGAAACCTAACAAAGGATAGCTCATGCCGGGGAAATAGAGGTCAACCAGAGAAGGGGAGGTGAGCATGAGCTCATGAGGCTCCAACTTCAGAGCACGCAGCCCGCCCGTGAAGGTCAAGATAAGAGAGGCCAATGCAGGTGGCCAAGCGAACACAGAATCAAATGCACGAAAAGACTGAGAACTGAAGCAGATTCACGGTGGACCAACACGTGACCAGACAGGCGCAAAGATGTACCACCGCCTGATGTCATTCAGAACATGAGGGTGCCATAACTTTTCCTGATAAGAAACTACAGATCCGAGGCCATACCCAGCCAAATAATTGACACATAGCCCTAAACCACTGATTGATGGAAGGGAGGCAGGGTGAATCTTGGCACACCAGGCACCAGCGTGTCTATTCTGCAGGCTGCTAATTAAAAGTGGAGATTTATGTTTAGGGGTGTAACTCGCCCCATCACAAGGGACCATGTAATCTAGGGTCCTATAGACATTGGGCCTCATTACGACCCTGGCGGAGTGGGTTTACGCCAGCGTTATTCGCGGCGGACCCGTCCGCCCTACTACGAGATTCCGTAGCGCCATGGAGCGTTTTCCGCCTGGTTTTTCCGGGCGGAGAAATCCATGGCGCTACGGGACCTTGTCGTTAATTACGCCACCGTATTTTGAGGTGGCGTAATTAACGCCTTCCCCACTCCCATTATGCCCTATGGGGCAAAAATGGGAATGGGGAAGGGTAAAATGGGGGATGGGGATTTACCGCCCCGCCAAGGTCGGAATGGGGCGGAAAATCCGCCAACCCCCATGGCGCTATCGGCAGCTTTCCGCCGTGCTCCAAGGTGCATTTTGCACCGCGATTTCCGCCAGGGTCGTAATGAGGGCCATTGTAACCAATGAGACGTCGTATTTTTAGTGACATCAATCACGTGTGGTGTAGAGGGATGGGCATAGACGCCCACCCGACAAGAGCGATCAAATCCGTATGCCTTATTTCATATACAGCTATAACACCTATGCTTAAGTTACCTTTCCCAACCAATTATATTGCAAGATGATTTTTTATAGAAGTGTACGTCATTGATGATGAAGTTTGCCCATAAAAGAGGCTGTTGTACTGAAGTTCGAGGAAGTCGGGGCGAGACAGGTGTTCGCGATGCTGCTGATTTCCATAAGCTGATGTATGTATCAATAAACGGACTTCCCTTTGCCAACTTACTGAGTCCCTAGTATTGATTTGTGCTGGAGTATGTAAATCCTGCACCTTGTCCTCACACGGTGCAGCTATCTTGTATTACAAGTTTTCGAGGGTGAGTGCTGACCAATGGGCCCGTCAGTAATTACCTCTCCTCGTCAACACTTGGTAGCGTGAGGATAATCGATTAATATAGTCACAATAAACCTTTAAACCGACGGCGGGAAGTAACTCTGGATCTTCGGTTACATCGCGAGTCCTTTCGCTATTCCGGCTGAGTAGGCCGAGAAGCTTCCCGTGGACAGTGATAGTGTATATACTCCCAAAACATCTGCAGTGGGTCTGAAGGAACCCGCTTTTCCAAGCATAACTCTTTTCATTCCCACGGGAAGCGGATCGGACGAAAACCATAAGGCGGGAAGAGGAAGGGGCGGTGATCCCGGAGATCCAGAGAGGAAAAGAGACGATCGGTGAGTGAAACAACGAAACTCGTTACCTTGGCAAATGACTCATAGGCATTAGAGCAAGTGGGGGAAAGGTAACGGAGGATGGCGGAGAAAGATAAATTAGTTAGAGGTAGAGAAGACGGTATATATATAGTGGATTAATGACTCGAGTATAAAAGGAAGACATATATAATAGGATTCCAGGGGGAACCTGAGCTAAAAAATAATAGAATACCAGGGGGGCACCTGAGCTAAAATGTAATAGAATACCAGGGGGCACCTGGGAAAGGTAAAAACGTAAAAGTATACTTGGGGGGGGGGCACCCGAGATTAAAAACGTAAAGTATACCGGGGGGGGCACCCGAGATTAAAAACGGTAAGGAATACAGGTGGGGCACCCCAGAGAAAATTGTAAATACGCCTTGTTCCTGCGCTTCAAAGAGTGGTCAGAAGGAACTTGAACCCAGAGCCCACAGAGAGGGGGACGCTAGGCTACGATGACGTTTAAAGACGTCATAAAGGGGTAGTTCAAATCCCATGACGGGGTAATAATTAGAAGGCAGGTATATGTTGACCAGCTGGTGTCTGTCTAGTCTGTCAAGCGTCTGTTATAAGTGTCTTGCTATATGTGAATGCGCAATAAATGTATTGATGCGAAAAATGTGTTGATGCTTGAGTGAAATGCATTTTGGTTTTTGCGATTCTGTAACTGAGAGGGGATCGCCAGTGAATTGATGGTTTCTGTTGAGTAAATTGATGGTATAAATTTTGGTGGGAAAAAGTGCATTGGAGCTTGCGGTTGTGGTGCTCGCTCATATTGGTGGAGAGACTTAAGTTATTGTGTAAACATTGTGGGTATTGAAGTGAAAAGATGGAGGTCACCCGGCTCATGCATCTCTGTAAGCAATTGCCAAAACATGCAGCAAAGCTGAAGAAATACAGCCAGGAGTGGGTTAAGGGCACCGCAAATAAAATGTTTATGCCGTGGCCCCAGAATGGGTCATTGTCTAAGGCTGTCTTACAGCACATGACCACGTTCCTACATGCCACATATAGAGGGAAGAACCTCAAGAAGCACCTTGCCGTTCTCGAGTTATGGAAGATTTTTGAACAAACAAAGGAAGAAGAACCACCTGCAGAATGGATATTAAACATATGTACAGAGGGGGGTGAGACGCCAACTGCGCCACCGGCCCCACCGGAACCAGTCATTGAGGGAAGCAGGTCAGAGGGTCTTTACCCGCTACGAGAGCTCAAAGCAGCTACGGGGTATAGCAAACCCGCGTATGAGTCACCTGCATGCAGTAGTCACGAAACTAATGAGAAGGAGCGGGAAACCGTTCCAGCCCCCGCCGTCCTGAGGTATAAGGAGAGGCACGGAGATGGACGAAAGGATCAGGTACAGACTAGTGCACCTCTCGATAAGGAGAGAGCGGGAAAGAAGCGGAGAGAGAGTGATGAGATGACATTCGTAAAGGACGAATGTATGGGAGGACAGATATTGTTAAAATTAGATGGAAAGGGGAGTGATGATCCAAGGCCACGAGGAAGGCCTGACGAAAAGCAGAGAAGGGAAAAGGATAGGGAAACAAGGGATGAAAGAAATAGAAAGAAGGACAGGCTGTGGCGAGAACAACTTTATCGCGAAGATCAAGAAATACCGCTCACTCGCACCCAGTATGCAGCGTACGAAAAATACAGACTGAATAGGTTGAAGTTAGAGGAAGAACGTAGGGTGCACGAAAGGAAGGAAGAGATTAGAAAGGCAAAGGAACGTAGGGACAAAAGGATGCGGGATGTAGATAAGATTAGAGAGGACGCAAGGAAACGCAAGGAAACAGATAAGGAAATAGAACGAAAACATAGACAAAGGGCGCGAGACTTAGAATATTTGCAGCGGGAAGTGAAAAAACCCAATCCAGTTGTAGACTGGGAAGACATAGAAGAGTTCTTTCCAGCAAGTGATGCAGTAGCAGGTACAAGCACGACAATTATTGATGATTACTTCGAAACCAGAAGCATCGGGGAAGCGATTGATAAAATATATGATGAAATGGGACGGGAACGAATCTCCCAAGAGGGAAGGGAGGATGAGCGCTTAGAGAGCACTCAGTTATATGACACTGAGGATGTCACCCAAAGTGGTGAGAGTAGGGGACGTTCCCTAGATAGACTAGAAGATAGGCAGAACGAAGATGATGCAAGAAGTTGTGCAAACTGGGAGTACTCAGAGTTTGACTCCGATGGGGACGCGGAAGAAGCGATGTATGACGGCGCGAAAGGCGGCTCCCAGGGAACCGAGGGGTACAATGGTCAGAGGCTGGCGAGTCAATAAGTAGGACATCGAAGTCCGCTGGCCAGTCCAGCAGACATGAAGAAACACCCCACAGTCAGAGGGGGGCGTCGGCACCTGCCTATACAGATAGGTTAAGGGCATTGCCAGATAGAAAGCAAGGCGGGAACGCCACCCCAGCAAGAGACCGAGGAGGTCAAGAAAAGGGAAAGGAGGATTGCGCATTCCAATTCCCACTGCTAGAGAAAGGGTGAGTAAGACCGCAATATATTCCATGGCCACACATGGACCGGGAAAATTTGAAGAATAAGCTTCCAATGTTGACATCGGGAGCTGGGAAGTGGCTACATGAGCTAGAAAAAATGAGGGGGGGTGTCACTCTAGCCATAGCGGACATCAAGGGTCTCCTATTTGCTATACTCGGAGAAAGAGCAGACGATGTGTGGAAGAGGGCAGGCTACCCTAGGGTAACCATAACGAACACCTCTCATGACGCAGTGCCATTTAATAATTGTAGAGCCGCAGTGTGGAAAGCGCTGCAAACGCTATACCCTGACACATCAGACATGGGAGCCATTATGACTCGGAAGATGAAAGAGTCAGAGGATCCGTTGCTTTATATCCAGAATTTTCAAGACGCGTGTGTGCTTGAAACGCATGAGTCTTGGAGAAAATCTATCCCTATATTCTATCATATACTGTGCCAAGGGTTACCAGAACCGGTACAAAAACAACTAAAACAATTGGTAGGAATAGAAGCTAAACCGTGGGCCAAAATCCAGTTGACAATTGCCCATTATTGTAGGCTGTTGCAAGAAAAGAATCAAAAGAAAGAGGCAACGCGTAAGGGAGAAGAGGCGGAGCTGGTGCAAAGGAAGCTCACGAAGTATGCGCTCGAGGGAGCCATGCTAACAAGCCCAGCCGATTCGAGTGCGCAATGTGCCACTAACCCGCCGCAGAACACTCAGGATAAAGCGGGATATTATCCGAGAGGAAGGGGATTTGGAGGAAGAGGATGGCAGAGTAATCAGGGAGGCTTCAGAGGTACCCAAGGAGGTTTTCAAAATGTTCAAGGTGGTATCCAGAGCGCACCAATGGGCAGTCCAGCTATGCCAGATGGACAGATGGCTCGACCACCACCAGTGTGTTGGCTGTGTGGAGTGACAGGACAAGTGGCATGCATGTGCAGAAGCCAAGGCATGTGGCAGAACAATCAAGGGATGGGGGCAGGCACGGTAAATCAACCGGCTACCCCACAACAGGGCAATGCACAAAGCTATACCGTGCAGCAGCAGGCAGCTGGCTTGTAGCAAGGTGCACAGCAAGGGTTTCAAACCTCGAACTTGGGGAACTTGCAACAGGGGCAACCCCACCAGGCACTGCCGCCGGTACCACAAGGGATGAACAGTGGGGGTGTTCGGCAAACTTATAGTGGGCCGAACCTTTACATAAAATAGGACAGCACACGGGAAAGTCGGATGTGCTCTATCCTATCGGTGACACCAGACCCTAATAGGGAACCAAAGGTAAAAGTCACCATAGGAGGAAAAGAGTATTCCTTCTTAGTTGACACGGGCGCGACGTGTTCGTGCATAAGAGAAGGCAAGTTTTCCTTGTCTGGTGAGGCAATAGACACGCAGAGTTTCACTGGAGCTCATAGTAGAGTTCCCTTCACAGACGCTCTCCCGGTCTCCGTGGGAGAGCATGAAATGAATGTGTCTTTACTGTACTCAAGTCAGTCCCCAGTAAACATCATGGGTCGAGATCTAATGACAAAGCTCAATATGTCAATCTCATTCACTGAGGATGGCATAGTGTGCTCCACGCCAGGAATGCATTATTCCAACATATGCAAAATGATCAGAGCATACTCGGGACATACAGCTATGAGAGCTTTACCGCTGGAGCCAGAGGTCTTCGAATATGGCAAGTGAGTGCTCATGGTGGGATTGCCGGGCCTCGCAGGCAAAACTATGAGGACCCGTGATGAGTTTCTTTTTAGCCGAAGGATAACCATGTATGAAGAAGAGGGACAAATATTTCCATTGGTAATACAGTTTGCCACAGTAAAGGGGAAGGTGGTTTTAGTAGAAGGATACGATGACGAAGGAAGGCAATGGTGCGCAGTTATCACCATTGAAGAAGGGTATCGAGTGACTGACGTCACAGATGATGATCTATTCGAAAAGCACCCTGACTTAGAGGAGACACGGATGGAAGTAAGTCTCATATTCTGGGTCAAAATGATCAAACGAGAAGTGCCACAGCGAATGATGCTAGTGATGGCACGACCAGAATACTTTGAGGAGGACATGGCCCAGGTGCCAGTCACAGTATGGACAAAAGGGCCTTATGACGTAGGACTCCTGAAGGGGGCAGGAGAGGTGAAGATTAAACTCAAGCCTAGAGCGATTCTACCAAGAGCGCGACAATACCCCATGTCCAGAGAAGCGGACGAGGGGATTGCGAAGACAATCTCTGCCATGATGGAGCCGGGCATTCTGGTAACGTCAGAATCACCTTGTAACACGGTGATCTATCCTGTCAAGAAATCAAAGGGAGAGTCTTGGCGTTTAATCCAGGATTTACGAGCATTGAACGACGTAGTAGAACCCGAGTTCCCTCTAGTGCCTAATCCATCCACTATTTTGTGCAACATACCCACAGAGGCAAAATATTTCACGGTGATCGATTTGAAGAATGCATTTTTTCTCGATCCCATTGCACCGTGATTCACAAGACCTGATGTCATTTACTTTCAGACAAATGCGCCTGAAAAGTACAAGGCTGCCACAGGGGTATTGTGAATCTCCGTCCATTTTTAACTGAGTCCTGCAAATGGACCTAAGTAACATTGCGGTAGACAGTGTTGTTTTGCAGTATGTAGATGACATTCTGATCTGCAGCACCACTGAAAAGCAATGCCGACACGACTCTGTTCAGCTATTGACCATATTAGCTGAGAAGGGATAAAAGGTGGACAAGGACAAGTTGCAATACTGCTAACAGGAGGTGTTATACATAGGGCAACTAATCTTACATGAAGGGAAAAAGGTAACACCAGAGAGGGCTGAAGCTATCATGAGCACGGCTAAGCCGCTCACGGTAAAACAAATGCAGAGCTTCTTAGGCCTATGCAATTATGTCAGAGCATGGGTCTTCGATTACAGCTCATACACCAAGCCCTTGCTCCAGGCCTTAAAGAAAGCCCAGGCAACAGAGGGAAACATTGAATGGACTGAAGAAATGGAAAAGGGATTTGCAGAACTAAAGGGGGCAATTTGTAAGGCCCCAGTTCTCGGGATCCCCAATTATGCAGAGGAATTCTATATCTTCTCTCATACTGATGGCAATTTTATGACGGCAGTGCTCGCTCAGCGAACATCGCTGGGGTACAAGCCCCTAGCGTATTACAGTGGGAACTTGGACCCGGTCATGAGGGGCCACTTCCCATGTGAGAAAAATGTAGCAGCCGCCGCGTTTGCCATTGAGAAAGCATCATCCATTGTGATGGGATGCTCCATGACATTATATGTTGAGCACTCATTATTTGCCATATTGGAGAAGCCAAAGGGCACCTTGACGTCACAGAGAGCATCCGCATATGAGGTGATTATCTCAAATCCATCGATCAAAATAGTGCGATGCAAAACTGTGAACCCTGCTATGTTTATTGCTGAGCCAGTCACAGAGGGAGAACCTGTGCATGACTGTGTCAATTATGAAGAGTTTTATGATGAAATCCCCAGAATAAGAGAGAATGCTCTTCCAAGCGGAGAAGTCGTCTTCATTGACGGGTCATTGAGAATTGACCAAGAAGACGGGCAAAGGTACACATGCGTAGCCGTGATCAAACACATGGAAAATGGAGACTTCCAAGGGTGTCCAGACATTTGGTCGACCTAAAACTGGTTGAATGACATTTGGTCGACGCAATTTGGTTGAAAACCAAATGGTCGAATTTTTTTTTTAATTATATATTTATTTTTCGGGTTTTTGTTTTTTACAAAAATGGGTTTTTAGAAAAAAAAAGGGGGTTGGGGGGGGACACCCCAAAAAAGGGGGGGAACCCCCCCAAAAAAAAAAAAAAGGGGTGAAAATAAAAAAAAAAAAAATTCGACCATTTGGTTTTCGACCAAATTGGTTCGACCATTTGTCTGGTCGACCAATTTTTTTCGACCAAATGTCTGGTAACCCTTCCAAGTACTTGTCAGTGCACGAATACTATCCCACTATTCAGCACAGGCTGCAGAACTAGTGGCATTGATACTCGCCATCGAGAATCACGCAGACCAGGAAGTAACAGTGTACAGTGACTCTGCCTATGTGACGTCCACTGTGCATGCAGGCCTGGCACGATGGAAAAGGAGGGGCTACCTCCGAGCGGACGGCACGCCAGTGCAACATGCAGCCTTGTTGGCCAGGCTGATAAAAGCACTACAGCTCCCAGTGTGCATAGCGGTCATCAAGTGCGCCGCTCACACCAAGGGAACAGATTTCGTGTCACGTGGAAACCATGAAGCGGACACGGAATCCAAGCGCATGGCATCCAAGGGTGAGACAATCATGGACGTGGAGGTGGCACGTACCCATGAGCGAATGATGGTAGCCCGAGTCACTCCAGAAGCCTATAGCAATATGGGGCAGACACAGTTAATGGAACTCCAGGGGGAGGCACCTCAGGATGAGAAGAATTTATGGAAGCGTCGAGGGTGTTCTTTAAACCCCTCTGATGGGTTATGGAGGCAGGACAGCACTGGTAAACCAGTAATGCCTGTCACCCTCCTAAAGGTAGCGTTAGAACAGCTCCACTAGCCTTTCCATATGTCAAAAGAAAATCTTGCTGCAACACTCTCAGAAGACTGGTTTGCGCCGAATTTAGCGGAGCATGTTGCATTCTTTATGGTCAATTGCATAATTTGCCAGCAATTCACCTCTGGGCACACATTGAAAGTGATGAGAGGAATCATTCCCAGACCTGTTGTTTAGCTTTCCGTAGTTTAAGCGGTGATATGCTATCAATGGCTTTAAGCAGTGTTTGATTGAAGATGTCTACTAAGACTGTGTGGGCGTTATGTTGGGACACACATTTATTCAGAATAGGAAGGATGAGTGGGAGTAGTTTGTCACTGGTGATGTCTTTTTTATTCCTTGTGGGAATGTCTGGAGCTGTCGTGGGAGTGGTGAGAGGGTTGGTCGCTGGTAGGTGGAAGATGATGATGTGGTGGTCGGACCAGGCACAAGAGTGGTTGGAGCTTATGGTGGTGTTGCAATTGAGGTCAGTAATCCAATTGCGCATTGTGCTCTTAATATGGGTAGGTTCGTCGATGCGCTGTTGGAATCCTAAATTAGCTAAAGTGGTCGCGACCTCAGAGGCCAGATGATCCTTGGTGTTGAGTAGGCCAAGGTTAAGGTCACCTAGAAGCAATACCTGAGAGTTGGGTTTGGTATTGACAGTAAAAATGGCCGTGATCTCATCTATGAAGGAGCCAAGTGGTCCTGGAGGTCTATAGATAAGGTGGATAGTTGCAGTGTTGGTTGGAGATAAGGTGAGTTTCACGGAGAGGGATTCTGCAGAACTGAGCTCAGTGTTGGGGATGATTCTAAGTGTGATGTTATTTCTATGTATGAATGCGACTCCGCCTCCTTTAGATGTTGATTGTCGGTCAGCTCTAATGATAGTGTAACCATTGGGAATAGCGGGGGAAAGAAGTGGGCCAGAGGCTGCGTGTAACCAAGTTTCGTGATGGCCACAAAATCGAGGTTATGGTCGGTGATGAGGTCGGAGATGTCCAATGCGTGGGCCGTAATAGATCTGGCGTTAACGAGGGCACCCTTGAGTTCTTTGGCAGAGATGGCGCTGTTAGTAGTAGGATATTGTAAAGTAAGGTGATGAAGGTCGATCTTAGCGGTGGAGTGGGGGGAACCCTACGATGATAGTGAGAATAAGGTGGCTGGCAGTTGGCAGAGGACGCATGTCGTGATCCAAGTGCCCTAGCCGTCTGTGCGGTGGTGTAAGAGTGCACTGGAGGGAGCATATAGGTGTTCTGTGCTGGGCAGAGGTAGGATCAGCCAGGAAGTGGCAGTCCTGTTGCAGCTTGCTATGTAAGTACATGTACTAAATGCAATCAATGACTAGAAAGGCAATGGTTTCGCTAATCTTGGTAGGTCAGTACATGCGTAAAATGCAATCAATGACTAGAAAGGCAATGGTTGAGCTAATCTTGGTCGGTAAGTACATGCGCAAAATGCAGTCAATGACTAGAAAGGCAATGGTTGAGCTAATCTGGCTAGTTGAGTGCAGCAAGTTGCGAGCAGTTGGATTGACATCAAACGCTGAGCGAGTACTGAACATAAAGGATGGTGCACGACGTACATATGAGCATTTACACAAGGCGGTGAATCATAGCTAGAGTGGTGATAGAAAATGTGATACTGAGTTAGTGAGGTCGCTCCTGAATGAGAGAGGATAATGTCCTTAATATCCGTACGGGGCAACAAAGGACGTCATGCTGGGTGAATTCAGCATATTGGGTTCAGCTAGCTCAGGGCAACGATGAGTTTTACCGCATTTCTTATTGACGCTCCGTGTGTGTCCTAAGGTCCGAAGTGCATCATCAGCTGGGAATGAATGTGCAGTGGAGCTTTAACCAGCGCCGTAACGGACTGGTGACATGTGTGACGGTTCAGAATAGGGAGCACTCCCTTGCGCTCCTTGGCGCGAACAGGGAGCAAACAGGGGCCTTGGTATGGGCCTTCATGTGGCCACCGGCGCTTCCGTCTGCCGGCAGATGTGGACAAAGGAAGAAGCCGCTGGTTGCCTAGCAGCGAGGCATCAGCCTCGGTTCCATGCCGCGCTGCGCCCGGCATTAGAAGGTCAGGCAAAGTGGGTCAGGCAGTGCGGCCTCGACAATGCCTGCACGTGATGGCATCTGATATACGATTTATTTCTTTGTGCAGGCAGGTTAAAGGGTATCTAAGCCTTACTGAATGGATGGCTCGACAGAGGCTTTCAGTGCGGCTGGGTGCCGTGGGTGGCGGTGCCCGTGGCTCGTGGCGTGCAGCTGCTGCTGGAAGGAAACTGCTGCAAGGGAGGAGGGGCTCCTGCCCTTTCCTCGAGGTAGCTCTTGGCGGTGATGAATGAGGCTCCAGGGGCAGACAGGGGCCTTGGTATGGGCCTTCGTGTGGCCGCCGGTGCTTCCGCCTGCCGGCGGGTGTGGACAAAGGAAGAAGCCGCTAGTTGCCTAGCAGCGAGGCATCAGCCTCGGTTCCATGCCGCGCTGCGCCCGGCATTAGTAGGTCAGGCAAAGTGGGTCAGGCAGTGCGGCCTCGACAACGCCTGCACGCAATGGCATCTGATATACGATTTATTTCTTGGTGCAGGGAGGTTAAAGGGTTTCTAAGCCTTACTGAATGGATGGCTCGACTCGACGGAGGCTTTCAGTGCGGCTGGGTGCCATGGGTGGCGGTGCCCGCGGCGCGTGGCATGCATCTGCTGCTGGAAGGAAACTGCTGCAAGGGAGGAGGGGCTCCTGCCCACTCCTAGGGGTAGCTGCTGGTGGTGATGAATGACTATTGTCTGTCATCGCAGAGGTCTTCGCGGAGTTCCCTAAGCACAGTGACTCAAAGACCAATGCTCCCGCCTCAAGCAGTCATTGACGAAGTGACCTAAATGTTATTCTTTTGAATCATTGAGGAGTGCCCAGAACTTGTCGGGAGGACCACAGATACACTGACGTTCATCAGTGTATCTGTGGTCATTTTCTAAACCAGATATGGAGTAAACTGCATAATGTGGTAGCCATCCATGCAGCAGGCAAGTGCAAAGACTGCTCAAAGCAAAAGCGAGGTGTGTGATTGAGACTGCAAAAAAAATAAATGTCCCTGTCCCCTGAGGACAGCCTAATAGCCCACAATGTCCTCTTTAGCTTAGTAAATGACTTTCCGGAAATGGTAGGGAGACCTGCCGAGGTTGATGCCCTCACCTTCCTCAGAGACCCTGCTAACGCGAGAAAGATAGGAGCACTCTTCTATAGCATGCAGCTACAAATGGAACTGTCCAGCTTTCAGAAGGAATTTCTGAGAGAATTCCAGTGAAACTTTTGCCGAGGGACAGATCAAGAAGGCAAGGACTGATCACACTGCAAAAAGACCGGTGACCTAAGAGACAGAGAATCAGAGCAAATGTTATTATCACCTGAAGACAGCAGAATTGCCTTCACAGTCTTCTTTCACCTCATCAAGAACTTTCCAGAGCTAGTGGCTAGACCCATCACTGTCGACGTGCCCACGTTTCTCTGTGATCCAGCAAAAAATGCACAACTCAACAGACTCCTGAGAGCTGTTGCATTACAGCTGAGAAGCAATCATGGACATCCGCTGCTGAGAAGAGCCTTAGAAAGGAGAGATCCAAGATAAAACCCTTTAGAAGCCCCAGCCGGGGGCAGAGCAAGGAAACAAAGACACAGTTCTTCATGCTTCCAACGTAGAACGAATCGAAAGGGGATAACTACATCCTGAACTTCTTTTCCTATTTTTCTTATTTTTCTCTGTTTTTCATCATCATCCCACAGTGGAGTAAATGGGGGGGGAGAGACTTTGCAGCAACTCGACCTCGAAGAACCAAGCGAAAGGAGCAGAGCAACGAACTTCACTGCTGTGCTTACTTTTTTCAACCTTTTTCTTATTTTTTCCTACCTTCTCATATGTTCACTGTTATTTTTATTTTTGTTTTTATTTTTTCAATGGTGTATCTATACATGATGTGCAGAGAAGCCATCCTTTTATGGTGTCACTGCGAACAAATTCCTGCATGTTCTCAGGGCCAAGACGAATTGGGAAGGGGCCCTGGAAATGCGTTGTATACACAAATGCAGGAAGAATGCGATGTGCAAAAAAAGGTAGTCTAACCTTTTTCCATAGTCTAGCAAAGGATCTGTACTCCATAACTAGAGACTTCCGTCATCACTCGCAAGAGGGGGGACATTAAACTGCACCCGCCATTTTAGTGTTTGCTGAACTTTTAAGTAACGAAAATCAAGATAAGAAAATAAATAAACTATTGACTATGGACTTGTTCGAGATGGGGGCCCAAAACAGTAATTTAGTTGTGCCACCAGTGGAGGGGCGCCCCCGGTTTCCTGGAAGGAGGTGCTGTAAAATGTCTTTCAAGGCCGTCATATGTATATGCATAGTAATTGTTGTAGTATTTTTGTCTCTAACTGTCAGAACTGCCTTTCTTATTGGTGCACAAAGCATCCCAATGTTCGTGCTTCCACCAGGTAAAGAACATCTGGGGCCCACAAAAGCACCCAGACCTTATATTGTCATCCCTGTTCCAAGAAAAACTGATGATAAAACAAACGATTTACAGTTTAATGTAATTAGCAGCAACACGTACACACTTAAAGTAATGAATGGTGAGAAAGGCTGGAGACAGGGTCAGCACGGAATGAATGATAATATAGCACTGTCCATGGCACGCACCCATACACTGTGTGCGCACAAACAAGGGCAAGTGTCAATGGCTACAAACCGCAGGCCAAACTAACTGATAGGGAGAAATCCCCGGTGGAACAAGCAGCTCCAGAAAGCAGGGAGCAAAGTGAGAAACCGAACCGAAGTGACATAGCACAATCACTCAATGAAACGGAGGAAGCCGCAAAAGAAATCACTGAGAAAACGCATGCGGTAGTCAAGTATGTGTTCCCGCTCATACGTAGAGCAAAGAAACTACATGAGGAGTAGAGCAAGAAAACCACAGAACCTGTAATAACGAGCATGTCTGCTCCAACGCCAGAGATAAGCAACAGGCCTACAATTCCACCACGCGTTGGGAAGATAACGAGCCAATGGTGGTGGGAAGAGTTCTACAACAGAGTCTACGAGGGAAGGAAAAGAAATGCAAGCCCTTCCTCTACTATGACAGTGCAGGAAGTGAGACCTGTCCCACCAAGGATAACGCCCGAGAGACTGCCTGAACAAAGGAGCAGTACAGACGTATTCAGAGACATAGTGTTGGCCAACTACAGAAAAACGTTAAGAATCAAGAGAAGCCCATATGAAACGGACACTGAACTTAAAGACTACCTGGACAGCACAGCCCATCTTGCAAACAACATATGGTAACAGCACATGAAGGAAGTTGGACGAAGTCAATCAGAAGGAGAATGTTTCGTATGTGCACTCCTGCCATACAGCATGGGAAAGTCCAAAATCTTTGTGGCTGAAGAAATAGATGTCCCCATAGCACACTGCATGTCACACGTAGCAATGTGCAACACCAGAGGGCAGTTTATGGGAAGAGACGCTTAACTGATATGGGCCAACGAAAAAGACTTCCCAGATGAAGACGGTTTTGTCCAGGACATCAAAACAAGAAACAGGGCGCACACCAAGAATCACGTTATTAGATATGAAAACCCTGACGTCAAAGGATCAGGAATTAGATGGGAAATAAACCCAAGACTGAACGTCCAAGGAAAAACTGCAGAAGAGGCTCAATTCTGGAAGAACAGAGGACAAATGCAGATCTGGGGGTCAGTGGTTTCCCCAGACGGATGGGAAGAAGGAGTAGTAATCTGCCAAGCTTGTATGGTCCTTGGAGCCTGCAAGGAAGCAGTAGAAAACTCACAGAGGTTATGCAAACCTCTGTGGCCAAAATTGGCAAAGCTTTTAACATGGGTCGAAGACAGAGGAGGACCCCTGAAAATAGAACCGTTGGAGAACCCGAAACTGTGCTTCAGAAATAATGGTACAAGGAAAATGGGGAAAATCAAAACTGTGGACGAATATATGAGGCACCAGGAATGGCACAAGGAACCGCAGTCCTGATGGACCGCTATTGGGTGTGTGGATCCAAAGCGTACATAAGACTGCCAAGAAATTGGGGGGGCATATGTACATTGGTCACTGTTCATGTTCCCACACGGGTGATTCCAAAAAACGATCTGAATCTGGACAGCTTCCCGAAAGCAGATGCTCATCTGAGAAGGAGGAGATCCGCAGAACTGATATCCAGAATGAAGAGAGAAAACTACTTTTCTGCCAAATCAGAAGAAGCATTCTATGCGATTCCATACGAACACAGGCTGTTCAGCCTCACTTCAACAGTATTCACCACGATGCTCCTGCCACACATCCAAATTGGAGTGAATGCTAAATGGTTTCAGATAACCATATGGGAGTTACTGCAGACCATCATCACCACAATAAAAGGATTCAATGCGATCAAAGAAGAGCTGAGAGTGGTTAGACTGATGACCCTCCAGAACAGATATGTGCTTGACATGATCACAGCAATGGATGGAGGTGTTTGTGCAAAAATCGGAGAATCATGTTGCACATTTATACCATCACACGACGCAGAAAATGGAACCATCACAGAGGCCATAATCATGTTAATGACCCTGAAAAACCAGATGGCTGAGGAAACAGATGAAGAAGATGATAACAGCTGGTTTGGGAACCTATTCTCATGGGTCCCGCAATGGATGGCAGATATATTCAAGTTCCTGGGAGCTTTGCTAGCAATGGTGCTGCTAGGATTCTGTGTTATCAAGATAATCATCACACAGTGCCAGAAAACTGCAAAGAAGGCCATTGGGATGAAAAATATGGTCGACGTTGAACCAGGCTGGAAGCCCAGAGACCTGACAGATGAGGAAATAAAGGACTTCGTGAAGGCCAGTGAATTTGCACCAGAGGGAACAAAATTCACTTATCCCAAGAAACAAAGAAGGTATGAAGGCAAATGGATTTACTGCAGTCCAAAAGGACAATGCCAGTTGATGACCTGGAACAAAGATGAGCATGTGAAAACAGCAGGAAGCTTGAAAGGCGTGATAAAGATATGGACACCAAAATTGCATACTTTCACGCCTTCTTGTGTAAACCCAGTAGACGATGAGCAAGAAGCTGAGGAATCACAGAAAATGAATATAAAGGAGGAAGTAGGATTGGTCGATGAACCGACCAGAGGGGGGAGTGTAGAGGAGGTCCCAGATATGACCTGCACCCCTGCCCCCCAGTGCGAGTTGCCAGTAAGGTACTCGCCATGGTATGTGATGTACGAGGAACAGCTGAACCAACAAAGGGCGGCAATGGGCTGCTGCCCTGTGTACATTAGAAGATCAATACCTGTTGAAATGCCCATAACCAGGCAACCCTGTGCAGCACGGTACCCAATCAGACAACCGTACCTGCCATTGGTATGAAACAACGAGTATTTACAGACTGTTCACGAGGAGACCCCGAAGGCCTTAATGAAAGGCCAATGGAAATAGACTAAGGGCCTAGGCAGCCCCGAGAACAACCAGAAGTGGCTATTGAAAGTTATGCATGACAGTATCGACAATTGTGAGGAGAATCTTCCCACTCCCTGACGAGAGACCTAACTTTTCAGAGAAAATCTGAGTACCAATACTGTCGTGGGTTTTTTCAAACATTTCCCTTCACTTTAATGCCAGGATATCCTTAGAAATCCAAGCTTACTAATGAATTTTCACTCTTAACTGCATCTCTTTGCAATGCAGCCATCAGTTGATTTGCAGCTAGACTTGTAGTTTCTAACACCCAATACATGGATGTAATGAATGGTGAGCGATCAGAGAGAAATCCAACAAAACCCTAGGTTGTATGGTAGGGTTGGATGATTCCATGTTGAGAGCAAAAGTAGATCGAGCCGGTGTCACATGGTCTGTGCTGCTGCACTTCTTCACTGACACCAAGACGATTCATGCTCTCTTCAGAATGTGTCACCAGCTTGTTATTTGATCTGTCCACTGACAGACTGAATTCCAATATCACCAGAGCTTGAACAGTTTCGGCATTTTGTGCCGATAAGTCATTGCGTCCTTTTGGGGAGTTCAGGTAGTGTGTCATGATATACTTGAATACAGAGTTCCTTAAAAGCATACACAATCCATTCATTCAACCTCCAGCCAATCTGTCTACCCTCACCTACTTCAAATCTGTGGTTCCTGCTTCTACATTAAAGGTACATTGAGTCAATGGGAACCGCATCTATCAGTTCTGGTGACCTCTTCTTGTGCTGATGTTTTAGGATCATCGTAAACAGATAGGCAAAAGCGAATAGCAGATAGCACATACTGTGACTGTGAGCCATGGATATGAGTTTGAGGGTTACCAGACATTTTGTCGAAAAAAAATGGTCGACAGGACATTTGGTCGAAAACATTTGGTCGAAAGACAAATGGTCGAATGTATTTTTATTTGTATTTTCACTTTTTTTTTTTGGGGGGATCCCCCCAACCCCATTTTTCTTCTAAAACCCTTTTTTCCCTAAACAAAAACCTAAAAAATATATATATATAAATAAAAAAAAAATTCGACCATTTGGTTTTCGACCAAATTTCGTCAACCATTTGTCTTTCGACCAAATGTCTTTCGACGAAATGTCCGGACACCGAGTTTGAGTATCTGAAAGTCATTTTGTCTTAAGTTGTGATAATTGTGGAAAGGATTGTAGGCTTAATGGACAAGCAAGGGGTTACCTCAATGGGAGCCTGGCCACCTCCTGAATTTAACCTTGTGGGAGACAGTATCACCAACTCTAGTTGGAGATAAGTGATCCAGAGGACAGGATTGCTGCTTTGTCCCCAGTATCTTGTGGCTACATAACGATGTTCCATACAGTGCCGGACCTCTGTCTCAAGAGGCGAGACGAGGATAAGAGATGACTCCTTGGTGCAGGGATGGTGTCTGAGATTCTGGATCCTGTGAATTGTTGCAGATGTTGTGTCCAGCATGTTTTTGTTTAGTGGAGTTCATTTTCACTGTTAGATATTTCTTGTGGGTTGTGAAGTTCTGTATAGGTGAGCTTGGTGGTTTGATGGGGAATCCTCTCTGTAGCCATTTGGTTGGTGGCTACAGTTGCAGACTTTATGCGGACACATCTTGGGTGTGGATCACGGATCATGGCTACCGGTGTTGCTACCTCTTTGTAACGCTCACCTGATTCTCGCAGAGGCGCCGGTCTTGACTGGGCGACTACCGTATCTTCAAAGGTGATGTGTAGCACCCGGTTGGCTCTTTGGGCTGGACCTCTGTGCACTGTATGCCTGACTTCAAGAGTAAGATGTCTGCAGACAGAAAATATGGGATTAATGAACTGGGGTTATTGGGGTGTCCCTATCTCTTCCCTTTTTTGCTCTCCTGTAGACCCCCAAAGGTTAACGCTCTCACCTTAGGTAAGTGAATGCCGAGCTCTCCATCTGCCTCGGGGCAGGGTGCTGTAACCAGTTTCTTCACTGGATCGGTAGCGCAGGCCTCTTGACTTCAGAGGACTGCTGTCCGTCGTTTACTGCACGAACGGTAAGTTTCGAGTAATTCTATTGTCTTTAAAGTCTTTAGCAATGATGTCTCTTGTTTTGCAGGTTCCGGCGATGGCGGATGACGGGCTGAAGTGAGTTGAAGATGGAGTCCGTATGATGAATAGAAGCGCTTGGAAGCACGTAAGTAAGCGCTTGTTGCCTGCTTCACGATGCGCTCTAACTGTCTTTTATTTTGCAGGTACGAGTTCGGAGCGGCTGCAGGGTGCCGGAATACCCACTGGGGTTGATGTGGAAAGGAGTAATGGCACGTGAGTATCAAAGTTCCCCAATGTCTTTAAACGCACCTTGTTTTGTCTTTCAGATGCAGGATGCAGCGCCGAAGGCCTCCGGAGCGTGCGAAGAGTCGGTAAGCTTTTGTCTTTCAGATGCCGGAATGCAGTGTGAAGACCTCCCGAGCGCACGAAGAGTAGGTAAGCCTTTGTCTTTCAGATGCCGGAATGCTAACCTGTTCTTTCTTGTCTTTATAGGTGTTGCTGAAGACTGGATTCAGGATGGTAAGCCTTTTTCCTTAGGCCCAGGATCCGATGCAGAAGACACGATGAGCGTTCTGCTGCAGAGGATGCAGAATAACGCAAAGCAAGATTCATCCACCGGGTGTGGTTTAAATAGCCTCCTGTAGTGCTTAGGTGTCTCCTTCCACAGCCACGCCTAGGTAAGAAAAGAGTTCCTGCTTTCCAGAAGAGTTCCAGTGTTCTGAATCTAGGGAGTGGCTCCTGCCCCACCCAACAGGAAAAGTAGTTCCAAACAGAAGAGGATCAGAGGCTCAGCTGGCAGGCAAGTAAGCAGCATGGTCTGCTGCAGGTAAGTCCACCCAAGCATCATGAGCCCGGCGCTTCCAGCGCTGGGACTGGGCACATTTATGAGCCTGGTGCCACTGGCGCCAGGACTGGGTCCAAAAGGTCCCAATTGGGACTGGTTGGCCCTCGGAACCTGGGTTATGGATCTGCTTCCAAGGGAGTTGGGAAAACCCTGACCTTTTGGAAGCAGAGATCATGACAGTACCTCCCCTCAAGGCCCCTCCCAAACCGGGCTTCTCCTGGGGTTTTGGCTTGTCAGGAAATGTTCGGTGAAATCTTTTGATTAGGCGAGGAGCGTGGACATATTCAGCAGGTTCCCAGGATCTCTCTTGGGGGCCGTAGCCTTTCCAGTCAATTAGGTAAAATAGTTTAGATTTGGAGATCTTGGAGTCCAGAATGCTTTTGACTTCAAACTCGAGTTCTCCATCAACTAGGATGGGTTTTGGAGATTTAGTTAGTCGGGTTTGAGGTTGCACGGGTTTTAATAGAGAGACGTGGAAGACCGGATGTATCTTCATGTGAGGGGGCAAGTCCAACTTGACCGCTACTGGGTTTATTATGGTAGTGATGGAATAGGGACCAAGGTATCTTGGGTTGAATGTGCGTGGCCCTTTTAGAGGTAGATATTTGGTGGATAACCAGACTTGGTCCCCTACTTGATATTGAGGGGCTTCCTTCCGATGTTGATCTGCTCCTTTCTTGTATTGTTCTTTAGCCCTTTGAAGGTGAGAAACAGCTTCCTTAAAGGCTTGGGTGATTGTAGAATGCAGGTAGTCTACTGCTGGTGTTTCAAGATCTTGGAGGGGATCCAACTCCGAGGTTCGAGGGTGACTGCCGTACAAAATAAAAAACAGTGTTTTCCCAGTTCCCGAATGGACAGAGTTATTGTAGGCATATTCGGCTATCCAAAGGATGTCTTTCCAAGTTTTTTCAGTTTGTTGCAGCATGCAGCGTAAATACTGTTCCAGAGTTTGATTGGTCCTCTCGGTTTGTCCGTCGGTCTGAGGGTGGTGACTGGTCGATAGTCTCACATCAATTTGAGCCGACCGACAGCAACTTCGCCAAAAATGAGAAATAAATTGACTACCTCGATCCGAAATTAGAACCGAAGGAAAACCGTGTAGTCGGACGATGTTTTCGAGAAATTCTCGGGCCAGAGTTGCTGCTGTTGGCAAGCCTTTGAGCGGAATGAAATGCGCCATCTTGGAGAATAAGTCCACGATTACTAGAATCGTATTGTATCCGGAGCATGGAGGTAGATCGGTGATGAAGTCCATAGAAAGCGTATGCCAAGGGCGAGGTGGGATGTCAATAGGGCGTAAGAGGCCTGCTGGTCTTTCCTTTTGACTCTTGTTTTGGGCGCATACTCCACAAGACATTATAAAGTCTCTAATATCTTTTTTCCAAGACGGCCACCAGAAGTAGCGCTTGATCTTTTCTGAGGTCTTGGCCGTACCGGGATGACCTTCCATTAAAGAATCGTGATAACAGGAGATTACTTTTTTCTGTAAATCTGTGCTGGGTAGGTATAATGGTTCTTGGAAATACAATAAGTTGTCCTTTACTGCAAAGTCCTTTCCCTGCAGATGCCAATTCTGTATGTCTGCTGGAGTTACAAGTTGCCTGGCTTTATCCTTAACTTCCTCTATGGATTCTATGGCGATTACACCCAGAATTCTTTGTTCGGGAATGATTGGTACAGGTTTAGGGTTGATCAAGTGTTCTTCCACTCCCATCCGAGAAAGGGCATCAGCTTTACCGTTCTTTGTACCAGGTCGATAGGTAATTATGAAGTCAAACTCGGCAAAGAATAATGCCCAACGGAGTTGTCTAGAGGATTGGGCTTTTGCGGTTTTCAAATATTGCAGGTTTCGGTGATCCGTAATCACAGTAACAGTGTGTCGGGCCCCCAGCAGATAATGCCGCCAAGCCTTAAAGGCAGACTTGATAGCCAGAAGTTCCTTGTCAGTAATCGTGTAATTGATTTCAGGAGGCGAGAATTTGCGGGACCAAAATGCCACGGGATGCAACTGATTGGTTACCGGGTCCTTTTGTGATAGAACTGCCCCCATGGCAAGGCTTGAAGCATCAGTTTCCACGATGTAGGGGAGTTCGGGGCGAGGGTGTTTTAAGATTGGTGCAGAGATAAATTTAGTCTTCAAATCCTGGAAAGCTTGTTCCGCCTCGGTAGACCATTCAAAACGTTTGTTTTTCTTTAACAAGGCAGTGATGGGCTGGACTATTCGAGAGAATTCGGGGATAAACCTGCGGTAAAAGTTAGCGAAGCCTAACATGCTTTGCACACCTTTTACGGAGGATGGTGATGGCCATTTGAGAACTGCATCGACCTTCTTTGAATCCATACGTACTCCGCCAGGTGATAATATGAATCCCAAGAATTCAACTTCAGTCACGTTGAAAACACATTTTTCCAACTTAGCGAAAAGTTTGTGTTGACGCAATCTTTCGAGGACCATTTACACGTGTTTCCGATGTTCAGATTCCGATGAAGAATAAACGAGGATGTCGTCAATGTAAACAACAACACACACATCTATGAGCTCTCTGAGGACATCGTTCATAAAATATTGAAAGGCGGCCGGGGCATTGCAAAGTCCGAAGGGCATGACCTGATATTCAAATAGCCCATACTTGGTGCGGAAGGCAGTCTTCCATTCATCGCCCTCTTTTACTCGTACCAAGTGGTAAGCTCCTCTAAGATCCAGATTTGTATATATGCATGCTTTTCTGACTTGGTCCAGGAGTTCAGGGATCAAAGGTAACGGATATCTATTCTTAACGGTGATCTGGTTCAGGGAGCGATAATTGATACAAGTTCTAAGGTCTCCTTCCTTTTTTGGAACGAAGAACAAAGCTGAAGAAGCAGGGGACTTGGAAGGACGAATAAACCCATTCGCCAGGTATTGATCCAGGTATTGTCGAAGGTGAAGGTTCTCAGGCTCAGTGAGGGCATAAATTCTACTACAAGGAGGAGTAGATCCAGGTATCAGGTCTATCTGGCAGTCATAAGACCTATGAGGAGGTAGAGTGTTAGCCTGATCCTTCCAGAAAACATCTTGGTATTCAAGGTATTCGGGAGGTAACTGGGGAGTCTCTGAAGAAATTGCTGCCAGTGCAACACCAGGTGGAGGGTGACAAGTAGAGACACATTCTGGAAACTGGACCGTTCTTGCTCGCCAATCGATCAGAGGATTGTGTTTCTCTAACCAAGGTATTCCTAGAATAATCTGAAACTGAGGGGCCTTGATCACATCGAACACGATCTTCTCATGGTGTCCATCTTGACTTACTAGCGTCACCTCTTGAGTGGTATGCGTTACTGGCCCGGAGGCTATCTCCGTACCATCCACTGTAGTAATGACGTCCTTTACAGCCGTGGGACAAAGAGTTAGATTCATCCTCAAAACCATTTCATGATCCACATAATTGCCGATGGCACTGCTGTCGACGTAAGCTTCAATTGCATGTAATCGATCCGGATTATCAGGGCTAATGAGGACCATAGGTATCACGAAATGCGAGGTCACGGAACTGGTTTTCACGCTCGGCAAGAGGACCTCTATTCTTGTCGGGCGAGGTCGTTTCCCTGCTCAGAGTTTGTAACTTTGGTAACTGCAGCTCCTACTGCCTTCTTGGCAGGTTTCACCGGACAGTCTCGAAGAAAGTGCCCTGAGTTTCCGCAATATAGGCATAATTGCAACTGTTTTCTCCTTTCCCGCTCCTTTTGTGTTAGAGGACCTTTCAGACCCCCTATTTGCATGGGTTCCCCAGAGTCTACTCCTTTGGAAGGAGTTGGCGGTTTGGAAAATACTCGAGCATCAAACTTGGAACGGTCGGCCTTCCTGTTCTGCAGTCTATGATCTATTTGAACGACCAAGTCTATATAATCCGAACAGTCTTGTGGGGGATTCACTACTTGGGCTAAAACGTCTTTGAGCTCTCCACGTAGACCTCTGTAAAACAGCGTAATCCTTTTGTCCTCAGGCCATTGAGTTTCCACTATTAGTCTATTGAAAGATGCAATATAAGCCAAAAGGTCTTGATTACCCTGTCGCAACGAAAGAAGCTCATTGTCCAAGGCCTGCCCCTGTGAATGTCTTGCGAACAGTTTTTCCATACTAAGCTGAAAGGCTTGAAAATCATGGAGAACCGGATCATCTTGATTAACTAGAGGGATCGACCAGTCTGCCGCATTGCCACTAAGGTACGAAAGTACAAAAGCTACTTTAGCTTGATCAGTTGGAAAGGCTGCTGGCCGGCATAAGAAGTGCAACCGGCACTGATTGATAAATACTGCAAACCTCTTTGGGTCACCAGAAAATCGTTCGGGCGGAGCCAGAGGTACATTCCCAGGTAGGTTGATCTGCACTGGATTCATAGAGGATGTTGAAGGAAGATTTGCCCCTGATGCGGGTAACGGGGTTTGTCCGGCTTGTGACTGTAGCAATTGTCTAGCAAGACCGTCTGTTCTCTCCTTGGAAATAATTAGTTCCCTTCTTAGAGCATTCGTTTCCTGACGAGCTGCATGCACTTCTGCCCTTAGTTCCCCAAGTAACCGGGCTAGATGGTCAGTATCCGAGGTTTCCATAGCGCCTGGGCGAGAGTTTTGCGGTAGGCTTTGCGTTCTGTAACGCTCACCTGATTCTCGCAGAGGCGCCGGTCTTGACTGGGCGACTACCGTATCTTCAAAGGTGATGTGTAGCACCCGGTTGGCTCTTTGGGCTGGACCTCTGTGCACTGTATGCCTGACTTCAAGAGTAAGATGTCTGCAGACAGAAAATATGGGATTAATGAACTGGGGTTATTGGGGTGTCCCTATCTCTTCCCTTTTTTGCTCTCCTGTAGACCCCCAAAGGTTAACGCTCTCACCTTAGGTAAGTGAATGCCGAGCTCTCCATCTGCCTCGGGGCAGGGTGCTGTAACCAGTTTCTTCACTGGATCGGTAGCGCAGGCCTCTTGACTTCAGAGGACTGCTGTCCGTCGTTTACTGCACGAACGGTAAGTTTCGAGTAATTCTATTGTCTTTAAAGTCTTTAGCAATGATGTCTCTTGTTTTGCAGGTTCCGGCGATGGCGGATGACGGGCTGAAGTGAGTTGAAGATGGAGTCCGTATGATGAATAGAAGCGCTTGGAAGCACGTAAGTAAGCGCTTGTTGCCTGCTTCACGATGCGCTCTAACTGTCTTTTATTTTGCAGGTACGAGTTCGGAGTGGCTGCAGGGTGCCGGAATACCCACTGGGGTTGATGTGGAAAGGAGTAATGGCAAGTGAGTATCAAAGTTCCCCAATGTCTTTAAACGCACCTTGTTTTGTCTTTCAGATGCAGGATGCAGCGCCGAAGGCCTCCGGAGCGTGCGAAGAGTCGGTAAGCTTTTGTCTTTCAGATGCCGGAATGCAGTGTGAAGACCTCTGGAGCGCACGAAGAGTAGGTAAGCCTTTGTCTTTCAGATGCCGGAATGCTAACCTGTTCTTTCTTGTCTTTATAGGTGTTGCTGAAGACTGGATTCAGGATGGTAAGCCTTTTTCCTTAGGCCCAGGATCCGATGCAGAAGACACGATGAGCGTTCTGCTGCAGAGGATGCAGAATAACGCAAAGCAAGATTCATCCACCGGGTGTGGTTTAAATAGCCTCCTGTAGTGCTTAGGTGTCTCCTTCCACAGCCACGCCTAGGTAAGAAAAGAGTTCCTGCTTTCCAGAAGAGTTCCAGTGTTCTGAATCTAGGGAGTGGCTCCTGCCCCACCCAACAGGAAAAGTAGTTCCAAACAGAAGAGAATCAGAGGCTCAGCTGGCAGGCAAGTAAGCAGCATGGTCTGCTGCAGGTAAGTCCACCCAAGCATCATGAGCCCGGCGCTTCCAGCGCTGGGACTGGGCACATTTATGAGCCTGGTGCCACTGGCGCCAGGACTGGGTCCAAAAGGTCCCAATTGGGACTGGTTGGCCCTCAGAACCTGGGTTATGGATCTGCTTCCAAGGGAGTTGGGAAAACCCTGACCTTTTGGAAGCAGAGATCATGACACTCTTTCTTGTGGAGGGGGTTCCCACAAATTTTCAGCTCTCACCTTTGTGTTGGGTTAGCTTACCCATCACACTTGATGTTTAGTTTTTTTTTTGTCAGTAGGAGATTGCCCACAGATCATCCATGTTGGAACGGAATTGAGAAGGCTTGGGTGTGGAGTGTGGATGGCGCTTTTTGCACAATAGTAAATTAAGCAGCGTAGAGCGGACATATAGTTTCGGTTCTGGGATGTAAAAGATCTTCCTGTGAATAGAATGAGGTGTATAAATATCTCTTCAAAGTCTCCAGGTTCTGTCATTCAATTGTATCATTAAATTATCTTTTTTTGTAGATGTTTACTTTGTCTTTTCTGTTGTGGAGGATGTTTCCTTTGATGGTAAATCTTCACGCAATGTGTATGTCTGCATTTTTTGAGTTATTGACAGGTGTCTGCTAATGATCCCCTAACATGAGTCTACTAGAAGTGGAAGTTTTATCTCCTCACTCATATCTGGATGCTTTCATGTAACCCTTGGCTGTGGCTAACTCCAGTACTTCTATAAATGCCTGGACATACCTTATGTAGTATGGAGGAGGGGGAATTAATAAAATCAAGTTCACTTCCAACCACAGAGAACTGAAATTTAAAAAGATGATGGTAATGTAGAAAGAAAAACATAACCTGAATCCCTCCAATTTAAGCACGCCTCCTTCCCAATTGCCCTGCAGAAAGAAGGGAATACTACCCTGAGGACTGCAGTGGCTCAGGGTGGATAGAGGTGTGTGAAGTGCAATACAGTGACAATCAGCAGCTTTGCACCTTTAAGTCACTAGTTCACACCATGGCCATGAACTCCACTGCCCCCCCACCACACCTACCGACCCACTTCCAGTTGTTGACGAGGTAATTACTGACGGGCCCATTGGTCAACACTCACCCTCGAAAACTTGTAATTCAAGATAGCTGCACTGTGTGAGGACAGGGTGCAGGACTTACATACTTCAGCACAAATCAATACTAGATACTCAGTAAGTTGGCAAAGGGAAATCCGTTTAATGATACATACATCAGTTTATGGAAATCAGCAGCATCGCGAACACCTGTCTTGCCCCGAATTCCTCGAACTTCAGTACACCAGCCTCTTTTATGGGCAAACTTCGTTATCAATGACGTACACTTCTATAAAAAATCATCATGCAATATAATTGGTTGGGAAAGGTAACTTAAGTATAGGTGTTATATCTGTATATGAAAATAAGGCACACGGATTGGATAACTCTTATCGGGTGGGCGTCTATGCCCATCCCTCTACACCACACGTGATTGATGTCACTACAAATACGACGTCTCATTGGTTACAATGTCTATAGGACCCTAGATTACATGGTCCCTTGTGATTGGGCGAGTTACACCTCTAAACATAAATCTCCACTTTTAATTAGCAGCATGCAGAATAGACACCCTGGTGCCTGGTGTCCCAAGATTCACCCTGCCTCCCTTCCATCAATCAGTGGTTTATGGCTATGTGTCAATTAGTTGGCTGGGTATGGCCTCGGATCTGTAGTTTCTTATCAGGAAAAGCGATGGCACCCTCTGGTTCTGAATGACATCAGGCGGTGGTACATCTTCACTCCTGTCTGGTCACGTGTTGGTCCACCGTGAATCTGCTCCAGTTCTCAGTCTTTTCATGCATTTGATTCTGTGTTCGCTTGGCCACCTGCATGGGCCTCTCTTATCTTGACCTTCACGGGCGGGCTGTGTGCTCTGAAGTTAGAGCCTCGTGAGCTCATGCTCACCTCCCCTTCTCTGGTTGACTCAATTTCCCAAGCATGAGCCATCCTTTGTTAGGTTTCTATCCCGCTCTTTTCCTCAGCTTGGAAAGTCCCAGGAAATGGGAAAGGCCACTGCAGTGATTCGCAAATCAGAATAACCATCACATGGTCCGTCTAGCTTGAGATCCATGAGAGAAGGTGCAACTGCTGTAGTGATTATTAGGTAAGCTCTCTTTACCGCCCCTTTAGTTCAAGGGCGGCACTGCATCTCATCAACGTAACTATTAATCGCAAACATCATGTCAAAAAGGCATTAGGTGTTTATGGAGTGTCAGGCAGCGTGCATGGCTGGGTTTGGTCGTTTCTCTCTAACCACTGACATCAAGTCATAGTGGAAACCCGGGAATTTTCTCCTCGAAGGATATCATGTGTAATTTGTAAAAATAAAATGTAATTATGTATGCATGCCTGCAACCTGTGTAACAATTGCAATATTTTATGGAAGTAAGCGACCAGATGCCCTTGGGCTTGGCGTGCTATATAAGCAACACAATGATGTTATTAGGTATAACTTCTGGAGAAACTGGTCATCCCTCAGCTGATCCACAACACTGAATCTGTGTGTTGTCTCCATGACCACCGGTCTGGCTTCAGAGTATCCAGAGGCACAGAAACTGCTCTCCAGAACACCTGTGAAAACCTGCTTTCAAATCTCGATTCCAAATCTGCCTCCGTTTTCATTCTCTTTGATTTTTCCTCTGCCTCTGACATGGTCAACCATCCCACCCTCATCCATCGTCTCCGTGATACCCTTGGGATCACGGAAGGCTGACCTTCCTATCTAACAGGCCTTCTCAGGTGCAACTGGGGCCTTTCCTCTCTTCCACTTCACACTCTGCCAGCGGCGTCCCTCGGGGCTCTATCCTATCCTATCCTATCCTGTGGCTCTTCAATATCAACCTTGCCCCTCTGGCCCTCAAGATCTCCACGTTCCCTCCTCACTTCCAGTGCTATGCTGATTACACTCAGCTCTCCTTCAAGCTTCCCTCCTCTACCTCCTCTTCATCCTCTCTCCTACCTGACTGCTATTCAGGTATGGTGCACCGCTTATGATCTCTGCCTCAATGCCAGTAAGACTGAAATCCTTCTCATTGAGACGCCTGCTCCCTGTTTCACCCCTTTCCTCCGGCCACCCTCCTTGGCCCCCCTACCCTCACCTTCTGGCAAAAAAAAAAGTTGGTGTGCTCTTTGACACCTCTCTCTCCTTCTCCCCTCACATCACAGTCCTTGTCAGAAGGCCAACTTTCAGCTCCACCTCCTCAGGGGCATTCTCCCTTTCCCCCAGAAGCTCAATGTCTCCAGAGCCCTGGTCTTCTCTATGCTGGACTACTACAACAGCCTCTTCCTCAATCTGCCGCTTTCCTCTCTCTGTCCCCTCCAACTAATCCAGAATAGGACTGCAAGACGTATACTTGGCCTCAAGCCAAGGGACTACATCTGTCCACCCCTAATATCTCTCCACTGTCTTCCGTTGGCTTCAAGGATAACATTCAATACCCTCTACATCATCCACAAGGCCTTCTGGGGTTTGGGACCGTGCTACATCCAACTCTCTCTCCCTAAATAACTCCCGGCTAGAGCACTTTGGTCGTCCAGCTCCAACGCTATGCAGATCCGATGTTTCTCCCAGCAGAGAGTGGGGGGGTATATCTCTTTCTTCAGCAGGAGCTTCCCTCTGGAACGGCCTCCCGGCTTCTCTTAGATTCTCTCTCCTTAAGATCCAGAAGCAGTTCAAGACCCTGCTCTTCTCTACTTTCTTCCCCCCCCCCCTTGCTAGAACCCACTCTGTCTGTTGAGACTGGCGGCTTGGCTCTTTATGAGTCTTACGGGGCACCAGGCCACCCTCTCCCAGTCTTCCTCTGCACCTGTCCTACCCAGCAACCAGCAGTGCCTTGCCGGACAACCTCCCTGAACAGCCTGAGGGTTGGCATCCCTCCCAAAAAAAAAACCCCCTGCACTTGATGGTGTTCCCAGACATCCCCTTGTGCTTGACCTCCTGGGCTCCCCTTAGCACTTGCCTATTCCTTGGCCCCCCATCACCCTGTTCCCTTGCACTTGCCCTCCGGAAATCTCCTTAACACTTGCCTATCCCTGGGACATCCGTCCTCCGCCCCCTCCCCCTGAATACACCCTACACTCCTTCCTGCTGCACTGGCAAGATCCGAATGTTACAAGGCCTAGTAGGACCGTTATTGTTCTTTTTTCCTTATTCCTTCCCCTTTTCTTCCTGACTTGTGGCACCTGGAAATACTTGTGTATAGGCGCCTTATAAATATGCAATAAATAAATCCATAAACAAATAAGATGTCAACTCCTCCACCCATTTGTAGCAGCACGTCCTTCTTCTCTCGTCTACCTTCTCCTGGCTTGCACCACAGGGCTGTACACTGGACCGAGCACTGCCACGAGCAATGAGAGGGAGAGAGATAAAGAGAGAAGGGCAGGGAGAGTGATTAGAGAAGACAAGGAGATACATTCATACAGGGACAAATCTCCATCTACAAACCAAAGCGAATACAAAGATCCAGCAACGACATGTGCTTTAAACCAAAATAATTAATACTCAAACTCCCTTAGGAAATACAAACAACAGAAGACCACATAAAATTCAGATAATTGCTGAAACATATCTCCTTAACTCACTGAGCTAAACAGAAAACACCAATGAATGGAAACAGCCAGCACAACACAAGAGAAACACCCAAAACAACTGAAATCTAATGAACCGAAACCTGGATACCCCAACAAAATAAAGCATTTTAACACAAACCACCATAGAGGAATATAAACCCTGCCAGACCAACATAACCACCACATTGAAGGGCACAGACTACTACCATCACTAACTAACCCTAATAAAAACTTTCCAATACCCTGCATATTCACTGTCAAACACCAAACAAAACACACAAATAGCTCTACTGCAGCAGAAACCTAAAACCACCCAAAATCCACACACTCTGCGCCACCCAGCTAAACACAAGACACTAAAGAAAACAAAACAAATTCCACACAAATCATTCCACACATTCATACAACAAACATTACCTCACCCTAACCAACTTAAAAAGAACCCTGCACAGAGTGACCAGTTTCTTCGAGCTGAAGCTACCAACAGTTTAAGAAAGGTTTGCCAGCACTTTCTCTCTTCATCCCACTAACTAAGCCCTGCCAGCCCTCCTTCCTTTTCAGATTTACCATAGCACCTGGAGACTGTGAAAATGGCAGAAGTGCACAGTATAAATCACAATAACATAACAGAACTTGAGTACTTCAGAGAAGAAAAGATGCCGGCTTCTCCCGCCCTTTGAACTTACCATAGAGGAAATGAACTCAAAGATACCCAAGCGAACATGGGATAGAGTCAATTGGGAATTCAGTGAAGGGGGGCTAGCAGTTTTGATGATGTTCATGACAGTGCGCCCCATGCGCAATGCAAGTCCCGAATCCTTCATTGCCATTCTGCCTATTGCCAGGGATGCCCCCCGCGGCTGAAAATGTTCAAGACACACTTGGAAGCCATGGTTTTGGAGGATAGTTTAGGGGCAACGTGCTCACCTTGGAAGCAAGACAACACATAGCCACACAGGTTCGATCGCTGGGTCCGCGCTTAGAAACCTCTGGGTATTAAGCACGTTATAAATAACCTATCATATCATATCATGCATGGCGCAAGGTTATCGGCTTTGCGTAAAAAGGGCAATGCTGGTGAAGTGCCAGAGAGTATTCAAAGGATTTCAAGAGCATGTCCTGCCAGGCAACCCACGCCCCTACATTGAAGCAATAATGTGGCTCGAGAGTTTTTAGAGGAACAGAGAACACCAGCTGTTATTTTTAACAGGTTATAAGGAAACCAAGACTCACTGACAGTCTTTATGAACCTGCTATCACTAGCGACTTTGGAACCACAATGGATATCATGATGAAGAACATGCAAAAAGTCCTTCTTAAAGACCTCAACATTCACGAAGGATGCTGATTGTGAAGAATCACCCATTGGAGGAAGCTCTGGCCATAGGGCAAAGCTCAAACAGCATCCTCAGAAACGTGCAAAGCCAGTGAAATAATGAATCACCATTTATAGAGTAGCTCTAAACCGAGCAATTTGTTTAGTTGTCCTCTTATATTAATATGATTTGCAACTTGACCACATCTCTGGCCTGCAGAGGTTATACTGCAATGCAGTGGTAGTGTGGATATCGCTGGCTGTGACATTATTTGGGCAGTGGGAGGGCATGGCAATACATAGCCAGAATAACGGGTGGATGCAGTGGTGGAATTGGGGGGGGGGGAGGGTGCCAGTGATGACACTCAAAGGCTTGGTGGCATTCACTATGGTAAAGGGCAGAATTCTAATGCTCAACATTTTGAACACTGCCCAACCGAGATTCTAGCTGTGGAGTCATTTAGATGATGTGAAGACTGATGGCTTGCTGACCTCCATTTTGATCCAGATTGCTTGCTGACCTCCATTTTGATCCAGATTGCTGAGCCCTGCAATGGGTTTTCTTAATGCAGAGATTGGTTGCGGCTCACCTTTAGTCCTGGCGTCGGCGTCAGAGCGACACACGGGGTCCCAGCGCATGCCATTGACGATGGATTGGATGTTACAAGGGAATGGAATTGATTTTCTTCACTGCTTCCTTGAAATTACAAATCTAACCTTTACGTCGTGGAGAGTAAATTGCCCAGCAATGAAAGTACTCGAACAATAATTGAAATACACTCTGCGGTCCCCGGGGGTCCCCCAGCAGGTGTCTAAACGCTAATTCAAAAAGAAAGCGATACAAGAGCCACCAAATCAAAGATGAACGGTCAATATTGGAATTCACAGAGGTATTGATCACTCAACCGTATTGATGGCTGAGTCTATTTACATTTGCAATGATCTCAAAGGCTTGGATTCAGACATGCAGAAAGGCATGCATGCAAAGTGCACGCTATCAACGATTGAATCCTCACAAAGATGTTCACCGATAAATGTAACTACATTACTTTGCGATCGTTACAAATAGCGGGCTGAGTGGGCCAGCAGCTGCCTGGAGGTCCTCGCTGTGTGTTAGTGATCGTTTCTGCTGTAAGGTGCGAGGTGAGGAGCTTTAGAGACAATTGAAAAGAGAGATTAAGAGGCAGAGCTGGGGCTGTGCACGCAGGTGGACCGGATTTTCAAATTAAAAAACAGTGATTGCAAACACAAAGGTCAGACAATGCTTCAATATCGGGGTTGAGCTGGCATAGTATGTTCTCTATCTTGAAATGTCATAACTTTGGAAGGGTTCGTATTACTTAGAATGATAATTTAGATCATCTGAACTTGCTTGAAAAAAATATTTGCCAAGCTATCACCCTCTTATTTGGGGAAATGTGCAGGTAAAGATACACTCCTAGCAGTATTATGAAGTGGCAGTTCTTATCAGGGTTTCATGTGGGCGGGAGGGGGGCTTCTGCAAACCAGCTCAAACCTGCCATCTCCATCCCCTGCTTCCTCTAACACATTGCATGCTACCCGTTTGCTAAAGACATTCGGCTTGCTACCAGCAGATAAATAGACAACTATCTTAGCAATGGGGATGCTATGCTTGTTGTAGTTAAAAGTCCCCCGAGATTGGAAGCGGTCTGGCATTTGGAGGCTGATATTGCCATTGCATGTTTCCTGCAGGAATGCCGCCATAACACACAGGTTGTATTGTTGTTACAGGGGAAATGGTGGGGAGTGGATCCTCTATAAGGGACCAGAGGACCAGGGTCCGGGGTCTACAAAGGGGTTTAGTATATTGAATTGTGTGTTAATTATTAGTATTTCTGCATACTGTGATATATGTAAGGGTTCCGAAGCACTGCCAATAAATTAGTGGTCCTTGTGCAAAATGAAGCATTGCCATGGTACTTACATAAGAAGCAGGTCATTGGTTTTGATCTGAGTACCACCAACTTTCCAAGAGAGAAGGGTATTTTGAGAAACAATATGGTTTGTATTCTTGGGAGCAAATATTAAACAAAGTACTAGAATTGCCCGTACTAGAATTGACACATGTCTGTGTTGGACATTTTACAATGTTCACTTCCAATGATCAATTCCAGAATATATTGTAGCCACAAAAAGAACTTTACACTTGTCTGACTTAGCAAAGCACATTATCACAACCTAAAATAACCTTATAAATACCCTTAAAAGAAAGTAGAATGACAAATGGCACCAATGAGGGTCCAAAGAGAATTTTATGATCCTGAAAAAGACAACATATATTTACATTTGACAAATATACCTGTGATAATAGGGTTCTATCCTTGAATCACAGTACACAATGCACAGTGGGCATTATGCTAATATCTTTGTTTTTATACCACTTAACCTATACTTGAAGTGTTTGTAGTCATGCACCATATAATACTCATCTTGGCATCTAGACGTCTCAGTTTTTTTTGATGTGAGAATACAATGACTGTGAAATCTGGAACTACAATGGGGTCAGAAGGGTGTCCTCTTCACATTTCTAGAGATATGTTCTTTTATTGTGTTCCTGGGTTTTTTCAAACCTTGCACAAGAGGAAATACAAACTGAAAAAGATACAAATTCACCCTTATCTTCTGCAAGAAAATATCAAAATATTATTTACATAAAACATTGCGTCCTTCAAATACTTTATAGCACATTATGGGGTCGATTCATGGAGCAAACGTGCACCGAAAATCCCAGCGCAAGCAGGCGCAAGGTAGCGCAAGCGTGAGAAACGCAGCACACGCGCACGTGTGCGATGCAAGGAAGACGCTGTGCGTGTTTCCCGCTGTCCGTGTGCCCAATCCAGCCATGGCGCACGCAGGCATACACGCCATGCGCTATGCGCACAGCAAAAGCCACATAGCGCGGTGCACACAACTAAAGTGGGCGGAACAGTGGGCGGAACATGCGGAATGGGGAATAATGCGTGAAAAAGAAGGCGTAACTGGGGAAGTACTGCAGGGAACTACACAGAACGCCCACACGCACGCGAACAACCCGTATTCATGGATTTGAATACAGGAAACCCACGCACGGCAAAAGACGCACACAGGTGTCAACGCGTCCGCCACATGAAGGCAGGCGGAAGCGTCCCCGCGCACAGTATAAAAGTGCGCGCAAACAACAAACACGTATATACAGCTACGATGAATGCCCCATTTGTCGCAGCACTGATCGTGGGAACCGCAGGAGGAGGAGAATAGCCAGGGAACGCATTTTCACACCACGGACAAGCCTTTTTGGGATGCCTGACGACCAGGTCTATGGCAGGTATAGGTTTCCACCCCACATCATCCTAGACCTGGTCAGGGAGTGGGAAGATGACCTTACATCCCCCACCCTTTGCTCCCAAGCATTGAGCCCCTTGGAGAAGCTGCTCAATGTCCTGCATTTTTTGGCCACTGGGTCATTTCAGCGGACTACTGCCATAGTGGGGGGGGGTCTCACAGGCCACGCAGTCACGCTGCCTACACCAGGTGTTGGCAATCATGACAGCACGCCCCTCAGTCCGCAGGCACATATACATGCCCAGAACACCCGCAGAAAGGCAGGCCGTTGTCCTGGATTTTTTCAGGGTGGCACACTTCCCCCAA